>NC_138126.1:53418161-54018161 GCF_964188305.1 Podarcis bocagei | reverse complement strand
TTTTATTTCCTGGCAAAACTTATTTTATGCTTTGTGACAGAAAGGAACATAAGATAAACTAGCACCACAGTGACTGGCTTATGGCCTTTGCCAGGGGCTATAAATGGTTTTACTGTCAATTCATTACCACAATTAGCGTGAAAAACAAATTATCTCAAGTTTGTGCTAGTTAGGAGTAATAGGCCACTTGTGAACTCTAGATTACTAGATCTCAGCCAGAGTGGGATTATATCAGCAGCCAATGAATTCTCTTTAGCTTGCTTCAGAAATAATGAGTTCAATCATTGTTTATGAGTTTTCTCAGCAAACATTTAGAAAAAGTTGGTGTGCTTTTTGAAAGTTCTCCCCCAGGTCTTCCATCTGCTTGTAATGATTGGACTGTTGGTGTTCCCCTTCTCCACTGCTATGATGGGGGGTGGGAGGGATTAGCCGGGAGGGTTGCCCCAGGTGAAGCCTCCAGAGGGGCGCCATTGAGGCTCCCAGCATATGTGTGTGTGTGTGTGTGTGTGTGTGTGTGTGTGTGTGTGTGTGCGCACACACACACACACACACACGCAAATGTGCATGGGATGTGTGCCAAACTGGGTCTTTGACCTGGGTGAAATAAAGCCTAGTTTCACCCCTGCCTTGAATATTCAATAAGAAAATATAATCATAGACTAAGGTGGTATAGGGAAATGGTTTCTCAGCCCCAGTTCTTATAAACACGAGTCTAGATCTTTGAACTTCATTAATTTCTATACCTAGAATTCCCAGCCAGAGTAACTCAAGAGTTTCTTCATGTGACCCTTTTCCTGCAGCTGCCCATTTCCTGACAATGTTCTAGAAACTTCCTAGTAGCTTGGTATGATAGTTAGGCACTAGATGGGCACTGACAGCAAGCATAATGAACTATGAACTAAGGTAGTTTATTAAAGGAATATTTTATACATTAAGATGGGAATACTGATATTCATATTAAGATCTTAGACATGCTTGATAGCAGTTTCTAAGGTCTTGTCTTCTAAGAGGCTTATACTTCAGGCCAAATTCAATAAAACTCCACTCAAGCCAAATTCCCCCACAACCCAGTCCAGCTACTAGGTACCACCTTCCTTTGAGACCAAAGCTCCTCCTGTTGTAATTTTGGCTGCTTAGAGAGTATATAGCTGATTTTAACAATCTGTTTGTGTAACCTTCCCATGATACTTTGGGGAAAGCCATTTAAATGCATGGTGTGAATCTGCCCTTAGAGTACAAAGATGCAAATATTTCACAACAAATAGCAAAAATTAAAAGCACCATTATCACCTCATTCACTTTCCAGAGTAAGGAAAGTCCATCAGTTAGTTGCTCTATCAGTGGCAGATGGCTTCACCACTTCTGCTCCCAGATCTGCACTTCTCCCTATTTCTGTTCTACTGCACCTCTGAAATCTCAGAAGAACAAGTGATTGAGGATGAGAACAAGCTACTCCTTAATTTCCCTGGAGGAAGTTTCTCCAAGTCACTGTTGTGGCACTTTGGCAGAACAGTGAGAAGAAGCCTGGGCTACACTGTGCACATTCGGTTCCTTTTCAGAAGCATCTGTTCTCAGTTGCATTAAGATGTCACATTAGAATGAAATACAAAAAGGTCTTCAGTTTCCTTTTCACTATTTTATAGAATGAATATGTCACTCACCATAGAACAAGTTGGAAAAGGATTCAGACCATTTGAATTAGCTCCAGTTCCACCTTACATAGACTCCTTTCCAGAGTCAGTCATCTTTAACACTGCCCATGGCCTAGGCAAGCTTAACCAATGCTAGGCAGTGTTTCTTTTAAACAGCTGCAAAGTCCTGTGTTTTTTGCCCTTGACATTGCACATACAGTTGAAAGCTTGGATAGGAATACATATTCAAGACCCATGTTTATTTTGCATTAACTACTTCTGACAAGCAGGTCATGCAACCGTTATTCTTTCTCTAGCATAATCTGGGTTTTACAAATTCATAGCACAATGTTATTCATGTTTACTCAAACGTAACTTCCATTGATTCAAATGGGACTTATTCCTGTAAATAAATAAACAAACATAGGTTTATTACTATTGTTATATAATGTCAGTGTCTAAAAGCCATGCTTTCCTCTCTGTCTGAAAGCAATCAGGCCTAGCAATAAAGGGTATTGTAAAAATAAAATGTGATTTACTTAGACCAGATGTTTGTAAGGCAGGTTATAGCTCTGTTTACAACCGAAAGCTATGTGACAAGCCATTGTTGCTCGTGGTGAATTTATTCATTGATTTATCCCACCATCATTCCTCTGATCAGAGTTCTTAGGATTTCATCATGCTTTAAAAACCCACAAAAACAGTGGTGGGGCCAAAAAATTAGAGTGTCTTCTGCTGCCTGTGTCATTGCCTTAGTTTCTTAAATTTTACAGTCTAAATGCTTGCTGTATTATGTCCCTGCTTTGTTGAGAGATAAAAAAGCTTCACTTTGATTTGTTCACTCCTAATTAACTTTCCCCCTGCAACAGTCTAAATTAATAAGATTTGAACATTTAATTTGAGAATACTAAAAAAAAAAAGCTGTCAGCTACTACAAAGAGGACAAATAAATGGGTACATTATGAAAACACACAGTAGAGACTTTTGTCTTGCTCCCAAATGATGCCAATTAAGCTTTTATGGGAGAACGAAATCATGGTGAACAGCACCAGACCTTATATTGGCTTTTAATATGTGCTCTCTAATTACAATAACAGGCTTGGGTGATGATGGTTGTTTGTTTGTTTTGTGATGACCACAACTTTGTCACAGTATTTTGTGCCCAATATTTTTTTCAACAATGTGGATTGTGCCTATAGATTTGTAGGTGGGGGGCTTCTTAATTGTTTACTAGTTTCCTGAAAATAAAGAACTAACAATAGCCAAGTTATTAGAAAGCAAATCCAAACAATAATCTGGGCAATAACAAATGGAAATTTACCACAGCACTCTCTATGTGCTGAAGAACAAAGCTCAGTTGTCAGGTAATGTCTAATTTTGTATTTAGGGTGAGTCTTTCATTTAAAAAAGAAATCCTCCAGCATAAATGATTTTCTAGCTTTGTAGCATGTAATTATGTTGAGGTTTTTCCTCTGGGCTGGAGGAATAAGAGAAGCTGGGGGAAAGTGAGGCAGTCTGCAATCCAAAATGCTTGTGATAAAACTTGGATGTAGAGCAGAATACAAAACAGGCGTGGCAGCTGAACTGTACTCTCTTGCTTAAAATGATGTTTCTAAAAGGTTCTGCAAATATAAAACTAAACGTCCACCAGCGCACCATTTTGGATGCAAAACTGAACCACAAAGCTCACTGTAAACAGAAACATTCAGATTCTTCTTTTGTACTACAGAAAAAAAAAGGTGGCTGTTTATATGCAACCCCAATCTTCAAGAGAGCTCCATCCATTTTGAAAATGTCAATACTATATTTCAGAAAGGGCTACTGCTGCCTTAATTTGGATCCCTTAAAAGATTTGCATCAGTGTGTTTGCAGTTGTGGCTTTATTGATTTCAAAAGGTCCCTTTTCATCCATCTGCACTTCTTTTCCCAACAAAATTTTATATATAGAAGTGCTATTCCTATGCTGGTTCTGTTTCCCCTTCCTTCAGGCAGTGGAGAGATGCCTGAACAGACTTAGCCACAGAGCTGTCAAACGCTATATGGGCCTATCAGTCTTAAACACACTATCCTCAGAGTGAGGTTGAAGCATAGCTATCTGTTCAATAATGCTATTCTGGTTGGTTGGTGTTTTTTTAACAGTTTACTCAACTTGGCTGTTTAAGTGATACTTCTGTTCCTATAGCAACTCTTAAAATTTCAGGAAATGTCTACAGTAAGTAGATCTAAATTGCAACTATTAATCCATGGCAATGGGGGTGGGGGTGGACTTAGCTTTTTTAAAAAAAGAGAAACCTGTAGTACATAAAGAGCAAGTGTGGTAGTCTAAGACTTAAGCAGAGAGTTAGTTTAGCTATCACAAAACATCACAGCATTGTCATCTCTAAGGCTTGGAAGAAAAGGTCACTGAAGTTCTTCTACGTGTTGCGTTATCATGTCCTCTTGGGACAATCTAGAAGCAGAGTTGCTCATTTGGGGCCTATTAGGATGGATTCCTGATGGCTCTATGGGGGTTATCATGGCTAATGGTTCTGTTGAATTTCAGGCTGACTTCCCTCTGGAATGGGGAAATGGCCCAGGAAGCTGGCACACAATCATTTCTCAGAGCTTTTCAAGAGTCCAATTAACTTCTTGGATTTATGGGGAGATGGGAATGGCTGCAGCAATAGGAGAAGAAAACCTGTGGTTAATCACACCCCAAGACTTCACAAACCATCACCTAAATTTGTCCAGTGCTGTATGTATGTGTGAGTATGCAAATTTGAGTCATGGACTTGAGAATGGATCTTTAAAGTATATAACCCTTGGACAATTATTCATTTTTATGGGGCATGGTGCTCAAGCATATACTGGCAACTCAGCTTGGCTGCCCCATGTGCTTATTTCTTTATTTTGGAAAAAAAACCATGGTCAATCCCAACATCATTTCAACAACTAGAAATGTTCATGTTGTTTCTCTTCTCCATGTTCCATTATTTATGTGGTTTGACAATTAGAATTGCTTCTGACAGAAAAAATCTACCATAAAGACAAACCATAAAATTTTTTTGCTAATAGTGTTATGTCTAATTTTGTATTTAAGGACATACTCAAAATGCTTTAAAAAAAAACCCATCCTACTTCTTCAAAGAATAAATGTCTCTGAAACAGATAAAGAGCAAAAGGAATTTACCTCTTATAGTGATTGCTCCTGTTTATTTATATTCAATCTTTTGGCCTCCAAAGCAGCTCACAAAAAATAACATACAGATACAAAAAATAAAATAAAAAATATCAAGCTCAAAAAAAAAATTCAAGCAAACCAAAGTTATATATATAAAAAAATCTTTTTCTAGCCAAATGGAGTAATATTCCTGCCAGAATGACAAAAGGCAGCTCCCACAAAGATGCCAGCGGGAAAAAGAGAAAATAATTTGGCAGCTTCTCCTGATAAGGATGCCAGGCAGTCAGATGGGTCAAGGAAGGTGGAAAAGTTTATCTGTTGGTGGTTCCAGCACAGTCTCCTGCAGCAGTCCCCTGAGATATTACTACCCTAGTCCCCTCCTGCTTGTTATGCATTGCAAAAGTAACTTTTCTATTTTTGTATGGAGCATTTGAGCACTCTTTAATAGCTTGTGTTGCACTGACGTCTGATGCATTTATATGCTTACTCTTGTTATTTACCTACTTACTGTATTTATATCTTATACTTTTGGTCTGGAAGAACCCCGATGGCACCTTGCAAGGAAATTAAAAAATACAACAGCAAAACAATATACAATAAAGCAACAAAAAGCAATAAAAATACATAAAAGCAAAGCAAAACAGCAGCATTACAATAAAAACCATATCCAGCAGCCCAAAGCATCAGAAGCTAGAAGCTGTTACAGCACTAAATGGATCATAAAGAGTGTTCTTAAAAAAAAAAAGAGTTTAAGCAGGTTGTGTAACTGAAGATTTTAATCTCATGAGGATTATATTTATAGAAAAACGGCAATATGCAGTACAATCCTAAATGTATATTTGTTACAAGTTCCATTGGCTCCAGCACCGCTTACTCCCAATTGAATTCACAGGATCACACACTCAAACATGCTGAGAAAAAGATAGGGAAGAGTAGAGGTGTGGGGTGTAAGCATTATTTGGTAAATGAGATATGGGTCTTGAAATCAGAACTACAACTGATGTGTTTTGGGGTCCAGTTTTGTAGGGTTGCATTGCCTTGATCCATGCTGAAAGTAAATGTGTTGAGTTAAGCGGACGCTTCTAAGTGAATAGTGAAGATGGTGAGGGAACAGATCCCCTTGTCCAACTGTGCAAGACTTTGGGATCTTCGGCAGGGACAGATGAAGCAATTTGGTCTGTTTGGGATTTTGACAGGGGGCTATCCTCTGCAGAGCAATTTATTCATTGTCGAAAGTGTTGACTCCACCTTTTAAAGTCTGATTAAGAAAAACAATTGATCATGTATTATGGGATGCAACAATAAAAAGAAGAACTCTCCTCTGCAACCTGATTTACATAGACACTGACAATTTATCTTTGGGAACTCACTTTGGAACACAAACCTTTGGGGTCTACTGTTGACAATTTTGTGGAAGTTCTTACAAGATATGATTAGTTGTGATTGAAAAGTTGTAGCATTATAGTCAGTATGTACATGGTGGTGGTAATAAGGCCTCTTCCCTTGGCCTTGCAGTGACATTAACCCCTGATAAGAAGTTAGGGTAGGGATAGGAAGTCTACTGCCCCCGTATGTACACCGGAGTCAAGAAGCATATACACACACACTTGATCAAAAATGTACTTTTTAGAGACCCAGGGAAGGAGGCTGAAATTTGAAGATATGTGTACAAGCATCATCATCATCATTATTATTTTATTTATTTGTATACCGTTCTATATCTGCAGGTCCCAGGGCAGTTACAATATAAAAGCACAATATAAAATCACGAAATACATAATAAAAATTAAAACCTCCCAATAACAACCCAATAGTAAGAAAAAAAACCAATAATCCTTATGCTTATAAGAATATCCTTCACAGTTTGCTAAAGAACAAAACACAGAACTGACTTTGACCAGGGATAGATACCAAATAATAGTTGATAAATAGCAGCAGTTGGAGTATACAAATTAGTGACACATATTAAAAGGGGAAAGGGGGTGGTGAAGAGAGATGCAGAAGCAAGTACAGTGGTACCTTGGTTTACGGACTTAATCCGTTCCAGAAGTCTGTTCTTAAACCAAAGCGTTCTTAAACCAAGTTGTGCTTTCCCATAGCAGCGGGCGACTCAATTTACAAACGGAACACACTCAATAGGAAGCGAAACATGTTCTGCTTCCAAGGCAAAGTTCACAAACCAAAACACCTACTTCCGGGTTTGCAGCGTTCTTAATCCAAGTTGTTCATAAACTAAGGTGTTCTTAAACCAAGGTACCACTGTATTGCAAAGATACTTGTATACACTGTATTGCAAAGAGAAAGAGAGAGGGCACAAAGGAATATGCTGAAAAATTGTATAAAAGCAATCCAAATTTTTCATATTTTTTCAGCTCCTGACTGTAGCATTGTAGCTTAACCAACATGCCTGGGGTTGGTTTGATGTGTTTTGCTTATAATCCAGCATGTATCAGCCAGGTGGCAGGGTAAAATATATACTAGGAAGTCATAGCCCTGCTTTTGTAGTTCTTGAAAATGAATACTCCTACTTACTTCATCAAAGTGATGAAGAGGTTTCCCCTCTTGGTTCTAGCTGCTGGCAGCTCTTCAGAACTTCTTCCCACTGATTAGGTCTTGCACTTGTTCTTCCATGGCCTTAATAGCACTCTTCAATATTTAAAGCCAGCAAACCTGTGCTGATATCAATATTTCAAAGCAAGGCAGCAGCTGCATTGCCACTAGGCAAGAAGCCTGGAAAAAACAAAACAATTTGATTTCTTGCACTGGAAACCTAGGATTTTAATAACATTTCAGAGTTTAGGCATAATATATAATTATAGATTATATGTCGAATATTGCTTCAATAAAAATTGATTCAAGAAAATAAGATTATTATTATTGCAGCAGGGGGGAAAACCTGATTTAATTTGATGTGAATATGCTTATGCCTAGAGGGTGTTTGATGTTTCCTGATCTCCATGGTTCACAATGCTTTTGTGCCCATGTAATGAAAATGTATACTCATAAATCATTTTAGTGTGCCATGTGCACACTTTCCTGTTTTGATCTTTATGTGCCTTGTTCGGTTGATACTCAATGGGCATTTAAATGTTCCTACTTGATGTCTGCTGCACTAAAAAGTGGTTTTCACAATGCATTCCCAGAGTAATCAGTTTTACTTTGGATATTGTTTTCTTGAGAACACCGCAGCCGGAGAATGCTCCGGGGCAAAGTAAATAGGGAAAATGGACATTTAGAATCATTTAGGGACTTTCCAGTAAACAGAATGAGATAAAAGATATACAATCACAAGTATATTTTTATATAAAAGTGACATTATCAGGGATTTTTTTAGCACTGTTCAATGCACAAAGTAAGTAAGTAAAGCAGATATGCAATATTTCTGTATATATTTCATAAGCTTAGACTACAGATGGAGAGTAGTACTTTTGGTGGGTGACACAGTGTTCCTTCTAGAGTAGTTTGTCCAGCTTTTATCCCACCCTGCACTCAGCTCTCATCTGTGGCTCCTAGAAGCCATCAGCATGCTACAGCAGCCACATCCCAGGAACAGTTTTGACTGGCTAACTAAACCAGCTAAACCAGGCAGCAGGTCTCAAACCCTGAGTGAATTAGGAACTCCCCCCTGCATGTGAAGACAGGATCTGGCAGATTAAGCAGATGAAACCAATAGTGGGTCTGATGGTCAAGAAGGTGGTTTCTGCACATGCTGTAGACTGTGAGGGGCAGATGGAACTCATCAACCTGGGAAGGTAGCCTGTCTAGGAGAAGGAAAATTCTGATCCTAAACCTTAGCTGCCTTGCAGGATATCTTGGGAGGAAAAAAAGGCTATGCAGTAAACTCAAAACAAATCCGGAGTGAAGTCCCTAAGATGGTAGGATGGCGCCTTGTACACCTTCTTCCAGCAACGCCTGCAGCCAAGCTGGTGTCAAATGTATTGCTCTGCTTTCCTTGGGACCACATCAGTGAGGTGGAGAGGGGGCGGTCTTGTTGTCAGGGCAGTCCAGGACCTTCATACACACTGTCCAGGTTTACACTCCAGGGAAGTCACTTCGGTGCTGCTAACACAGTGGTTTGACTTCACCCCTGGAGTAACACTCCATTGTCTCTTGAGACGGACTGATGCCAACAACAAGACTACAAATATTTCTTCTCAGAAATTCAGTTTCATAATCTATAAAGTTAATGATAGAGCTGCCGTTCAGGAGAAACAATGATTACTGTAACTAAGTGCCTGAAGATTTTAAATTCTGAATGAGCATCTGAACCTCTAAAGGGAAATACGTAAACGGGAAAACATTTGCAAAGAAATAGGAATGGCAATTAAATGGAGTTTCTGAGAAAATGGAAGAAGATGAACATATGTATAACCTGCTACCTGCTCTCTGTCATGGCCACCCAATTTACTAGAAAAGGGTGGGAGATGCAAAAAATACAGTAATCCAAGCCAACACCATCCCATCCAGGGAGCCAAATATATGCTGACTAGTATGAATGATTACTTGGAAGGGTTTTCCATTTTCTGCCATGTTAAGGTAAAGAGAGGAGTGACCCATTATTAATCCTGAAAGCTGTTGCAAATTGTGAAGCCTTGAGGAAAGGCCATAGCTCAGTAGCTCTGCTTTGCATTCAGAAGGTCCCAGATTTAATCACTTGGCATCTCCAGGTAGGGCTATGATGAACGACCCTGCCAAAGATCCAGTGCCAATCAGCACAGGAAGCACTGAACCAGATGGGTCAGTGGCCTGGCTCAGTATAATGCAGCTTCATATGCACCTAAGGTATATTAACACTTTCATATAAGCAAAGCTCATTTTCCAGGTGGGTATGATGATAACCTAGAAAATCTTAAATTCATAGATTTCTTACTTTGGAATTACATTGACTGTGATTTTTCTGTACTTGCTTTGCTTTGAAAGACTGACCTGCCTTCAATCGTATGCACACTGGACATGCATTCTTAATTTTGGAGCCCCTGAAGTCACACAAATGAGCTGTGTATCTTTGAAGTTGAATGACTTATGCAAAGTAAGAAGATACATGCACAGTTACATATTTTACTTGCACAAATTGGTTTGGGAAGATAATAGCTTTCATAATGTTACTAGAAAAACAAATTGCACTGCTTTTGTTTCCACGTTGTCCTCCTGGATGAGAGCAAGCTTTTCTGGATCTCATAACAGTGATTAGTTAAATAAAGTAAACTGCAATATAAAATGAATTATAATCCTAAGCATACCACCTAAAGAAGCTGAAAATGGGAACTTTCAGGACAGACAGGAAAAAAAGAGCACTTCTTCATATACTACATAGGTAAAGTATGGTGTTCACTCCCATAAGAAGCAGCAACGGACACCAATCTAGGGCTCACCCACATTTATCTTTTGCCCCACACTTTCTAGGCACTGGTCCGCAATTTAAAGCACCATGTCTGAGCCCCTCCCTCTTTTTTGCCCCAGCACTTTCTCCGCGAAAACCCACTAAACAAAGCTGAATCAGAACAAATGGCAATTAAGGTTTCCCACAGATTGCTTTTTGATCTGATTCAGCAGTGAAGAGTGTAAGTGTGTTTTTGCAGGGAAAGTGCAGGAACAGAAAAAAGTGTGGTTCCAGAGGAAGTCTGGATGAGCCCTTAGATGGCTTCAGAAGAGTATTGGACAAATTAAGGAACAATAAGTATCAATGGCTACTAGTCATTATGAACATGTGCTATCTCCAGTATTGGAGGCAATCTGGGCTCTGAATCTGAGTTACTGGAGAACATGAAGGGGTGAGCAAGTGCTATTGGGCTCATATACCTGGATTCCCATAAACATCAGGGAGGAGAGGGCAGAAATGTTTGAGCTGGAGGAGCAATCTGCTTAGCACTATTTTTAATTCCTCCCTTTGTGTTGTTAAATTCCAGATTTTAAGATGGCAAAAACTGGAGGGGGGGGGAATACGTAAAGCTCTATGTAATAAAATGTCACCAGTGCAAACTCATTAACCAATAATGCCTGACTATATATTTTGCTCTGTAGTTTGATTTGAAATCAAGGTCTTGGTGCGTGGTGTTTCACCTACCTAGTTTCAAGGTATGCAGAAGCAGCCACTTGCATCTGTTACGAACAGCTGAACTGCAAGAATTATACTCTTAGGGATTTGTAGATCATTCCACTGGGCATGTAAAAGTGCCCTCTCTCTTGCCCTATAAAATATTTTATTGTTGGAAATGCTATTGAACTCCTGGGGAAAATGAAGTAATTACATATTTCATGAAGGATAGTTTGCTCACTTTCCCAGGTATGAAAGTTATATTACAAACCATTTTTCATTTGCCTATGAAAGCAGATATGACATTATTAGGTGCTTGCATCTCTTTCTTATTGAGCCACTGTTTTTATTTCCATACAGCTATATTATTCTTACTTCTACTGCTATTTATCCACAGAATGTTAATCCATGCCCAGGAAAGTCCTGCAATTATCTGTGGTTTTGCAGCAATCATCATGGATAAGCAATGCAGAGCTATGGAGAGTAGCTGAGCCAAAATTTTCCACAAACAACTTACATCCACAGCAGAAATCTGAACAATCAATGTATCTTGCCCAGACATGTTTAAAAGAACAATCCTTTACCCGGGATCCACTGAAGAGCCAGAAAATATGACAATACAAGATGGTGACCAGTGCAGCCATTCTGCTGGTGAAGGCAAGTCAACAGAATGGTTTAAACGGGGGTGGGAGGGAACATGGGCAGGATGGAAGTGGCACAGTAGAGAAATAAACTTATGTGGGATGTAAAACCGCAGTCAGGTACAACATTCCTACAGTGGGCATGTTAGGGGATGTTTTGTAGCACTCAGGAGAAGACTTCCCGTTTCCTCCTGAGCTAGGACAGACTTACACTACATGTGACTTGAAGAGGATGTGGTCTGTTGTACTAGCATGGAGGAGCACAAGGCTTTGGATAAAGGCTATGAAGCAAGAGGGACAGTGGCTAGAATTCAGGTGGTTAAAATCCGAGAATCAATCTTACTGAACACAGGTATGGGCACATCTTCATGCCTACCATGTGACAGAGAAGAAGGCTTTGCCACCATTGTAACCTTAAGTAGCCACCCAGCAGAACTCTTTCATGTGGTAAAGGAGGTGGTAGGACCTGAACAGATGGAGGAGATGATTGTCTTGTTGGAGGTCTGCTGTGACAAATTTGGTAGGCTCTCCTTAAAGCCACCCATTTGGAACAGGATGCCACAGTTAAGTCCTTGGGTGGAAAAATCCTTCCTCACTACTGTCATGAGAGGGGCAGGAGAAGTGCAATAAAAATTATAAACACAATCATATACAATCTAGCAGGCCCCCCCATAATCCAGCAGAGTATCATAAGAGCCGAAGAACCACATTTAACATACAGCAGGTCAGTCCAATGTGCCTGAAAACACTGCAGAAATGAGGTGACTGTTAAGCAATGGTCCTGGTAGGCTGCAATGTATAGCTGGTAAATTCAGCATGCCATGTCACATGTTCTGCAGGTCTAGTTTACTCAAATGTTTCCAAAAGGCTGGTAGAAATGAACTTTAAAACTGCAGCAGCAGCAGCAGCAACAACAACAAACATGCACTTCATATTTGAAATACAAGGCCTATATTTTATTTTCTGAGACAAAGCAATCTCATAAGAAGCAGTCTTAAAGGTAAAGTGACCCCTGACTGTTAGGTCCAGTCGCGGATGACTCGCTTCATTGGCCGAGGGAGTAGGCATACAGCTTCCGGGTCGTGGCCAGCATAACTAAGCCACTTTTGGTGAACCACAGCAGCACACGGAAATGCTGTTTACCTTCCCACCGGGGTGGTACCTATTTATCTACTTGCACTTTGACATGCTTTCAAACTGCTAGGTTGGCAGGAGTAGGGACTGAGCAATGGGAGCTCACTCCGTTGCAGGGATTCGAACTGCTCACCCTTTGATTGGCAAGCCCTAAACTCTGTAGACCACAGCACCACCCGCATCCCTGTAAGAAGCAGTCTTATGCAGCTGATAAACAATTTACCAGTACTAAACAGCTTGGAGGCCTGATACAACTTGTTAAAATACAGTTGTACATTTATCCACTCCATGTTTACAGCATCTTCAGGCTTTGTTTTGCACATGGCACCTTAGTATGTTTGTTGCTTCAATGGTTACAAGTCTATCTCTATTCCAGTTATTATTCTAGTAAATTTGGTTTTATATTTTTAAGCCAGTTTGTGGTGTTGTTGTTTTGCCTCTACTTGCAGCCAAACAGAAAGTTATGTAGCTTCTCATAATTATTTCTCTGTAGTTTTGCCACACTAACTTTACAGCAAAGGCTACATACATCGTTTCTGTTCAGAAGTCTAAGAACCCAGGAAAACATGGAAGACTTGTCTATCTCCAGCTATGCAGTATAAGAGCAAGGGTGAATCATGGCATAGCAGGCTTCTGAAGAATATGCTAAGATTTGCCCTAGAATAAATGATTATGCAATGTGTACTTGGGGAAACAGACACATAAATACATCTAAGAGCCTGTGAGTCATACAGGATGCTAATAGGATCCCCAGACAATTGCACCCTAAAGAAAGATAAGGGGGGCTAAAGTTATGAAAAATGAATAATTTAATAAACTGATAGGTACAGCAAGAGCACTCTGACAAGAAGTTAAGACACACACCATTTCTAATATAAGTATTTTGACAGAAGAAATCACTCAAAATAATCTGATCTCATTAAACACGTATTTTCTGTACTTCACTGGCATACTTAAAATTTAAGAATGTTTGAAAAACACTTTTTCTTTTCTTTTTGCACTTTGTGTTCTGTGCCATATGGGATGCAAACTGCCACCTCCAGAATGTTCATCCCTTTATTTACTAATTAAAAAGCAACACCCACCTAGTTCATATGCTTATTCCACAGAAAGGAAGTACTGTACTTGTATTTTTTAAATATATATATAAAATCCTCCTTGCGAAGATAACATCAGAAAGTAGAGGCTCAGGTGTTGTTTTTTAAATGGGAAAAGATTTAATAATTTATTTACTTCTGCGGCATACAATGGACTCCGATTGACTCTCCTTGGAAACATACATTAATTAATTTCAGCCAACCGTGCAAGTCAAAAGAGGGGAGATGTCATTCAGAGAGTGGCAGCTTTGTGCTCCATCCGTTCCCACTCTGTTATTTGTTGCAGATGATTACAGCTATAAACGCATGACTATAAAACTGGAGATTGGGTTTCCAAGGATGCACACCCAATGCTGCAGTTTGCACTCTCAACCTATTCTAGATGCAAACTAGGATGCAGGCATGCCAACTCCTAGGGGTGGAGCTATCTTCAGCCCCCTCAATGTTAAGGGGGCAAAGGAGGCCAAGTGCAGGGCTGAGCATACTATGTTTCAGTGGCTGGCTGCTTCTGAGGATAAGTGAGGAAGCCAAGCCACACTGGGCTCTGCACCTGGTCTCCTCCCAATGATGCAACATTGCCCCCCCCCCAATCTTAGACCAAGACTGAGGTTGCAATGGAAATAATGTTTGTAATGGAATAATCTTGGACTCTAAAACCGAAATAATAGTTTTAGGCGAATAGTCTCATTTTTTACATTGTCTTTCCAGAAATAATTGTTGTGTGACTTAAGGAGAGTATTTCAGTTCCTTGATACCAACAACTTCTGAAAAAACAGTAAGAATAATCTCTCGTCTGCAAGCAACATTCCCCGCTAGTGTAAACTTTAATGAAACATGCCATAGCGTCTTGTGTATTTGACCTGACAGCAACCTGTCAGCCTTTCTGACAAGCTAAAGACTTGGGTCATCTAATAATTGAGGCCACATCTTGTATGGCTACGGCAAACAGATATTAATTGAGAAACAGACTATAGCAAACCGTACCACTTCTAACAAGATTCTCTATACAAAATAAACAAACAAACCCTGGTCTGAATAAATTCCAAATCTAAATAGAAAATTAGCTGTGTGTGTGTGTGAGAGAGAGAAATTCAGGGAGTTTTCTAGTGAAAACTGAGAGGACTCTGAATCCTCACATGCTAGCTGTCATGGACATTAGCAATCCAGAAAGGCTGGGATGGACTGGGCATGGTAAACACATGTGGGATTTAAGGGGGCAGGGCTGCTGTATATGCCTCCATACCTCTAGTCTGCATCCTTGCTTTGCTCTTCTTCATCAGCATCCACTAATTAGTATCCCACTTTCTTCTCCAAAATGGTTCCTGGGGAATTTGGAGCTTCAACTAAAGGATACCAGTTACAGATAGGTATCCGTGTTGGTCTGCCATAGTCAAAATAAAAAAATTCCTTCCTGTAGCACCTTAAAGACCAACTAAGTTAGTTCTTGGTATAAGCTTTCGTGTGCATGCACACTTCTTCAGATAAAGGATACCAATATTTGTTAAGAACAGACAGCAGTTAAAATGGGATTATGCCTTATTGAAAGTTGTTTTATCTGAAAATAACTATTCAGCCAGCCAACTGGTTAACAAGCACTGATTGCCTTGCAAATGCAAAATTCCCCAGCGGGTTTCTAGTAGTTGTCAGAATGAGGACTGGACTGACCTGAGAGTGAGTCTGTATTAACATTCTTAGGGTTGATAGGGCTTCTAATTGGATCTCTCTTTTGCTACAGTTTAGGTCTTACATTGTCCTTTCTTACTTTTCCTATTATACATAATGCTGGAAATGGAGAAGGCAGGAAGTCACAATATCCTTTGTTCAGCCAGGCCACTGCAGAATCTTTATTGGATATTGTCTGTTGAATCTAAACAGAGGCTGAACAACCACAAACAGAGAAGGTTCATTCATTAAACAAAAGCAAATGTCCATCTAATTAAAGTAGGTACTATTAGGAGTTATTGTTACTTTCAGTGGTCATTGCTCTAGATGGAGGATTATAGCGAAAATAGACTGTACTGCATGGCAGGCTTGAGACATACTTTAATGATTTTGGTTAGGGGCATTTCAGGAAATGGGAAAGTTTTAATAGGGCCACTTTCTTATATATATTAGATTTGAAGAGGCCCTATTGAGAACTTGAGTCTGAATGACTGGCAATGCCCTGGGGGTGAAGAGTTTTATATATACTTGAGAACACACAAAGAACGGATGTGAAGGAAGGAGGATGAGCAAGGCTTGCACAAAGGCTGGTTTCCAATTCCAAGTCAAACCTTTATTTTCTGAATGAAGTTAAGTGGAAAGTAAACTAATTTCTCAGGCGCAGTGGAAAGGCTCTAAAACATCCCGGGTCTTCATTTCTAAAACACTGGGAATAAATGCACACCATCTGACACACACGGCAGCTTAAGCAGATGTTAAGTAACATGAATAATGCATCCTCACCTCTCAATCATTATTCTGCCTAACTCTGGAAGAGAGGAGGAGATTCTGTGCAGAAAGATTACTTTTTAAAAACCAATTTATTTGTGTGAAAAGAGAGTTATGGGATGCTATTACTACTCTATTCCCTTGGCTGAAACTCATATGTAACAGTGGGTGGCGAGTGTTCCTGAAAGCAACTCTCTCTTACACTTGCATTTTGCTATGCGAGACTACTGAAGGTGTCCGTAGGGACACTGTGTGGGTAGCACTAGGACTCATTTCTGAGTTCTGAAGTCCAGAAAACAAATGCGAGTGGAAAGCACACTTCAACCATTCTGGGACAGGCTTCATGTTCACATTCTCAAGGGAGAGACCTAGAAGTGTCCTAGCTGTTTTGTTTTTATAGTTCAAGGGATTTTTTTCTACTTCAAGGGCATCTTGAGCTACACATGTATCAGACTTCAGGTTTCTAGCCTGTGAAGAGCAACAAATCTGAAAGCACAGGGATTCAGTCAGTTTCAAGCATCTTTATAGAAATGTAGCATCAACCTTCCCCAAGGTGGTGTTCTCCAGATGTTTTAGACTACAGTTCCAGCTAGCGTGACCCGGACTGATGGGAGTTGTAGTCCAAAACATCTGGAAGGTATCAGGATGGGGAAGGCTGTGTGGTGTGTGGCAGTGAGAGTGACTGATTTATTGTAGGTTTTTGAAATGAACTTTTCCATGGAAATTGCTTCTGACTCTTAGTCTGAAGAATATATGCAGAACAAGTGCAGTGATGGGGCAATTGACTGACATCTTGCTTACCAATCCTATTATCATCTCTTCATGGGTGAGGTGAGTCTTTGTGCAAGGAAGAACCAGGAAAAGCATGTAGCTTCCCCCTCATTTTCCCCACCTAGAAAAACCCTTATGCAAGCTAAGAAAATGTGATATTTAGGCAATGCACTTCCAGAGCAGATTTGCTCTATTTTCCTGTTATCCCAGCCAAGTCCCATAGGCACAATTAGTCGCCCACATGACCGAAATACAAACTCCATTCAACTGTTATTTACAGTGACCTTCTAAATACTTTCAGATGTTTGGGAGCGGTGCATACCAAGAGCTTTACTGATATTTGCAAGTCAAGTCTTGGACTTGTTCCATATCTGTCTAAATAAACGATTCAAATGCAAGCATCTGTTAAAACATATTCATCAGCTTAACTGTCTTATATGTACATCTGAAGCAACACAGCATTGCATTCTCTATCACAAAAGGGCATTAGTTTACAAATGCAGAATATGTTTTATAAATTGTAGAAGAATATGTTTATACAAATATTTAAGAGAGGAAATAAAAGTGACAAATGT
This sequence comes from Podarcis bocagei, assembly GCF_964188305.1. Lineage (NCBI taxonomy): Eukaryota > Metazoa > Chordata > Lepidosauria > Squamata > Lacertidae > Podarcis > Podarcis bocagei. Next base: position 54,000,688 of record NC_138126.1, on the reverse strand, counting down.
GCTCATTTGTTTTCAGTAGTATGCAAATACTTTTGAATAAACATTAAAGAGAAGAGTAATTAAAAGTGTAGTATAAAATGGTGAATGTGGTGGGTATTGTATAAACAGCAGATCATGACAAATTTAATAGCAAAGCTGATGTTGTTGGCCGACGGCTCTCATCATCTCTAACTATTAGCAATTCTGGCTGGGCTGATGGGAGCTGGTCTTGAGCAACACCTGGAAAGGCCACAGATTCCCCATGCTTACAGGACTGGGCTTTCAGGACAATAAAAAATGACAGTCCCTACAGGAAAGGGCTTTCTGCACAATTAAATTTATTTATTTATTTATTTATTTATTTATTATTATTATTATTATTATTATTATTATTATTTTATTAAGTTTGTATAGCACCCTTCATTCATAGATCTCAGGGCAGTCCACAACATAAAAATACTGTATAGAAAAAAACCACAAAATACGTAATAAAAATAAGAACAGAACAAAACCAATAATTCCCCCTCCCACAACAGATATAAAAGGGTATCAGATGTTAACCAGCTAAAGGCCTGGTTGAAGAGGAACGTTTTTGCCTGACACCTAAAGGGGTACAATGAAGGTGCCAGTCGAACCTCCCTGCTATTAAGATTTCAGCAAAATATTTGACACAACATTATGTGCAAAGTTTTAGAAAGGCAGGAAAGTAAACAATCAATAGATATAGAGCTGTGACAGCCACTGGTGAAGTTTGTGGATGGCATCAGGTGCAGAGGATCTAAAACTCCATTCCCTTTATTGGCATCAATAGTAATAGCAGAATTATACAGCATTAACTGTATAAGCAAAGGACTAGTGTAAGAGAAATGTGATAAAATACAATGGTAGGAGTGGAAAGGCATGCCTTTTGGAACTCAGAACAGTGATTCATGGGCTTGAGATTCAGACAAAATTACATGAATCAATATGCTGTTGCCATAGGGAAAGCAACTGCAATTCTATGATGCATTAAATGTTTGGTACTGGCAAGTCCTCACTTAGAATGCCAGAAACCTGTAAAGAATGCTTGAGGCCCAGCTGTAACAGTTTATAGAAAACAGCTACTGATATGATCACAGAAATAAATATGACAATGCTCAGGGCTGACCGAAGACATTTTGGCACCCCCACCCCACCTGGGGAAGAAGTGAGTGAAGTTCTACATCAGGAACAAGAGTGGGGAGGAATCAAATCAACCTTCCCCAATGATTGAAGTGGAAATTGTTGCAAGTGGGAGAAGGGACCCACACTGAATCATGCCAGGTAGGTGCAGAGCCCAGAGGGCAACCCACGCCATTTCCTTCCTAGGGGTGGGAGGAGACCAGCATAACCTCCTCTTCACCGAGAGGCCACTATAGAGGCTGAATTTGGGGGGCTGCCAAAGAGGCAGCAGATCCGGCCTCCAAGGAGTGTGTGGCAGAGGTGGTGACAGCAAGCAAAGCATTTCTTGGAGGATGGATCTTGCTGCCTCAGTGGATCCTGCCACCCGAGGCAGTCGCCTCAGCTTGCCTCATGGGTGGGCTGGCCCTGACAATGCTACAAGTTATGGGCCCAACTCCAGGTTTTTATGGACTCTGGACAACATACCTGTAGTGAGCTTTCCTTCTTCGTTCCGCCTCCCCACCCTCAAGTTACATACTGATAGAAAGCTGGGGTAGCTATGCTGAGCTTTAATCATCTGTTTGTCTATTCTCCTTCACCAACATGTACTACCTTCTCTTTTGCAGACGGTATGGTATGAATCTCTTTTGAAAAGCAAGATGTTGAGCTTGAGAGAAGGGAGAAGTAGGAAGGCAGTGGGCAGTGGTAGCTGCTGTGCCTTGTCTCCCCTCCATGCTTGGCCCAGAAGGAGAAATTTTGTGGTGATAGTGACAGGAAGCGGAAGAGAGGACAAAGCTCCACCAGGATCTGCAACCCCCCAAATGTTTGACCTGGAGTGAATGGCAGCCTGCTTCTACAATCTGGGCACAGCATGAGAAGGCAGGAGTAGGTGGCGCTGTGGTCCAAACCACTGAGCCTCTTGGACTTGCTGATCAGAAGGTTGGCAGTTCAAATCCGTGTGATGGGGTGAGCTCCCATTGCTCTGTGCCAGCTTCTGCCAACCTAGCATTTTGAAAGCACACCAGTGCAAGTAGATAAATAGGTACTGCTGCGTCAGGAAGATAAACAGCATTTCTGTGCGCTCTGGCTTCTATCACAGTTTAGTAATGCTGGCCACATGACCGAGAAATCTTTCTGTTGACAAACACCAGCTCCCTTGGCCTGAAGTTAGATGAGCCCCACTTGACTAGACTTAACCATCCAGCAGTCCTTTACCTCACCTTTATGTGTGGTCTGGCTTGGCGTGGGCATGAGACTTGCTCCTAGGCACTTAACAAAACACTGAAGTGGACTGGTGACCAACCCCAAATAGATGAGCCATAGGTTGCTGTAAGGAAGAACACCCCACTCAAAAAAAAAAAAAAAACACATCTTTGATTGGAATAGGCTAATAAATAATAAGGACTTCTACAGTGGTCTCACTAGCCAGCTCACCACTAAGCAATTGGGCTTATGAAATATCACATTATTTTATTATGCAGGTTAATGATTCCATGTAAATGCTAATAAGATATATAGCCACTACACACCATTACTGAAGATGGCACTAAAAGATGATTAATGAATCACTTATATTGTAAGGTTGCATTTCAAAAGACCTTGATTTGCTTACCCAACAATGCCACTGAAGGAGAAATTGGGCAGAACAGCAAAATAACAACCATTCAAGGACAGACTGATAGCAGAAATATTTTCAGAAAGTATAGACAGTCAAGTATGCCCAAATGGTGCATGTTTCTTACTGGAAACAATTTCCCTATGTAGTGAAGAAGAAGAAGAGTTTGGATTTGATATCCGGCTTTATCACTACTCTAAGGAGTCTCAAAGTGGCTAACAATCTCCTTTCCCTTCCTCCCCCACAACAAACACTCTGAGGTGAGTGAGGCTGAGAGACTTCAGAGAAGTGTGACTAGCCCAAGGTCACACAGCAGCTGCATGTGGAGGAGCGGGGAATCAAACCCGGTTCACCAGATTATGAGTCCACCACTCTTAACCACTACACCACGCATGGCACGAGATGTTGGCATTTTGAAGAAAATCTTGAAGCTGCAAAGCTGCAGCCCTGCTGTGTTGTCTCCTCTCTCGTGCTTTTGCTTCCTTTTTGGAGTTTGCGTTATTTGAAGCCTTTTTATCTGGACAACATGACCATCAAATGTAAGGCATCGATGGAGTGTATAAAACTTCAGACACAGGCTCAGGAGAAGAAACCATCTGGAATTGTTTCCAGCTGTGTTGACATTTCTCATGGAAAGTATTTTGGGAAACGTCCCCATCAGAGGTTAGAATGCTACTTCCAAATCTTGCCATTTACTTCATGAAACTCTCTAAACGGTGTGATCTGGTTTATTTAGAACATTCAGTATTAATATGACAAAACACCACTGTGTGGTGGGTAGCGACAGACTAACATCCTGTTCAGCTGAAGAGGGGTTGCACCTCTGTGAGCATTTAGATTGCTTCTTTGCAAGGATTTATGTCAGGCGCTTGCAAAAAATTCAGAACTGCCTCTTTCCTTTGCCATGTCTCATTTTCCCTTCCCCAGAGACCCAGTTGCTTACCTTGGGCAGTGGAGAGCCTATCCCAAAGAATTTGTTTGCTTTCTTTTTGAAGACTGGATGTACCAATTTCAAAATCCCCAGCAGCACCAATACCATTTCCCCTTGCTTTCTGCCTCTTTCCTCTGTTGCAAGGTAAGTTTCTTGTCCCTTTGGAAAAAGAAAGTGGAAGGCACTGGCAGGCTTGAGGTGAGCTGCACCATAGGAGCATTCCATCAGTGGCTTTTGCTTTTGCAAGCACCCTGTTCAAAGGTTCACTACATTCTAGGTAGTGGAGAACTAGGTGAATGAACAGATGAGATGGGCAACGCTTTCCTTTCTTCAGTATTTAGAATGGACTTGTGAGTTCCCACAACCCCATCTTCAAAACTTAACTTTCAAGATGCAGCAACCATGGGCTGGGGGTGGGAGGTTGAGGGAGTGAAATTCTAAGAACCAAGAAGCTTGGCCAATTATAACTCCCAGGCATCTTTGTATGGGAAAATTCACGTGACAGGCCAAATGAAGGTCTGAAGAACAACCTTACCCTTTGCATCACTTCTACCTCACTGCTGATGCTGGAAGGTAGGGAAGTTTTGAAAGGGAGGACAACTTGGGACTTAATTACAAAATAAAAACCTGATTTTAAAGGGATTTTGACATCATTATTAAAAAGAAAATCTGTGCTCTTTCTGACATTTAGCTACTTCAGTACAGCTCAGTTGCCTGCCTGTTCATTATTTCTCACAATTCAGTCCCTGTTTTGCCCCTTTGTCGAGCTGTCTGCATGATGTCTCTATTGTCTTTCCAGTGTGCGTTGAAGACCTTCCTTTTCCAACAAGCCTTTTAAATGGAGATTTTTTTTAAAATCCCAGTCTATATTTGTAATTGGATTTGAATTATTTATATATATTTAAGTTTTTACTGTTAAATAGCTTCTGGCTGTTTCATGGAAAGGAAGGAAAGGGAGAGAGAGAGAGAGAGAGAGAGAATCATTTATTCAAAGGCAACCCATTCTGAGCTTGATATGATATTGATCCTGCTTGTTTCAGTGAAACCTGCCCTCCCACTTTCAGTTCCTCTCCTTGTTTCTCCAGCTAGGTAGAATTGAAAGAGACAGGAAATATATTCACTTTAGCACCACTTCTTTCCCTGGTACTCTTCTTTCAATGACCTTCCATATAAAGACAATGCTGCAGAAAGATCAATGTTTTTATGTTAACCACTTAAGAGAATGTACTACGCTTTAAAATTACAGTTTATTTCTAGTCTGGGATCATAAGTGAAAAAGGACATCAGAAGTAAAAAGAAAAAGAAAATAGGCAACAGTTTAATTTCCCTCCAACTGCTGCAAAGGAACCATAGAAAAATCATATTAAGCTATTGGCAAAGGGAGAACAAGACATCTGTATCATATCTCAACAAAACACCAATGGTGTAAAGCCTATGAAGGTTGCAAGAAAAGCAGGGAGCACCATGAAAAAGGTTTCTGAAAGATTAAGGTGACCACCTCAGTGGAGGGAATGCCACAAGCCATGTAAACCATTGCTCAGGGAATGTGATTCAATGAGGTCATAAGAAGTGTTGAAAATAGAACAGCTGTGCTTGTGCATGTTATGATAACATATGACTGGTAAATGCTCCTGCAATTTATATTTAAAGTTAGACTAGGTTGCATATATTGGTTATATGGAGATTTGTGTATATTTAATTATTTTAAATAAAATTCCAAGTTATTTACTTCCCTCATTATATAAGCAAATATATCTGCTTATATAGCAGGTCAGTATAGTTAAAGCCATGGTTTTCCCAGTAGTGATGTATGGAAGTGAGAGCTGGACCATAAAGAAGGCTGATCGCCGAAGAATCAATGCTTTTGAATTATGGTGCTGGAGGAGACTCTTGAGAGTCCCATGGACTGCAAGAAGATCAAACGCATCCATTCTTAAGGAAATCAGCTCTGAGTGGTCACTGGAAGGACAGATCATGAAGCTGAGGCTCCAATACTTTGGCCACCTCATGAGAAAAGAAGACTCCCTGGAAAAGACCCTGATGCTGGGAAAAATGGAGGGCACAAGGAGAAGGGGACGACAGAGGACGAGATGGTTGGACAGTGTTCTTGAAGCTACCAGCATGAGTTTGACCAAACTGCGGGAGGCAGTGGAAGACAGGAGTGCCTGGCGTGCTCTGGTCCATGGGGTCACGAAGAGGCGGACACGACTAAACAACTAAACAACAACAACAACATCCTACTGGTCTGCATTGGAAATAATATCCCAGGCATGTTCCCAGTTTGATGTAGTTTAAATCTTTAGAATATAAAAGAAATGGAACCTTTGAAAAAAATCTTCTGAAGCCTAAACACTTTAGGATAAAGAAGTCAAGGCCTTGCTTTATTAGTGTAGCATTTATCCTATTCACAAAGTATTGGCTTTTATTCATTGATTTTTTTCATTTTCCTGGACTCCCCCCCCCCCCCGCCACTGAATCGAAAGATTATGACACTGCAATTTAAAAAATGTATTCTATATGAAATAGCTGGTTCCAGTTTGGATTTAAAATCCATAGTTCTGCAATGCCATCTTTGGTTATGTATAATTTAGAAGGGGCAACTGCAGCTCATGTGATTTCTCTCTCTCTTTAGTAACAAGAGATTCACTGGACAAAGTAATATTCTTGTTCTATGTAACACTGTGAAGCTTGGAGAAAAGCTACACATTTACACCAATGCAGGTTTAAGAGTACAAATCCTCTCTAAATTTTCATTAATCTGCTTACTTATCTCTGAATGCATTTAAGTCCACTTTAAGTTGCTCAGTGGTTTAATGCATAATGGCTAAATCTCATGATTTTGAATATCCTAGCAGCTGCTGGGACTGATACAGTGCAAAATTTTGCTTTGGAAAGTACCTACACCATAAGGTTCATTCAGAAATGGAACTTCCTATCCACCTTCCCTTCAATAACATACACCTTGGATCCAAAGGAATACAGTGCTTCTAGAAGGCAAGTTCAGCTCAATCACAAGAATGTACCTCACTGAATTCAGTGGAATCTACTCCAAGGAAGTGTGCAGAAATTTGCAGCCTTGTCTAATTAGTATGCAGAGATATGTGCCTTCCACCATCCTTCATCTAGGCTTGGCACATATGGTAAAGCAGGAATGATGAGCACTACAGATATATTACCCTTTCTTTTTTAGTATTATCCATCTGTTAACAAGCCTAAACAAAAAGAGAACTGTGTGTTACCAGATTTATCAACTTCTAAATCATCTTTTTGAAATGTAGATGAAATAAAACAGAAATTCCTGATATAATTCCCCCCCCCCCTGGAACTAGCAATGTTTTATGCAGGTCTATTTTTCTACAAAAAGAGGTACTGGAACTCATCATAAACACTTCCATTGTTCTCTTATAATAGCAATGATGCCCACCTAAGATGTGCAAGAAATGATTTCCGGTGACTTCTGGCTGAAAAAAAAGCCCTGGGCTTCTTGTTCTATGGGTGTTTCTGATATCCTCAGCAAAACACTGATACAGCAGCCATAAATGACATAAATGGGGCACAATCTAGTATTTCTTAGTCAGCTAGTGGACCCATTGAAAATAATGACCCTAGCTTCGTCATGTTAATTAATTTCAGTTTGGTCTGAATCAAACTTAGTTGAATACCACCCATAGATTTCAGTGGGAGAGTTCTGCATGAATGGGACATTAATAGTGCAAACCCATATATATCTGCTCAGAAGCAAGCCCCCTTTAGTTCAAGCATTTGTATGAAATTGAAGACTTAAGCAGTGAACAAACTTTGGCTGGATTTTGCCCAGAGAATATCAAAGCAACTTTAATAAAGAGGAATTGACAATGATGAGATACCAGAAATGACTGGCCAATGAACTTGGGAGGGACAGGGTTTTATTTTTTTCAAAGAGTAATTAACAGATCTGAGAAAAAGGACTGCAAATGCATCTTCCACAAATACCCAGCAATTTTCAGCACTTGTTTCTGCTCAATTAAATAACGTGACAGTGGAGAAGACAATTGCTACAGTAGTAGCAGGAGGAAGGCAGCTGTTCCTTGGTGTTAGCAGTCTGTTTTTGACTCATTACACTGGAAGTTCTGGTACAAAAGCATTATATTCTACGGTGTTCTCGACCAGCTCAGATACTGGCCTTAGGCTTTTTGTGCCAAGTCCTATTTATAGCAGTGATATATAGCAGTAAAAACAGTGATAAAATCTGACAGTAATATTGAAGGCTCCCATAAGCATGGTATATGGAATTCTGTGATCAGAAATCCTATACTCTGTCTAAAAAGCATGTAAAGTAGGCCATTTGAATTAGCAATTTTTATTTTGGCTGCCTAATTTGAAGTTAGTTCCTGCATCATTTTGAACTTCTACTGTATACCTGATGGGTTAGGGTAGAGGAGCACAACTGGGATGAGGTAAATATTGAGTACCATATGTCATATCCTTTTTTTCTTTTTTTAAAATAGTCTTGTGTTTTGGGCAATAATTAATTGGAAGGGTTTTGAGGACTGGTAGAAGGAACAAACTAGGTTCCCTCTCTCTACTGCCAGCAGATGAAAGAAGGGGAAACTGGTCCTGCAGGAACCTAGCATCTTCACATAGCATTGCCCTGATCATTTTGCTCTAATATTTGGATAAAAATTCTATATTAGTTTATTTAAACAAACTAAAATAAAAATAAGCGTTTGTAACTCACCTTTGGGCAGTTTTCTTTTGATACACAGACTAAAATAATATCAATGGTTCTAAATGGGAAATAGTTTTATTACCAAATTATGCATTAAATTGCATGAAAATAATCACTGGTGGAATGGGGGGTGGTAAATAAAGAGGATCTGTGTATTTTTTTACATTTTAAATAACTGGTTTCAAGTTTCAGATGACAAGGATCAGGTGTACATATTTTACAATTTTGTTTGAAAGATTTCATGACATGCCCACTAAATTGCTTTTGAAAACTGCTTAATGCAATTTTATTTACAATACAAAATGAAACGGAACTGTGCACCTGCACTTTATTCTATTGTGGTGACAAACAGATTCTTAAACTCATGAGGTGGGTGCAGAACTCCCAAAATCTGAATTGTTAGGAGACTGTTTTGTTTGCTTTCTGAGTCTTTCATCATATTTTACTCAGCAGCTGTGAGGTCAAGGAAGGATGCAATTCCCATCAGTTAAAAACCAGTTGGAGTTGTGAGATTGACTTCACATGCAGAGATGTTGATTACACCTTTAATCATATTTAAAATAATAGATCAAGCTGTTCATGAATTGAATAGAACTGTGTCAACCATACAAAAATATCCTCCTTGCATTCTTAAGACCATATGTTGCTCACACCTCTTTTGTTGATTTCAAAAATCAAACTTTAAAGGAGGGCATAATGGTTGATGCAGGTCCTCTTCACTTTGTTTGAGAGGAGTATTACCTTTTTTTGCATGGTACTGCCAATATTTATTTACAGGAAAATGTTAAAATCCTGCCCTTTAGTTTGGCTTACAATTAAACAAATTAAAACAATGTGTAGTATGCTGTGCTCCAGGTGTGGTGAACCTTTGACCCTCAGACATTAATGAATTACAACTCCCATCATAGGTGATATTTGCTGGGTCTGATGTAGCTGTCATTCTGGACAACCACAAGCAACACACGGATAATAATGTTCTAACAAAATACTTATAACCTTATATTATTTCGCAGATCATAAGCAGAAACTATGTACTTCTTGCATCAAGTCACAAATAATAGGAGTTGAGTAAATATTCCATGAATGGAATTAGAGAGCGTAGTCAGTCAGTATCAGAGAACGCTGAAATGAAGGCAAATTGCCTTTCAACAGTCCAAACCCTGTAGATGTGTGGTGATAGGTGCTCCGAACGTAGAACAGTTTTTCCGGATAATGAACTATTTCAAAATTGATTCTTCATCAGCTATTGAGTTGTCCCTATAGGTACTTTAAATAGCCATGACTCAGCAATCACTTAACAGTGTAGAAGCTGTCATTCAGCAGCATTTGGGGGAACAAACATTCCCCACACTTCTGTAGCCCATAGCTAGAGGTAAATTACCTAAATAATCAGGAAGCTGCCTCAAGCAACTTTGTCAATGTCTGGGAGAGAGATCCACTGATGGCACTTTTGGAGAGGACACACAGAGAAGTAGCTTAGCATCTTATCCATTGGTTGATGTATCCCCTATATAACTATGGGAAAGATCAAAGGGGCCCCAAAGTCAAACTGCTGTGTTAGCAGCACCAAAATGACCTCCCTGGGGCACAAAACTAGGCAGTTCATATGGAGGTCATGGGCTGCCCAGACAACAAGACTCCCCCCTCAGCCAAAGGCAAGCAGAGCAATATGTATGGCACCAACTTGGCTGCAGGAATTGCCACAAGGAGGCATACAAGGCACCATCCAACCACCTTAAGGACTCCACTCTGGATTTATGTAGGGTTTACTCCTTAGCATTTTCTTCTGCAGATATCCTACAAGGCAGTAGAGGTTTAGGATCAGGGTATTCATTCTCCTAGATGGACTACCTTCCCAGGTTGATAAGCCCCATCTGCCCCTCACTTCCCTTTCCAGCATGTGCAGAAACCACCTTCTTGACCTTTGGACCCACTATTGGTCTCGCCTGCTCAATCCGCCAGAGTCTGCCTTTGCATGCTGGGAAAGTCCCTAACTCACCAAGGGTTTGAGACCCATTGGCTACCCTCCCCTGGTTTAGCTGGCTAGTTGAAGCCATTTCTCAGGGTTTATGGGGTGCTGAGAGAGGAGTAATACCTAATGAGTATTACTCATCTTGCTTATGTACTTGCTTATGTTTAACACAATGGTGTATGGGGTATATAGGGTGCTTAGGGGAGGAGTAGTACCTCTGGTGGAATATAAATTGTGCTCTTTCTGGGGTACTTTGTCCACCTTTGGGTCCCCACCCTGCATTCAGCTCCCACCTGTTACTCCTAGAAGCTGTCAGCATGCAATAGCAGCCACAACTCGGGAAACAGCTTCAGGAAGCACAGATGCTGCGGTAAAAGGAGAAAAGTAAAGAAGTCACAGACACTGAAAATGAGAATGAGAAATGAATGCTTAATTCATTTCATTGTTTAATATGCAACTGTTGGGCTATAACCTATGATAAGACACAAGAGAGTTGTGGGGGCAACATTTCATTTTTCCTAAGGGAGCAAGAATCCTTGGGCCAGCCGTATAATGCACTCATGTGTGTTAGCCATCTGGCTGAGCTTTGCTAAATATATTCCTTGTCCTACAGGCATCTCTAGTGTGTTGAATATCATTTGCCTGTACTCTCAGTCTCTAATCTGACTTGGATACATAATCGCTTGAGAGTGTTGGCTTTAAGGGAAGGCGCTGGACTCAGTAATGATTGGATCCATTCCTGAGCCATATTTCTATGTCCCTCATAATCCAGAGCTCTCAGATTCAGAGGATTCTTCATTTACAATAGAAGAGAAAAATACTTCGGTTATAACCTAAGAAAGCCTTTGAACACTAGAATTGGCTAAAATAGCTTTTCTCTCTCCCCCCCCCCTTTGTGAATCCCTCAAAGAAGTATTCTGTATGAGCAAAACCTTCCCTTTAACAACCCCCCTCATCATTTTAAACCGCTAGGCATGGAAGATTTTCTTGCTTCAGGAAGTAGTATTTGAATCTTCTGTAGCTAAAGCTGCAAAATAGGATCAGGACTATCATTTATTTATATGGTGTGTGCCCCCAGCCCCAGATGCTCAGTTTTCTCTTTTCACGCTGGCAGTCTAATTTTATAATAGATTTTCTCACTGCATGTTGTAGCTGGGAACAAGTGATAGACATACTGATACAGGAGAATGTATGTCCACATGCTTCTGAGCAGGAGATATTTTTCCATCAGGGAAGTTATTAAGAGAACAATCCTGTGCTCTCTGGGAGGGTGGCTGAGAGGCCATAGGGTTTTGTTGGTCTCCCTCTCCCACTCCTGGAGGCCTCTTGATATGGTGGCTCAAAGCTCTGCTGCCACCACAGTTCCCCTGTTTGGCAGTGGACCCAGAAAAAGAATGTTGGGGGAATCCATGGATAGATAGGCCCCCACATTCCCATTATACACATATGACCCAGAGCTACACTAGGGCTGAAGATAACATTGTAAATTCTGTTCCATTGAGGAGGAAAGGTTAAAAGGCAGAAGAATAAACTCACCACCCTACTTTCTGCCTTGGCAGAGGGCACTGGCTGTAGCAGTTACTCTGCCACATATTCTGCCACCTCCCAAGAATCCCCACACCATAGAGCTGCTCTGCCAATGAGTTTCCCATCTGCCACTTAATAGCTGTGGAGGAGTCTGCTAGAAGGATGCAGCAGGAGGAAAATTGATGAAACATGGATGAGAAGAAGAAGAGTCTGGATTTGATATCCGGCTTTATCACTACCCAAAGGAGTCTCAAAGCGGCTAACATTCTCCTTTCCCTTCCTCCCCCACAGCAAACACTCTGTGAGGTGAGTGAGGCTGAGAGACTTCAGAGAAGTGTGACTAGTCCAAGGTCACCCAGCAGTTGCATGTGGAGGAGCGGGGAAGTGAACCAGATTACGAGACTACCGCTCTTAACCACTACACCACACTGGCTCTCTACGAGAGTGCATTTCAACTAACTGAGTCAGAAATCTCAAAACCTGTTGCACTGGTTGTTGTCAGAGTTGCTGAGAACAATGTGGATTTATTCAGGGAATCTTCTGCCACTTCAGGGTGACAAAGACGCCCAAGGTAGTAAAACTGACAGCCCTGAGAAATGTGGCTTTTTCTGTGGCCTACTGTAGCCCCTCATGAAATACTAAGCTCCTGAATTTCAAAACTGAGGTAGTAATATATAACATGCTCTAGAAAACAGCAGATGTCTCTACACAAAGCACTTTTCTATGGAGGTATTTCTGTCTCTTGCAGCAGCTAACCATAAATAATATAAACAGTATCTCCCTTCAAGAAATGATGCACAAGTGTCAAGGATTTGGGTTTCAGGAATATGCTGAATATGTTGTCGATCCTATCTGTGCTTCCCTAGAAGGAAGCCACATTGAAACCAGTAGAAATGTATAAACAGGTTTAAGATTGAAGTAGAAGTTGGGTTTACATTTCAATTCTTGACCCATCAGTTGACGGTCAATGTATTATTTATAATTGGGCATATTCTTAACTGCTACATTAAATTATAGCGTTCTTTCCCCATTATCTCTTGTTAGGACACCAACAATGAAAAACGAATGTCAATACAACTAAAGCCTTTCCTACACCCAGGAGGGAAGGGATTGTGAGCGGGAGACGATTCCTGCATCATGCAGGGGGCGCTCTGCCCCCTGCTTCAACTCCAGGGCTGGCGCCACGCCCCTCCCCAGTTGGGCACCCAACAGGGAAGCTCGGCGGGGGCGTGGCTTGCTGCTCAAACGCAGCCGCGCCAGCCTTCCCCACCATTGCACACACATTTTCTTCGAGTCAAGAGGTCGTTGTCGCTACGCTCACGGAACACAGGGAAGTACTTTGCCATGAGGCTTGGGGGGGGGTATTGTGTTCTCTTGCTACTGGCCAGCTTAATCTGAGCTCATTCAGTCTTAAATCCACCTATTTCCCCCCTCCCCTGGTGCCTGAGCGACTGCCAGCCCTTTAAAGCCACCTATTTCAAAAACCACCCCTTTAAATCCACCAATTTTCCCCTCTCCTGGTGCCTGGCATCGCTAGCCCTTTAGTGATCGCGGGGTTCCCTGCTAGCTGAGGGGTGCAACTTTCAGACTGCTACTGTGTGTGCGTCAAAACCTTCCCAAAATAATAATAATAATAATAATAATAATAATAATAATAATAATAATAATAAAGTCACTCTTAGACAGGTCCAGTCCTTGCTAGATCATTTCAACTTCGCATGTAGAGTAGTTTCACCAGGCCGCCCATTTTGCTCCCGCTTAGTCAGGCTGTCAGCGGGCCTCAAGCATCCGCACCATAGAGTAAGACTCCCCAAGTCGGTCTAGGCGGATTTTGAGATGTCGATCAGATTCCTGGAACACTACAACGGAGTCTCCCTATGGCAGGAAATCCTTAATTTGGCCTCTGATTTCCAGGCCCACTCCAATGCGGCAGGGTCCCTGGGCTTTGGTCTGTTCGTTAAGGGACGTTGGTGCGCGCAACAATGGCCAGCAGAGTGGCAAGGGGAGGCCATCATGCGGGATCTCACTTTTCTGGAGTTTTTTTCCCCTCATAGTTGTGGCGGTTCACATATGGACCGAGGAGTTCCGGAATCGCCGGGTGTGCTTCAGAACTGATAACCAGGCTGAGGTTAACATACTGGCTAGCAGTCATTGCGTTCTGAGAGGGGTCTCGCCTACTTCGAGCATTTGTGCTCCGATGCCTTGCTTCCGGTCATTAGCACCTTGGGCTCAGCTGCTGCCAGAACCCTTTCCGGATCACCTACGGAACCTTGGAGACGCGGAGTGATTAAGGGAGTATTAGCGTCTGTTGCACCCTCTACCCTTAGGTCTTATAAGAAAGTATGGTGCGACTTCACAGGTTTCAGGTCCAAAGTACCCTTTCCCCTATCGTATGAAACTTAGGTCAATTTGCTGGTCCAAGTTTGAGGCCCGGCTGTTCTCTGCGGCATACGCTATAGCCTTCTTTGGTGCCTTTTGGGTTGGCGAGGTGGTAGCAGAAGCTACCTCAAGTGGAACAACGCGCAGCCTCCTCCTGGAGGACGTGCAGGTGTCCAGATAAGGCGTGATGGTGTGGGTGCATCAGTCTAAGACACACCAGGGCGGTAAGGGCACCGTAGTCCAACTCATGGCCTCCAGCCAGAAGGGCCCATGCCCAGTAAAGGACCCCAGGCGTTACCTTTACCTCAGACCTCCCGGCCTTGGCCCGCACTTTATTCATGAGGATGGATCCCGATTGATGAGGCACCAGTTCACCAGGGTACTTTGCAAAGCGATAGATGCCTGCGTTTTTCCTTCCAAAGACTACACATACATTCATTTAGGATTGGTGTGGCCACAACGGCCGCACACATGGGCCTTCCGGCAGACAGGATCAAGGAGATGGGCCGCTGGAAATCTAATGCCTACAAAAGTATTCTGAGAATGCTCCGCTTACCTGTCTTTTCTTTCTTTATTCTTAGCTGTCTTCGGTAGTCCAGTGTGGACTTGCGGCCACTGTATCGTGCATTGGGCCCACCTCCAGTCAGCAAGTTCCGGCTTCATGCCTAATCTGGGGCTACCATCGTGGGTGCGAGTTTCCTGGTTGTCAAAAAGGGGCATGCGCTGGCAAGAACTCATGCCACTGCTGAAGGCAAAAGCTGCGCTGTTGGGCCCCCCTAACATTCTAATCATTCAGCTGGGTGAGAACGACCTGGCTAGCAGGAAGAGTGTGGACTTGTTGTGGAACATGAGAAAGGTCTTGGACATGAGAAAGGTCTTGGATGAGTTGGCTGCCTTATTTCCCAGAACAACCCTGCTCTGCTTCTTTCTCTCGAAGAGAAAGGTTTGGTCACGGTGCGCATAACATTATGGCCATTGAAAAATCCAGGAAACTCTTGAATCGCGTGGTAGCGCGCAAAGTGTGTTTTATGAATGGCTGAGTTATATCTCATGATGATATCCAGATTGGCGACCAGACCCTATTCCGGGATGACGGTGTTCATCTTTCAGATTGTGGAAACAACATATGGCTGGCTAACATATCCAATAGTCTTAGGGATTGGTTGCAGCTGTGAGGGTATTGGCGGCGAGCCTTTTGGCTCGGGTGGCGGTTAGGCATTGGAATGTGTTGTTGGTGTTTCGGGGGGCAAGGTGTGGCCATCGCCTTCCCCGACAATTTTGGGTATTCCGCTAAAGGAATCCGGCGGTCGTGGATCCTGTCCGATGCCTGTGTGGTGGGGGGCCATGGCACGACCCTCGGTGACATCAGGAAGAGAGCCTATAGTTGGATTAGCATCAACAGGCTTCCCCTACTGGTGGTTAACCCCTCCTCAGACTCACCCCTCTACGAGTGGGTGGAGTCTAATGTTCCGTGGTCCAATGCCTAAGCCAATACCTTCTCACATGCTGTAATCAATAAAGTTGTGGCCTTTACCTTACCCATTAACCTTACATTCTGTGTCCATGTGTCTTTAATCCCCAAGCGGGGATCGGGTCCTCGGATCACAAACACTTTCATGATATTATATACCGAATTTTAGCAAAGGTATTTCTAGAAGTAGCTGAAATAGGAGACTGGGTTTCTCCGATCCTATTAGTTAGTAAACACCATTTTTCTCAATCTTAATAACTTGAATAAGTTCAATATTGAAAGGAAAACCTCCCAGATATTTCTCCTAGCATTGCTCCTAACAGGAAGAAGAAGGTTGTTGTCTGTTGGTGATCAGAGATTTTTAGAAATCTGGGAAGGTGCAACCAATTTGTTGTTTCATGAACCAAGCACAGGTGAAGAAACATTGCTAATATTGTAATAAAAACAATGCTGTCAGTGTGAAGGGCTGATCCTAGAAGGCATGTTAACCAATGCTTTCTAATTTATTGTGGTACAGGAATAACTGATTGGTTCAAAATTGGGAAAGGAGTATGACAAGGCTGTATATTGTCTCCCTGCTTATTTAACTTATATGCAGAATTCATCATGCAAAAGGCTGGGGTGGATGAATCCCAAGCCGGAATTAAGATTGCTGGAAGAAATATCAACAACCTCAGATATGCAGATGACACAACCTTGATTGCAGAAAGTGAGGAGGAATTAAAGAACCTTTTAATGAGGGTGAAAGAGGAGAGCGCAAAATATGGGCTGAAGCTCAACATCAAAAAAATGAAGATCATGGCCACTGGGCCCATCACCTCCTGGCAAATAGAAGGGGACGAAATGGAGGCAGCGAGAGATTTTACTTTCTTGGGCTCCATGATCACTGCAGATGGTGACAGCAGTCATGAAATTAAAAGACGCCTGCTTCTTGGGAGAAAAGCAATGACAAACCTAGGCAGCATCTTAAAAAACAGAGACATCACCTTGCCCACAAAGGTCCGTATAGTTAAAGCTATGGTTTTCCCAGTAGTGATGTATGAAAGTGAGAGCTGGACCATAAAGAAGGCTGGGCATTCTTCAACCCTCCAGGACACATGGGGGGGGGGATGCACAGGGCAATAAACCCACTGGAAAGTTAAGTCTGATTTGCAGCACAAAAGCAGTAATGTAACGTCACAAGACAGCATCTTAAAAAGCATCACCTTGCCAACAAAGGTCCATATAGCTAAAGCTATGGTTTTCCCTGTAGTGATGTATGGAAGTGAGAGCTGGACCATAAAGAAGGCTGATCGCCAAAGAATTGATGCTTTTGAATTATGGTGTTGGAGGAGACTCTTGAGAGTCCCATGGACTGCAAGAAGATCTTTTATATATATATATATATAAATTTTTTATTGGTTTTACAACATTTTTTAAACAATACAAACAGATAAAAAGACAAACAAACATGTATAATTTCTTAATTTTTTTTCATAACCCTCATTTCTCAGACTCCCCCATACCTCCCCTTTCTGCATCCCAATTTCGAAAGTTATTTCAGCAACCTCTAAATAATTTTATCAAATATGTATCCTCTTAATTTTTTCTTCAACTTAATCTTATACCACTGTAATCCCTTTTTCTTTCTCAACACCTCGACATTTTAGCATTCATCAATTTTATAATAGTTCTTAAGATAAATTTTAAACTTCTTCCAATCTTCTTCCGCCGTCTCTTTCCTCTGGTCATGAATTCTGCCAGTCATCTCAGCCAGTGTCATGCAGTCCATCACTTTCATCTGCCATTCTTCCAAGGTGGGTAGATCTTGTGTCTTCCAATACTTTGCGATGAGTATTCTTGCTGCTGTCGTAGCATACAGGAAAAAAGTTCTATCTTTCTTCAACACCAGTTGGCCGACAATGCCCAAGAGAAAGGCCTCTGGTTTCTTGGGGAAGGTACATTTAAGTACCTTTTTCATTTCATTATATATCATTTCCCAGAAAGCCTTAATCTTTGGGCATGTCCACCAAAGGTGGTAGAAAGTACCTTCAGTTTCTTTGCATTTCCAACATTTATTATCAGGCAAATGATAAATCTTTGCTAGCTTGACTGGGGTCATGTACCACCTATAGATCATTTTCATAATATTTTCCTTTAAGGCATTACATGCCGTAAATTTTATCCCGGTGGACTGCAAGAAGATCAAACCTCTCCATTCTTAAGGAAATCAGCCCTGAGTGCTCACTGGAAGGACAGATCGTGAAGCTGAGACTCCAATACTTTGGCCACCTCATGAGAAGAGAAGACTCCCTGGAAAAGACCCTGATGTTGGGAAAGATTGAGGGCACAAGGAGAAGGGGACGACAGAGGATGAGATGGTTGGATAGTGTTCTCGAAGATACCAGCATGAATTTGACCAAACTGCGGGAGGCAGTGGAAGACAGGAGTGGCAGGCGTGCTCTGGTCCATGGGGTCACAAAGAGTCGGACACGACTAAAAGACTAAACAACAACATTGACTGAAATGAAAGGGAACCTTGCTTTTGTACACAGAAAAATGTCTGCTCTAAAGGATATTTCTCATAGAAGCTCTGGCGCAAGATGCAGAGAGATGACAGAGGTAAAATTGGCATAAATCAGTGAACCGTCCAGTTGGCTAATTTAAATGCAAATCATTTGACTCAGATTCTTGGTCCTTTAACACTGTGCACTGCTAATCCTTAGTTCCTTACAACTCTTTCTCAAAGTAGGGAATTTAACTCTCTATAGGTCTTGGTAACTAGGGCCAAACTAGAATTTTGGCAAGCAGCTGTTACAGGAGAGGGGCAATTGTCAGTGGGGCCAGAGTGCATGGGAATGGGAGCCTTAGACCTTCCTTCCCAAGTTATGATCCATGGAAGATTGCTACCTCTGCATAGTGATGAGTCTTAGAAAGAAAGCTCCCATTGGTTCTTGTGCATTTTCTAATTGGATAGAAAATGGCATTTTGCAGGTGCAGCTTGAAAAAAATGGCACATGTAAAAAAGACCTCTCCTAAACAATAATTAGAGTTGCTTGGAAGAGGGATGGCGGGTGAAGGTCCAGACCACTTCCACCCCATAATGAACTGGTACAAGACCCCCTTTCCACAGGTAGCAGTCTTTCCGCATACTTCTTTCACCGCCCCCACAAAAAACTCATAACAATGAACACCAATGTAGATTGCAATTCTAACTCTACTTATCTGACTGTAAGCCTCACTGAATTAAGTTGGACTTACTTCTTAATATTATGTGGTTAGACTTGTAGCATTATAAGTTTAGCTCATGCATTTGACAAAGTGGGCTCTAGCTAATAATAAGATTATGACAGAATATAGTTGTAAGGTTTTTTAAGGTATCACACAGATAGTCCATGAAAAACTATTTGCTGGTGAGGAGATATATGGGCGTTATATAAACAGTGAGCATTGCTTAGTGGCAAATCACTCTGGAGAGCTGCTAACAGTTAGTGTGGAACATTGAGCTAGTTAAGGTGAACTTCATATTCAGAGGCCCAAAGGCCAAGTAATGCAAGAGATAACAATATGCTAATCTTTTAAAAAATGTATGCACACTGTGTCCCCCCCCTTCCATCTGATCACCTATATTAGCTCTGTAAACAGCACATTCTGATCAGCTGACAACACTTTCTGAAGGCTGCAGTTGTACTGAGGAAAAGTGATATACTGGTTGTGGGGGTGTTTATTTTTTATTCCTACCATTATATAAAGCTAGAATTTGCGGTGAGGGAGGTAGAACAGACTGAGAGATTTTAGACACACACACACACACACACACACACACACACACATATATGATGTTCCTTGTGCCCATCAAAGGATGATAGATAGATAGATAGATAGATAGATAGATAGATAGATAGATATAGATAATCCTTTGATGGGCACAAGGAACATCATAAAATCAACAAAAGTTTGTAGACCTCTATCATTACAGTGGTACCTCAGGTTACAGACGCTTCAGGTTACAGACTCCACTAACCCAGAAATAGTACCTCGGGTTAAGAACTTTGCTTCAGGATAAGAACAGAAATTGCACAGCGGCGGCAGCGGGAGGCCCCATTAGCTAAAGTGGTAACTCAGGTTAAGAACAGATTCAGGTTAAGAACAGACCTCCAGAACGAATTAAATTCTTAACCTGAGGTACCACTGTACTGCTAACAATAATAAGTCAATAACAGTACAGTGGGCAATCAAAAAAGGAAACCAACAGGAAAATGAAGGGATAATTATAGTAATCTTGCTTCAAAACCACAGCTCAGCAATTTTAACCACAAATTTGTTGTTGTTTAGTCGTTTAGTTGTGTCCGACTCTTCGTGACCCCATGGACCAGAGCACACCAGGCACTCCTGTCTTCCACTGCCTCCTGCAGTTTGGTCAAACTCATGTTGGTAGCTTTGAGAACACTGTCCAACCATCTCGTCCTCTGTCATCCCCTTCTCCTTGTGCCCTCAATCTTTCCCAACATCGGGGTCTTTTCCAGGGAGTCTTCTCTTCTCATGAGGTGGCCAAAGTATTGATTTCAGTGTAGTATTACTAAACTCCTATAGCATGGCTCTATAACACACACACACAAGAGTATTATTAAGTGGAGGGGGGTCTTATGAGAGCATTCTTAACATTTTATTAAGAAAGACAGTCATCTCCCCCCCCCCATGAGATTAATAGCAAGTTGACTGGGTGGGAGGGGAGGATTTTGATGATGGGAATAATGGGGGCAGGACTGATTCCAGTGTTAATAACTACTGGACCCACATACAGCTATCCTGTGCAGGAGCTTCCCATTGAAATGCTTTTAGGCCCTGGACTGAGACTGAGTCTGCCCATTGGATCCTCCTGGGCAGTATGGAATATAAAAGAGTTTCTGGTTGAGCATCGAAAACTTCTTAAGCAATGGTGTCTTCATACATGCTTGGTCATTCTTCATTCTGGCTTGCTCTTGCCTCTTAGTTTGTCCTTTGGTCCTCCTGACTAATCCTTCTGTCTTGACTACTAGCTACGTTGTCTCCATGGCTCCTTACCATGTTTCTTACCTCAATTCCTCCTATTTTGATATGATTTCAACTTAAGGTGAGTAACAATGGAAAGAAAATCCATCTAGTAGCAGATTTTATTTCTAGGCTGAACTCCCCTAGTGGTGGTCACCAACATATTTCAGCAATGTGCCCCAGTGGGGATTTGTGCATATGTTATGTCTGAGCTAGAAGGGATATTGTTATTTTCAGGCTATCCATAGCACCCTATCAACTACACCATTCAGTGGCCAGTACAGTGGTTCACTATACTGGACTGTTAGCAGCTGGATTTCTGAAAGTTGTATTATTAACTCCAAGACTTTAAATTGATCCCCTCCAGCATGCACATCAGCAGCCTATTCATTCGAATATCATGTTCTAATGCAATTTTAAAGCAACAGAAATTGAATGTGAAATTAAGGATGAATGAGTATATTGAAGCAAATCATTGAAGATTCAGGATATGCTCAGCATTCAGTTATCTGGTCTCTGTGAATTTTAGTTTGGAGAGATCTCAGGCAAGTCATGTAATCTATTTGCCTCCTACTCTCCTCTATCTAGAGCTGTGGCTC
Source organism: Podarcis bocagei (assembly GCF_964188305.1). Taxonomy (NCBI): domain Eukaryota; kingdom Metazoa; phylum Chordata; class Lepidosauria; order Squamata; family Lacertidae; genus Podarcis; species Podarcis bocagei. Next base: position 53,979,357 of record NC_138126.1, on the reverse strand, counting down.
TTGGGAGAAGCTGCTGCTTCATTATATTTTCACAAGTGCCTGCAGGAAAGATGCGGACAATCCCAGCAAGTAAAATGATATAAAAATGCTTATTTGAATTGGTAGATCCTTAGAGAACAAGAATAAGCAAAGGGGGCTAGAAGGAGAGATGAGCCGCTTTAATATGGTCTTGAATATTGAAGCATTTAGTTAGAAAAAGCTGAAATACTAACACATTTACTAGGAAGCAATCCTGTTTTCTTTAATGCAGGAGACAAACCAAACCTGTGACAGAGTCCCTTACCACACTTGATGAGTAGGTTGTCTGTATTTGACCGATAAAAAAAAAGATGGTGCAATCCTTGTTCTTTTCTTCTTAGACTTTTGATATTAACAAATATAGCCTTCAGCAAGTACAGATTTTAAGTGCTAGGGTAATATAATATTTCCTTTGGTTTCATAAAATGTCTCTTTATTTAAAATGTTTGAGAAATTGGCAAGTAATTTCTTTTTTCCTGGAAATATTTATCATTAAAGGCAGAAACAGCAGAATTATAACCCAAAGGCTTGTTTGGTTCCTCTGCTGCATTTGATTTGTGACTGGAATAATAACACTTACAAGCTTACAATCATTTGGAAAGGATACAGCAGGAGAATCATGCAGGAGTCAGTGTGACCGAGCCACAAAATCTACAGGTGTGCAACGTTGCTGTGAACATTGCAAATGTCTTAAGAGACATCTGTTGTTGCCTAGCTCACATTTCATTTTCCCATGTAGCTGTGTTCATTTATATCTTATTTCCCTTTTTGTGAAATTGTTTTTAATAAGAAGTTTATAGAAACTAAGTTATGCTTTTTACAGGCTTCATCTCTTCTAAGTACAGTTCTTGGGGCCATAGTGTTTCTGTAAACAGCAGCTGGTTTCCTGTACGTTATAGTGAGTGAATGAAAGCCTTAGGCAACCACAAAATAAATACAGCAAATAAACAATCATTTAAACGTATTTAGGAATAGACAGATGATAGATAGATGATAGATAAATAGATAGATAGATAGATAGATAGATAGATAGATAGATGATGGATAGATGATAGATAGATGATAGATAGATAGATATAGATGGTAGGTAGGTAGTACACACACACACAAACACACAAAGAAACAGAAAAATAATAGCCCCCATATTAATAATGCGTTGTCCCTCTACAGTGAACTTTATAGGTGCTAAAAATAAAATAGAATAATAGCAGAACCCACCTACAAACCCACCCCTTGGAATGCATGGAGCCTGGTTCATAGGAACATAAAAAGACTCTGCTGGATCAGCTCAATGGCCAATCTAGTCCAGCACCCTGTTTTCACTGTGGCCAACTAGATCCCTGGGGGAAACCCACAAGCAGAACCTGAGGAAGAGCACTCTCCCCTACCTCAGTAAGGGCCTGCACATTCCAGGTGCAGTGGTGGTGGGCAACTTGAAGGCTCATTTCTTCTCTTCTCAGGGCTCTTTATTTTTAACCTGGAGCTGAATCAGGCAACCCTTCAGACAGAAGACTCCTTTAAATGGGGGACAGTCTTCTGACAGCCCTGCATATGGAGGACTGTAGTAACATGGCCACTATGGTAACTATGAATCACTTGCAAGGGGCGGGGATCTATAGCTGGGCTGAATACTAATTTTAGTCTATCTATTCCAGGCTATACTTTAGAGGTTGTATTTTAGCACTGAGATCAAGGACTCTCAGCCAACGCAGTAACAAAAAGGACTGCTTTACTTTCTGTTAGTGCTGTTAGTCATGATGACTCATGACACATACGTCCTGTTATCACTAACCCTGTCCCTCTCAGGCTCTTTCTGGTTCATTCCTGCAATAAATATTAATGACAAATTGAAATTATTTCCTGGACTTGAAAGGGGGGGGGAGGTTTAAAAGGAGGATCTCCCCACACTTCTCTTTCTTGGGTCTAATGTTTCATAAACTAATCTTTAATTAGTATCTTTAAAAAAGAGAAAACATTACTGAGTCTTAGCAGTTTAAGCTGCTACAGGCTCTTCTTAAATTCAGATTTCCTTCAGATTTCCTATGGGGAGTCTTAATGGTACATTAATCAGCATATTTTATGTATCAAAAAGCATCCTGGGTTTTTCAATTACTAGACATTTAAATTGTATGAGAGAATTAAAAAAAAGATAGAATCCAGAGCTTTGTTTTGTTTAGCAGTTTGATTTTATTGCATTGAAACATCTACTCCTTTCTATTATGCCTTGAGATATACCAGGGTTTTTTTTTTGTTTTTGTTTTAAATGCCACTTACAAATTATGAAGCTAATATTCCAATTTCCATGGAGATTGTAAGATGGCACTTATATGGTACGCAGAAATTTAATGTAGGCTAGCTTGACATTTCATATTTATTCTTGGCACATCCTGCTTTACTTCCCCTTTGCAATTTGTTTGTTATGTACTAAGCTTGGATTCTAGAACAATAGGCAGGTAGGATCCTAGAATGCAACAACTGATTGGCTTGCAGGAGAAGACCAATCAGGCTCCAGGAGGAAGTTAATCAGCCTATTAGGCTGGTGGTATCGTAGAATGCAACAACTGATTGGCCTGCAGGAAAAGACCAATCAGGCTCCAGGAGAGAAGCAGAATCAGCCAGTCAGAAGGGACTCATGGTGAAAATAATGTATATAAAGGGCTGAGGTTTGGGGGAAATCCAATCACTGCAGGACTCCGAGTATATTTCACTCTTACAGATTATTTCCTGTAGGGTTAAGTCTGTAGGGTTAATCTTGGCATACTATTGTTGTTGTTGGCATCTGTCTGTCTCGAGAGACAATGGAGTGGGCATCCAGGGGTGAAGTCAATCCTGCAGCTGTGGCTGCAGAGGCCGCTAACTCTTAACTGTTGCCTCCCATGTTTTTGCTGTGTTAGGAACACCAAAGTAACTTCTCTCGGGAGCAAGCCTGGGCAGTGTGTATGGAAGTCCTGGGCTGCCCATATTACATGGCACCCCTCTTGGCTTGGCTGGTGTGATCCAAAGGAAAGCAGAGCAATACATCTGACACCAGCTTGGCTGCAGGAGTTGCTGGAAGGAGGTATACAAGATGTCATCCAACCACCTTAGGGACTCAACTCCAGATTTGTGTAGTGTTTACTCCCTAACCTTTTCTTCTCCTGAAGGTGTCCCACAAGGCAGTGGGTATGGATTTTTCATTGGCGTTTACTCCTGAAGCCTTTCTAATGAATGAATATAACCGCAAGGCAACAGAGGCTTAGGATCAGAGTTTCCTTCTCCTAGATGAGCTACCTTCCTAGGTTGATGAGCCCCATCTGCCCCTCACTTTCCACTACAGCAGGTGCAGAAAGTGCCTTCTTGACCGTTGAACTCACTATTGGTCTCATCCGCTCAATCCGCCAGAGCCTGTCCTCACATGCAGAGGAAGCTACTAACTCACCAAGAGTTTGAGACTCATTGGCTACCCACAGCATGTTTAGCCAGCTAGTCCAAGCCATCTGCAGGGTGTGGCTACTGTTGCATGCTGACAGCTTCTAGGAGCCACAGGTGAGAGCTGAGTGCAGGGTGGGGGCCAAAGGTGGACAAAGTACCCCAGAAAGAACACAATGTATACTCCACCAGAGGTACTGCCTCTCCCCTAACACCGTATACACCCCATACACCATTGTGTTAAATGGGGAAGTGTATTGGCCACATTGGAGTGATTCTGCTCCATATGTAGGGGTTTCAGTGGTCATATACTCAACATCACATGTACAGAATGGAGCTTTTTAAGCAGAGGTTGGATGCCATCTGTCATGGATGTTTCAGTTGAGATTCCTGCATTGCAGGGGGTTGGGCTAGATGACCCTTGGAGTCTCTTCCAACTCTACAATTCTGTGATTCTATGATTTTATGAAATGTACAAAGGTAAATTTATAGTATGAACATAAATTCTCTCACATAATCCTGACAATCTGGAGATAACTTGTTACCTTCACTGGGTCCTGGTTGCACCTGAGCTTTCTGGTGCCATCAGACTGCCAAGGTTGGGGACACTCAGATTTCTTTGCTCATTCAGTTGGTGCTGGAACTAGAAGCTTATATTGCAGGCTGGCACTGGTAGAGCACATCTGCAAAGTCAGCAGAAATCCCCCCTTTACGGCCTCACGGTGCACTGTTATTCCTGGGCTCAGTGCCTTGAGGTGTGCTTGCTCTCCACTGAAAATTAGTATTTTGACTGAACTCATTTCCAAATAAGTTTGTGTAGGATTGTAGCCAAAGTGGACTTAAATCAAAATACTTTGGGTTGACATACATTCTCATCTCCTGGGGGAACACTGGGTTTTATTTTTATTGATTTACACCATTTTCAAGGTTTTTCATTATAAAGAGAACACCATCCTAAAAATAGCCTGTTGAAGGTCATTTAAAAGCGAACTTCGATAATGTCTCAATGATAGCTGAAGCTGGACATTATTAAATTTCCAAGCTATTCTGTTTGTCCGTGTATTAAACCAAGTTAACTGGAGCATTTTCAAGGATGCAGGGATTGCGTGGATGGTTGTTAAATGGATTATAGCACTGAAATGTACTCTGCTGCCCTGACTTTTAATAAGCCAGGGAGGTCTGGTAGCACCTAATTTGATTAATTTCCTGCAGGAAACTCTGGAGTAAAAATGCATTAGCAAAAAGAGAGCATGCTGGGAGACAAATACAATTATGTATGGTTTTACAAAGAGGCATTTGAAGTTTTAGAATGATACAATCAAAGGCAGACTGGCACCATTTTTAGACATGCTTACTTGGAAAATGGAGGCAGTGATTTTAGAATGAGTCTCTGAGGGAACCGATATAGAAAACAGCATATTAGAGTGTGGGGTTTATTTTCCCAGGAGAAGACTAAGATCATTTCCTTAAGATGCATGCTCATTTATATGCACTGGAATATCCACACAGGTCCTGAATGCTGTCAAAACTTTTTCATGACTTGGAATTGTTCCAAAAAACAGTCCATGGAGGATGCTCCACCTTTCCCTGTCCCCACTGGAACAGGTTTCTGTAGGAGATGTGCTTGGCAAGCCAGCCTGGAGAAAGCATCTTCCGTCAATATCAGCTTTAAAAACAGATGTGGGAAATGATTCAGAGAAAGTGTTAAGGCATGTGGGCTTAAAGTGGGTAGTGGGGTGCACACACACAGACCCTGCCCACAACATTACGACTTTTTGCGTTTTGAATACAAAAGTCTGAAGGAGAATTCTGATGGCATTCAGCAGAAGCCAATCAGGATTGACAAGGAGGCTCCTAAACATGTTTGACATGCAAAGGTTGAAGTGGATCCCTCTTGTATCTGTCAAAAGTGTTGGAACATGATTCTTGTTTGCATCAGTTCAGTGGGATTTTAATCCACTGTAAAGCTCTTAGAAGAAAGCCAATCTGGAGAACCTATTTATTGTTATTTGCTATTTAATTTATAGCCTGCCAAAGCTTCCCAGGAATGTTGCACAATTCCTCAAATACACACAACTATGCAAAGAGCAGAAAACCAACACTATTACTGAAACAGAAATTTAAAATAAAATAACAAAATAAAAAGGGAAACCTGGCAGCAACTTATTTCTAGGTTATTTCTATAGTGCTTTTCTTGCAAGAGATCAATAAAGCAAATTTGCTTGCTCAAGGGAGCTGGAAAAAATGAAAAAAATGATCTCTTTTAAATATTTCTTTCTGTGATATTTAGGGTACAGAGGGAGGCTGAGAAAACAGAATAAAATTAAAGAATTGGTTGGTTCCAAGATTTATCTCTACCAGCAAATAATCATTTAGCTTGGGTTGCATCATGGCAAGTATTCAAAACATGAGATAATGATGGCAAAACATGTAGATGTACCAGTGCAAATAGCTTAGAATCCAGTTACGTGCCCTATTTGTGCTGTATTTGCACATTGCTAGTCTGGATACCACACTGTCTCCATATACCCTGCCCAGGCTTACGCCCTGGAGAGGTCACTTTGTGTTTCCATGACACAGGGTTGTTCTTATCCAGTGTCATGGACTGGCTCAATGGCGAGGAGTGGTGGGAGGCACCAGCTGGGGAGCCCCCGGGGGAAGAAGGCTCAGAGCTAGGGGACTGGTGGTGGGTTGACAATGAGTGGTCAGATGGAGAAAAAGAAGCAGACTGGGAGGAGCAGGTGTCAGAAGCTGAAGAAGCTGAAGAAACAACAGGGTTTAGTGAGCAAGAAGACGCTGTGGCAGAAAGCAATTCTGATTCAGAAGCTGGAGAGGAGTGAGATCAAGAGACAGAGATCAGGCAGGCTGCCAAAGAAGCCAGGGTGTCTCCCCCTCCTCCTACAATCAGCTCCCCTCTCCCCCTGGTCTCCCAGGACTAGAATAGGCATGAAGGGGGAGGAACAGAGACAGATGCATTGATGGAGTCTCAGATTGCTAGGGAAGGAACTGAGGAGGAGGAGACCTAGAAAGCTGTGGGAAGGTAGGGACTTTCAGTCCTCACAACTGCCTCATTGGGGCAAGATCTACTGAGAAGAGTTGCTGTGCTCACTAGACCTGGCTTCTGGAACTGTTTGTTTCTTTGAAAAAAGGGGTCAACTTCACTGACATTGTATGAGTTATTACTAACCTGCTCCTGGTACCCGCCCTTGACATCCATTGGATCTCATCTTTTTAAGAAATTAACCATTGATTTGCCCTCAAGTGATTCCTAAGCACTTTCTGGATTTGGTACATCATTAAAATTTTACTCACACTATTGCATAAGCAACTCTTCATACATGCAGCACCCGGCAACTTAAAATTAGTGTCACTCTTCATTTTCAATGAAACCCTACCAAGTCATTAAAGGATTATGATGCTGTTTTGCTGGCTTCGAACAGGACAGCCTTATCAAAATTCTATGACAGCAAGCTCAGCAATGCTACATTTGTTCCCTATCAGACTAGCTACTTGGTTTAATCCTCTTTTATAGGAACATACCTTAACTGCAGCTGCCCCCCCACCTCCCCACAGTCACACAGTGAAAACTCAGAGAAGAATGGTGGCAAAATTGCTTCCTTTGCATCAGAAATGGTTTATTGCTGCTTTCTGCAGCTATGGTCTCTTAAAGCAAAGGCTAAGTGTACCCAAACCACATGTGACAGGTACACAGCCACTTTTGATTTCACCCTGAATAACTTTAGCTGATGAATCTCCAGTTGGTTTTTCAAAGGAGTTTTGCATTACAATGATTTCTATAATTTTATGCACTGGTGAAACCCTTGCTGTGACTTGCCAATTGCTTTCCAAAAAATTGAACTAAATCCATAGACATTACACTGAAAATGGCCCTAAGTATTTACTTCTTAATTCACCTACTTCTTAAAAAAAATATGCAAGCAAGTTCAGAACATCTGAAAGATTGAAAGATTTGTATCTGTTAAGGAAGGTAAACACTGACATTTCTCCCTGCAGACTTTTCCCAGATGTAATGAAATACTTTTGCTTATCTCCGGAGGGCAAGCAAGCGTGACAGCTCTGTTACAATTAATCCAATCCTGTAAAATGAGTTTAGTTACAGGTAGCATTTATTGACTGTAAGAACATGGCTCCCAGGGGCCTTTTTTGCCACAATGGAATCTTGGTACTTTAGGAAAATAGAGAGATGGAAATCCCCTACTTGTCAGGGCTCCATGAGTGATTGTGTGAAAAGAGTGACCCTAATACACTATTGTAAAGCTTTAAGAACACACACACACCCAACATATCAACGATTTTTAAACAGGCCTCAGTATACAGTCAGGGCCAGTTCAAAACATTTTGCTGCTTGAGGCAAAACAGAAAATGGCATCTGACACCACAGCCTCTTCCTCCACCTGAGGCAACGGGAGGCAGCCTGGAAAAGCCCTGGAACTCTGAAGGCATAGGAGGAGAAAAAAGGAGGCCTGAGATGAGCAGGTAGTGACAAGCAGAACACTCCTTGGGGGCTTTCAGAGTGGTACCAAGCTCCAGTTCCAAGGCTGCAGCAGTGGAAGGACAGTGGTGGTAGTGGCAGCTCCAATTCTCAGCTGAAGGAGCAGCAGCAAAGGCATGCAAGGAATGCCTCTGACCTTCCTCTTCAGATCTGCCACCTCTCCCAGCTGTCCCCAGCCTGTTACCTAAGTCAACTGCCTCAACAAGGCTTATGAGCCCTGCATTCAGTTTTGTTAAGTATCAGGTAGACAGAGCCAACATGACGAGTTTGTTGCAGGCAGAGGGCCCAGATTGAGACTCTCACCAGGTACCCTACGGCCAGCTCAGTTTTGCACCCACTCTGCCCCATAATTTCATGTTTCGGGTGCCTTCCCTTGGCTCCTGCTGGTAGGAACACTGCTGATGTCATTGTTGCTTCTGCCGCTCTCTCTATAGCTGCACCAGGAGCCTCAACAATAGCAGAGCTGCTCTCCGCCAGCAAATAGGCTGGTGGGCAGAGACATCCACTCAGTCCTAGCCCTCTCCGGTAGCATGGATTGTGTGTTAGGACTGTAAATCAATGTTAAGAATGTTGGACTTGAGAGAAATTGACAGCTCATTGGGAGAAAAGAAACTACCCCCCCCAAAAAAAGTATAATTCTCCTCAGCCCAGGACACTTTAGTAAGAATCCTAAAGATACCAGATGAACCTCTCTGCATGAACAATGAATCGGGTTAGCCAATCCATGGACACTGCTAGTAGCTACTAAGTCAGATTTTTACTATGTGAATGGCAGCCATCAGCGTGGTTGTGTCAGATGAGGGCCCATGGGGAAAATTTAACCACATCAGAACCAAACCACAGGATCCTGTCCAACTGTGCAAAGAGCTTCCATGTGAGAGGCTACATGTTATTTATTAAATATCATTTCTGAAAGCATAAGATCTCTTAGGAATACAGAGAAGCAAAAGTGTTTTATTGGTGTTACAACCTGAAACAGTTAATGCTGTGTACATCCTCCTCGTGTATGTGTTTAATAGAAAATGAGTGTTTTTGATTAAGGTAACAGACCTCATCTTTTTTTAAAAAAAGAAAGTGAAATATACTCGGAGTCGAGTGTGAATTCCATGCTCTTTATTCAGCTCATAGTAGCAATAAATGAAACTTTCCCCAAAACATCTAGCTATACAGTGGTACCTCGGGTTACATACGCTTCAGGTTACATATGCTTCAGGTTACAGACTCCATTAACCCAGAAATAGTACCTCGGTTAAGAACTTTGCTTCAGGATGAGAACAGAAATCGTGCTCCGGCGGCGCGGCGGCAGCAGAAGGTCCCGTTAGATAAAGTGGTGCTTCAGGTTAAGAACAGTTTCAGGTTAAGAACGGACCTCCGGAACGAATTAAGTACTTAACCCGAGGTACCACTGTATATACATTATTTACACAATGGGCCCCACCTGATTGGCTAATTCCGGGCTGCTCCTGTAGGCGACTCAGGTTGTGGATTCACCTCCTCCAGAAGCCTGATTGGCTGCTCCTGCAGGCCAATCAGGTTGCTGATTCACTTCCACCTGGAGCTGGATTGGGTGCCTCCTGCGGACCAGTCAGACTGCTGCATTCTGGATCCTATTGTTCTAGGATTCAGCTCAGTACATAAGAGAAGGTGATCTGCATATCTACTTAATAGTCCCCTACTTCCTTCTGCATTAAGCTCCTTGCCTTTGATTTGACTCTTGCAGTTCTAAAGAAGCAAATCAAGTGTGCCAAGACGGTAGCAGTTTAGACATGGTGCTGCTTAAGGATTATACTGCTAAGATCATCACTGTCTGTTATCTGTGATACACGAAAGTGCAAGCAACATCTATTCTCAAGCAGCATATCTCCCCACTACCAGATACTGGGCACTAACTACAAGATGTAGCTATCCCCATCATCCTTAGCTTGTGAATTTCTCTAGGGCTGTGCTAGCCCTAGAATGCTGAGCTTATGGTCCCTTGTTCTGTCCCGCCATGCAATATTTAAGTTCTTATATAAAAGTATAAATGTTTCATTTGTGACAGATCTGTGGCCATTCTTGTCGACTTCTACTACAACTATCTGGTCCAATGGCTTTCCACAAACACAACACTGAAATCAAAAGACTGTTCTCTAACTTCCTTTGCAGAAGTGTTTTAATGAAGCATGCCATTTGCTGTTCCCACCTGCCTCCTTCTATTGAACAAGTGAGCATGTACCCCTTTCCCCTGTTCTTCGGCTATTCACAGATTTCAAATTCATCCCAGAGCTGTTAAACAATAGTTTCCCCCTCTAGAGAGTTCTCTTGTGAGAGGAACATGAGTCTGAGGCAAATGGCAGCGTGGGCGAACTCATTAGATGACAGTAACAATGCAATATGATGTTACTGACAGGTATTTCAAAACATCTTTCCTACATTGTCTGCAGTCCCCATCCCATTTACTCCATAGCAACCTCACTGAAGCCCGCAGGACTGGTTTGGGATAAGTGAGCTGTCATTATCCCCAATCTCTCTGAGATCAGCGCAACAGCAAAAACAATGCTTTCCTTTATGTATTTATTTATACAGTGGTACCTTGGGTTACATACGCTTCAGGTTACATACGCTTCAGGTTACACACTCTGCTAACCCAGAAATAGTGCTTCAGGTTAAGAACTTTGCTTCAGGATGAGAACAGAAATTGTGCTCCGGCAGCGTGGCAGCAGCAGGAGGCCCCCTTAGCTAAAGTGGTGCTTCAGGTTAAGAACAGTTTCAGGTTAAGAACGGACCTCCGGAATGAATTAAGTACTTAACCCGAGGTACCACTGTATTCTACTTTTCTTCCACAGGATTCCTGCAAGGTCGCCCATGTAGGTACCAGCTCTGCTAACCTTCAACAAGGTGCCTGGATCATATTCCTTCAAACTATGCTATGGAAGTTTAAGTGCACTGCGTTCTGTACACAAAGGGTTGTTTCCACTTTTCAAGGATAGTGTGCCACTTCAAACAAAGACTGAATATTCTTTAACTATACTGCGTTACACCATTTTCTCTGAAGCACCCCACATTTTAAACCAAGGGCACCACATAAACAGCTACGTAATTGTGAGGGCCACGCCATTTTTGAGAAGGGATAAGATGAACTGGTTTCATTGCCTCCCTCCTTCTGTAACAAGCAAAATCTTTTGTTCAAGCTTATCTGCAAAACCCAGAAACGGCTGTCTGTTTCATATGCACAACCAGATTCTTGCTATGTGGTACTCAATAGCAATCCTTTTGTTTCTCTTGTTGCTTGTTTTGTGGGTGAGATATGTAAGGGTGCTGTTTGTGTCGTAGATTTCCATGTGTTCTAGAAACCAGAAAGGAAATTAATGCTGTTCTCTCAGCATGCTGTGTCCTTTGTGCAACAGTCTGTAGTTGCGTGTTTGGCATCAACACCTAATTTCACAAGGCTTTCAATAATACTAGTTAGTCAGAGTAAATTGCATTTAACAGATTTCATTGCATATTATTATCACACAGAAAAGGCAGTGTCTGGAAATATTAAATTATTGTTCTTTCAAAAAAGAAGAAGAGCTGGGCTAATGGAATATACATATTCAAAGGCAGATGCAGTGAGATAGCTGTCTAATGTGTGCTTTGTTTATTCATGGACCTTACTATTGACTTCCTAGATTGTAATATGCACGTAAATGTCAGATCTGAATAAAAATTTGCTGTTCAAAAAAGGCTATACATTTCCAAGCATGATAGAGAATTCTGAATAGATTTATTTACAGGTGAAAAGAGATCAATTTGACCAAATATTGAGCTACTGAATGCATATAGAATCAGACTAAGCCACTAATGTACAAATTCTGGCTCATTGAATAAATGAAATGTTTCTGACTTGAAGGTCAGATAAAAAACAATATGCTGCTTGCATCTTGAGCACACTGGAAGACAGCTTCCTTACGAAGGCAAGTGTATGATAATTCCAAGCAGGTCCAGATGCAGGTTTGAGGAAACCCTTAGCAAGGCAAGCTGCGCTCTGTCAGGACCACTCTTCCCTTGGCAGTGACAAGATTAGGCAGCAACATCATCAGTGCCTTAAACAAATGATGGTGGCACCATTTTTATTTCCCACAATGTTCCCAATGGAGCATCATCCTGGGACATTGTGGGAAATCAAATGGCAATGCAAGGAGATGAGTCAGGCTCCTGGATACCAGTAAAAATATAAAGGGATCCCTGGTGTCAGTGAAGAGCACAGCTGCATGGTCCGCTCCCAAGAATGCCAAGGACTCCAATATCTCTCTCAGATTCTTTCACATGATCTTTCAGGTGGTCCCCTGCGTGTTGCACAAACAATGTCTTGTAAGCTCATTTGTGCAACAAATTTATTCTTTTGCTTTACAACTTGCATTATTTGATTTAAATTGTTTATTTTCTCCTCTAGCACAATCTATTTTATGTATAATTTTCTCCTTGGATCTTTCAAAGTATTCCTGTAAGCCTAGATGTAAATCTTCAGTTCTCAGTGGCATGTTTCCTTTACTACCTTTCTTCCTCATTCTACTGGACATACTCTGACCCCCTCCCCTTTTTTGTGCTTTTCGCTTTTTAATTATTCCCTGTTATAGTTCTCATATGGTGACCCCCATTTTACATGCTAAGTTGGTCCTTGGTTAGATTCTACTTCTGTCATTGATTTTTTTTTTTTTACTTAATAGGCTTACTTGGTGAAGCCAATTTACCACCATGTTATCAAAGGCCTCAGTATATCTGCATTGTGATCCAGGAGGCACCATAACTGCAGTGAAGACTCCTTTATGATCAAAAGATTGCATTGTATCAGTAAAAGGTGGTCCAATATGTATGCACACATTCATTGCACAACACGGTGCTCCTATCAATATTCACCGAACAGCAGCTGCTATAAATTATGCATTTCTTTTTTTAATTCCCCCTCCATGAAAAAAGATAAATCCTTTTCAGCCCACCTTTTGTATTCACATTCAAATGGAATGTATTATTCCAGAGAAATAAAACAGAATGATGCTTTTTCTAAATAACAGCACTGAGATCCTTTCACAAAGTCTTTGGGCTAAACCAGATCAGGGGTTTAGAGTACAAAAGGTTTTTTTTTTTATTGTGAGCCAGCTTCTGCTGACAGAAATGAAGGTGAGAACTTTCGAGCCAAAATGTGCCAAGCAAAGTGCTATAGGTATTGAGTTGAGATAAATTAAAAGGTAATCTGCAAAAGGCAAAGCTTGTGGGAAGCAGCTTTTTAGTAAGACTGCTATGGATATTTTCAATTTTTCTAGTTAAGAAAAGCATGACAGAACAATAAAGATAAATACAGGCAATGAGAGATTAGGGAGACATGATAAGAGCCCCAGGGACCAGGTCAGAGGGCTACACATTTTAAGCTACTATCTTTTTCAGAAAGGGGGCAGGATAGCAAGGAGGAATTGAGAGTCCCTGCCCAGTAAAGTCAACTGAGAGTGAAGGCAAGTCAGAGCAATGTAAATGGATACATTGTGAAGAGTGTTGTGAAAAGTCAAAGAGGGATGTGTTATTTGACAATGCTGAGAATGTTCTGAGAAACTGAGAATTGATTTGATTATTTTTTAAACGCTGGTGTTTTAGAATCCACTGTCCCTCCACACCAAACCACATCCTGTACATCCTTAAATATTTAATAGTGTGTGTGAACTGGGATTATTCAAAAATAGCATGTTACTTTACTCAAGATAGGGTACTTTGTTGTGTTCATTATATAATAATACTTCAGATTTATTTATATGGCATTTCTCCTAAGTGCGCAGCATACTTTATATTGTTTCGTATTGTAACAGCCTGTAAGAAAGGCAAGTATTGGGGTCAAACCCAACATATCTTGGAGCACCATGCCATTTTTCTCTGCAGTTCTTTTTTTAGGGCCAAAAACAGCATCTGCAGGTTGCCAGTTTGAGCTGGATACTATTTTTAATATTGTATGGTGATGTCATCAAACTTTTCTACTCTCCTGACTGGTGACTTCAGAGCACTGGTTAGTGGACAAGGGAGATATCTCATCTATCCTGGGACTTTGCATCTGTCCCATGCCTTATCTTAATGGCCTGTAAGGGACGTCCACCACCCTTATCACTATGCTTTCTCACACTGCAATCTTATCAGAAGCCCACAGTCCCTCCTCATGACATAACACACTCCTAAACACAATGAAGTCATTAAAGGTCACAACCAAGAAGGATTGATATTAACTAAGCAGGTCCAGGCTTTGATACAGATCCTGCATAAAGCATTGCGGAGTTAACCTGTTGAATGCCTCTCTCTCCTTGTAACATACCTTCCACATTTCCATTTTAGGTGTTTAGTCCTAATGGGATTTTCTTGGATTTATGTTTTTTTTTTCAAAAACAAAGAACTTGTGCCTCTTAATTCTAAGCAAACATTATTTAATGTCTCAATGGAATGTTACTTATAGTCAGGTTAAAAAAATTCTTGCAAGCAATGTCTTTCCTAATTGTGTCTCCTTGAAAAGGATGACTCATTGTTTGGAATGGCTGCTTGCCCACCACCTCTCTTTATAGGACCTCTTAAGGGAGTTTATCATCCATTTAGATTATTATAAACTTCAGCTTCTCAAATTCTTTCCAGCTTTAGATTCCAAATATGGGTTTTACTGTTATTGCATCTCCTTACTGCTCTGAATTATTAAAGATTATTTAAGATTGCAGCAGTGGTTCTTAATCCCTTAGCAATATGGAACATGCAGCTTATCAGATTGTTCTTTGGATTTATTTTTATAGAGAAGTTGGCAAAGATTCCATAGTTAAGGCAGATTTTGAAATAAGAATGACAAATGGTTAACAACTTTAATACAGCTTTGCTGTACAAATCTATTGTAGGATTTTCCTTGTCAAATTTCATACTAATCATCATCATTATCATTAATTCATACATTCTTGAGTTGTTATGATTCTGTGATGGGCCATTGGATTTCAAAAAGTAATTTATGAAGTATATTGAGGAAGAAAAAAGAATTAAAAACTTTTACTAGTTCTGTGAACACAATATTAAAGAGATTACTAGGATATTCAAATTCCGGTAGATGGGTTCCCCCAGTAAAGGTAGGTAAAATAGATCTTCGTTATCTCCGTTTTCTTTGGATCGTTACTTGTAGTCTATTTAAACGGACATGCACAACATGGAACTATATTACTGAATTTACTGGAAAGATCCTTATCAGTTGAGTGACACATTACTGGAGCTGAAAGGGATATTGGACATTGAAACGGTAGTACTTATTCACATGAAGTTAAAAGAGGACAGACAAGGAAAGGATGAGGGTTGGGAAAGGAGTGGTATTGAGAGTATGATTAGTGAAATGGAAGATACTGGAATATGTTGGATCTGATTGATTGCAAAAGCACTTCTTATTTCTGTACAAAAGTACTGTATTGCCAGCCTAACAAAAACAAATATATCTGCCTACTTCATGAAATTCTTGATAGTATCTCATGGTATATAAAAGCATTAGCTTTTGGCAGCAGTGGGAGATGATTTTGGCACCACTGGAAAATAATTGGCTGGAGGTCTGCTGGTTTGTAGATTACTGTATCTTGGCCTAATCCACTTCATAGGATTGTTGGGTAGTTAAAACCATCCTCTTTGGCAGGATGCACTTGCAATTAATAAACAAAATGTTATTTTTGGGGGGTGGGGGAGGTAATTATAGCCAGAAATGGCATCACTTGCATTTTAATCAGAAATCAAACTAACTGCACGGCCAAATATTAGTCTATGTTCTGGCAAGGAACCTCTTTAATATACAGGGATATGATACCGTATATAGTGAGTCCTTGAGCAATAAGAAAGGCCATTTCACTATGAATGGTTGATTCATTGTGTATGTGGGGGGTTAAAGTAGACTATGAACATAAACTATATATTATAGGCAGTATGTTAATTTTTTAAGTTTGGGAAGGTCTGCACAAATGTTGAAAATGGTGCTGGCCCATACTGAGTACAAATATTACTGCTCCAAATGCAAGATCAAAATGTAACCCATGTATAGAGTCCTAACAGGGTTAGCCAAAGAGGTTTTTCCACTGGAAGCCAAGGACAACATGATCCCATTCCCCATTCCATGTAGAAAAGCTGACTGGGCTTGCTGTTGGGTGATAACGCCAAGGCTGGTGCCTCCCTCCCAACACAGTGTTGCCCGGGATTCATCACTCTGGTCTCCCGTCACGCTGATGTGGTCCATATCCAAGGACATGAGCACATGACAAGCAGAGTTCAAACAGAAGCTTAGTCTTGAGGAGTAACATCTAAGCCTAATTTATTGCAAATTAAATCAAACGTAACAGAACAAAGAGAAACATGGCTTCTCTCTCTGTCTTTCTTCCTCGGAGAGAGAGAACTGCAAAAACAACAGCAATACAGAGTGGAAACAGTGTATATCAATTTCCTCTCACAAGACATAATCAGTGCTGGAATGTAAACGGACATGTGACATGTAACAATCCCACACACATCTGCAGCACGGGAGGAATGGAAATCTCAACACTTGCAGTGGAACCTTTAAATATTGCAGGGTCCTGTCTGCACCAGAAGACATCAGGCAAAGTATGAGGATTGGCAACATGGTACACTCACCAGTGCCCTCCAGTCCCACCCAGATGCTGCTCCTTGGTCCTCAGCACCTGCCCCCTGGACCAGCTGCCTCACCTAAAGGCTGGGCCAGCCCCAAGTTCAGAGGGTAAGTTTTCTACAAAAGCATTAACTGCATTCATTTTTCAGTCCTTCTGTTGTGATTCAGTTTGCCAAAACATTCACAGTGGTTTTGTAAACACATTCAAAAAGCTATTTCCATTCTTCTTCATTCACAGCTTCCCAAGCCTATTTCATCTCAGCAGGGTTTTCTTCTCCACTGGCTTTATCTTTTAGGCCTGCCCAGTTCCCACTTTGGCAATCTCTCTCTCTCTCTCTCTCTCTCTCTCTCTCTCTCTCTCTCTCTCTCTCACACACACACACACACACACACACACACAGCAGCCAGTATCTGAGGCAAAAAATGTTCATGTCATAAGGAGAACTTGATTGTTTTGCTACATGCACAGAACTATAACCTATGGTTTACTTAATAAGCATCCACACAGCTTTGAATTCTGTATGACTGAGTCAAGGGCCAGGAATGACAGAATGAAAAAGCAATTGTTTCTCATTTTGTACCAGAATCTTCTTTTATAGCACTTATCAAATCTATCTTTGGTTTTTTGTTTAAGTGCTTCATCTCATATGCTTCAACTGTCCTGTTTATCAGGGACAGACACTAGTTTATGATCCCTAGTAAACCACAGCTCCTATTGCCTCCCACTTTCCCCCCACATTTTGGAAATACCTTGTTATATAGCTGGTCCTAGGTGGCTCACAAAGCAAAAAAGCACATCAAAACCACACCAAACCACGCCCAGATCATCCCATGTTCTGCTACGCTAATGAAGTTAATAAAGATGGACCAGACCAATTCAAAAGGATCTTTCTTTTTCTATCCATGGGCAACTCTTAACAATTGCAAAGTCATCTGCTATTCCCTTTGGTACCAGTGATTGAAATTCACTTTCTGAAAGTTTTTCAAGTTACATGCTATCACTGACTTTGCTGCTGCGGTTAGATGTCTTAATGGCTCACTATGCTTCAAATCTAAATAAAGGCCTATATATCAATTTAAAAGTGCCAGCTGTGGAGAGGGGTGGTCCTAGGACCCATGATGGAGGTGGCTTTCTGAAACACCTGCATTCAACAAGCCCATACTTGGGGGCATGCCCCCCATATCACTACATATCACCAAATTGATTGGCATCCTGAGGTAGACTAGCATACATTAGGGACATTTCCCTCGGTGTAAGATACATCATTTATGTATCAATATTAGGAATTGCTCTTTCAATTTAGTAGATACAGTAAGCCCACAACTTGCACTCACTTTGCTTATGCAATCGTGATTGCAACCTTACACAGGTAGCGGGAGGGGAAATCAATAAAACTAATGCCAGGCCAATGAAACCCACTGCTCTCTGTTCTCCATTTATTTATTTATCTTTGTCTCACTTACTTGGCTTTGGGAAGACAGCACGAGAGCTCTGGGCTGCTTCCAGAGCCCTTGTGCCTCCTTCTGAAAGCCTGGTACCTTGGATACCCAGTAAGCATGGCAACGCCCTCCTTACAGCCTCTGGGAAGGAGGTATGAGGGCTCTTTATGTCACCTTGCAAAAGAGAGACAGTATCATAGAATTATAGAGTTTGAAGGGACCCTGAGAGTCATCTAGTCCAACCCCCTGCAATGAAGCAATCTCAACATGTGGTCCCCCACCCAATTTGGAACCATACTGGGTTTGTGCTAGCAGTTTTATTGCTGCACCATCTTTTCTTTTCACCCTTTTCCTGCAGTGATGAAAGAGCAAACAAGGTTCTTTGCATCTCCACTGTGTTAGCTAGAACTAGGATCTTTTCTATCTCATGGGTATGTCCTATAATAAAGTTAGCTTTTTTATTTTCTGTACTCAAAGTCTTGGTGTGATTGTATTAAGGGTAAAGTGAGCTTCTCCTAGCAGGGATTTCAGTGCACAGTTCCAGCTTCTGCTGAAGCGTATAAACTCCAAATGCTATCAACTGGCACCACAGCAAGTTCCAGTCCTGTATATCAACTGTTAGATCCAATTCCCTTGCCCATTACTCTTGTAAGAATTCTTTAGAGCCTATTACTGATTTTAAGACCTGCCTATAAAAGCTAGATACTATAAACTTAGCTACCCCAGAGTAGCCCAAGGTGTCTCTTTCAAACTGTGTTGTTTGATAAAAAATTAAGCCATGACAACCCAAGTTGGAGAAGCTGGTTCCAATTATATGCACGCTCAGCGCAGGCTCTGCCCCAAATTTAAGCCCCTGGGGTGGACCGGAGTGAAGCCTGCTCACCTGCGGCCCAGCCTCTTGGTGCTGCCCCGCCCCCAACGGTGCCACAGATAGGCGAGTTTTGAACAGGTGGTTTGGCGGGAACCCCCAACGCTCCACAGTGGCAGGAAGGCAGGCCACATCCGAGAAGTCTCGAAGAGGATTGGAGGTGCTGATGCCGGGGCCATAAATGGTGCCCACTTTTGCAAAAGGGGAGGCGAGTGCTTATTTCAATACCTCGACAGTGGGCAATCTATCATGCTTGCAAAAAACCCAGTGTGTAAAAAAAATGGGAATTTGTAATACTAAAAACAAGATCTCATTCGCACTGTCTTCTGTACTGTAGGATAATCTGACCTGGTTATTCTGGATTCATATCTCAACCAGATGCCCAGCCTGGGAGTGATGATGAGCTGTGTGTACAACCTCCGCAGAGCTGGCTGGTGTTTAATTGGGCAGTATTGTGGTAGCTACCTATGCAGAGCTACCATGTAACATTCTAGCAAAGTGTCAGTCAAAATGTCTGATTTATGGTGCATATCTCCATCATTTGCTGTTTATAATTAGGCAAAACCAAAGCAAATAATCAGATGAGTCTTTCTGTTTTTGTGCTATAAATAGCATTATGCTTACTATCTTTCAATGCCAAAAGCCATGTTTCACTGACATGCATGCTCCAGCGCTCTCCCTGATCAATAACTAGACCAGGAGCATTAGGTCAGTTCACATGTCATCTGACTGAGATGTCTCTCTGCATGGTACAGATGCAAGCTGGTAGGCAGGTCCAACTAGAGTAAATGATTTCCCAGGCATCCTCCTCTGTATGTTAAATCTCAGTGTTTTCAGTACCACATTTTCAAAGCATTTGTAGTACATTTCACAACTTTGATATATGGTTTGGATGCATGGTTTATCCCAGTCATATAATAAATTTGCATGCATGGATCTGGACCACAACCACTCATGTGCACATCATTTGCTGAATCTACATTTTCCTGTAAGTAAATTCTAAACAACAAATATTTGCATCGTATAAGGTCAGTATTAACAGTTTTAGAAATGAAGCTGAATTATTTGCTGCAGCAGTTATGTGGATAATTGTGTAGAGACCAAGGGTAGAGACCGCTCTGCTTGCATAAGACTCTCTGAAACCACTGGAGGTTTCCATGAATGGAATGGGGAGGGAGGCAATCCTCACTCATTCCTGTGATCAGCCATTACAAGTTACAAACAAAAGTAAGCAAGGAAAGAGAAAACTGAAACTAAACTCTAGAAAGCCTCTGCCCTGTTCCCACATACATTTGTTAATTCCTAGTGGTTTGTGCTTCTCAGTACAGTGGGTGTTAACTGAATACTGTTGCTTATTCCAACAATTCCCCCAACAAGGGATTTGTAGAAAAAAGGGAAAACTCTGTTCTTGCACCCTCTTCTGTTCATGGAAGCCCCTGCTGGTTCAAGAAAACTTTTGTGAATAGGACACCATCACACACAAAGGTGAAGAATCCTTATACATTGCATCACTAACTGGAACAAATCTTACAGGATGCCCTAAAGAAGAATGCCCTAAAGAGCATTAAGAATTTACAGCAAGAAAAGTCAGTTCACTAGGGAGAAAAAAACCATTAGCAGAAAATTGGGCTGTTATGGAAATTTATCTTGTGGTGATCCAGAATATTAAGGACATTTATTTCATGGTGGCTTAAGAGTATGGCTTGCTCTAGGGATAGGTTATACCTGTGTTTAAAAGGCCCCAAATGGTATAACTGATTTTGAATCACAGCCTTCAATAATAGCCCCTGAAATATATCTCACAGCAGAAATGCATCCCAGGAGAGAAATGCAACCAGAATATATTGTATTACAGTATGAAGTTAGATTTCCTTTCTGTCACCAAGTTCTGCTTTCTATGGCTGCTGTCTCATAAAAAAAAAACCTTCAGATATGCTTACTTTGAAATCCAACTGGATTCAATTGAATTTTCACTTAAACAAGCAAACTTAGGTTTCACAAATAATTGTTTCCACCAATCTTCAGTTGTGATTCCTGCACTTCAGGGGATTGGACATGATGACCCTTGGGGTCCTTTCCAACTCAACAGTTCCATGATTTTATACTCATGTGAAAGATGACCACTTTCTTTTCTTTTCTTTTTTAGCAAAGCCATCACAGCATATTTGTCAGGGAACTGCCATCGGAGCATCAGGTGGTGGAGGGGCTCAGGGAGGAAGAAAGAGACTCAACAGCTGAAGCAGGAACCAGCAGGGGGAGGAGTGGATCTCTGAGGGAATGCGAGCAGGAGGGAGGGCTCAGAGACGCTTCCAGCGAGAACAGTGGGGAGGTATCTGAGTCTCCCATAGGGAGACCCACACCTCGCCGGAAACTGTCACGCCGTGAGTCCAGGAGACGCGTTTCCGTTAAGGAGCTTCTTTGCTGGAAGCGCTTCCGCAGACAGCCACTGTCAGACTCTACGAGTGACTGAGAGCAGACATGTTTGAGGAGCTCTGTCACACACAGAGGTTTGTGGAGCCGCACAAACTCTGAGGGAGCACGATTTTACGCACAAGCAGCTAATCATCCCATTACAGCAGTCTGACAGTCTCTGTACGCTGCCTGTGCAGGAGAAAGCATCATGAGCGACCCAGCCGGAACCGGAGGAGCAGGGGTTGGAGCTGGTCCAAGCTTGGAAGAAAGATACCGAGCGTTGGAAGTCCAACTTGCGCTGCAGATGGCGAGGCTTGAGGAGAGAAGGGCTCAGGATGCAGACCAGAAGGGGAGAGCCACTCAATTCCCCAGAAAGGTACCAGGATTGGTGCAGAAGTTTGGGGGGGACCCCAAGGATTACCATGCCTTTAGGACAGAGATGCAATATGCCATTAATGTGCAGTTTGATGAGTTCCCTGATGAGGAATCGCGAGTTGCTTTCGTAATTGGGCATCTTGAGAAAGGGGCGCGGGACTGGGTTCGACCCCTAATGGCAACGCACAATGACGTCCTAAAGGACACGATGAAGTTCTTTCGTGCAATGGATATCATGTTTTCCAGCGATATTGAGGAAGGGGTGGTGCGCAGACAGCTAATGGCTTGCAAGCAGGGAAGCCGATCTGTCCATGAGTACTGGACTGAGTTTACCATGCTGGTTCACAGATTGGGTTGGGATTTATCGGCGGCACCCATTCAGATGCTATTTGAAGAAGGTCTTTCTTCGGCTGTGAAAGACGAGCTGTCCCGGAGCCCCAGGGCGGTGTCTATGGATCAGCTGACCAAATCTGCGCTGACCATAGGAGCGCGTCAGGAGGCAAGAGCCTTGGAAAGGCGGGAAGGGAGAGGGGAACGTTGGAAGGAGTTCCGCATTCCAGACATTCCTGAGCCAGCTTTCCCGCCGGCAGAGCCGATGGAAATCGGAACAGCGCGCGCGCGCGCATTTTCAAAACCCAGTGAGGGGGCTAAGAAGGAGGGAAAGGGCGCCCGGAAATGCTATCTCTGCCAACAGCCAGGCCACTTTGCCAGAGTCTGCCCCCAGAGGAAGGAATGGCAAGGGATGGTGGGAGCTGTTGAGGGAGGAGAGCAGGGAGAAACAGAGCAGGTAAAAGCCAACGCCTGGTTGCCACAGTCGGGGCACTGCAGCCAGGCCAAAGAGCAGTGAAAGTGCCCGTGCCAGACGCTCCTCAACCTGCTCTAGTGATTGAAGTGTCGCTAGAGCTGCAAAATGGACACCCCCTAAAAATAAAGGCGCTGTTGGACTCAGGCAGCTCCTGCAATTTTATGAGCAAGGAGTTTGCTGCTGAACACCAGATACAGACGATCCCTTTAAGCAACCCCCTGCAGGTGACCACGATCGATGGCAGGGAGTTGTTGGGAGGAGGAGTCAGCTTGCAGACAGTCCCAATGATAATGAGGGTGGCAAGGCACACAGAACTGATAGCGTTTAATGTGGCCACCTTGGGAGGCGCTCCCATTATTTTGGGAATGAGCTGGCTAGCGCTACATGATCCGCTGGTGGGCTGGCATCAAAGAGTGGTTTCCTTTGGTTCAGCACATTGCTTAGAACACTGCAAAGGGGAAAAGGGTTCAGCAGGGGCCCACGCCACCCTAGCAGGGACGGAAGTAATGGAGAAGGTGAAGGTACCACCACAGTATGCAGATCTCAGCGACGTGTTCAGCGAGAAGGAAGCTGACCAACTACCCCCGCATAGGCCCTTTGATTGCCAGATCAATTTACTCCCTGGAGCACAGCTTCCTGTAGGCAAGTTGTATGCCATGTCAGACAGAGAAATGCAGGAGTTGCGAGAGTTCATTGACAAGAACCTGAAGAGAGGCTTCATCAGAGAGTCCAAAGCAGCGGGGGGTAGCCCAGTGTTTTTTGTGGATAAAAAGCACACGGACAAGCCGAGACTTGTATGTGATTTCAGGCGGTTAAATGCAGTGACAGAACCAGTGGCTTTCCCTATGCCCAGGATTGATGATATTTTGACCAGGGTGCGGAAGGGAAAGATTTTTACAAAGCTGGATCTAAGGGGGGCGTACAACTTGATACGTATAAGGAAAGGGGATGAATGGAAAACCACCATGTTTACCCCTTTGGGGGCATTTGAATATCTCGTTATGCCTTTTGGATTACAAGCAGGCTCAGCGTGCTTTCAATCTTTTATGAACCACGTACTGGGTCCTTTGCTCTACAAGAATTGCGTGGCCTTCCTAGATGATGTATTGGTGTATTCGGAGAATGAGGAGCAACATGTGAGAGACGTCAGAGAAGTGTTGAGCAGGCTGCAAGCCAACAGGCTGTGGGTGAAACTGGAGAAGTGTCAGTTTCATACCAAGGAGGTGGAATTCCTGGGGTACCGCCTGTCAGACAAGGGATTGGCCATGGATCCCGGCAAGGTGCAGGCAGTGCTGGAATGGAAAACACCCAAAACCAAGAAGGATGTGCAGAGGTTCCTAGGGTTTGGAAACTTTTATCGTAAGTTCATCCGAAACTTCGCCCACCTGACGGCGCCCATTACGGACTGTCTCAGCAGTAAAAAGAAGTTTGTATGGACGGCGGAGGCGGAGCGAGCGTTTGAGGAACTGAAAAGGGCCTTCGCCTCAGAAGAACAACTTCTGCATGTGGATTTACAAAGGAAGCTGAGGGTCGAAACAGACGCATCTGACAGAGCCATAGGGGCGGTGCTTCTTCTGCAGCCGGGGAAGGAGGAGTCAGAGTGGCGACCGTGTGCCTTCTTTTCGCGAAAGCTGAACAAATCCGAGAGGAACTACACGGTGTACGACCGGGAACTTCTTGCTATTCATGAGGCTTTCCGGAAATGGAGGCACCTGCTAATTGGTGCACAACATAAGGTGCAAGTGTGCACGGACCATAATAATCTAGAGTATTGGAGAACTGCGCGAGTGCTCAACCAACGGCAGTTGAGATGGGCCCAGGAGTTCTCCAAGTTTAACTTTGAGATTTGTTACGTGCCAGGCCCAGAGAACGTTAGGGCGGACGCTCTCTCACGCAAACCTGAATATTTGGAGGGGGAGGGAGCACCCGAGGGGACCCATGTCATTCCAGAGGACCGCTGGGTGTGTGGGGCGGCATTGGTGGGGCAAAGGGAATTGGTAGAGGGAACGGTGCATGATGAATACGCCCAGGACAAACTCAGGGGTCTCAGGAGGGAGGGAGACAAACCCGGGGGTTTTGAGGAGAGAAACGGGGCATTGTACTACAAGGGAGCGTTATATATACCCGAAGGGGAATTGAGGGAGAAGGTACTCAAGCAACTGCACGATAGCCCCACAGCAGGGCATTTTGGGCAACACAAAACCATGTGGCTGGTTACCAGGGAATTTTGGTGGCCCAAGGTCAGGGAAGATGTGCGGGAGTATGTGAGAGGGTGTGACCAATGCCAACGAGCCAAGGGGGAGAGGCGGGCACCGGCAGGTTTATTAGAACCACTACCCACACCTGAAAGACCATGGGAAGCAGTGGCAATAGATTTCATGACTGATCTGCCAAGGTCTAGAGGGAAAACAGCCATCATGGTTGTGGTAGACCTGTTAACTAAAATGGCCCACTTTATAGCCTGCTCACATGCGGTCACAGCAGAAGAAACAGCTAAATTGTTTGTAGAAAATGTGTTTAGGTTGCATGGCGCCCCCTTGAGGGTGGTTTCAGACCGAGGGAAACAATTTACTTCCAGGTTCTGGAGGAAGCTCATGAGCTTACTGCATGTAGAGGTTAATTTCTCAACGGCCCGTCATCCAGAAACCAACGGGCAGGCGGAAAGAGCTAATGGTGTTCTCCAGCAATATTTGAGGTGTTATGTGAATGACAGAGAGAATGATTGGGTGGAGAAGCTGGCGTTGGCAGAATTTGCCTACAACAATGCAGAGAACGTGTCCACGGGAATGAGCCCCTTTTTGGCTAATCACGGGTGCCATCCCAGAGCCTTCCCAGGGGGGGAAGGGGAGAACTGGAGCGTTCCAGCTGCAGAACAGTTCGTTGAAGAAATGGAAGCGATCCATCGCCAGCTCCAACTCAACTTAAACAGGGCTAAGGAGGAATATAAGAGGCAGGCAGACAAAAACAGAAGGGAAGGTGAAAGCATTAGGGTGGGGGACCAGGTGTGGCTGTCAACCCAAGGGTTGCCATTCAAAGGGGGTTGTAAGAAGTTAAGACCCAAAAGGCTGGGCCCATTTGAAGTCATGCAGCAGGTCAACCCAGTGGCTTTCAGACTCCGGTTACCGAACCACATGAAGCTGCACCCAGTTTTCCACAGGTCGTTGCTGTCACCGTATAAAGGGGACAGAGAAGGGAGGGTCACTAGGGGGCCAGCAATGGAGGAGAAGGAACACAGCTACCATGTAGCGGAGATCCTCGATTCCAGGTGGAAGGGAGATCAAGTAGAGTATTTGGTAATGTGGGAAGGGGAACCGGAGTCGGAAAACACCTGGGTTAGGGCAGAGGATGTCAATGACGAAGTTTTAATAGAAACTTTTCATCAGAGGTTCCCACGTAAACCTCAGCCTGTAGCGAGGTTCCGGAGGGAATACTTTGCCACCACCGACGAAGAAGAGGAGTTGGAGGGGTTCACAGATTCCGAAGAGGAGGAGGATTCAGCGAGCCAGGACGGCGATCGATGGAGGGAATTGTTCGAGACGTCTGAAGATGAAGAAGATTCTTTTCGGGGTTTTAACCCTTCACCTCCCAGAGGAGAGGAAATGGGAGGGGGTGAGGGGGGCCCTGGAGGGGAGGTGGATGTCAGGGAACTGCCATCGGAGCATCAGGTGGTGGAGGGGCTCAGGGAGGAAGAAAGAGACTCAACAGCTGAAGCAGGAACCAGCAGGGGGAGGAGTGGATCTCTGAGGGAATGCGAGCAGGAGGGAGGGCTCAGAGACGCTTCCAGCGAGAACAGTGGGGAGGTATCTGAGTCTCCCATAGGGAGACCCACACCTCGCCGGAAACTGTCACGCCGTGAGTCCAGGAGACGCGTTTCCGTTAAGGAGCTTCTTTGCTGGAAGCGCTTCCGCAGACAGCCACTGTCAGACTCTACGAGTGACTGAGAGCAGACATGTTTGAGGAGCTCTGTCACACACAGAGGTTTGTGGAGCCGCACAAACTCTGAGGGAGCACGATTTTACGCACAAGCAGCTAATCATCCCATTACAATATTTATATAAACATATCTGCCCTAAAGACAAGAAAAGCCCCGCTGGATTGGGCCAAAGATCCATCTAGTCCAGCATTCCATTCCCACAGCAACTGGTATTCAGAGGCATACTGTCTCCAACAATGGATGCAGACCAGAGCCATCATGGCTGGTCGTCATTGATAGCTTTATTTTCCATGATTCTATCTGATCCTCTTTTGAAGCCATCCCAGTTTCCACCTACAGTATCACTATGTTTAGTGGGGGTGAATTTCCTAGTTTAACTGTGTGCTGTATTTTCTTTTGTCTATGTTGAATTTTCACTGGATGGCTTCAGGCTCTAAGGCATACTCTGCCATTTCAGGTACCTTGTCTTGACCCAGGAACTAGCTCTATGCATATACAGTACAACAATTGAAAGCTCAGTAACACCATAAGGGACGCGGGTGGCGCTGTGGGTTAAACCACAGAGCCTAGGACTTGCTGATCAGAAGGTCGGCGGTTCGAATCCCCGTGACGAGGTGAGCTCCCATTGCTTGGTCCCTGCTCCTGCCAACCTAGCAGTTCAAAAGTACATTAAGTGCAAGTAGATAAATAGGTACCGCTCTGGCGGGAAGGTAAACGGTGTTTCCGTGCGCTGCTCTGGTTCACCAGAAGTGGCTTAGTCATGCTGGCCACATGACCCAGAAGCTGTACGCCGGCTCCCTCGGCCAATAAAGCGAGATGAGCACCGCAACCCCAGAGTCGGTCACAACTGGACCTAATGGTCAGGGGTCCCTTTACCTTTACCTTAACACCATAAAACCACAATCTGCAGCAACATGGAAATACCCCTGAGCAAGTGGGGCTGTATCAGGAAGTTGTAATAATCTTCTTATTTATAAATGGGTAGGTTGAGCAGTAAGCATGCAGCAGGTCTGTCTCTGCAGCATTACTGTACTCATAAACCCAAGCTGAGCATAGCACATTTCATAGTGTTTCCACATTGGACTGAATGGGGCTTGCATAGGATTGCACTGTTAGAGACTCATAAAATTAAGAGGAAACAGAGGAAACATCACAAAAGCCCTGCTGGATTAAGCCAAAGGCCCATCTCTAGTCCAGTGTCCTGTTCTCACAGTGGCCAGCCAGATTTATTTGGGAAGTCCAAAATCAGGTCTCAAATTCCAACAGTTGGTATTTACAGGCATACCACCTCCAATGATGGAGGTAGAACATAGCCATTGTAGCTAGTAGCCTGAAGTACCCCTGGTCTGTCATGAAGCCTGGTACCTAAATCCCCAGAAAGATTCCCAACTAACTCTTTTGGCTTCTAGGCAGCACATTCCATTGCCATATTTTTCTTTTAACTAAGATTTCCACTCCTAATATTCAAAGCAAATCTGTTCTTCTGCAGTACATCAGCATTTCCTATTTCCCCTGCTCCAAGATCCCAAAGCTCCGGATATTGTTTGTTTTGTTAAACGTGCCATTTAATTGCATTTCCTCACAAATCAAAAATTGACCGCAGGCAATGGGCCAACAACTGAACTGAACCAATTATTTTTACATGAAAAAACCTGTCATTATATCATCCCCACCAGGCATGAAGGTTGTTGCTCTCCAATGTATAAGAAAATATTTAGTATTTCAGTACCAAAATATTGAAGAGGAGCTATGCTGTTTGTGGCTATTGCTCTAATTGAAAAACAGAGAGATCTGAGTGTTGAAATATATTAAGAAAACCAAGAAGTGCTATATATGTGACAGTTATATTAAAGGTTCTCTGAAAGGTATCACTGAAGACTCTGAGGATATTTCACACAACTCAGCAACCAAAGATTAGTGCTGCCCTTGTGATCGCAAGAGTGATTAGCTGCTAGAACATGGTCATGCTTTGGGACTGAAAAAGCAAGTGCTAATTGTGCTATATTATTCCCTATTTTTTATTCACATACATTTATACAATAGTTAATCTTAATGAATATCTTTAATTAACAAGTTTGCCATTTCATTGTGTTCCATTGTAACTTTCTGATGTGCTACTTAGTGACTGAAGTTAAAATTCCAGTGTTTGTTTAGGTTTAAATGTGTCTGCATGAGCAGCAATCTACAAAAAGTCTTAACTATGCCACCCGTCTGGTGCCAGCAGCTAGCTGTGCAAGCCAAACAGGTCATTGCTCCACCTGGAAATTCTGCAGCTGAGGAAATGTAGAATTGAATTTTAATGTGTTTGATCAACAGCATTATGTTATTTCAGGAAAACAAAAGGAACCTAAGAAATTACTGTGCATAGAGGGACAGGGCATAGTTATGGGAGCAGGGATTCTGCATGAGATCAAGCTGTGTGAGGGCCAAAGAGGATGTTCAGGGGGAAAAGCCATAGCTCAGTGGCAGAGCATATGCTTGGAATACAAAAGGTCTCAACTTCAGTCTGGTATTTCTATACCCTCCAAGTGTCCTGATTTTCCATGGACAGTCCTGGAATTACAGAAGCTGTCCCAGTTTCTGATTTGTTCCCAGAATGTCCTGGTTTTCCTTTATCCTACATGCAAAAGGTGCTTAATAAAATTCTGTGTCATAATAATTCTTTTGCTGCTAAGTGTGGAAGCTGAAAGATACATCAAGCAGTTATCACATAGCTATTAAGCAACTCAAAAGATAAGAAAGGGCTTGCCAGGGTAACAGTTCAACTGGCAATAAGTAGATTTTTGTAAGGCGCTTACTGTAGAAAGATAGAAGTCATCAGATAACTGCAATCATGGTTAAAGCATGTTGCCATAACCTGCTTTCTTTTTAGAGCACAATAACACTGAGCAAGCTGCTGAATTATAAAATGGAATTATACTTACATGTGCTGTGACCTTGAAATATTACAATGATGCTTAAATGTATTAACATAAATTTGTAAGTCCATTTGTGGGCATTTATTCCAGCATCTATAATAGCAAAGGAAAAGAGAGTTACCTAGAGAGTATTTTTTTATTCACTGGTTAAGTAAATAAATAGCCATATGCTGTGAATTTGAATAATTGCAATACAGAACAATTCTAGTCTTGCAATCAAACAGGTGCCCTGGACTGGTTTTTTTGTAGGGAGACTCACTCTCATTAAAAGTGATCTTCCTAGAACTTTGTTAGTATACTCAGTTCTCCTGCACAGCAAAAAGTTGGTACATATGAAAATCAAAAGAGAGGCCACATGCACACCATGTATTTAAAAACATTGCTTCCTGCCCTGAATAATCTTGGAAACTATAGTTTGTTAAGGGTGCTGGGAAATGTAGCTCTATGGGGGGTAAACCAAAGTTCTGAGGACTGTTTAGGGGAGAGTCATGCGCTTTAAATGTATGGTACATATGCAGCTAGAGACTAATGGTTTATAGGAAAGTTTTTAAAAAGTAAAGATATGAGAGCCAATCGGAAGGAATGACTGTAAGTCTAGGACTGAATATGGTGTGAGTGAATGAACAGTAGCAACCAGTTTTGCACTCATGGCAATAGAGTTAACAACAATTTGAACTCTATTTTGAATTCACAATTTGATGATGGCATTGCATCTATGTCTGTTGTACAGTGCTGATGCGAGAAAAGTGAGCTGATAGTAATACCTTAAAAACCAGCTGAAAAAATCAATTTCCTGACAGAAATATTTTCAAACTCAACAGTAGGGAATGAAAAAGCATGTTGAAGAGATTATTCAGGAAGATCAAACTGGATATTGATCAGCGAGGGGGGAAACAGTAACACATTTCAAAAAATTATATGAACCACAATCCAGAATATGTCTTCCATAATAGTAGTGGTGGTATATCCATAATAGCTCAGTTTCCTTCCTTCCTTTCCCCAGTTTACACATTCTCTTTTCAGGACACCCTCATCGTCATCCTTTTCTGGCTTCAAAAGACTAGGTTTTAAAACTCAATCAGCCAGCAACAACAAATATATGCTACCCAAATCTAAGATTCTTCTGCATTTAAAGTTGATTTAAATATGCAGTGATGTGGCAAATAGCCTAACAACCAAGTGAGGAGTAAAGAACAATGACCCGATCCAGAATACACCAAAACAGCATAAGTAGGGTGTCCTCTTCATGACTGAAACCGAAAATGTACTTTTTGGCATTTTTTTATTTATTCATGCTTTACATTAAATAGGCTTGAGGTATTTTTGGCAGGTTTTCCCAAGTCATGCCATTCAATTACATAAACTCAGAAAGACTGAAGGGTTGCCAGGTTCCTTAATAACAGACAACCAACACTTGTATATTTTCTATACCTTTTCAGCTGCCCTGATGGAGCACATAATTATTCTTCTTTCTTCTGTAATGGTACATTCTAATACTCAATATTCTGTCTAGGCCAAGGCCACTGAGGAGGCAATTCTGTACTGATATGTTGGCTGTGGGTGTTGCTTTGGGATAGTGTGGAAGCCCTACAGCACTGTTATGTCTTGAGAGATACTGGAGTTCACTAATGCTATCATATGTGAGTTATGCAATATTGCAGATGGAAGCTTTGCAGTCACTGTGGACTAATAATATATCTCTTGTTTTCACATATAAATAATAAAATTACTACTACTACTACTGAATCACCACAGTTCTAGCTCTGTGTGATACATGTATGATGTTGCCCTTTCATGTAGGATCTTTTGGTGAATTTTCATTGCAGTAGTCATGTTTTGGTTTCTTCCAAATTAGCTGTTAATTTAGTAAGAGTATAATCCCTCATAGGGCATAGTTGTATTGCTGTACTGGCTTTTGTCACTGTACACCTAAGGGAGGCCCAAGGGTGACCTCCTGTGCAAAATGCTATAAAATCAAGGAATTAACTCTTGGAGGATATCTCCCAACATGACAATAACCTTTCTTTTTTTCTTTTTGTTTTTCTTTTGGTATTCCTTTTCTTTGCATAGCAGTACTCCTAAATCTCCTGTATTGCAGTGCTGTGTTGCACCAAAGGCATGGGGTAAGGTGTTATAATACTTTCAGTTTTATAACAGCATTATGCTCTCAGTCTGCCTCTTCAATCCTATCGTGGCCTGCTGAAAAAGCAATTAATGTGCTTATAGACTGCCACTACATTTTCTTTCTCTTCCTACATATTTTCTGACACATATTTTAATTCACTGGCATCACATCATGTACACAATGAGAAGAGGAAGGCAAGTAATAGTTTAGATTTGTTGCTCCACGCTCTCTGCAAACTCTGCAAAAATGTGTCTATATTCTCTATAGTTTAATTCTTATGTCCTGTAATGTTTATTTTAAGCACACCTGGAGACTGCTTTTGGGGTTTTTCAAAAGTAGAACAGTGAAGAATACTTTGGAAACACTTGTCTTACAATGCTATATGCCTGGCAAAATATTTAATTAATAAAGTATATCTTGTCCCAGCAGACAGCTCATTATTCATGCAGATACCTGTCTACTGGATTTGACTTCTAGGTGCTTCAGCTTTAAATCCTCAACAGCATATCAGGTTTCTTTGCAAGCTGTCATAATCTATTGTACATACACCATGTCAACAAGTTTTAATAAGCACTGGGAAGAAGTGCCTTTCCAGTGTGTTTTTCCCCTCAACAAATGAGAAAAGACCTGAAAGACCTGTTGTCTTCCTTGGCAACTCAGGCTTGAAAACTAAGCTGCTTCAGTGAACTTCTTGACTGCTTTTCACCTGAGTGCTCAATATTTGATGCATTTTTTAAAAGAAACTGAAGCTGTCACAAAATCATTGTTGCAATAAAACAAAACAGGCCACATTGTATACCAGATGCATCCTAAACTCAATATTTGTAGAACTAGGTGGAGGGCTTGACTTAGTGCTGAAAACTATAAAGGGATGTTGGCTTAGAAGTCTCTTTGCTGAAAACACTGCATAGCTGTGATGCTGACACTGGAAACAAATTTCTCTTGAGCTCCAAAAGATTCATGTTCAAAAAGTAAATGCATTTAACCATGGTTTGATGGCTGATACAGACTCATCTAATGGTTCAGCTGAAGCATAGCCTAGTGACTCTAGATTGTACAGGCTTGACCCAGCGAGTTATCTTCAGGTGCAGAGCAGGGCCAGTCCCCCATTAGGTAGAGTGAGGTGACTCACTGCTTTGGGCTGGGCAACTAATTTTGGATGTTGTGAAAGTTGCTTCATTTATTACAGTTGTTGTTGTTGTTACTTCCAGAGAGTTGAAGAGGTGCTTGTGGGATGTTCTGTCTCACATAGCAGAATACCTAGACTGATACTGAGAACTATATATTTTGATTAAGGAAGGGTATGCAACATTGGTCACTCTGTCTCATGTAGCAAAATGTTTTGGGCCAGTCCTTGTGCAGAGAGAAAATGGTAGCAGACAGTAAGGACTAGCTATGATGACTATGTCCTACCTCAACTGTTAGAGGCAGAATATCTCTGAATGCCAGTTGTTGGGACTTACAAGTGGAGGAGAGTGTTTCCCCCCCCCACTCAAGCCTGCTTGTGGGCATCCCATCTGGTTGGCCTCTGTGTGAACAGGATGCTGGGTCTGTCTGACCCAGTGGGGTTCTTCTTACATTCTTAATGTGATGCTGGGATGTCTTTGGATTGGCTACGACTGTCATAATTACTGGGAGCCTGGCCTCCTGCCTGCTGCACTTCACATTCCACCCCAGTCTTGACTTCAGGGGCTCAGGGCTAGAGAGCACATCCTCCAGATCACAATTTTTACATGCTCAACTATTGTCCTAATCTGGCCCTGGTATTGGGGAGCCTATGCTGGGCTAGAGATGTTGCAAACATTCAATCAAGGGTGCTTGCAAAATCAAGAACCACTAGTTGAAACACTCATGAGTTGGATTAAGGAGAGTGGGGCCCTGCTCATCTTGATCATGCAAGGTGCCTACACTTGTGTCCCAAAGACCCAGACAGAAATATTTATTGTTCAATAATAAGGAAATTATTGCTTTAGCCTTTCCTCACTCAACATATCTGTACCTATCTTCAAAAACAGCTTTCAAGGCCTATGGCTTTTATGACATATGTAGCATATAGCAGACAGTTAGAACTAAAATAAGCAATAAATAATAATAGAGGTCCTTAGTATTATAGCACTTAGGAATGTTTGAAATGTTCAGTAATACTAAGTGTGGTGTACCCATAGGTGCAGCTGTTGCTCTTTATGAGCATTCAGAGGGCGGCACCACACACTTTGCATTATTTTTAATAGGTTTGTACAGTAGAATGACCCTTGACAACTGCGGAAATCCTGATGTGGTACATATTATGCATAGGCTCTTGTGAAGAATGTGACAGATTTTGCAATCCACATATTCCGAGCACACACGATGCTGCTTCTTATAGCCATGCTTCTATTTACAGGATTTAAATTGCCAGGAGTTGTGGAAACAGGGAACCATCTGTCAGAACATGCTTTTGTGAATCTATTGTGTTCATGCTATAACAGAAAGTGACTTAGGAAGCACATATCTCATATAATGCAAGCTACAATTCACTTCCTGTGTATTGAAACTGACACTTAAAAGCTCAGTGTGGCTTAAGAATGATGTGTAATT
The DNA here is from genome assembly GCF_964188305.1 of Podarcis bocagei. Lineage (NCBI taxonomy): Eukaryota > Metazoa > Chordata > Lepidosauria > Squamata > Lacertidae > Podarcis > Podarcis bocagei. The sequence continues at coordinate 53,945,344 of NC_138126.1, read as the reverse complement.
CAAAAGCAGATTATACTTCTTGTATATGATGGATTATATTTACTGGTTATAGCTTCTAAAGCTCTAAATCTGGTCTTCACCCAGAGTGTGAATGGTTTTCCCCATCCTGTTCTTTAAGGCCAGCCTGGGAAGATGGAAATCATCAGCTCATGGTTATTGGGATTAAAAAATTTGTGGGTTGTTAAAGATGGGGAAACAGTACAGAGGGGAATGGTTAACCTCCCCTCCATAAGCACCTCTGCTTTGATTAAATTTGTAGTCCCCTACAATTGATTTCACATTTCACATGCTAGCAAGGTTATGCTTAAAATTCTACAAGGAAGGCTCAAGCAGTATGTGGACCGAGAACTCCCAGAAGTGCAAGCTGGATTTAGAAGAGGCAGAGGAACCAGAGACCAAATTGCAAACATGCGCTGGATTATGGAGAAAGCTAGAGAGTTCCAGAAAGACATCTACTTCTGCTTCATTGACTATGCAAAAGCCTTTGACTGTGTTGACCACAGCAAACTATGGCAAGTTCTTAAAGAAATGGGAGTGCCTGATCACCTCATCTGTCTCCTGCGAAATCTCTATGTGGGACAAGAAGCTACAGTTAGAACTGGATATGGAACAACTGATTGGTTCCAAATTGGGAAAGGAGTACGGCAAGGCTGTATATTGTCTCCCTGCTTATTTAACTTATATGCAGAATTCATCATGCGAAAGGCTGGGCTGGATGAATCCCAAGCCGGAATTAAGATTGCCGGAAGAAATATCAACAACCTCAGATATGCAGATGACACAACCTTGATGGCAGAAAGTGAAGAGGAATTAAAGAACCTTTTAATGAGGGTGAAAGAGGAGAGCGCAAAATATGGTCTGAAGCTCAACATCAAAAAAACGAAGATCATGGCCACTGGGCCCATCACCTCCTGGCAAATAGATGGGGAAGAAATGGAGGCAGTGAGAGATTTTACTTTCTTGGGCTCCATGATCAGTGCAGATGGTGACAGCAGTCACGAAATTAAAAGACGCCTGCTCCTTGGGAGAAAGGCGATGGCAAACCTAGACAACATCTTAAAAAGCAGAGAAATCACCTTGCCAACAAAGGTCCGTATAGTAAAAGCCATGGTTTTCCCAGTAGTGATGTATGGAAGTGAGAGCTGGACCATAAAGAAGGCTGATCGCCAAAGAATTGATGCTTTTGAATTATGGTGCTGGAGGAGACTCTTGAGAGTCCCATGGACTGCAAGAAGATCAAACCTCTCCATTCTGAAGGAAATCAGCCCTGAGCGCTCACTGGAAGGACAGATCGTGAAGCTGAGGCTCCAATACTTTGGCCACCTCATGAGAAGAGAAGACTCCCTGGAAAAGACCCTGATGTTGGGAAAGATGGAGGGCACAAGGAGAAGGGGACGACAGAGAATGAGATGGGTGGATGGTGTTCTTGAAGCTACTAGCATGAGTTTGATCAAACTGCGGGAGGCAGTGGAGGACAGAAGTGCCTGGCGTGCTCTGGTCCATGGGGTCACGAAGAGTCGGACACGACTAAATGACTAAACAACAACAACAATTGATTTAATGCAAAAAAAGAACAAAAAGATTGCATGCTTTAATGCTTGATTTCTCATGAATGGCCTGTACATGTGGCATATAGTTTGACCATCAAAGCAGACTTTAACTTGATGGTGCAACTATAGAATAGCCTTCTCAGAGAAGCCTATCAGGAAGCATTACTACCATGCCAAATCAAGAAATTTTCATACTCCAAGGTTTTTGGGTGTGTAATATTCTTTTATTGAACAGGATGTCAGGCATTTTTTGGTGTGCTAGGATTGAATTGTCAGATGGTTTTCTTATTTAGAATAGGAAATGTACAGTCTTCAGAACTGGATGCTCAGTGATCAATCCAGACAAAATGAATTATATATCAGTTCTGCTGAAATCAATGGGATTCATGTTAGTCCTTGCTAATGAAGGCCCATTGCTTTCAACAGAACTTACTTGTGACTAAAATGATTTGAATTGGGATAATTGTGTGTTACATTTATAAACAACTAGCAAGGAGTGCCTAGCGCTGCCTGGGTAGTTTTAGAAACCAAAAAATAGTGTGAGTTTTAAAATGGATAGTTCAGTTTGTGAATTTGGACCCACCACATCTAATATAAAGTGAAGTCAACCCAAAGTCACATTTTGGTCTAGCATCTTGATTCAAAATGATTTCCAATGTCCAAACATCAGCAAAGATTGCTGCCGCCCCCCGAAAACCCTTGTCCCAGGTTTGGTGATGGTATTTTGAAAGGTGACTGAATCTATGTCAAAAAATGGGCCACGTCACACCCAAGTGATGTTTTGGTCCATCTTGATTCAACATGGTGCCTGGCACCCAAACATCAATGTAGACCCCACCCTCACATCAGGAATACTTGTACTGAGTTTGACAACAATATTTTGAGAGGTGTCCAGATGTGTTGTAAGGTTCACTGAAATAACATATGCCATAAAAATATTAAGCATAAGTATTACGGTTTTGAAAATAATAAATATTAACATTATATGCCTAGTCTTCCTATTCATGCTGCAGATGTTAAGATTTGCAACCAGAGTGTACATTTGAAGTGTAGGAATCATATGTGTTAATTCCCACGTGAGATATTGTAAGAGTGTAAAGCATTTGCCTGCATCAGATCTGTCTGGCTATATTTGCAGTAATTGTTCCAGTATGTCTTAATTGACTTCAGTGTTACTACTCCAGAGTCCTTGCTAGAAGAAATTAAGAGGAACTGCCTGCTGGATTAGAGAAGGGGCACATTTAGTTTAGAATTATGCCTCCAATAGTGGAGTCTAGAATTGCCTCCTACAGTGGCCAGACAAATGGTATAATATGGTTTGGCAAAATACTCTTCTTAAGATGTTGTGGTCTTTCTAGTACATATAGTTACAGGAATCAATAATCACTTGTGTTAAGCTAATGCATAATTGACAGTGCCAGACCTTAGCAGCAGTATTTAGAGTGTTTATGATTTTAAACTCTAAGTCAAATTTTACTAATTTTCTCTAAGTGACCTTTAATATTACTGATTGGAAGCTATTTATGTGTTCTAAAAATTCATCTAATGTTCAAGAAATGGGATTATTATTTCCCCTTTTATAAATATGACTCTCTCCATTCATGGTCGCCTGGAACACAAGGGTTAATATAATCTGCAGTTATAGTAGTCACTGAAACAAGTATACCATGAGTAATGGTTGTGGTGATCTATTTTTATGAATCCAGATATACCCTTGGCCATCTGTTAATCAGCTCCTCATTATGCCTTTTAAACATTCATTTTTTGCTTACAATGACATAACTAAGTATCCTTGAAGTTAATCATGTGCAATTCTGTTTAGCTATTCAGTTTCAACTGATTATCTCCTTCATGCGTTCTTTTCTGTGATCTATGGAACTAGAGCAGCAGTAAACTGATTTCTCTGCTCCTCTTCCAAAAGAAGATTATTGCTACAGCCAGAGTGGCTCCATGGCAAATCCAGACAGATAGCCATGCAAAATGGTGAAGGTATAATTGTGAAAGGTTCTTGTCATGTACTGCATGACTACAGTTCTTTGTTCAGCTGTTAATAACGTATGTCACAAATCAAAAGGAAAGTTGAAGGTAGCAAAGTTGTAAGGAGCATTGATTGAAATATGATGTCACACTTACATTGTTGCTTCTCCAAGTACAAATCGTTAACCCAATCTAGCTAGAGAGCATGCATGTACTAAAGCAGGCATTTTATCCCAAGCTGGATGAGGAAACCTGTGTGCTATAGACAGAGTTAACATTTCCTACTCACCCAATCCAGTAGCTGGGACTGTGCAATGATATTCCAGAAAATTAGTGGTAGCATCAACCGGTCTGTCAGGATGGAAAGAAAAGAGCTGGATTTAGGCCATTTAATCAGACCCCTGATTAGCATGGTTGTGCATAGCCCTAACTACTGTAATCACTTCAGGAAAATTCCAAAGCATTTTGAAATCTGTCTTAATGATGTTCATTACACATTCTCCTTGTTCAAATTAGTGCAAGAAACAAAACAACACAATAATATTAGCATTAATTCTGAAATAAGTGATAAAGAGCCTATCTGTCCATATGTTAAAAGTCATAAACAGAAGCATTTGTTAAGAAGAAGAAGAATATTTTGTCAGGCGACTATATCTTACACCAATAGTGTACTTTTGGACCAACATAACATTGCCAGTCATCAGAAGCTGTTGCCACCATCTAGTTGCATCTTTACATCGCATTTGTGGAATTGAAAACATGGTAGCTAGGAGAAAAAGTATCTGCAGAAATTAACCCAAGGCCTAGAATATGAATGTTAACTTGACCAAGTAGAACACTCATTGTGGAACAGAATACAGACACCAGTCAGTAACTAACCTGACTCCTTTCTCTATTCCTCTATGCAGTGATATTGATTTGGCTGGATAGAAGGTGGGTGACGCAATTACCGTATTTTTCGCACTATAGGACGCACCGGACAATAGGGCGCACCTTGTTTTAGAGGGGGGAGAACAAGAAAAAAAATTCTCCCCCTCTCTGCCCAGCGCCCCTTCAGCGAAGTGGCAGGAGGCGCTGCGCAGAGAGGGGGAGGATTTTCCCACTCTTGTTTTCCCGCTCTAAAACAAGGTGCCGTTTGGGGTGCGTTCAGGCGGCTACCTTGGAAGCCTGGAGAGCGAGAGGGGTCGGTGTGCACCGACCCCTCTTGCTCTCCAGGATTCAGGTTCCTTTCGACCTGCTCTTTGGGGCTGGCGGGGGGAAGCCCACCACCAGCCCCAAAGAGCAGGTCAGGGAGCAGCGGAAAGGCGCAGCGGAGAGGCTGCTGCCATAGTCGTGCATCACCTCTTCAGCCAGGAGAGGGTCATGGGGGGCTTCTTTAGCCCCGCGCGTGCTCTCCCGGCTGGAGAGGTGACGCGCAGCTATAGAGGCTCCTGCCATAGCCGCGCGTCACCTCTCCAGCTGGGAGAGGGTCGCGGGGCTATGGCGTCTTCGCTCCATAGGATGCACACACGTTTCCCCTTCATTTCCCCTTCGCTCCTATAGAGCGAAAAATACGGTACATATACTTGATATAGGAAATGTATCATCACAATTGAGCCAAAGTTAAGCACTTTGAAATTCAGTTGAGTTTAGTGAGTTATAAAGTTAAGAAGGTGCTCAGTTCCCATTCAAATCAATGGAAATTGTGTTTAATTTGTGCTAGATTGTGCCAGTGATGTTACATAATAGGGATGTTGTTGTGGGGGAGTTGTTGCTGCTGCTGGGTTTTTGTATCTTTATTATAGATCTTGTTGTGATTTATCTGGAAATCGTTCAGTCTGGTTGTGTATTTTTTAACATTTAATTTATTGTTTATGGCTACTTTTGTTATGTTGTAGTTATGCATTTTTTCATGTTGTAATCCACCTTGAGCATGGTTTGAACTGTAGAAAGGTAGCATACAAATAAAATTATGGCTGTATGTACAGTGGTACCTTGGTTCTCGAACTTAATCTGTTCAATACCCAAAACCGTTCGAAAACCAAGGCATGGCTTCCAATTGGCTGCAGGAGCTTCCTGCAACCAAGCAGAAGCTGCACGGACGTTCGGCTTACTTCCGGGTTTGAGGCATTCGGGAGCCAATTAGTTCGACAACTAAGTCATTTGAGAACCAAGGTACCACTGTATGTACAGTGGTACTTCGGGTTACATACGCTTCAGGTTACAGACTCCGCTAACCCAGAAATAGTACCTCGGGTTAAGAACTTTGCTTCAGGATAAAAACAGAAATTGCGCAGCGGCGGCAGTGGGAGGCCCCATTAGCTAAAGTGGTAACTTAACTCAGGTTAAGAACAGTTTCAGGTTAAGAACGGACCTCCAGAACGAATTAAGTACTTAACCTGAGGTACCACTTTATGCATTTAAACTTCCACTGGTAAAAACTACAGTTCAGAAATTAGAGCCTTAACACCTGTCTACTTCTGGAAGTATAATAAGCATATATAGCCATGCCTAAAGTTGGGTGAATTAAGTAGCTAAGAATCTAATTGGTACTTAGCCAATGGAAATTACATAATAGGTAGCTACCTAATAGGAAATAGCATTTAAATACAGTTCCCAATTATGTATTACTTTGCCTTTATTTTTTGCTTTGATAAGTAATAGTGTTTAAAGTAATGGTCTGATAATATTCTTCATATTTATTGTTCAGAAAAAATACATTTTCTTTCCAGAAAGACCCACAAGCAAGTCAAATTAATTTTTAGAATTGAAAGAAAATTATTAAGTAATGCAGAAGCAAAGCGTCAGAGGAAATGACCCACGAGAAAATAAAAGGCTTATTGAAAAAAGTAATCTGGCATTTGAATAAACTTAATGTGCTTCTATTCACTTTAGAGCTTTTGTGGAGTATAATGCATGAGGGGGAAATTGTGTGGAAAGAATAATGTATGAAATACAAAACAGACTATAATGAATTGAGCATTTTATCTTAACATATAAGGACAGTGCTTCAGAGGCAGGTGCTGTAGCACCGTGTTGCTCACATATGGAGAATAACCTCATACAGTTGCCCAGATAATTGTTGGGCTTTTAAGAATATAAGATGAGCCCTTTGGGTCAGGCCAGTGGCCCACCTGGTCCAGCCTTCTGTTCTGAGAGTGGCTGACCAGAAGCCCATGGAAAACCTGCAAGCCAGACATGAGGAAAATAGCACTCTGCCCACCTTTGATTTCCAGCAACTGGTATTCAGAGGCACAATGCATCTTACAGTGGATGTAGAACACAGCCATCATGGCTTGTAGCGGCTGATAGCCTTGTCTTCCATCTGCATGACAAGACAGATATGAAGATACATCTCCATTCATACTATGAACCTTTTAAGAGGCCCTGGTTCTCCACATGGAAGCAAAGGATAGGAGAGTTGGGTTGGAGGCAGAGGCTAAAAGACCTCAGTTCACATGCAGTCATTGCCAGAGCTGGAGCTGTCCTTGGTGCTGTAACAACTGACTTATCATGGTGCCGCAGATTTCCTTGCATCTTTTCAACATAAGTATACCTTCAGTGCTATGTGGAAAAACTATTATAGAACTCTTAGTAACATCAACCATAATTATAGAACTCTTATTAACATCAACCATAATTCAAGAGATTAACATAGCTACACCTCTGAAAATTGCTACAGTGGAAGGCACCAGAGTTAGCCATATGGAGTGGGTATCCATCACTGAATAATCTCTAAGTTTTTAAGGTGCCAGGAGACTAATACAGTTACCCTTCTGGAAATAATAAGCTTACACCTTCATTTGTTTCCGAGCACAATTCAAAGTGTTGGTGCTGACCTTTAAAGCCCTAAACGGCCTCGGTCCAGTATACCTGAAGGAGCGTCTCCACCCCCATCAGTCTGCCCGGACGCTGAGGTCCAGCGCCGAGGGCCTTCTGGCGGTTCCCTCACTGCGAGAAGCAAAGCTACAGGGAACCAGGCAGAGGGCCTTCTCGGTAGTGGCGCCCGCCCTGTGGAACGCCCTTCCAGCAGATGTCAAAGCGATAAACAACTACCTGACATTCAGGAGACATCTTAAGGCAGCCCTGTTCAGGGAAGTTTTTAACGTGTGACATTTTACTGTATTTTTGGTTTTTATGGAAGCCGCCCAGAGTGGCTGGGGAGGCCCAGCCAGATGGGCGGGGTATAAATAATAAATTATTATTATTATTATTATTATTTGGTGATTTTGCACTCACTGCCTACTGACATTGATGTGTAACTCAGTCATGTGAAAGGATCTAATGCGTGTTTAGCTTTGAGACACTAGAGGACTTCCTGTCTTTAGACTTATGTGTGACCTAAGACCAGTTGAGGTTTATATACAGGATGCTGCATGAATCTTATTCTGAATCTTTCAAGACCTACTACTAATGAATGAGGTGAACTATTGAGATAATTCTTTTAGTTTTCCTGGGGCATGCGGAAAAGCACATTCCACTAGCTCTTGCCTGGGAGACTGCAGTAGTTGAAAAGATAATGACACATGCTGTAAGTAAGGAATTTGGCGGTTGGGATAGTCAAAGAAAATATAAATGTTTAGTTTTCTATGAAGAAGAAATTACTGAAGTGGGGAAATTCTTATGGGTGAACTGGAAAAAGAAATGGCAAATAATAGGGAGAGTATTATTCCCCTACTTCTCAGAGCACAAAGGGAGAATGCCTTGTATCTCTTGCAGTTTTAACTTAAACTATGTTGTTATAATTGAAACTCAGCCAGGCCTCTGTTGGGAAGCAGTCAACAATAGGTATTGATGAGCTCCTAATTCCTCACTGTTTTGCATTTGAGAAACTAATTATTGTAATATCTCTTTGCAGTCAGTCTTATAAGCAGCTTCCTCATTCAGCTATTCAATTTTCCAAGCTTCTAATGCGACAGAGAAGAAAAATACATAGGGAATATATTAATCTTCTTGAATCTTAAATATTTTCGAGACTTTGAGAGATGTGGCTGCCTTAAGGGTTTTCTTTCCTCCTAAAATAATCTCCATAATTTTTAAAAGAACAGTGCATCTGCTAACATTGATATGGAAATAAATATTTTCCTGTTTAAAATGGCATTAGTTCAGCTTCTAGAACCATAGGAATAAATAAAACTCACAAATCCCATCATTATTATCAATAATATTAATATATGCAGCAAGTGAGATTTGTTAGCAACCCCAAAGAACAAAAGGACCTCTTTGTTTAGCCAATGTCTAGCATCCCATTTCATGGCTTTTGACTGATACAGTACATCATCTGGCACTGTGGAAAGTTCAGCGTTTAGGATACCAATACATATCCATTGTATGTAAAACATTTGTGAACCAATAGAACAGAACTTTCCAAACTGTGTGTTATGACACTTTAGCGTGTCAACTGCATTGTGTAGGTATGTCGTGCAAGCGTTCTCCACACTCCTCCCAGGGCTGGAAAGGGATTAGTTTAACCTCCAGTTTACTAGTAAAACTGAATTACTGTGTTGAAAAATGATGCAAAACTGAATTGTGAAATTATGTATGTCTAAAAAGTGTGGCACCAGCAAGAAAAGTTTGGAAAGCTCTGCAATAGTATATTCTGGTGTAATCTGTGAGGCAGAAACAGAGCTCTGTGCACCACTGCCAGATTAGAAAGCAAAGTATAAAAGATGCAGCACACAGGATTGTGTTTGTGTCTGTCTGTCTCTCTCACACACAGAGAGATTCCAACCCTGGATTTGCATTTGTAGTGCTGAATGGTTGTGTCAGCCTGCTTTGACAATGCTCCCAACTGTGTGGGTGCATGGATTAAATGCAGGCCCCTAATTTTTTCTCCCTGTTTGTTGGGAAGGAAAGTAGTTGATTTTGGTATAATTAACTATATTGATAACAGAAATGCACCCATAGAGGCACAAACATTCTGTGCCAATGCAAGAGGTCCAGTTAACTCACTAAGGTGACTTACCTGGGAGTAAGGCCCATTGAATTAAAGAGAACTTATTTCTGAGCATTGGTTAGGATGCACCTGTAATTTACCTGGTATTTCTAAAATGTATAACCCACACCTTCAGTGTCAATTGGCATTTCCAGAGTGGTTTACAAACAAAATAAAAAAGTGCTACAAAACATCCACACAACTATAACAACACCAACAATAATTATTGTACTTCTCTACTATTATAATAGTAGAGAAACCAAAATACAACAAATCTGCCAGTAAAAACAGAAGCTGACAACAGCATAAAAGGGCTTAACAACATTAAAGTTATGCTAAAAGACCAGGAAAATGTTCTAAGGCTCTTAACCAAGAAAATATTAATTCATGCTGTTATTCCTCCAAGATGTGGGGTTGACCCTAGGTCCAAATTGAGTATCAGGTTGAAGGATTAACTGTGAAATCTGAAATTGACTTTGGAATATGGGTGAAACCTGAATTTATAATAGCATTAATTAAGAATTTCCAAAGACTTCTAACATGCCTCTATCAGCAAAGTCTCCTATATCAACATTTTCCTTATTTCTCCTTAAATAAGACCTTTATGCTGTGTCAGGGATAGCAGTTTTGTGGTATGATCAGATCCTGGCTCAAGGGAAATTGTTCTGGCATTGCATTGAAGTCAGACCCATTTAACCCCAGTTCTGTAAACTCCAGTAATGAAGGATTACATTATACACTATCAACTCTGGGTTGCATTTGACAATTCTCATCTGGTGCTCATTTTCATCAGAAGGGTGGGATATTAATGTTTTAATTATACGTTTTCCCCAACATGCATTATGGGTAGTTAAGTTTTTTTAAAAAAACATTAACATAATATACTCTTTTCACTTGTTTAAATGTCTTGGGAAATTAAAACTAAACCTGTATCAATAAATAATTCAGGTTTATGGTTCAGCTACTGCTCTCCTTTCAAATTCTTTGTTGACTTGCAACCGTATTGTAACTTATCTAAATTTTACAGTCCGTTATTATTTTGTGCAAACTAAAGCAACAATTACCGGTAATTAGAACAACTTGTGTGCACATAATTTTGTTGTCAAATCATTATTATGAATCCATTAATTCAGATAACAAGTTAATGCACAAAACAAGCTTGAATGAGTTTTAATTCCACATGATTAGCTCTCATTTGGTACATTGCTATGAACTCTACAGTCTTTTTGTGAGCAGAGAGTTACCTCTTGCTGTGTGCAACTGAAATCCAAACCTTTGGGGATTATCATACAATGTATGGAATCTATAACAAAATGTTGCAGTGTAGAGTGCTCCTTTTCATTATATCTGACAAAATGCTTAATATTCTTCCCCTCTCCTCAGGAGTCCCCCCCCCCCAAGATTTTTTGTACATCTGTAATCCTTTGGCTCTCCCATACCTTGTAATACCCTTGTGTGGATGGTGCTAATTGAGTAAAGGTACTAATTTGGCTATGTAATGATTGTCACCAACCCCAAATGTAATCAGTTGTACATTTTCCATACACTTGTGGTGTGCTATCACTGAACATTTTTTAATGTAACCCAAAAGGAATATTTGCATTGCAATCTTATTTACTACCATTTGGAGATGCTGGATTAAAACTTAAGAAACTCATCAAAATAGGATTTACTAGGTGAAAGAGAGATCCCTAAATGTGATGTTACATACACATGAAAAATTACAAGACAAGCTACTTTGACTAGGAAAGACTATAAATTTTTGAAGAAAGATCCATGGGAGTATAACTGTCTTAGTTTGGCCAGCATATAGGTTACAACACTGCAGCTAGTAGCCTTATTAGCTTTCAGGATGTGGTTAAAAACATCATAAAACACCAGTGTTGGCTTTTATCTTATTAAGCCAGGCATAGGCAAACTCGGCCCTCCAGATGTTTTGGGACTACAGTTCCCATCATCCCTAGCTAACAGGACCAGTGGTCAGAGATGTTGGGACTTGTAGTCCCAAAACATCTGGAGGGCCGAGTTTGCCTATGCCTGTATTAAGCCAAAATCGGCACTGTAGCTTCAGAACAAATGAACAAGAAACATTATGTTCCACTGTGTAGCACCATGGACAGCACCCAATCACATCAAAATGTATGCTTATATTTCTTTAGTTGTGCCTATTCTTTTCTAAAATAGAATAGTTATTAATATGATTTATTTATTAAATTTCTATCCTGCCATTTCTCCCAAAAGAGTCCAGGGTGGCAAATGACAAAACAGCAGAACAAAAAAATAAATTAAACATTATAAAAAGGTTAAAAATATTTAAATAATAATTTAAAATAGGATATTTATTAATAATATCACTATATTTTCTATTACTCCTATATTAAATTAAAAATCAGAAAACAAATTACTAGAATATGTGGACTGTGTGCAATTCAGGTCTATACATAGTAGAGCCACTGAAATTAGTGAGCTTCAGTCACATCCATTTAATTAAATGAGTCTATTTTCATGCAGTTCTTAACGGCTTATTATGTACACACTGGTATGATCCTGCAAAGTATTTCCTGTGTTCTTATTGTGAAGGAAATGCTTCTTTGAAGTAGGCTAGCATTTACCTATTTAGAAAGCCCTTCTTCAGAACTAACAGCAACAATAACCCAAATTGTTGTCCTCTATAGATGGAATTAATGTTTGGTAATATTGTTTCTGGCCTTAGAAAACCTGCCTTATATGGAGTCATACTACTGGTCCATCTAGCTCAGAATTGCTCTACGCTGATTTGCAGTGGCTCCGCAGGCTGCAAATGATAGTACTTCTCTTTTCCACCTGGAGATACTGGGGTTGAACCTGGTTTTTGCTGTTACGTGCACAGAATGTATTTAACCCTTACCATATATGGGAATGTATACCTATGTACAGTGGTACCTCGGGTTGCATACGCTTCAGGATACAGACACTTCAGGTTACAGACTCCACTAACCTAGAAATAGCATCTCGGGTTAAGAACTTTGCTTCAGGATGAGAACAGAAATCGCGCAGCAGCGGGAGGCCCCATTAGCTAAAGTGGTGCTTCAGGTTAAGAACAGTTTCAGGTTAAGAACAGACCTCCAGAACGAATTAAGTTCTTAACCCGAGGTACCACTGTACCGCAATAATTAGGTTGAGAAAATATATTGAGTCAGTGTGTAGGAGTGGTTAGACTGTCAGAATATAAATGAGGAGTTCAATCTATACTCAGCTGGGTGACTTTGGATCAGTCATTGTCTTTCAGCCTATCATATCACAAAGAATTGTTATGACAAAAGGGTGAGTCATATACATGTCTACTCACAGAAGTTTCTCAATTCTGCTGTTTGACAATTATTTATTATTTTTACCCCATGCTTAGGGGTAAATGTTCTCCATCACACATCTTCTATTGCACAGTGGTCTTGCACAAAATCTCCTGGAACACCTCCCAAGATCGGCTCTTTCTTTGCTTTATGATTGAATCAGTTCTCAGGTCTTTGCCTTGCTATTCTTTCGGTCCCCTGCAAGTGGTTGCTGGCACTCTGTAACTGCACTGAAGGCCTTCTTCTCCATTAACCATGAGGCTGTGGCAGACTTACAACTCTGATGAGGCTAGCTGATTCCCCAAATCACCTCCAAACTTTGCTAATTTCTGCTTCCAAATAAACTTAACAGTTTTGTTGGGTGGAAAGTGGCACAGCTGGTTCAAATAACAGACTCAAATATAAACCTTAATGAATTACAATTGTAACTATACATTCTGCCACACATCTGCACCTGATGTGCGGTAAACTCAAATCCTCATTTTGACTTGATCAGATGATTCAGATATGCAAGTTACACCAGTTTAGTCATTTGAACAGAAAGAAGACAACAAAGCAGGCTTGCACTAACAAGAATGTTAGCATACTAGCAGTGATCGCTGGAGTAAAATGTCAGCTGGAGACCAGTTCTCTACCCTCAGAAATACTAATAGAGTTGTTGATGGTGACTGATCAACCTGAAAGTGAATTGCAAGGAATATACACCACCATACAGAACCCAAGACTGATTGATTCTGATTGGCTCTTTGGGTGGATTCACATTTACCATATGGTTATTGCTTTAAAATTCTTCCTGTATTCGTTTTAATTACATGCAGAGCTAGTTGTTTATAGAGTTTGGCTGGTGCTGCATCATGATCAAATGGGTCAATAGACATTGATAGCTGACATGCTGTTTTAGGAAAAGCATATTTACTTCACACTGTGTAGCATCAACAAATGTCCAGTGAACGCTATGTGGTCTGTAAAGTATTTTGGGGCCAAAAAGTTATTTTCATTGTGATAACCATAGTTTTTGCTGCTTCTCCTTTTCTTGAACATTTTCTTGATATCCAAGTGCATCCATCTTGGCTGCCAGTCCTGGAAGACCTGCTCCCAGTTATTATATGGCTGCCCTTATGGATCAGGTAAGCAAGGTTTTCCAGAAGGAAAAATAAGAATAGTGGACTGGAAAATTGTGAAAACGTAGTTATAAATTATGGCTTAAAATCATTAAGTAACCCCACATTTTCTGTTTATCCAGCCTTTTTTAAATAGGTTTGTCTCCTTGAATTTGATATTGTGTGCTTGCAGTAACAAAGTGCTTGGTCATCTTGGCTCGCTGTGTTACAATGTCCATTCACTATGTCATATATAACCAGCAACCCACCAACTCCCCCAGCACAGTACTTGGCTGCAGATGCCTTCAGACTGCAGTCTCATTTTGATCAGGAATTTATAGCTAAGTATGAGATTCTGGTACCCTCAGCTAGGAATCTAACAATAGAAACATAGTGATAGATGGGATTTACCAGTTTTCACTATATAAACCTGTGTCATATTGCTATTTGTATTTTTTCCTTACAGATATCTGAAGGGAACATTTGAAATGTAATTCTTGAGTGAAAACAAACAAACAAACAAAAAATCATTCATTTGGCATCTGGTGGAGCTAAATATTTCATACAAAGAACTGTGTTATTGTGCAGCCTAAATAATAAATGGTTGCTATGTTTGCTTTAATGGCTCACATATTACTCTGGCATAAAATTATCTTTCAAAATGTTGCATATTATGCAGGCGATTTTACTATGTCCATTTTTATGCTATACTCAGTCACCTTAACTGTGTATGAACTGTTTTATTCCCACATTTGCAATGGCCACTAATTTTTAGCAAACAAAAATTGATGATTTATCATATTGTTGTTTGAATCCCAATTTCTGAGTGGCAAAAGACTCCAGGGGTTCCAGCATTTACCCAGTTTCAGTGGAATGAAGGTCAATGGTGTTTTTAGGATATACAATTTAATTTACAGATCTATCTATCTCCCCTGAGCAAGGGGAAGGGGGCACAGCATCAACACTCCAACAAACCTTGTCTCCTTATTAGGCTTCTGGAGTGAAAAGCCTGTGTCTTGTCAGCTCCCATTGTCACTCAGTCTCTCACACAAACCAGCTCTCCTATTGTTCTGCTTACAAAATGATGTTGTATCTAGTCAGGTGAATAAGTGGGGGGAAATGCCCACCCCCTGCTGGAGAGTACCAACACTTGGCTGCTGCTATGGCAACATGACCAACCCTTCAGTTATGGAGATAGGTTGTTGAACTGGCCATCAGCTTGAGGAAAATGCACTTTGCCCCTTCCATGTCCTCCTGTTCTCTCTCATTCTCTTTGTGTTATTCCTTAGTGAGCCTATCATTTAAAACTGATTGCCCGTGCACATACAGAAAAGCACTATTTCAAGTCTCACCCATGAGGCACACTGAAGCAGGCAGCTGCCTCAGGCAGCAGAACCCCACTGGGGTGGTAACCCCCATGGGCGCCCCATTGGCCGCTGGAAAACTGGTGGCAGCGGTGATCTGGTGAGCTCTTGTGAGAACATGCTGCTGCCACTGCCACTTTTCAGTTTTCTGGCAATGGGGTGGGCCGATAAGCGTCATCCTCGCTTCTCCTGTGGTTGTGGTGAGCCACCACTGGAACCAGTGTGTGAGAGAGAAGCCATGCAATCCCGGATTTGGGAGGTTCTTTTGTGGAGTGGCAGCAACCAGGTGAGGCATCACCTTCTTGTTTTGCCGGGCCACCCCTGCACTAGCTGTACTATTTAAAAATGACACCATTAAATAACATTGAGGTCTCTTCTTCATGAAAGGGCACAGTTCCGAAAGTAGAGTTACATGACAGAACTGTACGAATGTACCCTGACAAGGCTGGTCAAAGACGTTGTAGTGCCTGAGGCAAACCGCAAAATGGTGTCCCCCTTCCTACCAAGGAAGGAGGAGTGAGTGAAGATGTACACTAAGAACAAGGAGGGAATAAAGATCTATAGTGGGATCTGCTGCCCATGTGGATCCTGCCGCCTGAGGTGGTTTCGGCACTTTGCCTTGTGGGTGGGCCGGCCCTGCCTCATGCTGATGGTGCCCATCAAAAAAATGTACCTGAGAACGTCCCATTCCCATGACAGTAAATGCTCTGTAGTGAAGCGTGGCTGGTGTAAAGGGCTTTCCTTACCAAATGGCTGGAGGGAGGTCGCAGCAGTCTGGAGTCCCGTCCCCCCCCCCCCCAGTTGTAAAGGAAACTTTCCCTAGGAAACTGGCAGCATCTCTCCCTGAGGTAAAGCACAGATGAGGGGAGGGGTTGTTTTGAAGAGGATTTTCCCGTGCTCCGGAGGGGAGGCAGGCGAGGCGGAGCGGGGGAGACCGGGACGGCGAAGGGCTTTCCCGCCGAAATGAGCGCTAGTGGGCGCTGAGCCCTCGAGCGCCGCCGCCCTGTCGGAGGGTCCCCCTTTCATCTCGCCAGTGAAGCGGCTGGGCGTCCTCCGCGGCTCTGCCTGTTCACATTCACAGCAGAAGAAGCGGGCTTGGGCGGCTGCCACCTAGAGACCGGAGGGCGGGAGGAGCGCGGAAGAAGCGGCAGCGGCAGCAGCAGCCGACGGCTCCAGCGCTGTGCAAGCGAGAGGCAGGCAGCCCTTTCCCTCTTCTGCGCGACCCAGCGAGGAGGCGGCGGCGTGCCAAGCGCCCAGCCAGCCAGGCTTTGTTCCTCCAGCCAGTCTCTTTCCCCCCTTCGTGGCGGCCAAATGATGAACTTTCTGCGGCGCAGGCTTTCGGACAGCAGCTTCATCGCCAACCTGCCCAATGGCTACATGACCGACCTGCAACGGCCGGAGCCCCAGCAGCCTCCCCCGCCAGCCGCAGCGGCGGCGGCGCCTGCTTCCTCGTCGTCCTCGGCCTCGGCTTCCCCGGCCTCGGAGCGCAGGCAGCCTCAGCCGGCGGCAGCGCCGCCGCCCCAGCAGCCGCCCCAGCAGCAGCAGCAGCAGTCGGTGGGCAGCAGCTTCTTCAGCTCGCTCTCCAATGCTGTGAAGCAGACGGCAGCCTCGGCGGGCTTGGTGGATGCCGGCTCGTCCTCCTCGGCGGCTGCCAAAAAGTTCAAGCTGCTCCTGGTCATCGATGAGCCTCACACGGACTGGTAAGGTGCTCTTTCCTTCCCTCAACCACCCCGCCACCCCCAGCTGCAAAGTGTCCGGATTGGTGCCTCTCCTCACCCCACCCGGTTCGGAGTGGCAGAAGGCGGGAAAAACGGCAAGCCCTAGTAGGCGCTACAGCCGTGCCTTAGTGCGCTGGAGAAAAGCCCGTAGGCTTTGAAGGAGCGCGGAGAAAATGCTTGTCACGGGCGCCCACTGGGCTGCAAGGAGGACGAGGGGGGGGGGGGGACTCGAATGCCGCTGTGTTGAGGCAGCAACAGGGCATAGGAAAGGTGGGCTGTCTGTGTGCTGAAACGGCAGAGAAAGGGTCACCTCCCAGCTTTACTCTGTATGCAAAAGAAACAACAAAAAACAAAACCCAACCTTCAACGTGGGGGGAAAAGCCAACGGACCTGCCTGTAGATTGTCACGTGCCGCTATTATGCATGTGCATATTTGGCTGGGAGTACATGTGCTGGGAGCTTCCAGCTGACTGCAGCTTCCCAGCGCGCAACACGCTCGGTGAATTTACACCAGTACCATCACCCATGGCGGCCTTTGTGTACAGATTCCCTGCAAGGTTTTTGCAGGGGCTGAGGGAAGTGTTCATTAAACCCTGCAAATTTATCTGTGGTGCTTAGTTACACCAGAGATGGAACCTGTGAGACAAGGCGAGTGAGACTGGTGTGTTCCCAGATACAGTATAAGTTTTAAAACCACTATGTACAATTTGCCTAAATATTGTGAACATGCTCTCTATTTGAACAGAGACAAGCTTTTATCAGATTCGTTCCAAATAGATGAGAGTAACTTCATCAGATCTGGAGTGTTTGGATTTTAGTCCTATTTAACATAGTTGTTTCCACAAAATATGTATAGTGACTGCTAGATCACTGGCATGTATCCTGTGTGAAAGCAATTTTATTGTACATTGTTTTGACAAGATATTAAACCTCAGTTTACAAAAGGGATGTGAAAAGGTGAGGTCTTACAACAGCAAAAAAATAACCAATCTGGATGTAAAGTATCAAGAGAAGTTTTCAGTTATCTGATTTTGGAGCTAGTCTGTTTTCCTTGAGGCTCTGGAAAAGATTTACATAGTGAATTTGGGGAATGATCTGTGAGTACCTGATGCGGCACTATTACTGAAGCTGACGAAGGTGTGGATTTGATCAGCTATCTAAATGAAAGATGATTGGGAGCTCTGTGGAATATAAGGATTTGTAATGTATTTTTAAAAAGAAATAATGTTTATACAGTGTTGGCCATGAGGTCAAATGTGCTGCAGATTATAACACAAACGATTGCTTTGTACAACACTTTAAATAGCATGCCTTTCCTGTGTACCTGACAGCCATGTTTATGTGTCCACTCTAGTCACAAAAGCATATGTTTCAATACATGTCTTAATCTTTGCAGTACCATGATAATCCAGTGCAATGCATGTCCACTTGGAAATAATCTCCACTGTGGATGGTGGTCCTTGCTTCCTAGTAAGCGTGAATAGGATTATACACAATTACCTGGCAGTAAGGCTGCAAATCTAATCCCATTCACCTGGGAGTATGCTCCATTGAATTCAATAGGACTTACTTCTGAGTAGATTGTTAGGATTATGCCTTTAGTCTCTTTAAACTCAGTGGGGTATGCATCGGATTAAACATGCATAGGATCACAGTGCTGTTTTGCTGCAATACACTAACATTCCTGCTACTTTGGATGTTTGTGGTGTGCATGAAAATTAATAGAGGTTTTAAAACAGTGATAAGCACTGAACATACAACTGCTCGCATCTTTCATTTTCTATCTGCCTGCACTGTGTAATGTGGTTATTGTGGAAATTAAAGCAAAAACAGTTAATGGTTTAGTATTTGATTTAGATTATCTTGCCTTGGTTTCCCCCCTCTGGTATTATGTGCAAATGATAGTTCTAGATAATGAACTAATACAGCTCACAGCAAGAAATCTTACTTTTTAACTCAAAATGATAGTGTGAATTTAAAGGAAAATGTGCTACCACAAGATGTGGTGATAGCAACTGGCTTATAAGCATAAATAAATTCAAAAACAGGACTATTTATGGTTATTAGCCATGATAGTTAAATGGAGCTTTCATGCCAGTAGCATTTGGAGTACTAAATGCTAGGGACAAATAAAAGGAGATCCTTCATGCCTTGCTTAAGATGTTCCAAAGATGTTTGAATGGCTGCCTGTTGAAAATGAGATGCTAGGCTAGAGGGGCCTTGGTCTGATAGTCTAACTCGTAAACCAAATCCTGGGTACTTTTGCTTCAGTGACAGCAACTGTCAGACATTTCCCAAGGGGGCATATCCCTTTGGTTTCTGTGCAGCAACACAGCATGTGCATTTCCCCACCAGACTAGTGATGCTCATGTACCTTTGAGTATTGCCTCCTGCTATTCATGTTTTCTATTTTCAAAATCTCTTAAAATTCATATCTCTATTACAATAGATTCCAAGGTACACTGGATTTTATTTTTATGACAATCATAGTATAATTCACCAACATTTGGTTAAAGGAACACTCTGTTCCGGATCTAGATAATAAACTGTGGTTTAGGAAATGTCAGCTGTGGTGTCCCTCTGTTAAATATGTCTGTTTTATGTACCTGAGTAATTCTATTTAAGCTCTATATTTGGAAGGCTTTTTTGTGGTATCAGCAGCCCATATCCCAATTCTACCTCAGCTTATTACATAATTATAGTCAATGTGCCACAATTGACAGAGGTTTGTGCTTCTTCACACCTTGTGTTTCTGCTTCATCCCATGAAGAGTCTGGAAAGAACAGTTTGGTAATGCAGTTTGGTTTTTCTCCATTTCCATCCTACTTTAGTGAGTATTTTGGAACAAGTTTCCTTTCCCCTTTTTTAAATAAGTGCCTAACTATACACATAGTTTATGTTGACAAATAGCTGGGAGTACTTACTATGTTATAAAAGTAAGAATTTTGCTGCTCATACTTTATCAATCTGAGTATAGGTGAAGGAAGAAACAGGATAATTATGATATGTGGTCACCAGAATTGTTTAAACTGTGAAAACAAAAAATTGCTTCATTTTTGCTACCATGTGAAAATTGGTTGTGCTATTCTAAAGTACAGTCATACCTAGGGTTACAGACACTTCAGGTTGCATTTTTTTGGGTTACGGATCGCTGAAACCCGGAAGTACTGGAATGGGTTACTTCTGGGTTTCTGCGGTTGCGCATGCGCAGAAGCACTAAATCGCGCTTTGTGGATACGCAGAAGCACCGAATCGCAACCTGCACGCGTGCAGACGCGGGTTGCAAACGCTGCGGGTTGCAAACGTGCATCCCACACGGATCACGTTTGTAACCCGAGCGTCCACTGTAATGCTGTCAATGGTCGCCAAAAGGATGTAGTAATGGGATGAGAGCTTAAGGAAATAAAAATTGGACTGTTTTTATCTTGAATGGTCACTGTTGGATATAAACATGTGTTTCTTTCTTCAGTAATAAACTAATTTAGAATAGATTTCAGCATGCTGGCACGGCACCATGATAATTATTATTCAAAATTGTCTTTCCAATCAATACATCATGCCCATATTGATATTTCTACAAACATTAATGTCTTGCTTATTTATATATACATACAATCATAACTGTAGAGTTGGAAGGTACTACGAGGGTCATCTGGTCCAACCCCCTGCAATGCAGGAATCTTTTGCCCAGTGTAGGGCTCAGGCCCACAATCCTGAGATTAAGAGTCTCATGCTCTGAGCTATAGCTAAGGTACTAGATGGATTGTACATTGCACCTGCTTTCTTTGGATTACAGTAGTTACTTAGGCTCAGCAAAGACAATTTTTGAATATCGCAATGCTGAAAACTATTGATTTTGTCCCCTGCCTATTCTATTCTAAAGTTCTATATCTAAAACTCAGAAACAAAACATAGGATTTTGCATATCAATGAGAAATTAGATGGGGAGAGTATTCAACCGCACAGCTGTCTTTTTAAGATTCATATTCAGAAGCGAAAGCAAAGAAAAAAAAGAAGAAAATGTTTAGCATCAGCTTTGGAATTGGGGGTAACTCATTTGTCTCAAGTTTTATAGGCCTAAATTTGGGCAACACAGTTGAGAGGTTTGTTGTCTTGAAGCTAAACTCCTACCCCTGCAAATATTTATTCTAGGATGAGCCAGAGCAAAGCTCTTCCTAGCACCTAGAACTAGGTATAGCCAGTCTTGGGCAAACCCCTACCTCTTGGGTTTCCTTGTTTGTGTTCCAGAAGCTGCAGCACACTGCCCATCTGCAGGGCAGGCCTTACTATTAGTAGGCAAAACTTGCAGATAGTTGCCTGGGTGACTTTTCCTTCTCAGTACTTCCTTCGTCTATGTGTTTCTCCATAATAGCAGTAGTGGGCAACTGAAGGCCCAAGGTTATAATGGTAAATGAGGTGGTGAAAATGTTGAGTAATAAGGAATTGCAATAGCAGCAGAGGAATCCAATTAGGCTTCATAGTAAGCTAGGTAGAACACTGCTCTTAACTGGACCCACTTGTGGGTCGCAGCCCAATCCAAGGTAGATTGCAGCAGGAGCACTACTGCCATGCAGGTATGTTCAAAAAGACTTAAGAAATGGGTGCCCAAATGCTTGTTTTGGTTAGAAGTGGGTTCTGGGTCTGAAAAGGTTAGAGGACAAACCATTGGGTTGAAAGGTTCAGGCTTCAGCTTCTAGTGTAGTTTGCTTGTTTAGTCAAAATGTTACCCATTTAATTTAAATAATAATAATAATAATAATAATAATAATTATTATTATTATTATTATTATTATTATTATTATTATTATTATTATTATTATTTATACCCCGCTCATCTGGCTAGGTTTCCCCAGCCACACTGGGCAGCTTCCAACAAAATATTAAAATACAATAGTCCGTCAAACATTAAAAGCTTCCCTAAACAGGGCTGCCTTCAGATGTCTTCTAAAAGTCTGATAGTTGTTTTTCTCTTTGACATCTGGTGGAAGGGCGTTCCACAGGGCGGGTGCCACTACCGAGAAGGCCCTCTAACTGGTTCCCTGTAGCTTGGCTTCTCGCAGCGAGGGAACCGCCAGAAGGCCCTCGGCACCAAGCCAGTTTTTTTTAAAAAAAGATCAATATAGCCACTTTCTTATTTAGCAACAAAAAAGGTTACAGAAAACTTTCTGTTGTTATTATCAACATTCAAATGTCATTATTAGCACTCTTATTTTGCTACATAAAACATGATTTTATTTATATTATATTGTATTAAAATACATTCAGGCTTCTAACCACGGTGCAACAATATTTGGAAAACAACATTAACATTACAGTTGTAGGAGCTTAATCCCAAAAAAAAAAATATGTTCCATTTTGTTAAAAACAAGATGTTCTATAACAAAGGTTGCATTTCGTCCCAAGGTTTAAATATCAAATAAAGCACATGTAAAGCATCTGAAACCATTATTTTCTGAAGTATTGCAAGCAGAGCAAATAAACAGAAAAAGAAATAACAAAAATAAATTTGAATGAGAAACCTGTATACAGAGCTTGATTATATTATATCTTATAAGCAGTTTTGCTTTTTTGGTACAAGATAGTAATTCTGGTGTATAGTGAAAACTTCCTAATTTTTTGTTGGTGCTTTCGTAGATGGAGGTTGTAGAACATGGATATTATTTCTGGAAGCAGCAAGATGGATTAGGTGCAAATGGATAATTGCCTTATAATTTAAACATACCTTTTTGGAGTATTAAATCGCTTCTTTAACATTTAATCCCTTGGAGGTATGAATCCATCAACCTTTTGATGGATGTGCATATATGTAATTTTGCAGAGCATTATGATTGACAGGATTTTATGCTAGAAGTACTACAAATGTAAACTGCTATTTTACATAATGGTTGTATAGAATTGATGCAGTGTAGATAGCCGCTGTCATTGGCTTGAAATAGTCTGAGTTCTTCACATTTGGTCCTTTAAAAAATATTCTGCAAAGAGATTTGGTTTAATTACTGACTGCAGTTTTGAAGCATTGTAAATTCAAGCACTCTAGAAGCCATGTGTTGTATGGTAACGTCATAGTCATTCTGGCCTTCTGGCACACACAGCTTCCTGTGAGGCTGCACAGATATTGCAAGCCCAGTGTGATAGAGCTCCTTGTAGTGTGCACAGGAGAAATGCATGGAAACCATGTCCCTAGCTGTCTCTTGGGCTCCTAAATGGCTGCAATCAGGTGTACTATCGTTGGGGGATCTATGCTTTCACTGCACAGCGATCCCTCTTGCTGTTCTGGCTTCTGAGATTCAGAATATTTTTTTTCTTGTTTTCCTCCTCCAAAAACTAGGTGCGTCTTGTGGTCTGGTGTGTCTTATAGAACGAAAAATACGGTAACTCTATTGCAGCTCCTGGTGATACCAATGTCATGGCAGGAAGGTCAGGTGTTATTATGTTATCTATGTGGGGCTGCCCTCAGGCCTGATCTGGATACTCCAGCTGGTGCAGATTGCAGCAGCAGCTAGATTGCTGATTGGGGCAGACGGCTAGCAGCATGTAACAGCTCTGTTAAAATTTCTACACTGGCTGCTCCTGTGCTGCTGGGCCAGGTTCAAAACCTGACCTGTTATACAAGGCCCAGAGCAATTTTAGTCCATGAAACCTGAGCCCTTCTCCCAGCAGAGATCCAGCAGGAATCCTTGGTTTTGACTTTCAGACGTCGCTTGAAGATTAAAAAAAAATGTCCACAGACCTATGCAGTTGTTTAAAGCAGGTACAGTCATACCTTGGGTTACAGCTGCTTCAGGTTGCGGGTTAGGGGTTTTTCGGGTTTCTTAATCTTTTAGCATATATTTGCATGGTGGTAGTACTCCTGTTATGACCCACCTTGGATCAGGCCACAAACCCCTAGCCCACAAACCCACCAGTTGAAGACCAGGGGTTTAAAGTATCTCTTTGGTAGGTAATCACTTAAATGACTGTTCTGTATTTTTAAACATATTTATGTTGCAGACAGTGGTATATAAATTCTGTGAACAAGGAAATTAAAAAAACAAACAAACCCTGACTTGTGTTCCCAGTTGTAGGTTTTTAGTCTCTCCCATACAAATAGGTACCTTCTATTGATTCATTTTGTTATCAGTTTCTTATACAGAGATCTTTCTGGGCATTTGCAATGGGAAAGCCAGTAAGTTTGGAGAAGATAACATGTCCCAACCTCTCAATTTAAAGGCAGGTTTTGTGTGTGTGTGTGTGTGTGTGTGTGTGTGTGTGTGCGTGTGAACTGGAACAACATTTGGGGCAGAGGCCGAGACAGAGGACGAGGGAGAACTCTGAGTGAAAGTATGAAAGCATCCTGGGGTTGATGTGGGGGTGGCAGTTCAGCTGTCTGATATTTCTATACCTCCACTTATGCTATGCTTGTCGTTGGTATCCGTCTGTCTCGGGAGACAATGGAAGTACAGTTGGGGGTAAAGTTAAACCATGGGAGAGTTACAGTGCCAGCTTTGTAACACAGAGTTAGTCTGCCAACAGGCCTAGTGCCTGATGCCAGCTCCCCCGTAGAGTATGTTCTTGGGGATCCTGCCATCTTCCATTCGGTTTGTATAGTTTTAATTAAAGCAAATATCATAAATTTTGCAAGAAGATCAAACCTATCCATTCTTAAGGAAATCAGCCCTGAGTGCTCACTGGAAGGACAGATCCTGAAGCTGAGACTCCAATAATTTGGCTACCTCATGAGAAGAGAAGTCTCCCTGGAAAAGACCCTGATGTTGGGAAAGATGCACAAGCAGCAAGGGACGACAGAGGACGAGATGGTTGGACAGTGTTCTTGAAGCTACAAACATGAGTCTGACCAAACTGCGGGAGGCAGTGGAAGACAGGAGTGCCTGGCGTGCTCTGGTCCATGGGGTCACGAAGAGTCGGACACGACTAAACAACTAAACAACAACAATATCATAAATTTCCAATGCTTTCTTCTAGAACACCTTACCTCTTGGAAAAAAATAAATACAGACCTCTACAACGATGTCTCTCTCCCCCCCCCCCCACTAGTGTATATGTGATTTAAGTGATTATTGTTAATATCTGCAAGGTGTTTAAAATTTGGGCATTGTGATTTTGACTGACTGCAATAGCATTACGATGTGTGATATTCCTGTAATACTGCAGGCAATTGCTTCATGAAGTTAAATAAATTCTGGCAAATATCCTTAGATTAGGGTCTTAAAAGGACTGCAGTTCAACTTGACTCCTGTGTCTGCAAATAGCACATTACTTTAAATATATATTTAAATGTATTGGGGTCATGTAGACCTCAACAAAGCAACAGTTAAGAAACAATGACAAATGCATTTGACATTGATTTTTGTTTAATATAAAGTACAGTGTGTGTGCGCGTGCGCGTGCGCGCATGCCCCCCTGCGTGCACATATTAAAGGCTATTTTTGTAACATAAAACTAAGCATGGTGAGGTAGAAGCAGGAGTCTGTAGCCTCTGATGTTGTGATTAAGCCTAGACCTGTGGTGGGGCATTAACACTGGGATTATCCACATGATTGAAGTCTGCAGGCTGCTGTCACCATGATCAGGCCTACTGTCAACCATGTCAACTTAGTCAGATGCCATGGCCCAAGTGCCCTGGAAGGGCATGCTAAAGACAACTGTCTCTTAGTCCTGGTAGAATAATGTAAGCCGTAGAAAGGGGTAAAGAATGGGCAGAATACTTGAGGCAGCTGGCTGCGGGAAGAAAAGAAGTAGCTCTGATTGGGAAACTGAATATTGCTAATTATGGCATCCATAATTGGCTTACTATGAGAGCAAGTAAAAAGTATTTTAAAAGCCATACCTTGTTTTACTCATTGGCTGAGGTCCTGTATCGGCCATGCTCATTTTGCTGTTGCTAAATGATCTCTTTATAAGTACCTTAATTGATCTGAGGCAGAGCAACTTGCTTTAATCTTTGCTATCTATTTTCAAGGGGCATGTACACTTGCTCTCACTTCATTCGTTATGGAAATTATAAAATGATTTCATTATAATAAACTTTAAATAGGTAAAATATAGTCCAATATTAGAGCATAGAGAAACAACATTGTACAGTCAATTAAATTCCCAAATGCAACAGAACAACCTGGGCAAGTCCAATTTGCAGTAGTTAATGAGAGCCAGTATGATGTCATTATAAATGAATATTGATTTTGAACAAGATCCACCAAGCTTCATTGAGAATCTCCAGAAATACAGGGTACTTCAACTGTCAAGCATCTGAGTACTATTGAGTTTTTGCTTCTTCTTTTAAAAGGCCTTGATAATATCCCCCTCAGCTGGTTTATCAGAATATGGCTAGTCATAAACAATAGCTATATCCATGTATACCTTTTTTATATAACATTCACACACCTTTATATATTTACTCCTTCACTTTTACCACATTCAGCCATCTGAAGGTCTTTGCTTCCTTTGATGACTTGGCCCTTTCTCCTTAATTGTTTCTTTGCCCTCCAGCCCTACTAGAAAATTCTGAAGCAAAATGTGTGTGTACCCTTCTAAGTGATTTCATTTTAAATTATTACCCCTGCAAGCTATTTTGGGGTGGTGTACTCACCATCTTCTTATGGTACACAACAGTCTAGACTCTCTGACCTTGTCTTGGGAAAGGGGAGTTGCATATAGAGAGTGAGTTTCTTTAGTTATTTTATTGTTTCCTGTTTAAATACTTGATTAATAGTATCATCTCTAAAGCACAGGGTTGATTTCTGACAGTCTACAAATAATTGCAAAAAATTAGTACTTCATTTCAAACTTTGTAACTGGAAAGTGGAGGTGAATAAATAAATCAGTGCATGTTGTTTTCAGATAAAATTTCAAATTAAGTGAATAGTTCATATCCTCCAAGTGTCCTGATTTTCCAGGGGCAGTCCCAGAATTATGAAAGCCATCGCGGCTTCTGATTTGATCCCAGAATGTCCCTATTTCCTGCACCAGTGTTGCTGCCACCAAGCTTCGGGGAAGAGGAGGAGCCAGCACTTTCCCCAAGTGGTGGCAGGGGTGGCTGCTGCGAGGGAGCATCCTGTGGCCTCTCCTCCCTTGGACAGCTCATAGCAGCTGCAGGGGCCCAGCCCTGTGTGATACACCAGCTCTGAGGGGCAGATGGCAGGGCCACGCGGGACGGGAAGAAGGAGGACCACAAGGTGTATTGACTGGGGGGGGGGTGCTTTGTGTGACCACATCTAACCTTGCACCTTTCTAAAATTTATTTATTGGGAATAAGGGTTTTTCTCAGTATGGTGGTGCGTGTGCTGTGTTCCCATTGGTGTGGTGATGGTGGCACTCGCTCTTCTCATAGGAAATGCTTTGGAGGCAGGAACACAAAAAATGTGGGATTGACGAAGGTTTGGGGGGAGTGAGGAATGGCCCCTATTTTCATGTTAGGAATGTTGGAGGGTATGATAGTTCTGATTGTACTATAGAATGCTGTGGGTGTTTCTTCTACCTGTCCAGGTTTGCTGTAGCATTGGGTGACCTCTTCAATTCAGCTTGCCTAGAGTAGCAGTTACCCAACAGGTGGTGCACTTGGTGACAGGTATCTTAGATGTGATAGCAAACAGTCATTCAAGTGAAGAGGATTGATGGATTCATATTTTGTGGTTTGTTCTGTTTTGGCTCATTTATTGTAATTTTATTGTTTTGATTCATTTATTGTACTTACTGTATATTTCCCCCCTCAATTAGGAAGTGTTATCTTTATTTGTTAATGCTTTATTGTTGTTGTGAGCTGCTTTGAACTCACCTTGGTTGTTGGAAAACAGCATAAAAATATTCAGACCAAACTAACTGTCTTGCCAAATAAGGGTTCCTAGTTTTGGGTACTGGCCCCCGCTTCTGTGCAATTTAACAGCAGCCTGTTCTGCAGACACTAATTGGTGATAATGTGTTATCTCCATGCTATCATGTATACTCACAACATTTTTCACTGCAAATGCATGCCCACTGTATTAAAAATGCAACCCTCATGTGACGTCTTTGAGAGCAACCCTAACAAACAGCTGGGAAGGCCCAGAGTAGTGGATTCATGTCTCTGTCTGTATTACTGCTGACTCCTGTCAACCATGGTGGAACTGATATTATTATTATGCAAGTACTGTTGTGGTAAAATAATGTATTATTTAATTCAGATAAAGTCATACATGTCAGGGCAAAAAAATCACATACATGCTCATGGTTTCTGAAGCCGTGGTGACTGACCAGGAAGAAGACCTTGGGGTTGTAGTAGATTGCTCAATGAAGTTGTGGACCCAATGTGCGACAGCTATGAAAAAGGTGAATTTCTTGCTAAGGATCATTAGGAATTAGTGAAAATAACACTGCCACTCTCATAATGCTGTTAAACAAATACAGTGGTACCTCGGGTTAAGAACTTAATTCGTTCCGGAGGTCCATTCTTAACCTGAAACTGTTCTTAACCTGAGGTACCACATTAGCTAATGGGCCTCCTGCTGCTGCTGCGCCGCCATCGTGCGATTTCTGTTCTCACCCCAAAGCAAAGTTCTTAACCCGAGGTACTATTTCTGGGTTAGCGGAGTCTGTAACCTGAAGTGTCTGTATCCTGAAGCGTATGCAACCCGAGGTACCACTGTACACGGTGTTACTGCATTTGGAGCACTGTGTACAGTTCTCACCCCCTCACCTCAGAATGGGTATTATGGATTTGAACAAGGTTCAAAAAGGGCAACGAAAATAATAAAGTGGATGGAACAACTTCCCTATGAGGAAAGATGGGAATATTCATGGTTATTTAGTTTAGAGAAAAGGCAAGAAAGAGGTGACATGATGGAAGTATATAAAATTATGCATGGTATGGAGAAAGTAGATAGAGAATTTCTCTCTCTCTCCCATAACACTAGAGCATATGGTAAGGCAATGAAGCTGAATGTTGGTGGATTCGGGACAGATAGTACTTCTTTATCAATGCATAATTAAACTATGGAACTAGCTCTTACAGGAGACAGTGATGGCCACCAACTTGGATAGCTTTAAAATAGGATTGTACAGATTCATGGACTTAAAGGCTTTCAGTGAATACAGTCATACCTCGGGTTGAAGTCGCTTCAGGTTAAGCCTTTCCGGGGTGCGCTCTGCGGCGACCCGGAAGTAAGAAACTCGGTACTTCCGAGTTTTGCAGCATACACAGACGCTCCAAATGACGTCACGCACATGCACGGAAGTGGCGAATCGCGACCCGTGCACGCACGGACGTGGGTTGCGTTCGCTTCAGGATGCGAACAGGGCTCTGGAACAGATCCCGTTCGCATCCAGAGGCACCACTGTACTGCCCATGATGGCTGCATTCATGGTTGGAGGCTGTATGTTTCTGAATGTAAATTGCTGGAAACTGCAGGGAGGAGAGTTCTCTTGCACTTGGGTCCTGCTTGTGGGCTTCCTGTAAGGATCTGGTTCGCCACGGTGGGAACAGGATGCTGAACTAGATGGACTATTGTGCAGATCAAGCAGGTTCTTAGGCTAGTGTGAGCTCATGGTTTGTCTCCCTCGAAACAAGCTGTGGACAAGGAAGGTTTTCCTTTGTTTGTTTATTGTTGCATCTTTATCCTACCTTTCCTCCAAGGAGCTCAAAGTGGCACCCATGGTTCTCTCCCTCTCCATTTTACCCTCACAAGTTTAGGCTATGAGATATGGTGGCTAGCCCAAGGTCACCCAGTAAGCTTCATGGCTGAGCAGGTATTTGGTTTCCAGTGTGGTAGTCCAACACTCTAACCACTGGCTCTTTAAGCTTACAGCTTGTGATTTGTTTGGGGGAACGCAAACCATAAGCCAGGATTTGGACATAAGCCAAACCATGGCTTAGCTCCCTGTAGCAATTACAGTGGTACCTCGGGTTAAGAACTTAATTCATTCTGGAGGTCCGTTCTTAACCTGAAACTGTTCTTAACCTGAAGCACCACTTTAGCTAATGGGGCCTCCCGCTGCTGCCGCTGCGCCACTACTGCGCAATTTCTGTTCTCATCCTAAAGCAAAATTCTTAACCCAAGGTACTATTTCTGGGTTAGCGGAGTCTGTAACCTGAAGTGTCTGTAGCCCGAGGTACCACTGTAGTTGTTGGACATAATGTGATTTGTTAAGCCTCTCTTTATCAAGAAGGTATTGGAAATTCATTTTTGTCTATTGTGAAGTTTGAAAGTTGCTCCTTGGCAAGACAATTCAAGTTGTGGAGGTTTCCTGTGGAAGTTTTAATGATGTCTCCTCCACCTTTTGACTTTGTAGTACAGAGATAGATTTGCTATGGATCTTTCTTGTCTCTGTAGTTTCACTCCTGCTGCAAGAAATCAATCATCCACAGAAAGTTGAGTCTAAAAAACCCACAATTTTATCATTTTTGAGAGCTGCTTGCAGTAAATCTCTTGAGGTATTACCCAGACAGAAAAATAAACAAGGCCTTATGTCCTCAGGATCTCTAAAACTGTTAATAGTATATTGAAGTGCTAACATACAACTTCTAAAAGTTGAATGTTTAACAGCTTACTTCATTTGAATCATTGACAAGGAAAACAGTAAATTGAAGGTAGTCTGAGTGGTGTGTGACAATGTGGGAAGTATTAGTCATAGTCATGCTTTGGCTCCCTCTAGCACTCTTTTTGACTATTGTCTAATTAAGTCCTCCTACCAGGCGCTTGAAGCATTTGCCTTCAAAACATTTGTAATAACCCTGAAAGTACAGCATTGATAGAGCAGAAAAATGGCTTCATTAGGAATGAGTTGTGTGATGCTTACATGATACAGTCACTTCACCTGTAGAGGACTGTCTCATGTTTCTTAAGTTAAAGCAGAATGGTAGTGAAGAAAGCAGTTGGACTGGGAATCCAGCTATCCCTAGTACAAGTCCAACATTCTATGCACCATACCACATTGGCTCTCATTAACCAACATAAAATATTGTTGCTTTTATTAGATACGTTTGGATGCATGTTATTATATTTCAGCCTAATTTATATAACAGCGTTGATGTGATTATATAATGTACCTAATCTGTGGACAAAATAAGTGTAATAAAAATTGCAGTGTTGGGAAAGGACACACACACATGGCACAAGTACCCACTTAATATTATTTGTCCCAGTTGGTATTAAAAACAATACATTTAAAGTTAAACAGATAGACATTTTGAGGCCAGCAAGTAGTTTTACAATTGATCCGTGCCATCTTGTGTTGCTCTAATGGTGTGTTGGACATAATGGTCCTGTGCGCCCGGTCTTCCCATGTATAATAAAAGCAAACCCAATGTTCTCTATCCACATTTTTGTTTTTATAAGGTCATCTATCATCTTTTCTGCAAACATAATACACGGAAATAAGCCTGTCAAATGTAATGGAAGCTGAAGGCTGACACAATCCAATATGTCAGTGTGAACTTTCTAAGCTGGCAAAAATTGTAAAAAGAAAGAGGATGCCATTTCAATTATTGCACGTTGGGTTTTCTACGAGAAGTACATTCAGGGTAGGAAATGCTCGTGTATATAACAAAACTAGCATTGTGACAATATTTTTGCTTCCCGTTTAAAAGTAATCTGACATTGTACAAAAACGGTATTGTTTACTTATTACCTTCAGTTATGCAAGACTGCTTGAAACTGCTTCTGTGTGCCGGCTTGCTGCCACTGTCATGATGAGGCCAGGCACTGCATGGCCGCTCCGAGTGTCTCGCCACCCCCACTCACTCACCCTCTTTGGCCTTCTTCTTTTGGGTCAGCAGAACTGTCACATGGGGAGTGCTCATCACCACCTGCCCGTCCCTCGCTCGCTCACGTCCGTTTTATTCCTTGGGCAGGATCTGAGAGTCTCTACACCCTCCGACTGCCGTCGCCCTCTCCCTCTCCCTCACTGCCCCACAAGCAGGCAGCAACTTTATTTCTTGTGGGGAAGGGTGGAGGGGCACACGCCTGTGGTGACTGTAGCTGAAGTGGAAATGACCAGAGCGCAAATACACAACTGAGTGCATGAAAAGTGTGCATATGCATGAACCCTGATCTGCACCTGTCAGGGAACTGCCATCGGAAGGACAGGAGGTGGAAGGGCTCACACAGGTTGGGAGAGACTCAGCAGCTGAAGAGGGAACCAGCAGGGGGAGAGGAGGTGCTCCGAGGGAGAGTGAGCAGGAGGGATGGCTCAGAGACACTTCCAGCGAGGACAGTGGGGAGGTTTCAGGACCTCCTATAGGGACACCCACTCCTCGCCGGAAGCTGTCACGCCGAGAGTCCAGAAGACGCGTTTCCGTTAAGGAGCTTTTATGTTGGAAACGATTCCGAAAGCAGCCACTGTCGGAATCTGCCAGCGACTGACGGAGCCATGCTTAAGGCGCTCCGTCACAGACAGAGGTTTGCGGACTTGACCAAACTCTGAGGGATTAGCATTTTACGCACAAGCAGCTCATCATCCCATCACAGCACCATTTCAGGGGGAAGGAGAGATTGCTTGGAGAGGGGCTGCTGCCTCACTCCAGGATTTTCCTTTTTCTCCTTGGTTCTGCAAGAGATACGGAACTGCAAAATTAGCAAAGATTTATCACAATAGTGATAATCTTTGCGGGAAATGTAAAGAAAAAGAAGGTACCTTTTATCATATGTGGTGGACTTGTCCCAAGGTGAAAGACTTCTGGGAGAAGATTTATAATGAATTGATTTTTTTTTTTGAAATATACATTCAGTAAGAAACCAGAGGCCTTTCTTCTTGGAATGACAGATTTGGATTTGCCCAAGAAAGATGTTAAATTATTTTTGTATGCCACAACTGCAGCAAGAATTTTGTTAGCGAAGAATTGGAAAACACAAGAAGTACCAACAGTGGAAGATTGGCAGATGAAGATGATGGATTTTTCGGACCTGGCCGACCTGACTGGAAGAGTCCGCGACCAGAAGGAGGAGGAGTACCAGGAAGAATGGAAGAAATTTAAAGATTATTTAGCTAAATATGTCAAGATAATTTAATTGGAAAAACTTGCAAATATTAGATAGGTTTAGGATTGAAATATGTAAGGATAAGATTTAAGATATTTAAAGCTAAATTAGAAAGAACGAAAGATGTTAAGTGATTAAGTGAACTTTCTTGAGAAAATTGATTTTGGAAAACTGTTAAAATGATATATAATGAAATTCAATCAAGGGGATTTGAGGAAGTCACTTAATAATGTTACTAAGAACAGGATGCATGTATGTTTGTATGTCTGTTTGTTTTAATTTTTTTGGAAAATTAATTAAAAAAATGAAGAAAAAAAAGAGATACGGAACTGCCCCTGGCTTGAGAACTGGCTATGTGCTTGGTAAGTTACTTGGTGGCACAGA
Organism: Podarcis bocagei; assembly: GCF_964188305.1. Classification (NCBI taxonomy): domain Eukaryota; kingdom Metazoa; phylum Chordata; class Lepidosauria; order Squamata; family Lacertidae; genus Podarcis; species Podarcis bocagei. The sequence goes on along the minus strand of NC_138126.1, from coordinate 53,912,061 downwards.
ACAAGGAGGAGTGTTCCAATCTGCTCCGTTTATTGCTGGGTAGTGGACTGGAACATGCTTTCCTATTTCCAGAACACTTGGCCAAAAGGAGAAGTGCAGAAGGAGGAAGGAAGCAGAAATCCCTTCAAAGCAAATGTTGCCATATTTACCCTCCTTTCCACACAGGCATGTTTCACCCGTAGGGAGAAAGAGTGAGAAGGATGTTTTGCTTCCCCATCACAATGCTGCACAGGGCAGTCTCTTCTCTGTTGAGTCTAGTACGGCAGTGGTACCCACCGCTTTGCCTACTTTCCCTAAACGATAGATGTGGCTCCTGGATTTATTTCAGATACCACTGCCACTGCTGAAGCTTCTGGAAAATTTGCAGGATGCCAGGTGGGCCAAATAATGAAAGGGAGAGGGATGAAGCCTATGGGCTGCTGGTTCACCACTGCAATTGAAAAGCATATTAAATATTTTATGGTGAGGAAAATTAAGAATTCCCTCTTGTCTACTGAGTGACATTTTAAAAAAACAAATCTTCACTTTTGGCCAGCACAGGTTAGTAGCCTTGATTTAGAGCATTATAAATCATTGATATGTGCAGCAGCAGACAAAGTTTTGGCTTGGCATTTAGGAAGACTATAGGAAATTAATGTTCTTACACTGCACATTTTAAGGACTTCAGAGGCAGAAGAGTTTTATACAGCACATACACAGAAAAAGAGGTCCCATTTCTACTGCACCTCTAATGTCAGAAAGGCGTCATTAATTTTCTGTGTGAGAAGCTAGAGAGCATGTGTGGGTGTAAGAAAAATGACTGGAAGCATTTACCAGAAGGGAGGGCTAGAGACACTGCTGTAGTATAACCACCCACGCACATTTTATCAGGAGTGAGCAGTAGGAGATTTATTCTGCTGGATTCAGCCCAGAAGAGGGCTTCTCAGGGAGCTGAGATGCATTTTAACTGTCATACAATTCTTCATTTTCTGAGCACTAAATCCTATGCATCAGAACTTATGACTTAGAATTCTGACTACAGTATTAAAATTCTAAATAGGTTTTTTAAAAAATCCATTGATTTGTAGCTAGGATAAGCCATGTCTAGGCTCATCATGAACTAAGATGTTGACATAGATGGTTATTCAGTGACTGTTTAACATTTGTAGTAATTCCATTGACTTCCTTGTGCTTGTTCAAGTCTTTTGTATTTGTCCCTATGGTAACACAAATGTCTGCTCCATTAATTTCCCTTATGCTTTGTCTTTATTGGGTGCATAAAATCCACTTATTCTCAGCTTCAGTTCATCTATCTTATAAAAAGGAAAGTATATTTTATATAGACTACTTTGAAGTAAATCACAAAAGCTTTTCCAGCAGACAACTAGATTAACAGCGTTATTCTTTGATTTCCTCAAAAGTGTATTTTTACTTTCCTTAATCTTTCTCATGGCAAAGGAGTAGGAAATGTGCTTGAATGCACTGAAATGTTAACTAATCTAATGTAATACCCACGTCTAAGGAATGCACCTCTGCAGTCAAGGGTCATGTAATGGTGTCTTACTGTGAGGAAGTTACTTTCCTTTTCTGGAATATTATGACTGAATATTCTAATAGAATATTAGGAAGTAGGATTGCAACTTCCACCATTACAGCTGAATGCATATTACAAAAAATAAAGGGGGTGGGATATCCATTCTGGCTGGATTCTGGATATTCTTGTGAGATCACACTGGATCTTGGAAAGTCGTGCAAAATCTTGTGGGAGCTCCAGAGCCCTCATGCAACCACCCGAGAGCCCAGTAAGCCAGGCAAGGGGCACAAAAGCTCTTTCCAGCACTTTTTAGCTCTTCTGTTTGCTTACTGGGCTCTGGGAGACTCCTGTGAAATCTTGGGTAGTGGGGCTGGTTCTGGGGGTTGTTCTGAGTTTGCATGATTGTCCCTTTATGCACAGTCCTTAAGAACACAACCCTCCCGTAAGCTGCAATTGCACTGTATTAAAGAATAAAATTATTACCGTATTTGTATGTGCCCATATCCCAGCAATTAAGCGTAGCAGCAGTATTACACTTTCAGAGAACATTCCTCTGTGTTACCAAAAACATAGAATTCCTTCTCTGACATTTTAAGTGCATGTATAGATTACCAGGTTTTTCACACTTTGGTACCTAAAAACATTATTTGACAGTAAGGGTGTGAGTATTTCACGTGGAAAATAGAAATATCAAACTCATATGTGTGGCAGTCACAAATTATCAAGTTTGATGTAACCCTGGGTTGTTGTATTCAGTATCGCTAAGCTTATAAATAAGGGATTGCCTGGAGTGTGAAAGGGATTTAAAAATAAAAATAAAAATCTGCTAGTCTGCAAGCTTCTGTTAAAGTCAATAACCTCCACCCCTTCCCACTGTAAAAAAACATTTCTTTTAGTAAATCTGTTTACATAGAAGGCCCCTTTGTAGAGGCTAAACTATGTTTTAATCTGTTTAATTTGTTTGCCAGTCAGTACATGGGCTGCAAACTGTTGCATGGATGTTTCATTTTCACCTATATGTGCATTCTGTCTGTTTGCATGGGTTGGTTCTGGACTGGTAGTAGGCTGATACTCTATTTCTTGTCATATGAGTAAGTAGTAGTTTAAATGAGTAGTTAATGAGTTTAGTAGCCAGGCTAAGAGCAGCCAGAAAGAGTGAGCTCCCGTTGCTCGGTCCCTGCTCCTGCCAACCTAGCAGTTCAAAAGCACGTCAAAGTGCAAGTAGATAAAAAGGTACCACTCCAGCAGGAAGGTAAACAGCGTTTCTGTGTTCTGCTCTGGTTCTCTAGAAGCGGCTTAGTCATGCTGGCCGCATGACCTGGAAGCTGTCTGTGGACAAATGCTGGCTCCCTCTGCCATTAAAGTGAGATGAGCGCCGCAACCCCAGAGTCGTCCGCGACTGGACCTAACGGTCAGGGGTCCCCTTTACCTGTACCTTGTTAGGATAGGTTAAGCAGATTGTGGTGGTTAGTGCCAGAACAAAAACTCTCATGATTTTTAGGTCCCAGTTGTGAAGAAACCTTTGCTCACTGGCCCTCTGTTTTACCTGAGCAAGGCAGTCACATATCTCCTGCCACTGAAATAATAATTTACAGTGCAGAAGGAGTCATCGTTTCCCAGGAAGCATTTATCTCTTCATATGAAAGCCTGAGTGTGACATAGTTTGAAACACACAGAATAGCAGCCTACTTAACAGTGTCTGAAGCAGTGCTTTGTCTGCTTGCAAAAATACAAATGTCAAGGGATGCCAGGGGAAGAGCTCTACTTAGGGACTGAACTCTTCTCTGCCTTGTCTGCTGTTTGTAATGTGCGTTCTGACATACTTTTCTTTCTGACTTTGATAATAATCTATTCCTTCGGATATTTTTGCCCGTTTCACTTAAGTGGGGAGCTCATGCTCCCAAACACATTGCCTAGAATAAGAAAGCTTTGTAAACTGACCTTTGCAATATGTGTGTATGACTCTTCAGGCAACTTGAGAACCGCCAGCCCTCAAGACTATCTCATACTCCGCAAAGACAGGGAAATTGGAAGCTGGACTGATGCCTTAACCAGTAGATGCAGTTTCCCTTGGTACTTCTTAAAACATGCTTTGACAGTTTGCACGACTGGCACCATCGTCGGTCACAATGGTGCTAGGAAGCATAGCTACATGTATTACCAGCAGCACCCCTCCACCCCAAATGCATGAACCTATCCTGCCTGCTACTGATAGAAGGAACAGACTGGCATGGGTCAGTTAACAGGATGATTGCTCTAGCAATGCATGAACGCTCATATGCTTCAGAACAGGAGCAGGGCAGCTTCCGCCATCTTTTGCAGTCCCAGACACTTTATCCTCCCCATCTGGATTTGGGCCTGAAAGACCAAGGCAAAGTATGGGTGCTTGGGGGTTAAGTTGTCTGCTAGCATATTCTCAGTTGGGGTGAAACCAGACAGAATAGGTTATGTTGTCCCCCTTGTCCCAGAAGATTTAAAACAGCTAATATATTCTGGCTGATCCCCCAGCTCCAAACTCAAGTTGTTTCCTATCTTGAGCCTCAGCAGGCAGTCTTTTTCAAGCCTCTTCCATTGTTTTTGCAGTACTGCCTTGTTTTGAGAAATGCCCAGTTTTGATGCCATTCTAGGAACGTAACATTTGTCATGTGGTTCAGGCTTGCATTGCTGGTATGAGAGGCCCAAGGTGGATTGGGACTGTGGCTTAGGTTGGGGGTTTTAACCCTCCCTCCAAGACTGCGATCTTGGACCTTCCCTCTCTGACCTTCCCGCCGTAGCGCTTGCTATTCCTAGGGGAGGAAAGTTTTCCCCCTAATGGTGGCTTGTGTATTCATTACAGCATAATTAAATAATAATAAATGTGAGGAATAGAAATCTAAAATTACCTAGATAATGGGTGGGGAACCTCTGGACCTCCAGATATTGTTGGACTCCAACTCCCACCAGCCCCTAATAGCACAAAAATGGTCAGGAATGATGGGAGTTGTGGCCTTTCATATGTTGTTGGATTACAAGTTCCCCATCCTTGATCAGTAGCTTTTGGGACTAACTGTGTTCAGAGGGTACTGAATTAATAATATTTCTGAAACAAAATCATTCAGACAATACTATTAATTCAGTGTGGAAAACTAAAATTTGAATTAGTAGCATTGTCTGAACCATTTTGTTTCTTGCCTGTCTGTTGGTCTTTGGGACTAATTTGGCAATTGTTCTTGGGTTTAGGTAAAATAGTTGAGGTTCTATCCAATTCCTGTCTTTCTGTTGACAGGAGGCTCTTTTTATTTCCCAGTGAGCTATCTTCCCTTGTTATATATGTAACCTATTCCATAATGATTTTTATGGAGCTATAGAAATTGGTATGAAAAGATAATAATAGAAACATATTCTCAGGGATTATTTTTCCCTTCTATGCTCTAGCTTTTCCAGCTGTAAGGTTTAAATTACGTTAATTATCCTCTTTAGAAAACACTTGGTGTGACAGATAAACTTAGTAGAGATGCCAGAAGGCAGTTCTTGTCTTTGTCTCTATCCATTCCCCTAATTAGGTCTGAGTGTAGTTTGATAGTATGGCCGATAATTGCCAGTGATGTTCAGAGAGAGTTTCTTGGATTATACGGATGCGCATGTTTCCAAAACTGCCAAGTTAATTATTGCTAAGGTGAAATTTGATTGCACGTAATTGCAACATTTATTTTTGCCTTCAAGTAATTACAGAAAGAAGGCACTACTTCACTAATGAAAAAAATGATGTCGTTATAGGCCCAGAGTTGGCAGATGTTTAGATTCATACTAAAGTAACACCCACAGTTTGCTGTAAATTATTTACCAAAGCCTCATAACTGTGTCTACTGAGGATGAGGAAATGATGTAACAAATACAATGCTTTAGATCAGGTGTGGGAAAACTTTGGCTCTCCTGATGTTGCAGAACTACAGCTACTATCATGCCCAGCAAGCATGGCCCTTGGCTAGAGATTATGGCAATTGTACTGTACAAACCTAAGAACTAAATAGTGCACATCAATAATGCTCAGACATAATGCGGAGTTTCAGCCTCAAATGAGGGGGGGGGGACAATAATTCCCTATATATAAAAATATAAATATAAATTTGGCAGAAACAGAGGAAGATTATGTTGATAGGGAATTAGAGAACACGATAGAACTTTATATGGTACTATGCTAAACTTCTGGTTGGGTTAAAAAAAACATTTTATCAAACTTTCAAGCTTTGATGTTTTAATCTATAATTATTTCTAATAAAAACCATGACTCTCAAAAGTTTCATACTAATATTCAATATGCTCCCAAGTTATAAAGTACCCATTTTGTATTATAGCATAGTTTGTGGCTTAATAGAATCCTTAGTCATCTTCTTGAAATTTACCTAATTATTGAAGATTGAAGGTGGGTGGTAATAATTAATGTGCAGCTTCATTTTAATATAATGAATATTTTTGGTAATGATTATTTGTCCCTCACATTTATCATCTCTTCACTGAACAAACTGGAATGCATTTTTAAAGTTGAAGAATATTAAAGGAATAAAAACAGTAAGTCAAACTTTATTTGTATTCAAAAACCATATAGATAAATCCAGCAAAAACCCCAGTATCCCTAAAATGCAGTGTTTTGTCTTTTGCATTTAATCCCATCAATGTTGCACATCTGTGTTTCATATACACAGTGCTATAATTCCAAAGTGATGCCTAATCTGTGAGATGAATGAGAATCATTACACAACTTTAGTAACTTCCACACCTTTGGGACTTTATGGAACCACTGGTGGATTTGCATGGCGGTGGTATTCAAATGGTGTCTCTGTGGAGGAGTGGGGAGTTTGGATTTGATATCCCGCCTTTCACTCCCCTTCAGGAGTCTCAAAGCGGCTAACATTCTCCTTTCCCTTCCTCCCCCACAACAAACACTCTGTGAGGTGAGTGGGGCTGAGAGACTTCACAGAAGTGTGACTGGCCCAAGGTCACCCAGCAGCTGCATGTGGAGGAGCGGAGACACGAACCCGGTTTCCCAGATTACGTGACTACCGCTCTTAACCACTACACCACACTGGCTCTCTGTGTGGAGTTGGAACCTTTTCTGAGCTCCCCCTGCCCACCTATACTGTGCCTGGACTAGAGATTGCCTTGCTGTGCCCCAAGCAAACTGCCAGTGAGGCAGCATTCTCCTGGGCAACAAACATGGCTTCAGGAATGAGCTCCCTAGAAAGCCAGTGATTGGAGCTGCTGCCACCACTTCCGCTCGGTGATGAAGAGGAAAGTCTAATCCTGAATCATGTTCCTTATGCTTATGGCATGTCAGAGAGAGATGGGAAAGAGAAAGTGCCTAACATTTGCATGTCTGTGGTTCTCCTACAAACGAATCCTCTAGTAGGCACACATTGCCCTGCATCTCACGACTGAGGCTGGTGTCTGATGTCTCATCTTTTCCCTTCTCCATTCTTCCAGTCCAGTGTAGAGCCTTTTGAATAGAATGTAATTATAAGACAGAATGTTAAAAGGTTTAATTTCAAAGTGCCAAATCCTTCTCATGTGTTCTGCTCTGCCGTTTGTTCAATGTGAGCCCCTTCCTTGTTTAATGTAAAGCAAAGCATACTTTTATTCTCTCCACCAGATACAAGAGGGGAGGAAAAGAATGTGCTATATTGCCAACAGACTCTGGCAGAAACACCGTGGGTTGCATCCAGTTGTGTCCCTTCGCTGTGTCCCTTCGCTCATAGAAGACTCTTTGCTGTAGGAGAAGCTGTGAATGGAAGGGGGAGGAAGGTGATTTTTGCAAATTCACCCTTTTCCCTGTAGCCCAAGTAGAGTACCTCCCGTGCTGTTCCAAAGGATCTCCTAATTCTCTGTCAAATTTTGCAGTGGACTGCCTTTTGTGAGTGGAGGGACACAACTGTATACCATCTTTTCTCTATGTGTGGTGTGTTTGTGTGTTTGTATACTCTCTCTCTGAGCCATAGAAAAAGTTAAGGTGGTGGTTGTCATTTGTCTGTGGGATGAGTGAGATAGGTAATGTGTAGGTGGGTGGAAGAGTACATATATGCTTGTACAAGATTCTGCCTTATCTAACGTAAAAATAATCTAGTGTTCATAGTTTCCTTCCCCTGCTAGCTAACACATCTCTCTCAAGTTTAGCTTGGTAGGTCTGTCATTAATTTGTCACTGACTTCATGCCCTGTGAGCAGTAGAGAACATCACTCATGATTTAAAATATGGTGCTTGCCTTTGAGAAAGGGCTTAATTGTAGAAAGGGGCACCACGCAGTCACTCCCATAATTAGCTAAAATGAAATAATGAGCGAGCAAGTAACAGTTCTGCTGTAGCAAAACGAAGTAGGATCCCCATCCCACAAGCAGATAAAAAGCAAGCTGATAAAAAACTGCCATGCTGCCTAAGCCAGTTTTAGATGGATCTGAACTTACAGTGTGTGAATAAGACTGGAACCAGTATGAGTTTGACCAAACTGCGGGAGGCAGTGGAAGACAGGAGTGCCTGGCGTGTCTGGTCCATGGGGTCACGAAGAGTCGGACACGACTAAATGACTAAACAACAACAAGACTGGAACAAAATTTTATGGTATGCATGAGGTCTGCCACAAAAAATGGCAGTCACATCTCCTTCCAAACCATTATTCTAAAACAACTTTAGAGTTTCCTGGTGTTTAATACTTGTGCATTTCCCTTTTCCTTGCTGGTGGCAGCTGAATATATACTGCAAAATACTACTTTTGTGTTTCTTCAAGATTGGCTAATATAGGTACATCCTGTTGTACATGCCTAAAGTGGCTGTGTCATCCAATGAAGGATTGCTCCTCTTTAGAGAATATGAAGTATGTTTCCTAAAGGAGGAACACTCTTCATTAGAAACCATTTTCTTAACTGGTCCTTCAAGAGATTCTAGGTAAGTGCTAAGTAGTGTGAACAAAAACTAACATGCAGCAGTCAAATACAATTAAAAAATTGACAAGACGAAACAAGCAACCTCCTATAAATAACTAATTTTATGCACAATATATGATTGCGTGTGTGTTTTCACCTACATCATATTTCCAGTGTCTGTACTGTGAACATGATTTCTGCAAGTTTCCTCGCCCCCATAAAGTCCTTAAGATTGAGTGAAATTTGTCATGAAGGTTTTATTAAAATACGTCCTACAAGCCTCCTTCTGAGTTGGTTATGAAAGGGGAAATCCAATTCCTCAAAATTGTAGTGGGAAATATTTCACAAACTTCTTCCAACTCTGGCATATTTTTTAGTCCAAGCAAAGCCACTGGCTCCCAAATGCTTGCCTAATAACAATTGGGGGGGGGGAATCCTATTAGCATAAAATATAACATTAAAATTGCATAAATTTTCTACTCTGATTCATTATACTCAATTTATATATACCGAATTTAATTTATCTACAGTATTGTAACTAGGAAGCCCTTGGCCATCAGTCAAAGTGACATTAATGTATTTTGTACAAGTTTGTATGTTATTTTCAAGATTAATTTGTATCACTGTTAATAAATTCTCCTCAGTTTCTCATAAAAGATAATAAATGCATTGTCATCCAGGTATTTTATTAGTCTTGTTGATGTTGTAGACAATATAAATGAGAAAATGTTTTTACACCTCCAACAATTAGCACATCCCAAAGGAAATGAGCTACATTAGTTTAATGTAGTAGATTTGTTGGTCTGTAGTACTTTTGATTGCAGGTTGGAATATGTTTTTGAATATGTCTGTTTCATTTGAAAACAGAAAAAGGTATATTTCAGACTGTAGGTTATATACATTCTACGTATTTCATCATCTGAAACCATCCTGTGGTGGTGGTGATAGCACATCAAAAACTATTGAGTGCCGCATAAGATTTAAGTTGGGCCATGGGTAAAGGTAAAGGGACCCCTGACCATTAGGTCCAGTCGTGGATGACTCTGGGGTTGTGGCGCTCATCTCGCTCTATAGGCCGAGGGAGCCGGTGTTTGTCTGCAGACAGCTTCCGGTCATGTGGCCAGCATGGCTAAGCTGCTTCTGGCGAACCAGAGCAGCGCACAGAAATGCTGTTTACCTTCCCGCAAGAGTGGTACCTATTTATCTACTTGCACTTTGACGTGCTTTCAAACTGCTAGGTTGGCAGGAGCAGGGACCGAGCAATGGGAGCTCACCCCGTCGCGGGGATTCGAACTGCCGACCTTCTGATCGACAAGCCCTAGGCTCTGTGGTTTAGACCACAGCGCCACCCTCGTCCCTCTTGGGCCGTGGGTAGCCAAACCTAATTAAAGTCCTAGATCCCCACCCAACTAAACCTCAGAGTGCAATAAATTAAGGCAGAAATCCAGGGATTTACTGTATTGGCCCGAATATAAGCCGCACCTTTAAAATTAGAGGAGGGAAAAGAAAAAATACCCGAATAGAAGCCGCTCCCTTCCTCGCTGCTCCTGGCTGCATACACTTGCTGCGCTGCGTTGTCAGCGACCTTTCCCTTTTCTCGCTCTCTCCCTTCCCGGCCTTGAGGGAGAGGGTGGGCGATTACTCCCAGGGCGGGCACCGCTTTGCCGCGCTCCTGGTGCTGTTTGTCCCGCGCTCCTGGCTGCATACTGTAAGGTCGCAGATATAAGCCGCACTTTAACTTTTCATGGTTGGAATTTGGAGGGAAAGTGTGGCTTATATTCAGGCCAATAAGATATACCAAGGCTGGTAGAGCCAAAAGCTCCTTACTCCCTGCAAAATTCAAATACCTTTCTCCACCTGAAGTAGGTTCTGAGGTCTTAACTTAACCAGTCATTTAGTGTTGCACCTCCACCTGTATGGAATCAATTACCAGCTGAAAATAGACAGGTACCTAATATTGTTGAACTGCTGGGTGCAGTGACAACGCTTTTAACATGTATGTTGCCCAGAAGCTCCAAAATTATTGCATTTGATTTGAAAAGAAGAAACTTCCAGAAACAAGATTAAGTTGAAAGGCAAATTTGGAGTATTGGGGGTTATTTAAAAATAGAGAAGAGCGCAAAATATGGTCTGAAGCTCAACATCAAAAAAACTAAGATCATGGCCACTGCTCCCATCACCTCCTGGCAAATAGAAGGGGAACAAATGGAGGCAGTGAAAGATTTTACTTTCCTGGGCTCCATGATCACTGCAGATGGTGACAGCAGTCACGAAATGCTTCTTGGGAGAAAAGCGATGACAAACCTAGACAGCATCTTAAAAAGCAGAGACATCACCTTGCCAACAAAGGTCCATATAGTTAAAGCTATGGTTTCCCCAGTAGTGATGTATGGAAGTGAGAGCTGTACCATAAAGAAGGCTGATTGCTGAGGAATTGATGCTTTTGAATTATGGTGCTGGAGGAGACTCTTGAGAGTCCCATGGACTGCAAGAAGATCAAACCTCTCCATTCTTAAGGAAATCAGCCCTGAGTGCTCACTGGAAGGACAGATCGTGAAGCTGAGGCTCCAATACTTTGGCCGCCTCATGAGAAGAGAAGACTCTCTGGAAAAGACCCTGATGTTGGGGACGACAGAGGACGAGATGGTTGGACAGTGTTCTCAAAGCTACCAGCATGAGTTTAACCAAACTGCTAGAGGCAGTGGAAGACAGGAGTGCCTGGCATGCTCTGGTCCATGGGGTCATGAAGAGTCAGACACGACTAAACAACAACAACAAATACTGTAATAGAGGTTCATAGAAAAAAAATCCCACAGATTAGTAAAGGTACAAACAAACCCATGAGGGCATCAGTGTAGTCAATAAGCAGAGATAAGGCTCAAAACCAGAGATACCGTATTTTTCACCCCATAAGACGCACTTTTTCCCCTCCAAAAATGAAGGGGAAATGTGCCTGCGTCCTATGGGGCGAATGCAGGCTTTCGATGAAGCCTGGAGAGCGAGGGGGTCGGTGCGCACCGACCCCTCTCGCTCTCCAGGCTTCAGGAAGCTCTGCGCAACCCTCGGGAGACCGGCTCTGAGGGTTGCGCAGAGCTGCCTGCAGTCCCGGGATCAGCGCAACTTTGCGTGGCCACCGGGAGCGGGGCGCTAAGTCCCGCCCCGCTCCGGATGGCGGCGCAGAGCTGCCTGCAGTCCTGGGACCAGCGCAGCTCTGCGCCGCCATCCGGAGCGGGGCGCTAAGCTCCGCCCCGCTCCCGGTGGCCGCGCAGAGCTGCCTGCAGTCCTGGGACCAGCGCAGCTCTGCGCTGCTATCCGGAGCGGGGCGCTAAGCTCCGCCCCGCTCCCGGTGGCCGCACAGAGCTGCCTGCAGTCCTGGGACCAGCGCAGTTCTGCGCCACCATCCGGAGCGGGGCGCTAAGCTCAGCCCCGCTCCCGGTGGCCGCGCAGAGCTGCCTGCCGTCCCGGGATCAGCGCAGCTCTGCGCGGTCACCGGGAGCCGGGGGGGCGAAGCTCCGCCCTGCTCCCGGTGGCCGCGCAGAGCTGCCTGCAGTCCTGGGCCCAGCGCAGCTCTGCGCCGCCATCCGGAGTGGGGCGCTAAGCTCCGCCCTGCTCCCGGTGGCCGCGCAGAGCTACCTTTAGTCCTGGGACCAGCGCAGCTCTGCGCGGCCACCGGGAGCCGGGGGCGAAGCTCTGCCCCGCTCCCGGTGGCCGTGCAGAGCTGCCTGCAGCCCTGGGACCAGCGCAGCTCTGCGCGGCCCCCGGGAGCCGGGGGCAAAGCTCCGCCCCGCTCCCGGTGGCCGTGCAGAGCTGCCTGCCATCCCGGGATCAGCGCAGCTCTGCGCGGCCACCAGCAGCCTGGGGCGAAGCTCCGCCCCGCTCCCGGTGGCCGTGCAGAGCTGCCTGCAGTCCTGGGACCAGCACAGCTCTGCGCCACCATCCAGAGCGGGGCGCGAAGTCCCACCCCGCTCTGGATGGTGGCGCAGAGCTTCCTGCAGTCCCGGGATCAGCGCACTTCTCCCCATCGCCAGCCCCACAAGCTCAGGGGACAGCGGGGAGGCAGAGCGTGCCTTCCCACTGTTCCCCGACCTGGTTCTTCCAGCCCCGCACCTGGGGGGGGGGAAATAAATTTTTTTTCTTTATTTCCCCCCCAAAAAACTAGGTGCGTCCTATGGGCCGGAGCGTCCTATGGGGCGCAAAATATGGTACTCTGTGGAAAAAATGGTGGCAAGTTATTTAGGTTGATGTTACTTTGCAGCAGATTGTGAAGGGTTCCGAAAGGAACTCTCCAAACTGGGTGAATGAGCAACGAAATGGCAAATGAATTGTAAGAAACTCCTACTACAAATATACATTGAGTTTGAATCCTGGCAAGATGGAGGCACTGCGGGTGAGTTTCACTCCCTCTGGACAGGGTTGCATTCCCCCTGAAGTAGTAGGTGTCAGAGACCAGGCTGAGGAGAGCTACTCTGATTAGGAATGGTGAGTGAGAAACTGAAATTGATTTACCCATCCCTAGTCTTAAAACCCTCATCTACATCTATGGTGTGGATATATCCATTTGGAATACTGTATCAAGTTTTGGGTGCACCATATCAAAAGATCTGGAGAAGGGGCAGAAAAGGGAAGTAAAAACGTTTTAGTGACTGTATCTTCTTTCTTACAAGCAAAGGCTAAGGCATTCATTGCTGTAGTTTAGAGGAAAAGGTCATTGTGGAGGGACACGATAAATATGTTTATAAAACTATGAGTGGTGTGGAGAAATGGATATAGAACCCTCCCCCTCTCGATGCTAGGATTCATACATTGAAATTGATTTATATTACTTGCAGAACAGTGTGTGTGTGTGACAATGCGTGATTAATCTGTGAATATCATTGTCAGAGGATGAGGGGCACTGGTTTATATAGCTGCAAAGGGGGATTACACATTACCTGGAGAAAAGGTCTATGAATGGCTATAGGCAACAATAGCTAAATAGAATATCCATGTTCAGAAGCAGTAAACCTCTGGCTATGCTAATGATAAACATCTATGCTAGGGATAACTATGTTGCTTCTGAACATATGCTGGTCTTATTCAGCTCCTTGTATGTCCTTATTTTCCCTTTCTAAGTTAAGTTTCCAGTACAAACCATGAATTTTTTTTAAACAAAATTTTTGACATAGCCTTCAGAAATGTTTTGAAGGCTTGTCTTTCATTGTAAAAAGAAAAACACAGCAAGTGCAGGGTGACAAAAAGATTAATTTTAGAGACATTATAATTGTTATGAATCATCTAAATATATGAAAGGCAAACTATATGCTACCTGCAAATGTATGTAATCCAGCCGTCAGTTTGTTTTTTTAATAACAAAGAAACAGCATTTGAAGGGATGTGATTTCAACTGGAGGTGGTTTTTTGGGGGGGGGAGTCAAACTCCCATTGCAACTTTTCATTTATTTTTAAAAGAAGAAAAAGAAGCAATGCAACCCAACAAACTGCTGGAATTTCATGTCCCACATTTGTGTGTAACGTGTAGTTTGCCCCTCTAGGTTTCACGGACCTGTCTCAGTTACAACTTGCTACGGGAAACGTGGTGTTTCAGTTACAATGTGTTCCAATTGCACTGACTGCTTTGAGTTTGAATCACCGCTTGAGGCAATATTTATTCTGTTAATACCCATTAATCCTCTAAACCACTATTTCTTTTCATCAAATTGGAGCGTTTAATTATTTCATTCCTAGTTTCCAAGGAGTTTGTGCTCAAGGGAATGTTCAAGCAGCTTTGCTATGCCCAATCAACAGCAGGAATGCTAGCATGGGAAAGGTATTATTTAGGCCAGTTGGTCTTGCTGGCTCTAGCTGACACACACCTGTGCCCAGCATGGGTTTCTAATCAGCGTATGGCTTGACTTTCAAGGGCAAAAAAGCCTTTTGCTGAAATGGACGAGATACAGCAGCAGTATGCTAAAGTCACGCTGAGTAACTTCTTCATAATCTACTTGTCACTAATATTTAACTGCAAAATATTTCCCTATTAAAAATATTTAGTGGCAAGCTTGTGTCCACAGTATGCTGATGTTGAACATAACACATCATCATATAATTCTTCATTTTATAAGCATATGGCACTTAAATAAGAACATAAAAATGTTATTATCTCTATATTACCTCTTGACAAACACATTTATGGTTGTGTCGTTTTATACAATTCTGGATAAGAAAACTTTGCTGTAAGAATATTTTGGAACCCTAATTAGATGATTATGATTCTAGCAGAAGCTTCTACAAGGGCCTCATGGAAGTGATGCCCTGGAGAAAGTCAGGAAGCTGTGCTGTCTTGGTCCTTCCCTGGGGGGAAAAACCCCAGTGTACTTTCCATTCAATCCACCCCACCTGGCTTGTTCCCAAACACCCATCTCATTAAGAAAACAACAAAGTTTTTGCTTTTAGAGCATGCCAGTGTTTCTGATGAATTTGTTTCGTTACAGTATGTGGCTTTGCTGAGGAGGACACTCACTATCACTTACATATTTTAGATGTTGACAGTATTTTTGAATGAGTAGTTTGAGATATTGTCAGATTGCACGTAACTTTGAAACTACAGTATCCCAGTGCCAAATACTCTCTTAATTTGAAAGCCTTGGATCAACAACCAGCTGGCTTAAATATCAAGCTATGTATCTTGCATTAAAACCTTCATATAACCAGAAAGCCCTCTTCATGACAACTTCATGGCTGGAGGTTCTCTCAACCCAAGAGGCAAGAGTGAGCAGAGCAACAGTAACCCTTTGTACAGTTGACTGGTTTCTACATGAACTTCCACACCCCCTATATCCACCACTCAGGCAAGCATAAAGCATTGTCAGGGCTCAATAACACATTCCGTCTAAGCAAGAACACTCTTCTGCGAAGAAGGGCTGGTAAGGGATGTGGCTGATGAGAGGTATGGAATGAGTTCCAATGATCAGATGGAGAGTCCTGGAGTGCTGCATTTGGCCCCTGGGCCTGAGGTTCCCCATCCCTTCCCATTAACAACCCCTGCTTGACTCATAAGCCATCTAGGTTTTGTAAGCATTCCTTGCAAATACTTGAATTCTTGCAAAATCTAAATGTCACCTTTTTTGTCCCTTTGTATTTGAATCACTTTGATATTTTTTTCACACAAGCAAATAAGTACTAATTTCTAAATACAGTGGTACCTCGGGTTAAGTACTTAATTTGTTCCGGAGGTCCGTTCTTAAGCTGAAACTGTTCTTAACCTGAAGCACCACTTTAGCTAATGGGGCCTCCTGCTGTTGCTGCGCCGCCGGAGCATGATTTCTGTTCTCATCCTGAAGCAAAGTTCTTAACCCGAGGTACTATTTCTGGGTTAGTGGAGTCTGTAACCTGAAGCGTATGTAACCCGAGATCTAAGGAGAAGAACTAACAAGTTGATTCTAAGATAATGTATAAGCATTGTAAAAAGTTGCCCAAAAATGTTGCATAAGTATATAAAATAAATAACAAATATATAGAAATTAAAAAATTATAGAGATAATAGCCACCGTTTGAATACCCATGGTAGGCCAATAAACACATTGAGACAGAATCCAGTTCTTCTTGGAATCCTTTAAGGATGCTATCCCAAAATTGGCTTAGACATCTATGCGTTGATAGATGGTCTCCGCCACACCTCAACCTTCCAGATTAAGATAATCCCTTCCTATGATTTAGCCATGCATACTTTGAAATCAGCAACTGACACTGAAATTAT
The DNA here is from genome assembly GCF_964188305.1 of Podarcis bocagei. Lineage (NCBI taxonomy): Eukaryota > Metazoa > Chordata > Lepidosauria > Squamata > Lacertidae > Podarcis > Podarcis bocagei. Next base: position 53,895,923 of record NC_138126.1, on the reverse strand, counting down.
TTTGTCCATAAACCCAGCTTTGTCTGCAGATAGTATGTCTCGTCGTGCAAAGCTATATTAGTCTTTTAGAACTTCTTATCAGATTCCCCTGCTATCATGCCTGATGCTTCAGATAATTTGTTAGATTCTGTCTCAGAATAGCTCTCAGCAACATAAAAGGCAACCCTCTGTCGCCTTATCAGTGGCAGGTGCTAAGAAAAAGGTTCTGTTAAAAGCTTCTGTAACAAAAGAGTGTGTCTTAGAAGAAAAATGTAACTGGTGAAAGGATCTGAAAGGTTGGTTGGACCTTTATTCAGTGTTGCTGTCTCTTTGATAACTAGCCTGTTAGATAGATAATAATGGAATATTTATTTGGTCACATGCTAGAGTAATTCAGCTGTTCCTTATCTGAGCTTTTCACACACAATCAACACCTTGCTCCTCATTTCAGAATTAGCCAAACATGTTGAGGTGTTTCTCTAGTTTCTTTCTTTTCTGCAGCTACATACCAGGTCTGCCTATCTTTTCCCCTGTGATTCTGAAAGCAGCTGGGTGGTATGGTGGGTGCAATTCTGTCAGGAAAAACGGTCCATGCAGTTAAGCACCTTCTCCCCTTGTGTCACAGCTTGAAACAAACGGGTCTTTAGGGACGGAAGCGGTATTTCAGACATTTGGAGCCTGAATCATTAGGGCTTTAAACACTAATTGGACCCAGATACAAAAATGCATACAAACTGGTTGCATATTAGTATTCGTGGCATATTCTATTTTGGTCATAAAAATCAAATAAATTAATGTCTTGTTTCTAATTCTATGATTTCTCAATATGAGTAAAGTGTGAGTATAATACGTGTTACTTATGATTGCATTCATATCAATGGAATATATAGTCATGGGATGAAGTGTGAAAGCTTGCAGAAACGTAGATAAGATTTGTTTTAATTGCATCAGTCACGAGAATCATGCCACTTAAAAAATTCACAGTGAAGATTTTGAAAACTGCATACTGTGCTATGGTATTCAGTTTAGATCTAAATATAGTGCATGAGTCAGCTAAGTACATGTCTCTAGCAAGATGCTGCTCACGAAGGCAAGCTGTGCTAACGCGTAGAGTACCCAGGTGCTATGGATGAATGTCAGCAAGCTACAACATGAACACGGAGTGCATTAGGGTCTTGATTTTCCTCTCTCTGAGGAAAGAGACTCTTGTAGTCCTTATTGAACTGGCACGTTTTTAGACAATGAAGTTGCTAAATACTTGAAGTGGAGCAACACAGGAGAGCAGGCGATTGCGTTAAGGTTGCCACAAAACTTTATGTAATGTAGCTCCTTGCTCCAACCATATGTGATTTGCCAGTTACTACTTAGGATAGATATTTAGTAGTCGCAAGCAGGCCATGTCTCTTGGCAACCTCCACTATACATATGCTGAATGCTGCGTCTAGGGCTGTTTCACAGATCACACTGTAACAAAACAAGTTTTGTTGCTACCAACTATATAGTCAAACCACAAAGAAATCTAATGTGTGTTTCTGCATGATCCTATTTGAAAGCACTTTTGTGAATTCATATTTTACTTTTTAAAGAAATGTACACTTAAAATGCATGAAATGGCCTAAGTGGCCTTGGAACCATCTTCCTGACTTCCTCAATAACCTTCTAGTTTATCTGCCATAAATTAGCTCAGTGATCATTCTGTCATCACTGCCCAATACATTCATCAAGCCCCTCCCATCACTTGGAGCTATTTTACAGAATTTGTATAATGCTTCCTAACTGGTGTGGCTTTGTAAAACAGAAGGAATGCTGAAATAAATGAGGGGTTTTTTTATGCCGTACACTAACAAAAAGCCAACAAAATAAATATTGCATGAATGATTTATGTTTGAGATGTAACAAATAAATCCCTCTGCAAAGCATATTTAAACAATGTTGAAAAGAGAAAGTGGAGTGGTTCAAAGCCTAGCACGCAATGAAGGTAAAAGTTGTAAACTGAGGGGAGTTATGATTGCAAGTGTTAGATTTTCATAGGCAAATAAAAATAGTTGAAAATATACCGAAGCAATGTGTACATCAGTTTGAACAGTGCATTGGTGCAAAAACTACACATAATTCTGAATGGAGATGATTACTTGAGAATGAAAGAAAAACATTTGCTGCGGAGGAGTACCATCATCATCATCATCATTTGTTGGACTTATAAGTTGTTGGTTTTAATGAAAAGTCAACTCAAAGCAACTTACAATATGATACAAAAACCCATATAAAGCTATAACAAAATAAATGCTAATGGCATTGATACAGCTTAAAGAGTCAAATACATCCCACCTACTTAAAAGAGGCCATCATATCTAAAACTCTCCAAGTTAAAGGCCAAAAGGCTGGCTGAAAAAAATGTTTTTGTCTGTTGCTTAAAAGTAGCTAGTAAGTGCGTGTTTAGTCCTTAACCTAATTCTCACGATAATTTTCTTGATTCATGTTATAAAATGTGTATGGTAGCAGAGATTATACTTTTAGCAGAGGTTTCATACTTTGTAGATGCAGACTACCACTGTGGACAAATTAGCAGCACCCAATCACTGCTGTTCTGCTTTAAGATGGAAGTAGAATACTAATTTTGCTTCTGTAATTCTAACAGTCTGAAAACAAGTAGTCCCATTTCCCTAGTCCCAAAAGTTGGAGGGATATTTTCTTTGGGAAGATATCCCATTGTGTGTGGGAGGAAATAGTTAATCCTCCCTCTCCCTTCCTTGCACTTCCAGTTGCAGTTGCCCCCTGCTAAAATATGGGGGTGGGGAATATAAACACAACCCTATTTGGAAAGAGGAAGGTTAAAATCGTAGTGTGGATTTCCAGAGAGGGGAGACTGACCATACTGAAGGAAATGGATGGACCAATCTATACAGCCGAGAATCAGCTAGAATTTGTACTGGTTACACTTGGAAAAATAGGAAGTCATCAAGAATTCATCAATGAAAAATTTGGGATAGTCTAAGTATGATAGAACTTACTAATAATGTAAAAATAAGGAAGACTGAATGTTCATTTTATTAAGCTAAATTGCTCACATGTTCCTATGGCTCTGACCCAAGTCACACCTCAAATCTGAGGAGGGGATAGTCAGAATGGCAGGGGTCTTAATTTGGTCTGCAAGGCTGTCTTCCTGTATTATCTGAACCATGTTAACAATGAAACTTGGATTTAGGATATACTGTAGGTTTTAAGTCATTTGTGTTACTATATAAACAAATTAAAAGTTGTGTTCTAAATTCATTTATAAGACTTTATTATTAAATACTCAGACCTACAAACAAATATTAAAGCCTGTTATAGCTTTACAGATTGTCACATTTTGGAATAAAACCTTCCGATTCTTCCCCAGACTATTTAGAATCCAAGCCTTCAGATTTTGTTCCATACCTGCATTATCCCTGAGACTATAGTGTCAAGAAGAAAGATCTTTTGAATTCCTGGAACATTTTTTATAAGGTCACTCTTTGTTATAAGAATAACTTGAATTTTCTTCTAAGTAGGACATGTGCCAGATTGACCCAGAAAGCTTTGTGAACTTTATGGTTTCTTTAACAGTCCTTTATTAGGTTGTTGAAAGACTATTTGGTTCAGACACAAAGCTTTTGCTGCTAACTTTTTCTTTAATAATGTATTTAGTGTTGCCTATATATAAAAATGTAATTTAAACATTTTAATGGAAATAAAAAGAATTGTGAAATTAGTTTTTGCTACAAAATTTAAAATGTAGGCAATTTTACCAAAAACAAAACAAAACCACCACAACACGCTTTATTTGAATGAATCATGTGGCTGGATCTTAAGTATTAGTCAGTTAGCAATAGTTGTATTTTTATATATATATATGAACTGTACTTCTGTTACTGCAGTGGATCAGAATTGCAGTGGCCAGGTTGCTGTAAGAAGCACAACATTTGAAGCATGTTATTCTGGGATAGTTTCCTGTTTCTCACATCATCCATGCAAACAATGGCTTAGTATCAGGACCAGTCCAATACATTTTGGCATCTGAGGTGAACCACAACATGGTGCCTCCCTACCGGGGAAGAAGAAGGGAGATCTACATCAGGATCAAGAGGGGAAAATAAAGATCAACATTGGAAATGGGGTGGGTGGAGACTAGTAGTGCTTCTTATTCATTGAGAGGCCACTGTGGAGGCAGCATTGGTGGGGGGGCTAAGAAGGTGGCACATGTTGCCTCCAGCAAGTGTGCTTAAGCTGCTGTTGACATTGTAGCAGCAGTGGTGGATTATGTGTTATTTGGAGGCTGGATCTGCTGCCTCTATGGATCTTGCTGCCTGAGGCAGTTGCCTCATTCTGCCTCATGGGTGGGCCAGCCCTGCTTAGAATGAATGAGTGGGATGTGGGAGAGGAGATCACAGTTGCTTTGCTTCTTCCTGGTGTTTTTTTTTTGTTTGTTTGTTTTTTGCTGCTGCACCACATTGAGCTGAACCATTTCTGATTTATGTTTTACTTGCACTTCGGAAAAATACTTCATCCCTCCCCCACATGTTAAAACGTCGAGGTTCATGTTATAAAAACAAGAATTGAAAGGAAAACCATGAGCAGAAATTCCATTCTTCTTAGTTGTTTCACACATTATCATATCAAATTGGGTTTGGGCTAACACCAGAGACTGCTTGGGCTGCAGTTGCTGACAGCTTGTTGAAGAATGGAAGCAACCAGACTGTGTTTTTGTTTACACAAAGTAAGGAATGTGTGTGCAGAATATGGCATGCAGTAGAGACACTTCACCCACACATGCTACTGTGGGTCATGGGTTGGAATCTCACTACCTTGCTATGTTTCTTATATTCAAACTTATTCTGACAGTATCTTTGGGATTGAACACTGAAGTGCTACCACTGGTGTTATGGCTCTTCTATATAATACCCCCCAAATAATACCTAAATCTCAGCATTATTGATCCTATGGACAACATAAATTTGTCCATATTAAGCCTTTATGCTCTTTTAGAACTGAGAAGCATCCATCAATTAATCATGCAGTTTATTAGGGAGCTTTACGAAAGAGGTGTGACGATTGCAGATTCCAGCTAGGAGAGTGGTAAGAATTCTTTAAGCAAGTTGAAAATGGAAAGGAAGTTGTACTTTCTAAGTAGGATCCACTCACCCCTTTGATGGGGTCCTGAAATCCAAATTAGTTGTTTCTGACTATTAAGGACATTAAAATACTCCTGCTGGATAAAACCAAAAGCCCATGTAGTCCAACATCCTGCTCTTACAGCTGTCAGCCAGATGCTTATGGAAAGTCTGCAAGCAATAACTGAGTATAAGAGCTCTCTTCCGTGTACTCTTCCGTATTTCCAGTACTGTAAGTGGTATTCAGAGGCATATTGCCTCTGGCACTGAAGGTTCTAGAACTGTTCTTCATGCCATTCAGTGTTGCATGCAGCTTGTCATTCTGTCCATGGTAAGAATCACCCTTAAATAAAGCTACCTATTTATATAGGCATTTCTATTTTACTCTTCACCATATGGTTACAGGTTGGTGTACAGTGTATTAAAACACAACGAAACCAACCAAAACATCACTACAAAATAAACATAGTGTAAACTAAAATAGCAAAATTTACATAAAATGGAGGGTGTGGAATTTTGTTTTTATCTTGGATTTTTATGCTATGAACCTCTGTGAGATGAAGGGTGATGCAATAAATACATACATACATACATACATACATACATACTAACCCCAGACAGACTACCTACCATTGCCTACAAAATCCTGAAAAAAGATGTAAATTTCCACTTTTCTGCTAAAAGATAGTAACACTGAGGCAAGATGCACCTTAGTGGTGAGGTTGATCTAAAGTTTGGGAGCTGCTAGTGAAAACATAGTGCTACAGGTCCCTGCAGTGCTGATCTTTTTTCTTTCTTTTTTTGGTCAGGACCACCAAGAGCGTCTCACTGGCTGATATTACAAACCAGACAGATGGATATTCTCTCAGATCCTTGCTTTGATGAGGCAGTCTCATAGTTCAATAGTTCTGTGCACCTTTCTGTAGTAGTTCAACATGATGCTGGTTTGGCTTGTTCTTAGGCTTAGTTCACCCAAAGCCTTTCAGTACAGGCGTCCATCCCACCCACTTACGTGTGATTGACTTGCACACAACTACATATATGTGCAGTACAAATACGTGGATGGATAGACCGATAAATAAATGCCAGAAAATGGCAAGAGAGAGCTGGACAGCCCTTGTAGCTCTCAAGGGGGCTTTCCCCAGAGCCCGAAGAGGACTTCAGTGAGGGCAGAGGAAGCCCCAAAGAGACTGAAGGCACAACGGGGCTTTGTTTAGGCTGGTCAGCCTCCCTGCCTAGCAGCTGAAGCGTGCGGTCGTGCCGCAGCACCTGGCTCTTGTCTGAGTACCCTCCAGCCAGTCCCAGAACTTCAACTCTAGTTGAAGATAGAGTTGTGTGGAGAGAGTGGGAGAGAGAGCTAGACAGTAGGAGAGACTTTTTAATCACTTACATGATTTTCACTTATGTGCGCAAGGGCCTGGAACGTAGCCCCCCTTGTAAGTGGGGAGATGCCTGTACTCCCCTCTACCTGTACTTGCCTGCCAAAGAGGGGAGGTGTTTACACACGGTCCCAGTTTCTAGCTTGTTTGGTTAAAGCCCTTTTCTTCCTAAGCTCTTAAGTAATGTACACATTGGTAGTGATGCTGTTGTGGCTGGGACTGCTGAAGCCTGAAAATTTACCGAGAGGCAATGGATGAAGAAAACAGTGCAAGGTACTAAGAAGCATCGCTTGATAAATGGGAGGCTATCAATAAAATCAGAGCACTGCTCCAGGCTTTTTATCATCCTGACTCTAATTGATGTCAAGGCAAGGCTGAGCTGTTTATTGAACATTACAAGCAAGCCAAGCCAATAGTTCTTTTACAGTAAAATTTACTCTGATTTTTTGCTGAGAAACGTTTTAAAAGGACACTCAAGTAATTATATCTAATTTGTAAGTGCTGTTAGGGAAAATAACAGCTAACAAGCACCAACATTGATTAGTGAAATTATAATTGGTCTGAGATTTTGTAATTTTGAGTGTTGAAAGTTTTTAATCTAGCAGAGTCCTGTTTGCTTCTGAAGCTAGTACTGTATTGTGTTTTAATTGTAACCTGTCCTGGGACCTTAGGGTGAATGGCAGGCAATAAATTATAATAATCGTTCTGGCACATTATTCTAGCCCAAGTCCTGCATGTTGTTTTATAAAAAAAAGAGTTACTTCTAAACAGATGAAGGTGCCTTAAACTTATTCAGGACATTGATCGGTCTTGTCAGGCACCTGTCTACTGTGATTAGAAGATTTCCAAAGTCCCTCAGCCCAGATATCTGCAGTCTGTTAACAAGGTGCTAAGGATTAAACACAAGACCTCCCATATGTGCTGATCCACTGAGTTGAAGGGTCAAATGGTGCTCCTGCCAGTTCATTTTTGCAGCTCTAACTTGACTGCTCGCCTGCCCTGTCCCACTCCAGAAAGCAGCAGTGGTAGCACTATGTCAGTTGCTCCTGATTATGGCCAATCTGTACTTGCCAATGGGACTTGGGTGGCGCTGTGGGTAAAAGCCTCAGCGTCTAGGGCTTGCCGATCGAAAGGTCGGCGGTTCGAATCCCCGTGGCGGGGTGCGCTCCCATTGTTCGGTCCCAGCGCCTGCCAACCTAGCAGTTCGAAAGCACTCCCAGGTGCAAGTAGATAAATAGGGACCACTTACTAGCGGGAAGGAAAACGGCGTTTCCGTGTGCGGCTCTGGCTCGCCAGAGTAGTTTCGTCACGCTGGCCACGTGACCCGGAAGTGTCTCCGGACAGCGCTGGCCCCCGGACTCTTGAGTGAGATGGGCGCACAACCCTAGAGTCTGTCAAGACTGGCCCGTATGGGCAGGGGTACCTTTACCTTTATACTTGCCAATACTAGTAGAGTAAATTGCACAACAATTAATCAAAGCATTCAGCAAATGCTAGGTTTCATGAAATAGTTTCCCTTTAGATGATTGCATGTTTCCTTAGTTAATAGCTTGATTTTTCTGTAGATAATAGCACCAAAGGGCTGCTTGACATCTAAATACCAATGCTGTTTGAAATTTTAACCTACAGTAGAAATCAGTTGGCTGCCGTACCGGCAATAAAGATGGCACAAGCATTTTAAAGCTATCTGCAGCCTGAGTAGAATCCACCCCCACCCCCACCCCAGTGACATGGGCCCAATTCTTTGTGACTGCTTCCAACACATCCCTGTGACAAACCTTACAGCTTCATTAGGTCCATTATGTCTGTTGTAGGGCTGGACTTACAAAAATAGTTTGCAAGTCTTAATAATAATAATAATAATAATAATAATAATAATAATAATTTTTAATTGTATCCTGCCCTCCCCGGGCTCAGAGTGGCTAACAAGAAGTCAATATAGCATGGTGTACATAAAATCACACAGTCAATTAATTAAAATACACTCTAAAATCAATTCAGAATCAAATTAATGGCAACCATTGGGTTAGAGTTCTATGAAGATTACAAAAGGAGAGAGGGGGTCAGACTGTGCCTTGGCCAAAGGCCTGGTGGAACCGCTCTGTCTTGCGGGCCCTGCGGAAAGATGTCAAGTCCAGCAGGGCCCTAGTCTCTTGTGACAGAGCGTTCCACCAGATTGGGGCCACGGCTGAAAAAGCCCTGGCTCTGGTCAAGGCCAGCCTAACCTCCCTGTGGCCTGCAATCTCCAATATGTTTTTATTTGAAGACCGAGGAGATACCATAGGTACGAGCCTCCATTAACTAGCACAAATTCATGTGATGCAAATAAATAGAGACTAACAATGCTCACTTTTTAGCAGTGAGCTAATGTTATAGAAAGAACAGGTGATCACTCTATTAAAATAGACAGACTAAAGCAAAGAAGGCAGGGGACAGCAGCAAGGAGCCAACTAGAGTGAGAATCCCTCTATGTGCCACTTGTTCTTTGCACAGTTCCATGCATTCTAAATGGATATGGGTGACCTAGCATCCAGCAGCCAACAAAATATTTGCAGATGGATTTGTATTAAGTCTTCTCACTTTCCATAACATCAGTTAGCTATATAAAACATGCAAGTATATTATTAGTACTCTGCTTCTGTCCAAGTATCTGGAGATCCATCTACACTGTACACATTTGTATACACATTTGTTAGCATATTTAAGTTTTATTTGCTGAACTTGGTTGGTTTGATACATTTACATCAGCTAATCAGTCTGTAAGTCTATGAGTGGTATTCAATGCTGGTCCTACTCAGAATGGGCCCAAGTTAATGGGCATTACTAACTTAGGTTCATTAAATTCAATGGGTCTATCTCAATAGGACTCAGTTGGATACAACCCTATATGTGCCCTTCATATTCGGGTTCGTGGGAGCTGGTCATCTAGTCTGACTCAATCCTTCTGAGCCCAAGTAATTTTATCTGCCAACATTTATACTTTCTCAGTGCTAAGAAATGTGAAATTTGTATTTGTCTATCCAGCTATGCATGAAAAAGAACCATAACCCAAAGTCATGCCATTCCTCTACAGACATGTCAGCATGCTGTTTCAGCTACAACTACCCAGGGTTACTTCTTCATTATTGCTAATGATGGTTGACACAATTGGGGTAGTTATTTCAAAAGCTGACCTTGCTTGTAACAAAATGGTGGTTCGACAGTTCACATCAAGTTAGGGAAAGGTTTGAGGATAATTAGAAAACAGTCTGATATGATATGTTTTGTTTTTAACAGCACTTAGATATATGGAGGATGAGACTATCGGGTTATTTGCCATGATGGCTATGCTCAGCCTACATGGTTGGAGGCAGCATCCTTCTGAATACTAACTGCTGTAAACCGCAGGAGGAGAAAGAGTGGTGGGTTTCCCACAATTCTCTCGTTGGCCACTGTGAGAACAGGGTGCTAGACTAGATGGTCCATTGGTCTGATCCTTTGGGCTCTTCTTATGTTTTTATGAAACAACTCCATGGGCTTCCTAACCAAAATTAAAAGCGCCTGTAGAAAGAGGCTTTCAGTAGTGGCTCCACACTTTTGGAATTCTCTCATCAGGAAGCCCCATCATTGTTAGTATAATTTAGGTACAAGGCAAAATGATTTCTGTTTTTTCCTGCTTTTAAGAACTGCCTGTTGGAGCTCAGAACAGCTTTTTCAAGGCCACCCATGAATCTTGAGATGAGCCAACATTTAAGCAGTTCTCTCAGGCCTTTCTCTGATACTTTATCCAATAAAATGCATTCATGATGTTTTTCACAAACATCAGCATATTTACTCTATATACTTTCAATATACTCACAGGTCTTGCTATTTTGAATGCAGTGTTTTCTCAGGAAATTGTAGGCGAGTGTTTGGGTAACGAGTTGCCGATTTCCATTGGTTCCTATTGGGATAGTTCTAATGTGTTCTTGGCTGTGGACCTTTGACCCCAAAATGATTTTTAAAAACCCAGGAAAATCCTCTGATATCTTGCAAAAGGAAAACAAGGAAGGAAAAAAACGCTCTCTTATTTATCCTTTCCCTCCCTTTTCCCTCCCTGCCTCTCACTATGGTTTATAATGAAACGGCTGCTGTTGACCAGTAAAGCACAAAAAGTAAGGCTTGTTTAAGGCTGCTTATTTGTTTACAATACTACAGGCAGGTCTGGCTGTTTGGATATCTGAATCTGCAGTGTGTATAGTGAGGTTTGGATAAGTGAGTTTTTTGTATAACAAGTGTTTGGATAGTGGGGCCTGCATGTAATGCCTTTCGTAGTCTAGAAAGCAGACTGTTTCTCTTTAACCCGAGTAATTGTCTTTTACCCCTCACAGCTTGGGTTCCATATGGATCTCATTGCTTCCCTGAAATATAACTCTTGGTTTTGCTGATTCACTCTCTTTGGATACTGGCATGCTGAGATTGCCAAGTGATAACTGCTGCTACCATGCAAATTGTGCTATGCAGGAACTCACACATATACCGTACATTTCTTAGTAGCATGGGTTCTTGCAGCATTTTTAAAGAGACAAAAAGGGACTTTTTGAAGCCATGACGGCAGAGCAGCAAAGTGCTGCAATAAATGTCTAGAAGCAGGACTAAATTGGCTGTTTGATAAAGCACATGGTAGGATACTTTATCAGACCCCTTGATAGGCTGGCATATCTCCTGAGGCTTGGTTTCTATTCAGGAAATTTCAGCTGATTGTGTGCTGCTGAACAAAGCTAGAATTTATGCTGCTGAGACTGGCAAATGTATTTCTCATTCCAGTGACAATGTTGCTTCTCGCATAGGAGGGAAACCAAGGACAGATTTTCTTTAATAAATTATAAATTAGGTAATTGTTTTTCAATGTGCTTCCTTCTGCTTCTGTATACACAGCCTCTGGGTGGAATATTTCTGGGAGTGAACTCCCCCTAGTGAGAGGACAGAAGCTGTCATTTAAATTTAAAGTGATGTAGATTATAAAAAGGAAAGTACTTAACTTTGAGGGGTGTATTCCATCTTTTTAATGCTTCTATATGAAGAAAAAGCACTTTAATAATACTGTGGCCAGATGAGGCCAGTTCAGCCACACATTAGCTGACAACTACATTTTAATGTGAAAAGATGAAAAGGGTGTTAAGAATAACTTCTATAATGCCAAGATACAACAATGGAAATATGATATTTGTGGTTTGAGGTGACCACAATGTTATGTTCTATTTATTAAAATGATTTTTTTTTAAACCCTTTTATGAGGAAGGCAAAAAAGGCCAGATAGTCCCAATTAGCCAGAGGCCAAAATTCCTACCTAGTCCCAAATAAAGTGATTCCTAGCCAGGTAAAATAAATAACATAGCAAAGAAGGAAGAAATGATAAGGGAGGGAGGAAGATCCTGAGGCAACTGTGTTGTTGGGTGAGGAGGTGAGCCAGTTTAAATAGCTGGGAGCAGACCTGAGTGAAAACTCCATCAAGTCCCAGTCAACTCCCCCCCCCCAAGCACCACCTACAGGCCTGCCTGTGATTGGCTGATTTGAGATAGGCCAATTTGAAATTTCCCATCTGATGGGAGAGGCAGCTGTGTCTCTCAATGGCCGTGGGAGCACTGCATGTGGAAGCCAGAAGCCAGTGGTGTGTCATGCCACGCTGCAACTGTCGCCCTAGTCACAGGGAAGTAAATGAAGATTTGTCGCTGTTGTAAAACAGCTCAACTATTCTGCTAAAACACTGTTGCAGATAAATCCTGAAGGTTATGATGCTGAGTTGCTGAAGCTGCTTTGCAGGCGAAATGCTTGTTTGCTGGTGCAGTAGCTCATAAGATTTTGCCGCAAATCAATTTTAATCTATTCCTATCTATATGTGTATTCGTTAGCATTGCAAGTGTAGAATTTTCTTTGCTTTTGCACCTGTCATATAAAGAGCTAAATAGTATAAATGAATGCAAATAGTATAAATGAATGTAATATGGGATTAGATTGTATTGTAATTGCTTTTTGTTATGCTAAGTGGTGGGATTGCCTTCCCTTGGGCATAGTGGAATACGTTGGTTGATGGGAGAAATCAGGGGTGATTAATGGGCAGATACAGTAAGAAGCCCTTAATTTTGTCCCTAGCCACCAGGAATGCATAGTGATAATGGCTTGCTGTGCGGAGAGAAAGCTATAGTGCTGTCTCCATGGAGCTACAAAGAAGAACTTTCCCCTTCACTGTCAGCAAGAGAGCTAGAGGACTCCAGAGTTCCTAGGTCAGGGGTCAGCAACCTTTTTCATCCGTGGGCTGGTCCACCGTCCCTCAGACCTTGTGGGGGGCCAGACTATTTTTTTTTGGGGGGGGAATGAACAAATTCCTCTGCCCCACAAATAACCCAGAGATTCATTTTAAATAAAAGCACACATTCTACTCATGTAAAAACACGCTGATTCCTGGACCATCTGTGGGCCGGATTGAGAAGGCGATTGGGCTACATCTGGCCCACGGACCTTAGGTTGCCTACTCCTGTCCTAGGTGATACTGAAACAGCTAAAGCAGGATTTAAAACCCCCCACAGATTTTCCAACTGCACAAATTCTCTACCAGACACCCCACACTAAAAACAAAAGATGCCAAATGAACACAAAGTTGTTTCTCCACAGTGGCTCTTATCTACTATATAGTAACTAACTTGACAATTCAATAGCCCTTGCATCAAGGGAAAACCTAACTCAGTAACTCTTATACCAATGTAAGGACTGTGTTAAGTTCTATAACGAGGGTGTCCTTGGACCTCAAATTAAGACTCATACAACAACAAAAATAATATTTAGGACTGTTGGATCATTCTGAAAATTATCTATCCCTGCTGCCTCATCAAATCTGGGCTGCTAGAATTGGTACCTCTCAAGCACTTGGCTTCTCCCATTTTCATGAAGATTGTCTGTTATGCTTAACTCAGCAGGTGGCTTAAACCGGTACATTTTATGCTGCAGTCAGTAGGACCTGCAGTGTTGACTGCTGTTAGCATCATATGTTGAGTTGTGATATCTGAGGTGAGGCGCATTTTGTTTGTTTGTTTAGTCGTTTAGTCGTGTCCGACTCTTCGTGACCCCATGGACCAGAGCATGCCAGGCACTCCTGTCCTCCACTGCCTCCCGCAGTTTGATCAAACTCATGCTGGTAGCTTCAAGAACACCATCCAACCATCTCATTCTCTGTCGTCCCCTTCTCCTTGTGCCCTCCATCTTTCCCAACATCAGGGTCTTTTCCAGGGAGTCTTCTCTTCTCATGAGGTGGCCAAAGTATTGGAGCCTCAGCTTCACGATCTGTCCTTCCAGTGAGCGCTCAGGGCTGATTTCCTTCAGAATGGAGTGAGGCGCATACATAGGGATAAAAAGAAAGAAAGAGAGGGGTGATGGGAGAGAAAACTTTAAATGTAAATCAGGGGTCAGCAAACTTTTTCAGCAGGGGGCCAGTCCACCGTCCCTCAGACCTTGTGGGGGGCTGGACTATATTTTGAAGGGAAAAAATGAATGAATTCCTGTGCCCCACAAATAACCCAGAGATGCATTTTAAATAAAAGCACACATTCTACTCATGTAGAAACACGCTGATTCCCGGACCATCCATGGGCCGGATTTCAAAGGCGATTGGGCCGGATCCGGCCCCTGGGCCTTAGGTTGCCTATCCATGATATAAACTGAATAAAAGGTAAATCTATCAAATTTTCAGTTTCCAAAGCAATACAGGAACTGAAATACAGGCATTGTTTGAAAATCACACTCCTTCAAATTTTGCCAGGCAGTTCTCCAACCAACCACTGTTTACAATAATGTGTATTTCAGGGGAAGCTGTACTTAAATATTAATATATTAGTGAAAATAGCATACAAAAATGCATTATATTAGGAACAGGTGTACATTAGTCAAAACTTACTTACAAAATAGGTTTATTAGGATAAATTCACACTAAAGTGTGAATGTTCACTCACTTCGTGAGGATTTTTTAAAAAAATGAAACTGAAAATTGCTTCAGAAATATGAAGTGAATTTAAGACTGGAAAAATGAAAAACTGGGGGTGCCAAATTGATAGCTACTTCTGTCCCTACCTAGAAGTGAGCCCTATTGGAAACAATGAGACTTGCTGTTGAATAGCCATGTATAGGTTTACACTATTCATGGTCCCGCTGATTATTTTTATACTGGTACAGATACTTACTCTAGAGAAGGCTTCCTTGGCCAGCCGATAGAGGCAAGGACAGATGTTCCATTTGTGCTTTTATTGGAAGACATGACTTGTTTTGCTAAATAGCTAAACTATCTCTCTCTCTCTCTCCTGCTTGTCCAGAACAATCTTGGATTCCACATATAAATGAATAAGACATTTCTGCTCAGGATCTTTAGCCTTAACCCCTTTTCCAGTATAAGCAACAACATTTTCAAAGAGAATGACACCAGAGGAGCCATGAAGGAGGCAGCTGTGTATTCAATCTCATGTCTGGTGCTAGAAGAAGCCAGAGAGTGTGAGGACAGGAGACTAGCCTCTTCTTTCCATTCTTTCCAGAACAGCTGTTTACATCAGGACAAAGCCAGTCTTGAGATTTAGAATATCTCTCACTCTCTTAGGGATTGAACCATGTACCAGTGATTTTTTTAGTGATATCTCAAAATCTAAAGATTACCTGTAAATTGATTATAAATCACATGCTTCAATTTTAAATTGATTATCATTCTGTGCAGTAAGTGTTGCAATAACGCTATTCAACAAAAAAGTGCTTAATGTTCCTACCCATGGTATTTGACCTTAACTGCGTTGTAGACAGCCTACCTGTTTACTATCCTCTCACAAACACAAACCTATCTCCAGAAGGTTGTGTTCTCAGTTTATCAGAGGAAAGACTTATTCCAGTGAGATTATTTATTCCAAACTTGACATTCCCCATGAATCTAGTTAAATATTCATTTCTTGGAGCTGCTAAATTGCTATCCCCAAATAGATTATTTTGGGTTGACCAGAATGGTACAACTCCACATTAAGTGATGTAATAGTTTTAATCATTAATGCAATTGTTCTCACACTTCTTCAGCATAACTGGGAAAGGGATATGATCTTTATTTCTTAAACAGGTTTACAAAATACTTGTATGCATACCAGTTTTTGGAAAATGTGATAGATGTATTACAGACCTTAGAACTTCAAAAGCATTCATGTTTGTTCCAAATCCATTGTTACAAAAATAAAACGCCAATACATTGATAAAGAGGAAGATACATTAAGTGGTTTGGGAGTTTTTAACTTCAGACTATCCATGAACGAAGTGGATTTTTCTATATTTCTTTAGGAGTTCACCTTCACAAGCAGTTTTCACGAAAACCTAAAATAGAGGTTTGTAATTGTCTGAATACTTAAAGAACACTCAGTTGACACCAGCATATCTGACCCAACACATGCTTTTTTTATAAAGGAAATTACCCTCATAGGCTGCTGCAACCCATTTCCCCTTTAAACATAGACATTAGACACAGATGAAAGGCATTAATCAATAAGACTACAGATGCTTTGTGATTTACACGTGACCTGTCATTTGCTGGCAATGAACAACAATTTTCTGTGACTCAGAACACTGACTTCCCAGCCTCCTGTTGGGAAGACATAAAATGCTGCTTTAGATTTTGTGTGTTCCTTTCCCCCTCCTCTGGTGGTGCATTTTATGTGACCCATATTTATGGTAAAATAAAGCTTGTTCTGGCCACCACTTCTCTTTAGTTTGCCAGCATCAGTGTAATGCAGTGTTCTCTCTCATTGAATTCTGGAAGAGAGAAAGAAACAGCCATAAATGACAGAGATAATAATACAGTTTTACAGTTTGCATGACATGGACATGTGAAAGAGAATTTTGCTATCATTATTATTATACCACTTAATGCAAAAAATATGTGTTAAGTATAAAAACCAATTACAGTAGCATTAAAATTTAAACATCTATCATCAAAATATTTGATAAAGCAAATGAAACATTAAAATACAAAGATTCGTAATATGCAATTAAAATACGGCTCTGTTAATAATTATTCTAATAAATTGGGCAGTGTGTTACAGCTAACAAAAAGGCACTACTGATTAATTAACTCTCAACAGTGCTGTAAATATGATAAAGCAGTAGAGCCTTTGGTGGCGGCAGCAACAGAGGGAATGCCTGGGGTTGGGGCTATGAGGGGATAGGGGATGGGGGCAAACTGTGGGGGGAGAGGGGCCTTCTTAGTTATGAACTGAACAGACAAATGGTGGACTAAAAAGACAAGTTATTCCAAAGTGTTTTTTTCCATGTTAGCTATATTAGCAGCGAATCCTTGAGGGTTGTATTTATATCTCATAAATCAAAATGTAGTCTTTTATTTTTATTCTTTTAAAAACTTCCTAAAGAACCTACTGAATGTGCGTTGTAGAAAGGTCATGACCATCAAAGCAGCTTAGTTTAAATATGACACAGAGAGTTGTATGGCTCCAGCTAGCGCTGGGGTGTTTCCAGAAAACACCGTTATCTTTATGCTCCAGCAGAGGAGTTAGAGCTTGACCTTTGTAGCACTTTGTATCTTGTCTTTTCATAAAAGAATTTGACTTACAGTCTTGGTTTGGTTAGGGTTTATGCTGTGCTGGATTGGTCTGGAAACAATTGTTGTTGGGTTGTTTTTTTTACAGTTTAATTTGAACCTATACTGATAAAGTTGAGGTTTTTTTTAAAAAATAAAAATATAACTAGGCTACTGGTAAGTTTAAAAACAAAACCCGAATAATTGTGATTGATACTAGGCTCCCTGCAATCACCCAATTCATGATCTGTCCTGTTTCTTTGTCTCAGTTCTGTTTCTTGAGGCACTCAGTATCTCAATTTCATCCTGGATTCTGGGCAGTAAAAGCATGAGTGATATAAATATTACATGCTAGTATGTTTATGTCTTTATGAGCATAAATTATTGCCCTTTGTTTGGTACTTTGACAGAATTATTGATCGTATAAACATCAAAACCAGAAGTGAATGTTGCTGTTTTCATACTACTTCAATTCCTTTGGAATGCTGATATTTACATTGCTGGAAATAAATATTTGTGGTGTCTAACCTCTCTCTAACTTTTCTTGATTGTGCTTTTTGTTACCCCCTTGACTGTCTACAGAGCCCCATAGAAGGCTATCAGTGAGCTTGTACAGTAAGTGCCTTGTGTGAACAGACACCACCATAGTCATTGCTTCTGTAATTGATTTTTTCCCCCTTCATGGTTAACAAATCAAAATATTCTGGCTCTGAGGGTTATTACTGTGTAGTGTTGTATGATTAAGGAACAAGGGAGCCACCCAGAGCTTCTACAGCCTCAGCTAAAATGGTTGGATCATCAAATACATTTTTGAAAACGTAAGGCAAACATCCAGGTGGGTTTGAACTGTGCAAGTTTGACATCTGTAGTAGGATTTAAAAATAGCCTCTTTCAAAAGGAGACTCAGAAATCACAGTAGGCTGTATTTTTAAGTTTTTTGTTTAGGTGATGTATCTATATCAGTTTAGAAATACTTTTCTGCAACAATGTGCTTATGAAATCAATTAAACAGATACAAATAAAGCTCGATGATTATTACTTCTCTAACCATGCATTTCATCAAGACTGACACCCTTGTTCATAATGCCTGTTTTTTCACTAAGCACAGTATGATTGCTTGAGAGCATGTTAAACTAGCCTACCTTCTAAGGTTTAGATATTAGGACTGCAATCCTGGCTACTTACGTACCTGGGAGTCAGGCCTATTGAATTAAATAGGACTTATGTGTAGGCATGGCTGTAATTTTATTGTAAAGCACTTTTCTGCATTTCATTTGGGGAAGTATATGCTGGATAAAATGTTCTTGTTTCTGCCACTGTATGTCAGCTTGTCTCTTAAATAACTTGCCCTTTATTCAGTTTGAATGTGAAAGCTAGACAGAGACCCAGACAGTAAGAATACTGAGAAATAGGATAGATATCACTTATGAAGTGTGTTAATGTGGCTTTCAGACAGAGCAGCTCTTTTATGTCGTATCTATTGAACTTAATTGGGAGTATTTTAAATCCTTTTTACCTGCTTCCATTTAAATTTCGCTCACCTTTCACAATACCTGTCCTTGATGTTCAGCCTGTTATATATATTTTTAAAGAAAAAAGTCGCACTGTGGGTTCCTAGATAGCCTCCTATCATGAGTTCTTTCTAATTAAGAATATGGTTGCTATTGAATGAAAGATAGAACCATTAAATTGCATAAAGGTCATTTTCACTATGGTGACAAGAAAATTCAGTGGCTGTTTTCAAAGCCCTAAATAGTTCACAACATGGGTTGGAAGGTAGGGTCTCTCTCTCAATACTGTGAGATTTGAATTGAGTCATATAAATCATTGGCTTCAGCTTTTTATATTGAATGAGCTTCAGTTCCTGAACTTGCAGTGTGTGTTTTTACAATATTTCTAAAATCTTATGATCAGACATGACCCCCACTTTTAGAAAATACAAAAACCAAAAAGCTGGACATGATATCATATGCCTGGGTTTCTAAAGAAATAGCAAAAATTTCTCCACCTCTTTGGTAATCCTCTCCATAACTTCCTTCGCTGCTCTACTACAGTGGTACCTCTGGATGCGAATGGGATCCATTCCAGAGCCCCGTTCGCATCCTGAGTAGAACATAACACACGACTGTGTGTGCACGGTTCGCATTTCTCCGCTTCCATGCATGCACGTGACGTCAGTTTGAGCATCTGCACATGCGCGAGCTGCGAAACCTGGAAGGAACGCTCTCCGTTACTTCTGGGTCGCCGCGGAGCTTAACTTGAAAATGCTCAACCTGAAGCATATTTAAACAGAGGCATGACTGTACATGAATTCAATCTCCTGCCCCATTCTTGCAAAGTTAAGGCTGTTAATATCTATGTCAATACTTCTAAATGTGCTTGAAACATTGATTATATCAGAAGACCATACTGGCACACATTCTTCTTCTTCTTTGGTGATTACTCGTAGTTGAGTAAGATTGTCTTCCATAAACACGGTTTAACAATGAGTCCGTAAGTGACTGTGGAGGCCAATTCTGGATCCACACATCCTTCCACAGTGGGGACATTGGTTTCTGGGTGAGAGTTGATCACAGTGTGGATTTGCCAAGAGTGCTTTCCTCTTAGCACGTTTCTCCCTTGTGTCCCGAGTTCGAGTGTCTTCAAAGCCCATGACACCTTTGGTAAAGGCTGTTCTCCAATTGGAGCGCTCGCAGGCTCCAATAGAGTAGTTGCTTTGGAAGATGATCATTAGGCATCCGCACAACATGACCACATGAAACAAGCTTCAGCCTAAATAAGATCATTTCCATTTTATTGTTTTATCCTATTAGGCTTCTTCCTTAACTTACAATTATTATCCCTCTCCAAACTGTGAAATACTGTCTAGAATCTAAAGTAGGCTAGCACACAATTCGTTCTGTGTGCCCACTGCAACCCCATTTTGAAACTGATGGTAAATTATGAAACTTTAAGAGGGTGGGGTATGGGTTGACTTTTGCCAATTCCCCCACTCCCTGAAGTTCTGTTTTTTGTTGTTTTCTAATGAACCTAAGCTGCTTCGTTCATACTACAGAAGTACAGTGGTACCTCTGGTTATGAACTTAATTCATTCTGGAGGTCTGTTCTTAACCTGAAACTGTTCTTGACTTGAAGCATCACTTTAGCTAACGGGGCCTCCTGCTGCCGCCGCGCCACCAGAGCCCGATTTCTGTTCTCATCCTGAAGCAAAGTTCTTAACCTGAAGCACTATTTCTGGGTTAGCGGAGTCTGTAACCTGAAGCGTATGCAACCTGAAGCGTCTGTAACCTGAGGTACCACTGTATAGGAGAAAAGCAGGCTGCTCTGGGAGAGACAAGGAGTTTGGTGTGGCTCTGCTTCCCTTATAAACTGAGAGGGATGTTGGCAGAAAAAAATTAAGTTCCTTTGACCCTGGGGAGGGTGAAGCTCAGAGTCAAACTGTGGCTGTGACTGTTTGCTTGAGAGCTCCAGAATTCTGTCCTGCCTTGGGATGTACGTAGGTAGTAAGAGGAGGAGGTGGTAGTGATTACTGGATAGTTTGGAATGTGACTGGCCTACTTTGCAAGGCAGTTGTGCAATGAAATGTGTAAGCAGTCTCCCCTGGCCTTCCGCTCCCCTTCCCTTGCAAATGGGACTGTTTTTACACCAAATGTATTTAGGATTAGAGGGAATTATACTAGAGGTAGTAGAATAATCAGGACTGTTCTGACAATTCTTTAAGATTTAAGGGGGGTTAATAAAAGTGCAGAGTGGCAGCACATGTGTTACCCAACATGTATTAATTGTTTTCTCTGAAAGGTATTTGGTGATGATTTTGAGAAGGAAGGAATGCCACTCTGTTCTGTTGCAATGAAGACTACATACAGTACTTGTAAAAAATAAATAACCAGCAGGTGGCAGTGGTTAATCATAATCTGCTGTATTTTAACTTTACTATTACAGACTTCAATACGACTGTTGTTGCTTTTGAATTTTATATTAGGTCAGTGGATTATCTGAATTGTTACTTTATCATGGGCTACTTGTGGGTGGGGATTAGCAGCATTTTCCAAATAATTATTGGCATATATGTATAGACGTAAATGGCAGAATTGCACACACATATGAAAAGATTTTTGTCCCTGAAAAGTTGGATTGGGAGGCATAGGGACATTATCATTATTTTAATGCTTTTACAATAAATCGTGTAGATATGTACAGAATAATTCATTGTGCATTTTAGTATCAGAAGTTGTCTTCAAAGCAATGCAGTATGCGTTGCATGGTTCCGCTCAAATTCTTGGCTCATTTTTATCCCATTGATAAAATGGCATGCCGCCAACATTTCTCCGATGAAAATAAGGACGTCCTATATCAATATGTAAATTCTGTAGCCTAGTTCAGTCTCTGCTTTTTCTTCACATATAAGTAAACATGCACAGGCACTCTGCTCTGCCCCACCTCCTCCAGTACATAAGTTTTACCCAGTCTACAACTTCACCAGTTTGAGGGCAAAGTTCTGAAGCAGATAGCCTCCTCTGCTTAGGAAGACTCCCTTTTCCCTATGATTAAGAACCCTGTAAACTGCACAGGAAGCCCCCACAAGTAGACATTGCTCTTAACGGAGGATTCTTCCCTTGACCTCACAAAGACCCATAAGCTCCACTTGCAATTTTGCTTTCATGTGAGTAAAAATAATGCCCCTAAGGGGCTTATCTCTCCTCTTCTGATGCAGATAATACAGCAGAAGTTTCAAACCAGTGCCTAGGAGCAGAATGGACGGGATTGGATTGGCCTCATAAATGGGGCTTGGGAAAGCTGGACCAGGATTCCGTTCCTAAAGGCAGCCCTGTATAACGAAGCTTTTAATGTTTGATATTTTCCTATGCTTTATATATGCAGTAAGCCACCCAGAGTAGCTGGGGAAACCCAGCCAGATGGGTGGGGTATAAATATCATCATCATCATCATTATCATTATTATTAGTGCCTCTTGAAAAATCAGGGCTTGCTCCCAAGTGCTTTGCTGACCAGACACTGTGAAGCTAGAGACATAGTCTGTAGAACATTTGTTACTTAGGAAAAATATTTAATAATATTCAAGATTTTTATTTTAAAAAAATCTTAAGTAACGTATATAACATTTAAATGGATGTTTCATCCTAAAATATTCTGACACCACTGATGCAAATTACTGTTAACAGCTGTGGAAAACCCAAATTGACATTTGCTCTGATTCAGCTTTTAAGAGCGGGTTTTCGCCAGGAAAGCTCAGGGCAAAAAACAGACAGACAAACAAAAACCTACAATGCTTGGATATGGAGTGTTAAAGTGCATACTTGCGCCTGGAAAGAGCAGGGCAAAAGGTAAATGTGGCTAAGTCCTTAAGTTTTACTGAAAAAAAGCATTTAACTTTACATTTGATCTATTCTGTAATGTCTCCAGGGTTGCAGTCCTATACATATTGACCCACCCTATTCCTGTGACTAATTTGTTTTAACTGTTTTTAATATTGAACTATAATTTGGTGTAAGTTGTAACCCACCCTGGGACCTCCTAGCGGAGGACAAGCAATATATTTAACAAAGCCTCTCCTCCTTCCAGAGGGGAGGGCTTGTGAGCGGGAGCATTCTGCCCCCTGCCCTGACATCATCGCTGGCACACCACGCCTCCCAGTGGGCACACAATCGGGTGACACCACGGGGGCGTGGTTTAGCCGTTCAAATGCGGCCGCGCCAGCTCTCCCCGCCATTGCGTTTCTGATCTCCACGAGTCACCCACCCACCACTCCCTTTAGTGCATAGCTCCTCTCTTGACCTTGCTATGGACCCATGGTTGGTCGCCTTGGTTGCCCAGGGGGCCTGGTAGGAGTTTTTTCCAATTGATGAATTGGCACCGGCCTCTTGGTTTTTTTCGACTACCTCGTAGCAGTCGTCACAACTTTCTTGGTATTTGGCGGTTAGGCATTGGAATGTGTTGTTGGTGTATGGAAGGGCAAGGTGTGGCCATCGCCTACCCCTTCACTTATGGGTATTCCGTTAAAGGAATCCGGCAGTCGTGGATCCTGTCCGATGCCCTATGTGGCGGGGGGCCATGGCACGACCCCCGGTGACATCAGGGGAGAGCTTATAGTTGTATTTGCATCAACAGGCTCCCCCTACTGGTGGTTAATCCCTTGTCAGACTCACCCCTCTCCGAGGGGGTGGAGTCAATTTTGGTGTTGTCCAATGCCTAAGCCAATACCTTCTCACATGCTGTAATAAAGTTGTGGCCTTTTCTAGCCCATTAACCTAATATACTGTGTCCACGTGTCTTTATTATTCCCAAGCGGGGGACGGGTCCTCGAAACACAACCATGGTTATGAGTAGACTTGCATAGGATTGCACTTGTGAAGCTGTGCTGGAATCTTTAACAATAGTTTGGGTTTCTTGAACATTACATTGCTACATGATTATTACTGTCCACCATAAATTGATTCTTTCACCAGTAGCATCAGAATATTTTGGAATCCACTTTTTTCTACACAAGAGGGCAGCAGAAATGGGTAGCCAGGTGCTTCTAATTTGGGTGTTTTTTTAAAAAAATGCCACAGAGAACAATTTTGAAGACAGTAGTGAAATACCGAGAGCTGAGAAGAGCATAGTGTGCCTTTTTTTAAAAAAAAGTTACAATGTGAAACACAGGCTAAGTATCAATTTTTAAATGTTAGAATCTATACTAAAAGTTTTAGTGCATTGCACAAAATCTTGAACATCCTGCAGGAGGCAATAAGAAATTTGAAATGTATGCACTTCTTGAAAATACTTAACATGTGATCCATGTCATTCAATATACTGAGCTGGTAAATATGAATTATTTCCAGTTATGGTACTTAGAAAACTCAGAAATATTATGGTAACAGAATGATGACATGTTCTCATAGATAATTTGATTTGTGTTAATTCCATGGAAGTCCCACTGAAATGATGTGGGCATTGGAGCTGTGCTTTGTCAATCGCCATTTAAAAAAAGAAATATTTGTTTATAGCGTTTGTATCCTGTATTTTCTCTTACAAGAGAGACCCAACAAATCTGTCTAGGGTCAGCAGCCAGTAGCTACTAATCATTACAATTGGTTGGGTGCTACAACCCACTAGCTTATTGTAAATGATCCTCTAGATCTCTTTAGAATCAGCTTTGCCACTTGGTTTAATTTATTTTCAAGAATCAGTCTGACAAGCACTTAGATCTGGTTCATTAACAAGGCAATGCTTTGTGGTTCTGGCTAGCTGCCAATATTCAAAGAGAAATAGCAATAAATTAATCCTATTCCATAAAAGTACAATATAATGCCTTAACATGTATAACTTTACTGTGCCTGAAGACTTTGTTATGCTGCGTCCCCCAAATTATTTATTGCTGACATAGATTTACATTAATTGTGGTGGCGTGTTTTTTGGTTTTTTTTAAATTAGCCATTAAGTGATATCATTGCAGCAGTAGTATTCACAAGGCCAGATGTGTTGGAAAATAGCAGTAGATGCAGTTAAATATGTACATTCCTGTTGAGAAAATCTTTTGATTCCACCAAGGCTACCTCTGCCTTTTCTCCACCCACAAACATGAACACTACTTAAATGAGCTGCTAGTATGAGTTTCAACTCTGCTTAGTTTATACCAAGGGATAAGTAATGTTAATGAGTTTATATCTGGCATCTGGACGAACCTTTCTTGGGACTTTTAGGTACATCTGAATGTAGCAGTAACCTGATCTCAGACTTTAACTGTGTAACATACTGCATCTGTGCGATAGAAGAATTGTTCTACTCCTCGTTTAGGGAAAGTGTAACTATAAACAGTGTGCAGTATTAATGTGCTGGTAGTAATTGAGAAGAACGGATTTGAGACATTAGCAGGAAAGAAGCAATGCTATGATCTAACACACTTAAGCCTCATTTATTTCAACAAGATTATTAAGTACATGCTTAAATATATCCCAATGAAATAGTATTTTAAAGTGACTAACTAGAATGTACCCTATGTTACGTTGCAAAAATAGCACTTTCTTCAGTGAACTAAAATATCCTTGGGCAAAATATTGTGACATGCACTATCCCGTATAGCAAAAAACAAGTGGCTCAGACTCAGAAAAAGTACCATTTGTACTTTTACAAATTATAGGTTATAATTCCAAAATAGTTTCTGCAGCCAGACTCATCTAAAAGAGGCACTAAATTGATCCTCTTTCTGCTTTGCATTCGCTAGCAAATAAAGGTATTTTGAAGTGAAATACACCCTGAACTGGGTGTGGAGAGTGCAGCTGAATGGGACATAGCTGTGGGCAGCCTGAGGAAGTACCATCCACCTTGGCCCTGCCCATAAAAAGCATGTCTAGAGTGAGAGGCAAATGTGATGTCCCCTGTTCCCAGGAGCTCTTCTCTTTGTGAGACTTATGTGGGTGAGCTGAGAGTTTGTTTGGACCCTGAGTGAGAACTCAGAGGCTAAGAGGAAGGTGTGCCTGAAGGAAAATGAATTGATATTGATTTTTGTATATTAGTACCTTTATATTAAGGGATGCGGGTGGCGCTGTGGGTTAAACCACAGAGCTTAGGACTTGCCGATCAGAAGGTCGGTGGTTCGAATCCCCACGACGGGGTGAGCTCCCGTTGTTCAGTCCCAGCTCCTGCCAACCTAGCAGTTTGAAAGCACACAAAAGTGCAAGTGGATAAATAGGTACCACTCTGGCGGGAAGGTAAATTGTGTTTCCGTGTGCTGCTCTGGTTCGCCAGAAGTGGCTTAGTCATGCTGGCCACATGACCTGGAAGCTGTATGCCGGCTCCCTCGGCCAATAAAGCGAGATGAGCGCCGCAACCCCAGAGTCGGCCACAACTGGACCTAATGGTCAGGGGTCCCTTTACCTTTACCTTTATATTAATAGTACATTTTTATTTGTAACTGTGTATTTTTGTAATATTTTGTTTTTCAGTTTTCTGTACACCACTTAGATATATTTTTAATATATTAAGTAGTATATAAATAAAATAAAAATCAAATAATGTTGTTGATGCTGCTGCTGTTAGGTCCTCCTATATATTTTTGACAACTGTAAAAATGCAGCCCTGTGCTCTTCTACTCAGCAGTAAGTCCTGTTTAGTTAAGTGGAATTTACTCCCAGGTAAAGTGAGTGCAGGATTCCAGGATGACAGAGCATTCCTATAAACTACTTTAACTCCAACCAAGGGATGGAGATACATCACTTCTATGCTGGTGAAACAACTACCATGCCCTTGACCTACATTCTCAGAAGTTATTATCAAGAATTATTATCAAGTAAGCAACCAGCTTTAATCTAAAAGACACAAGCTCACTCTTTTCGGTCTCCTCCATCAATCCAAGGTTTGGGGCAAACTAAAGCATTTACTCTTAGTGGAAAGATTCACCCGTTCCAATATCATGTTTGCATGTGTATTCCTTCATTTCAGCAGGTATCTTGCTAACTGGTCACAGAGGTACGCTACAGTTAAATGAGGCAGAAAGGAAGGGCCTGGGTGCAGGTGGCAAAGGGCAACAGAAAGGTTTGGGCAAATGTGGTAGTTGCCACACACTCATCTAGAGCCCATTTCCATGACCACATTTCTGCATGTGTCCCCTCAGCAATTGGGGGAAGCATTTCTGTAGTTCAAAATAGGTGCTGAAAGTAATCTGAAAATGTGGGGGTAGGTTTAAGTTTACTACCCTGTGAAAGAATGACTGACTTTCAAGTCAGAATGAGGAAATATTGGTTAAGGAAACAGACAAAATAATGTGGTGTTACCCTGAGGTTTTACTGTGGGGTTCCATGATGAATCAAACCACAAAGCTGAATCATTTGGAAGACTAGCCTCAATGTTCTCAGTGGTGACATGTCTTCCCTTAAGCGAGCTGTTTTTATACTGTGCAACTAATTCGCCTTGACTGAACACTTCACTACTGGGCCTCTTAAAACAATTGTGTTTCCTGGTAGAGAATTGATGACAAAAGGTGTTTCCAGTAGCTACAGAAAGAGTACTAGGATGGTCCTGCTTTGCAAACTGAAAAGAAAAACAGGGGGGGGGGAGAATAAAAAAGAAAAAACTGAAAAGAATAGCAGAATGTGCCACATTTATTTACATTCAAAAATGGATAACTTTCCACATTTTATAAATATTCACCTTTAATTGTTCAGAAGTGACATCTAGAATGGTTTACTTAAGTTTATAATTAGGAAAATAGTTCAGCATAGCAGCTCCACTTTTTTATATATATCAGAGATGGGGAATCTGTGGTCCTCCAGATATTGTTGTATTCCCAACTCCCATCAACTCGAGACAGCAGGAATGATGGGAATTTTAGTCCAGCAACACCTGAGGGACCACAGATTCCTCAAACTTGCTCTGTGTAATAAATCCTTTGATACTTTAACTACTTTTACCTATAAACTTTGCCTTTTCCTTAGTTAGTTACACTTCCTCACATTTTTGTACCTCCTCAGTCAGCAGTGACTTAAAAATAGCCACCATCACCACCACCACAAAATGTGTATACTGCTTGATTGTAAAAACTTCATAGAATTGTGGAGTTGGAAGGAACCCCGAGGGTCATCTAGTCCAACCCACCTCTCGTGAGAGTCAGTTCCATTGTCAAAACAGCTCTCACTGTCAGAAAGTTTTTCCTGAGTTCTGTTGAAATTTTCTTTCTTGTAACTTGAATCCATTGGTTCAGGTCTTAGCCTCTGGAGCAGGAGAAAACAAGCTTGCTCCTTCTTCCATGGGACAGCCATTCAAGACAAGACAGAAGTACTGTTTTGGGGGGACAGGAGGCAGGCGGGTGTGGAGGACTCTCTGGTCCGGAATGGGGTAACTGTGCCCCTGAAGGACCAGGTGTACAGCCTGGGAGTCATTTTGGACTCACAGCTGTCCATGGAGGCGCAGGTCAATTCTGTGTCCAGGGCAGCTGTTTACCAGCTTCATCTGGTACGCAGGCTGAGACCCTATCTGTCCGCGGACTGCCTTGCCAGAGTGGTGCATGCTTTGGTTATATCTCGCTTGGACTACTGCAATGCGCTCTATGTGGGGCTACCTTTGAAGGTGACCTGGAAACTACAACTAATCCAGAATGCGGCTTCTAGACTGGTGACTGGGAGCGGCCTCCGAGACCACATAACACCGGTCTTGAAAGACCTACATTAGCTCCCAGTACGTTTCTGAGCACCATTGTTGGTGCTGATCTTTAAAGCCCTAAATGGCCTCGGTCTAGTATATCTGAAGGAGCATCTCCACCTCCATCGTTCTACCTGGACACTGAGGTCCAGCGCTGAGGGCCTTCTGGTGGTTCCCTCACTGGGAGAAGTGAATTTGCAGGGAACTAGGCAGAGGGCCTTCTCGGTAGTGGCACTCGTCCTGTGGAATGCCGTCTCACCAGGTGTCAAAGAGAACAACAACTACCAGACTTTTAGAAGACATCTGAAGGCAGCCCTGTTTAGGGAAGCTTTTAATGTGTGATGGATTACTGTATTTTAATATTTTGTTGGAAACCACCCAGAGTTGAGCAGGGTATAAATAAATTATTATTATTATTATTATTATTATTATTATTATTATTCAGATATTTGAAGATGACTATCATATCTCCTTTCAGTCTCCCCCTTTCCAGGCTAAATATACCCAGTTCCCTCAACGATTCCTATTAAGGCTTGATTTCCAGACCCTTTTTTTATCTTGGTTGCCCTCCTCTGCACACGTTCCAGCTTGTCAATGTCCTTATACTGTGGTGCCCAGAACTGGACACAGATTCCAGGTGTGGTACTATTATTTCCCTTGGATGAGACACTATATTTCTGTTGATACAGCCTAGATTAGCTTTTTTTGCTGCTGTATCACACTGTTGACCCACTTTAATCTTGTGGTCTACTAAGACCCCTGGATCCTTTTCACATGTACCACTGGCAATCCAGTTGTCCCCATCTGTCTTCTGTGTAAAAATCATGAAGATCTATATGAATTTTTGTCTCTGACCCATATTTGTGCACCATTTTTGCTGGAAACCTCCAGATCCATGGTTTTTATGGTTTAGTCAACGGAGTAAGATTTGTGATATGTGATATGATGGTTTGGAATGGGGGACCAGTGGGAAAAATGTGCAATTTCAAGAGCATCTGGTTTACTGGATCTGATGTGTATGAGAGCACCCTTCTTTTCATCTTCTGATGAAGGGGACACTGAGTATGCTGAGGCCACAATAACTTTGCAGCGTTGAAGTAAGTCCTCAGGAGTACCATGTTGATCAAGAGCACCATGCTGGTGACCTGCGAAACGTATTTTATATTTTTAAAAGACGTAATGATGCCTGTCCTGCTTTCTAACTTGCATGGAGTGTGGTGAGATGGATATTGTGGAGAAGGTATATTGTGAAGAAAGTGTATGACATGACTCTCTGCATCTCTTGGTCCAGTGGAGGCATACGCTATTGACTTGTGTATGCTCACCCTCCTGCTGAAGCAAGAACATTTGAAAGCCTTATCATGCAAAAAAAAGTAGCTCCACCAGAACGTCTACTATTCCTCTCTCACATGTATCATTTCACAAGCAACGTTTGATTTGGAAAGTTGAAATTTTCCCAAGGATTTTAAATTCAAAATCATGTTGCATTTACTCAATGACAAGCCGATGCTGAGATTTCTTTCTTAACTTTGTCAGCGTCAAAGAAAACTGTATACCTTGATCTCCAAATTGCAGACCTAGGCCAGAGCCTTCCTTCCTAAAATGCATGCACAAATTATTTATAGATATTAATGTACATTGCATTCTGGTAGGAAAGTGAATTCTACATAAAGAGAGAAAAGGCATTCTTTGTTTTTATTTCCAATAAACATAAAACTATATTTACTTGCAGCAGGAGCACTTTGTTTTGTTAACCTTTCTCAAGCTGGCAAGCAGCTGCTCTCTTTTAAAAGTGCGTGGCTTGGCCACTGCTGATTTACCTTGCATAGTAGCTGTAAACTAAGCAGGGGATCACAGTCATTACCAAACGAGTTTTTATAGGAGCTTCCAAATGTTTAATATTCCCTTTTTTCATGAATGGATGTAATTTAGACATTACATGACCCTATTTCAATATTGCTGCAAATCTCCCAAGTTAGTATGCTGGGAATAATTAAGGCTTGTTGATGTTTTTTCTAAGCACTGAAGGCGCCACTTAACTTTGGAATTGGCCCAAGTTCTCAGTAAAGGAACACTTCAAAAGTTAGTCAGAGTTCAGTCCTCTGAATCAGCAAATCCAAGAATATGCATTATAAAGTTATGCTGGAGGGAGGAGAAAACATATTTAAAAAATAAAACATTCAGAAAGGTTTTAATGCTTTTCTACATCTACTTTTAATGCTTATGTGGAATTAAATCACTGGATGTATTTGTGGTCTCGTTTTGTTTAACATTTTGTTAGACTCCAGATGGCATAATTTAGTGTTCGGTATTGGTGTTTATTTTCAAAACTGAAGTCATTTGTTGAAACATGAATCATGCCAGAGATCAGTTGTTTAATAATTGCCTCATCGAGCGGATGTTTACAAAGAAAAGGTGAATCTGAGGGGGAGTGTTTCACCCTAATTGGAATACAGTCCATATGCCAATATATAAAGTAGATTCTAATTGTTTTTAAGTGTCAATCTTTCACTGTGTGCATATATGAAATATACACCAAATTTTATTTTTTAAACATCAGCTATAAATATAATCTTTCCAATAAGGTAAGTTTAAATGAGATGTTAAAATCCATCCAATAACTTTAATAATGTTAAAAGTGTATTGCCCAGCTTGCCAAAGAGTAATGCCTTAACTCTACGCATACCATTATATTTACACCAGATTTATTGTAGTTATTTTCTTTTTCAGGGCCAAATCTTTTCGTGGGAAAAAGGTCCATGGGGAATATGACATTAAAGTTGAACAGGTATCAATTTAAGAATTTCATTTCATTTTTACATAGACTATTTTTTCCATATTTCTGTTTGCTATTATTTATTTATTTATATATCTATTTATCTATTTACATGATTTGTATACCATCCTTAGCATGATCACAGGGTGGTTAACAAAATCAAATAAGAATTTTTAAAAAATCCATAAATCGCACAATCCTTAAAATATACAACTCAATTCATAACAGTTCATTGGATAGCAATTGCCTAATAGCAACAGCAGCAACTAATCCATTCATATGCTCAGATATCTCCTTCAAACACCTGCCGAAAAAGGCGTTTCTAACCAACTGCCTAAACTGCAAAGTGTTGAGGCTGGACATCTCAGTAGGGAATTCCACATGTGAAGAGCCTCCACTAAAAAGGCCCTTTTCTGGGCCACCACACCATGTACATCATTCTGCGATGGGACCACCAAGAGGGCCTTATCTACCAATCTTAGAGCATGAGCAGGCTAACATGGAAGAAGTTGGAAGTTGGGCTTGCGGAGGTTTGGGTGCCAGACCGTTAAGGGGCTTTAAATGTCAAAGCAAGCACATTGAGTTGGGCCCAGAAAACAAGTGGCAATCATTTTCACTGTTTTAATATGGGAGTAATATGCTCACAGCCTGCTGCTCCCACCACCATACTTGCTGCAGCTTTTTGCACTAGCTGCAGTTGCTGCCTTCAGGGACAGCTGCCCATAAAGTGCATAACAGTAGTCCAGTTTGGAGGTTGCCAGACCATAAATAACTGTGGCCAGGTTATACCTATCTAGATGGGGCCGTAGTATGCTCACCGAGCCAGGGGTAGATGCTCCTAGGCACCAAGGTCACCAGGCTGGCCTCAAGTGACAATGATGGTTCCCAAATTATGCACCTGCTCCTCCAAGGGGAGAGCAAGAAATTCTACTAACTCCCAAACACAGCTCCTGCCCACCCATGGCGCTTACGTCTTGTCTGGATTCAGCTTCAGTTTTGACCCCTAGTCAGCCCATTGCTACCTCCACTCTGCCTCTCTTGGTACCAATTGAACAGAGAACAGAGCTTACTGCAAAACATCTGATGATTGCTCCCAGTGGTTTCCTAAATAACAACTTGTGTCATGTGTTGTTAAAATACAGTACTCGGTTTGTTGAAGAAAGAGCACATGAATATCACTTGGAAATCTGTCAGGACTATAGTGAAATTACACATATACTTTTATATAAAACCAGTATAAATGCAGGCTACAGAAACTCTGCACAGCTGGTAGATCCACGACTTTCTTCTGAAGTTGTACAGTGACTAGTATCAGCCTGAAAGTTAGTTCTTATAGCTACATATTATGAAAGTTGCTCAAGAGGAGTCAACACTGATCTCCTATTAATCCGGAATTGTTTTCCCCCCAAGTGCACGATAACCATTTCACCTTATTTTTAAACCACACATTTGTACTTGTTATGTGGTAAAAATTCTTCTTATCGTTTGGCAAAATAACAGGATACCCTGGAGACAGAATGATTTGACCAACTGTATTGATTTAAAGATAGTGTTTTTTTCTGGACACATACTGTTTCTGGCTTTCACCTGAAAAATATTTCCAGGAGTGGGATAGGATTCTAAACAGGATTGCTAACTCGTGCCTTAAGAAAAGAACTCTTGTAGCAACGTCTAACAACTTCTTCTGGCACACTCCTCAATGAAGGGAGAAGTTTCACATGTCCAAAGTCTTCCTTCGTTCAGATGACAGAGATAGGAGCATTAACCCTAAGCAGAGTAACAGCTTAATTAAATACGCGAAGAAGAATTTAATCTGACACTATTGACTATGGAGGTTCTTTTTTTCTTTTCTTACAGGCACAGTTTTCAGAGGTCAATTTGATAGCTCATGCCGATGGCAATTATGCTGTTGACATGCAGGCATTCCGAAATGGCATTAAAGTTGTTAGGTAAGTTGATTTCCCCCCCTCCTCATAAAAACTGAAATTAACTTAAAGCAGTCGAAAACTACCATATTGCTAAAACCAACAATGTTCTTTGGAATTATTAAATTAGATCAGCATTTAGCCAGAGGCAAAACTAGGCTTTATTCCACCTTGGTTAAATGACCCTGTTTGCCCTCACCCACCCACATGCATTTGCTTACACACACACATAGGCTGGCAGCCTCAATAGCACCCCTCTGGAGGCATCACCTGGGGCAGGCAATCAAGCAAGCAAGCAAGCCCCACCCCCACCCCCACCCCCACCCCCGGTTGCTATGACTGATTTAGCAAACTCTGTTTTTATCACTTTGTAACTTGTAAAGCAAAAGAACAACTCTTAATAGCAATGAGACATAGCAATGAAATTAGCTTTGGACAAATTTATTTTTCAAATGATAAAAATATTTTCTGAAACTGTTTATTCCTTTGGTTAGGGTATTTGACTCATGTTGCTTGTTTCTTTAAAGGTGATTTAGTATTTGTGGAAGCTTACCTCCAATACTATTCAAAACCTCCTGTCTTTGCAGAACTGATGATTCATTATAATAAAAAAAATTCCTTCCTGTAGCACCTTAGAGACCATCTAAGTTTGTTATTGGTATGAGCTTTCATGTGCATGCACACTTCTTCAGATACACTGAAACAGAAGTCACCGGACCCTTATATAGACTACGGCAGACCAACACGGCTACCTACCTGTAACTGCCATTATAATAAAGTCATCTACTATACTGTACTAAGAAAGATTTATTAGGTGCTGCCCCTGTTCCTTTGAAATAAATAGGAGAGGGAAGGAACCCCACAAATAACAAATGGTGCTGTGATGCACCAGTGATTAATATATACAAAGGGCTCATTGCAGGGAGTTGGATTAGAAGACTCTCGGGA
The DNA here is from genome assembly GCF_964188305.1 of Podarcis bocagei. Lineage (NCBI taxonomy): Eukaryota > Metazoa > Chordata > Lepidosauria > Squamata > Lacertidae > Podarcis > Podarcis bocagei. The sequence continues at coordinate 53,862,088 of NC_138126.1, read as the reverse complement.
ACCTTTCCAACCCTACAGTTTTATGATTCTATGATTCACTGCTCCTGGAGGGATCCCCATACCAGAATCTTATTCTTCCCATTAGTCTTCCCTTTCCCGCTTGGAGCATACATATCATGATGCCAAGGTATTATTGGAAGGCAGTTAGTTCAGCTGGTTAAAGCGTGGTGCTGATGATGCCAAGGTTGTGGGTTCAGTTCCCATGTGGGCCAGCTGCATATTCCTGCATTGCAGGGAGATGGTTCTCAGGGTCCCTTCCAGCTCTACATTTCTGTGACCTGTGAGCCTCTGTGAACAACGCTCTGAATAGTGCTTTCATTTCTGCTGCAATGGGACATGGGGAAGCGAGGGCTCTGGCATGACCTGTGTGGATCTTTCCTTGCATCAGGGTTATTTATGCCTGCAATACAGCTAGACCAAGCCCATAGTAATTCAAAAGGCTAGCAAATATTTCTGCTGATTAAATGTTATATTAAATTACCAAACTGTGCATGAGCTGCAAATATAATCAGGGAGGAACAATGTATTGGTTTATAAAGATATTGCAGAACATATCTAAAAAATGATGGGTGAAAAAGGTTTTATTTTTATATTTTTAAAAAAGCTTATTTGAAATTCAGTTGCACTCCCAAGGATTTCTGCTTCAGAATTGATTCACATGCACTTCTGTGGTATAGCTGATGCTTCCATGTGATTCGGATCCCATACCATAATTACAATATCTGAAATTAGGAAACAAATAGTGGTCATAGGGCATGCGGTTAACTGCCATTTTCAGGCCTTGTCTTTTTCTAGGGGGCAGCAGTAGTGCAGTATTTATGGCAGCTGCCCAACTCACCTGGTTTCTCATTCCAGATATAACTACTCTGATGTGAATTTTTTGAGATCTAGGAAATAGAGTACAATAGAGTCGCTTTGCCCATGAATAACAAGAGGAGGGATCAGAGCCATAAATTTCTTCCTGCACACTGAGAAGTCTAATTGGGAAGCCCATTGCAAAGGATTGAAATGAAAGCAAGGCATGTCTCTCAATATCACAAATGTTAGAGAATCACTCTATATCATAATTCACTGATTCTCAGCCCACTTGTGCTGGGATCAGTAACCTGGCAGGAATGTGTGCTGACCTAAAAAGAGGGGAAATGACTATATTGCTTGTAAGAGGAGAAAGGGCTCAGTAGCACTCAGATGCTCTAAAAAGCTACCATATTATAGGGTATCTTTTAAAATTTAAAAGATGATGCTGTCAAGGTGCTTCACTCAATATGCCAGCAAATTTGGGAAACTCAGCAGTGGCCAGAGGATTGGAGAAGATCAGTCTACATCCCAATCCCAAAGAAGGGCAGTGTCAAAGAATGCTATAACTACCGCACAATTGCACTCATTTCACACACTAGCAAGGTTATGCTTAAAATTCTACAAGGCAGGCTTAAGCAGTATGGGGACCGAGAACTCCCAGAAGTGCAAGCTGGATTTCGAAGGGGCAGAGGAACCAGAGACCAAATTGCAAACATGCGCTGGATTATGGAGAAAGCTAGAGAGTTCCAGAAAGACATCTACTTCTGCTTCATTGACTATGCAAAAGCCTTTGACTGTGTTGACCGCAACAAACTATGGCAAGTTCTTAAAGAAATGGGAGTGCCTGATCACCTCATCTGTCTCCTGAGAAATCTCTATGTGGAACAAGAAGCTACAGTTAGAACTGGATATGGAACAACTGATTGGTTCAAAATTGGGAAAGGAGTACGGCAAGGCTGTATATTGTCTCCCTACTTATTTAACTTATATGCAGAATTCATCATTCGAAAGGCTGGGCTGGATGAATCCCAAGCCAGAATTAAGATCGCCAGAAGAAATATCAACAACCTCAGATATGCAGATGATACAACCTTGATGGCAGAAAGTGAAGAGGAACCTTTTACTGAGGGTGGAAGAGGAGAGCGCAAAATATGGTCTGAAGCTCAACATAAAAAACCCCGAAGATCATGGCCACTGGGCCCATCACCTCCTGGCAAATAGAAGGGGAAGAAATGGAGGCAGTGAGAGCTTTTACTTTCTTGGGCTCCATGATCACTGCAGATGGTGACAGCAGTCACGAAATTAAAAGACGCCTGCTCCTTGGGAGAAAGGTGATGGCAAACCTAGACAGCATCTTAAAAAGTAGAGACCTTGCCAACAAAGGTCCGTATAGTTAAAGCCATGGTTTTCCCAGTAGTGATGTATGGAAGTGAGAGCTGGACCATAAAGAAGGCTGATCGCCGAAGAATTGATGCTTTTGAATTATGGTGCTGGAGGAGACTCTTGAGAGTCCCATGGACTGCAAGAAGATCAAACGCATCCATTCTTAAGGAAATCAGCTCTGAGTGGTCACTGGAAGGACAGATCATGAAGCTGAGGCTCCAATACTTTGGCCACCTCATGAGAAGAGAAGACTCCCTGGAAAAGACCCTGATGTTGGGAAAGATGGAGGGCACAAGGAGAAGGGGACGACAGAGGACGAGATGGTTGGACAGTGTTCTTGAAGCCACAAACATGAGTCTGACCAAACTGCGGGAGGCAGTGGAAGACAGGAGTGCCTGGCGTGCTCTGGTCCATGGGGTCACGAAGAGTCGGACACGACTAAACGACTAAACAACAACATTGTAGGGTAGCCTGCCATCTTGTATCTCTATCTCCTTGCTCTAACATTCAACCTTCTTTTATCTATTTGTTGTCTCCTAACATCCTATATTTTGTGCTCCTAATTCTCATACCTTATCGCCTCAGTCCTGGCACTTATTTCCAACAATCCCAAGATGTTTTCTGCTTCTTTCTTAATAACTGTAGTTTATACGTACAGAGTGCTTTACTAAATACTGCTCTACAGGTGATTGCCCCAGTGTCCCAGGCAATAAAAATTATTTTCTTTTCTTTTCATATAGGTGTTGGCTTTTCCCTCTAAGTAATATGGTACATTAGGAACAAATATCAAAGATATGGTTTTCAGTGAGCATGCAGTTGCTAGATCAGAGCTGCATCACTATAGATGTCACTTGGGTAGACCAGGTATAGCTGGGAAATCTGGAGCTTCTTCACTTGGATGTGCACCCTAGTCTTAAGCATACTTAGTCAGAAGAAACTCCCATTGATTTCAGTGGGCTTGCTTTCAAGTGAGCATGAATAGGACCACAGCTTTAATAACACAAATCATTGAAAGAAGAACATTGGGTTTATGGGGAGGGGGGGAATCCCCTGGCTTTCAGTGCAAAACGTTTCATATGAAAAAATATAGTAACCTTTGTTCTCTTACATTCTCTTATGTTTGTATTACTTTCATTTATAAGAAAAATAGCTTATGGAAGAAACGTTTAAATTCTCTTCTTCTCCTTAGATCATTCAGGCCCGACTTCGTTCTTGTTCGACAACACTCGTTCGGCATGGCAGAAAATGAAGACTTCCGTAACTTAATCATCGGGATGCATTATGCTGGCATCCCAAGCGTTAACTCCCTAGAGTCAATCTACAACTTCTGTGACAAGCCCTGGGTGGTAAGTTGACAGAAATTCCCGAGTTCAAAGACAATGGTCGCTTTGAATTGGAAGGTTGGAGAAAAGGAAGGAGCCGTTTTGCGTGATGCATGACAAATCTGGCCATCTAGATTTTTAAAAACATTGTTAACCCTATATCAGTCCAATGGTGGGCTCATTAATTGCCCTAACAGCTATAATTTTAATTTCTCATGTGAAAATACAAAACACTTTTACTGTGTGCTGTTTTGTTCCTTTATTACGTTTTTATTGTCTTTACTCTAAAGAGTTCAAGGTGGTGTACATGTTCACATCTTCCTGCCCCCTGGCTAATTTTTATCTATTTTTTAAAAAAATGAGGTGGGTTGGACGAGTAGAGGTTTGAACATGTGCCTGTCTAGTCTGAGTCCAACACTCAAACGACTACACCACATTTGCTCCAAGTGGCAGTCTGTTTGTAGCCAAAATAGCGCCATCAGTGCAGAAGAGAGAGTGATCAGAAGGTTTTGGGGGCACCCCAAGGTTTGCAGAAATACAAACATTTTAAGGAGGTACAAAAGCTTAAAGGGCATCCTCCTCCTCCTCCTCCACCCCCCCCCCATAAAAAGCCATCCCATTAAGGGCTACACATGCTCAGTGGCCACATAATGCTCAGTGGATGATGTGACTGGAGGTGGGGAATGGGAGTAAACGGGAGTGAAGGAGAATAGAATCGAATAGAACTGAGCATCTTGGAATGGGACATGGCTGTCTGAAACCCTGAATGAGAACACTCCACACTACATGTGTGCAGATCCCACTGGTAGATATTACCAACACAAATTGCACCTGCTGTGTGTAGAGCCCTCATCTTTCTCAATTTTGTTACATCTTCCTACTGCTCTTCCTTGAGGTCTATGTGTGTGCATGCTGTAGTGCCCATAGAATCACTTCTGCAATCAGAAAGTTAATGTGAGGTGATAAGCTTTTTAGGATGCCTTTGCCTTAGAGCAAGCTCTTTAAAATGCTGGCATTAAGGACAAAACCAGTTATACTTGAATTCGGCATTTTTCTTCCTTAGGCTTCTCAGTCTTGACATTCCTGCTATTGTTTTAAAAGGTTGCTAGCATTTGGGACTAGCCATGCATGCCCTTATCATTTAAAACCAGGATGCCTTTATCTTTCTTCACCCAGCCCTTTGCATAAGAAACTGGCTTTATAGATTTACAACATAAAATTGAAGAGCTGGAACATGCCAGTCTGAATGAAAGCATAAACGTCTGAGTGTTGAGCTGGTAGGATGGGTTTATGCTATAAAAATTTACTACCAGCTTGTCAGTTATGAATAAATTTATCATTTATCACATTTTATGAAATCATGTTTTACTGAATGGCTGGGTAGGTCCTTTTAGAGATACGGCATGCGGGAGTTCTAATATTTTTTGTCACGTTTTAGCAAAAGATTTTGGCTCTTTAAAATGCATTTATTTATTTATACCCCATCTTTTCTCACAGGAGCTCCAAGTGGTCTCCACCCCCAACCACCACCCTATCCTTGCAATAACCCTTTGAGGTCTGTTAAGCTTAGAGATCACTGGGACGCGGGTGGCGCTGTGGTCTAAACCACTGAGCCTAGGGCTTGCTGATCAGAAGGTCGGCGGTTCGAATCCCTGTGACGGGGTGACCTCCTGTTTCTCAGTCCCAGCTCTTGCCAACCTAGCAGTTCGAAAGCACGTCAAAGTGCAAGTAGATAAATAGGTACCACTCCGGCGGGAAGGTCAACGGCGTTTCCGTATGCTGCTCTGGTTTTGCCAGAAGCAGCTCAGTCATGCTGGCCACATGACCCATAAAAACTGTCTGCAGACAAACGTCGGCTCCCTCAGCCAGTAAAGCGAGATGAGCGCCGCAACCCCAGAGTCATTCATGACAGGACATAACTGTCAGGGGTCCTTTACCTTTAAGCTTAGAGATAGTGATCAGCCCATTATGAGCTTCATACATGAGTGAAGATTTCAACCTGGGTCTCCTTTTTGATAGGGATCTTTGCTTTCTGTCTGGGTTTTTTTTGGGGGGGGCGCATTCCAAGCATCAACAATTTTTCTTCTGTGAAATGGATATTTTCTGGTACCCACAGCAACAGTGAATGTAAAAATGACAAGTGATCTGTCAACTACAAAATACCCTAGAGCAGTTATGGGGAATATGTGGTCCTACAGGTGCTATGCTCTAACTTCCATCACCCCTGAGCATTAGCTACACCCGTTGAGGCCTATGGGAGATCGAGTCCAATATCTGGAGGGCCACATGTTCCGACCCTGGCCCTAGACAATAAATAATGCGTATTCTTAATCCATGGATACCACTCTCACCAGATCCTGGGATAAGGAATAGAACATACCAAGCTGCATTAACAGAACTGAGAGAACATATACAATAATTCCAGTAATCTCCATACAATCTATATTTTTTTTTAAAGGAAAGCAGCACCTTTCAGATCAATAGAACTTCAGTCAACACAAAACTTACGGAATGCAAAAAAGGGGGGAGGATTAGTATGGCAGTAAGCGGGTGGCGCTGTGGGTAAAACTTCAGTGCCTAGGGCTTGCCGATCGCATGGTCGGCGGTTCGAATCCCCGTGGCGAGGTGAGCTCCCGTCTTTCGGTCCCAGCTCCTGCCCACCTAGCAGTTCGAAAGCACCCCCAAGTGCAAGTAGATAAATAGGTACCGCTTTATAGCAGGAAGGTAAACGGCGTTTCCGTGTGCTGCGCTGGTGCTGGCTCGCCAGAGCAGCTTCGTCACGCTGGCCACGTGACCCGGAAGTGTCTCCGGACAGCGCTGGCCCCCGGCCTCTTAAGTGAGATGGGCGCACAACCCTAGAGTCGGACACGACTGGCCCGTACGGGCAGGGGTACCTTCACCTTTACCTTTAAGCTCATTTTATTCAAAAGCCGTAAGAGCTGGCTGAGTATCCCACCAAGATAATGACTGAGAAGGGGTTCACATATAACCTTTCATCCCATAGAGCATCAAAGTATGTAAAAGAGTAACCAAAATGATCAGGGGGCTGGAGCAACACCTCTACATGAAAAGGATAAAACATTGGCAACTGTTTTATTGGGAGCCAGGGGGAAGCAACTAAGGAGGAACATGCTAAACATATGTAATGATATTATTCATGGTACAGAGAAGGTGGTTAGAGAGAAATTGTTGTCTGCTGCTTCCAGGACCAGAGGCAGTCCTCCCATAAGGGATTCCCAAGTTCATTCTGCACTCTCCTTTTGTATTTGGAAGGAGTTTCCCACTAGTCCAGTTTCCCACTCAGATTGAAGCTGCAACTGCAGTTCTGCTGTCTCTTCCTCCCTCCTGCATCAGTCTGAGAGAGACTCCATTGGAAAGTTCTGTGCTCATTTTTGTGTGTGGAAGCAAGACATGAGGCCATTTCCCATTTAGGTTTAATTACTTAAATGCTGTATATTAGGGAGAGAAATGTCCTATTCTGTTTCATGGCATATGCTTATATTTAAATGCACGTGAATAAAACTAAAATAGTAAGACTGTTATTATCTAAGTCTCTAATTATAGCATTAGCATTCACTGTACCCTATACCTAGGGATTTCACTCAAAGCTACAATGTTCCACTCTTAGGATAACAAAATATATCTTGCACATTCTTTTATTATCAAATGAAAGAGCTCTCTTGCCAAGTGCTTACTATTATCTGTACAAAGCATTGGTGATACACATAAAGATTTCAGCTGACAATCCCTTCCTCTCACTCGAGAAAAGCTCTTTAATAGATGAAAAGACAGCTTTTATATGAGAAAGGTAAGAATACAAAGTGCTAGCAATACAAAGAAAATGCGCTAAGAACAAGAATTCTCACAGTAAAATCTATGAAGACATTGAACTATCAAGCAGTCATCTTCGTACATCATAGAATCACAGACAGTGATCCATTTCCCCAAAGAAAAAGTAGCTAGATGGTTGCAAACAGAACCAAAGATGTTTAATTCCTCCCCCCGCTGCCCCATTTTTCTTCCCTGTTATTTTTATACTTAAAAACAAATCACATAGATAACATAACTCGAACTGAATAATATTCAAATGAATCACATTCATTTTCTTTTTTGATCAAAGAACAGATGTTATAAAATCTCTTGTGCTAGAAATTTTCTGAAGTATAAGCGTAGATGTTTCTGGTATATGTTATTGTTGTTTCTTATAAGCGTCAGATGTTTAGTTACCAGGTAAAACACAATTACCATAACATTCTCTAATATTGATATGTGTTATTTTTTCTTTATTACCACACATACAGTTGAAATGAAAATAGCTCTAGAGGGGACTTGAAATACTAGTTATTAGCCTGAAGAGATCTTCTCATTCTGGTTTCCCACCATTTTATGGACTATGCCATATTTAAAATTGATTCAGAGTCCTAAGTTGCTAGTGCTGTTTCTTCCTGTTAATTTGTTGAAGTGACAAATCTTTAATTTATGCTTATCATCATGTTTTGTGTCATTGTGCATCCAGCTGAACTATGTGGGCTGGCGGCAGAAAATTGTCTGTTGGAGGCTCAACATTTTTGTTAATGGAGAATTAAGTGTGTGATTAGCACATAGCACAATCCTCAACTCCAGTGTTGCTGTGGCTCTGGAGGATTGTTGATTCTGCTGAGAGAAGTCCCACAAAGATAGCTGCTGTGATTACAAGACTGAGTCAAGGATGTTGTTGTTGCAACTGAGATTTCATAGCTTGAAGACTGGAAATGATGGCATATGGAATTAAGTTCTCCTTCATAGGTGTGGCTTGTATGAGAATTGCCTTAAAAACCTGTTGAATGGCTGGTGGTTTTGCAATCTTATAAAACAATCCCATAGGAAAAATGCACTGAAATTCTCCTCTTTGGAACCCCGATTCTAAATTCTTCTACATTGGGGTGAGAAATTAGGTCCAGGATGGGTCCTGGTTTGGCCTATGACGCCACTCTCAACCAAGCATGCCCAGCTGCCCCACACCTGGACATTGGTACTTAAAGTGAGCTTTCAATTGTTCCATGGTAAGCAGGACTGTGACAGGGTGCCCCACTGGGATGAGCTGCACTATATAAAATCTGTGCAGAAGTGTGTCAGATGAGCAATGCTAAATACCCAGTGCTGATATGCAGTGCACATTTCTAAATTTAAGTGCCATTAATTTAATGTGGGATAATCAGTGCTGGAGAAATTTGAAAGGGCTTCCTAGATGGGAGGTATCCCTCACAGAAACCCCAAAGGAAATGATGCAGGCTCCAAGTAAAAAGAATAGGCCTTTATTGAATACAAATATACTTATGGTCAGGCTCCTTAAAAATCATAGAGAGGCCACGAAGAGCTGTGTCCAAAGCAATGATTCTTATACACTCCCAGGTTACACATGTGATTTACATTCACCATTCAAAGAATCACAGCAGTCTTCCCAGAGCGGTTGCAACCCAGTGTCATCATCCTGAACCAATCAAAATCATTTAGCTCCTCATTGTAATATCAGTCAATTACATATAATCATTTTTCGGTGTCTTTCTTTATTAAGACTTTGACTAATTTCCCTGTTCATTAAATCTCTCCCAATATCCTTTTTTATCTATCTACAAAACAATTCAAGATTAAGCATAACTGCCATGACTAGTTGATTCTCTTTTCATGAGATTGGCGGTCACCATGGATTCTATCAGTTTATTCTTTTCTGTGTTCCAAAACGAACATTCACTAAATACAGTACTTACAAGCAGCTTGTTCTATACTGTAAAAAGTAGGCACAGGCCTTTTTAGTTTAGCTAGGCCATAGGCTCAAAAGAAAATGAAATTGCCAAAACAATACAGGTGTATGAAATTATTATTTTCTCCATCATTTGCACTTGCATATTTTACTTTTTATGCATTCTTTTTCTGTAGGTGGGTAATCAGAATATGGTAAACTAGAAGGGATCTTTTAACAGGCTCTTGAATTTTTGATAGATAGTAATTATGGTGCCGAATAACAGTGCTGAAGTAATTTTGAGCTTTGAGCTTAGAATTCTGTTTATTTTCTTTTGCAGTTTGCTCAGTTGGTGTCCATCTACAAAACCTTGGGACCAGAGAAGTTCCCTTTAATTGAGCAAACCTTTTATCCCAATCACAAGGAAATGGTAGGTGTGAATAACAAACATAAATACCAGTTGATTCTCTGTAGTAGGGAAAGGAGCTATAATAATGCATGATTCACATTATAGCTCTGCCCACCAGCTATTACTTGATATCAAATGCTACTTAAAAGTTGGTTTCATCCAACAGACCTTAACTTGGTTAACTACCCAGCTGAAATATCTAAAGTTCTGGAAATGGGGAAAACATTATTTAACAGACTTTAAAAATAAACCATTAGAAACTTTGAAATGAAAGATGTACTTTCCGGAGAAGAATTCAACGTAGCTGTCACTGACTCATCCTCAAATGCTGTTGTGGTTTTTGAGTGCATTTGATTCATGGATTGCTGTTAACAATTGGTTTCTGTGATTATACACATGTTCAGCTTTATACTAACAAGCATTTCTCCTCTCACTTTCAAATATGCCATCTAGTATGTGATAAAATAATGGACTACTGGAAAGGAAGCCTGGAGTGGCTTCCCACATCCTCTTATTTCTCCAGACCAATAAATGTAGTGGTTTGAATGTGAGTAGGAAGGATGAGAGTGTCATTCTGGGAGAAATCTTTCCCCATCCCATCTTAGTTGAGATAACAAAAGAAAACCACTGCTGGGCAGGAAACAAACAAGCAAACAAAAAAAAATGGGTGGACCTAAGCAACCAAAAATTAGTAGCCACCAGGAGAGTGTTCAGACTTGCATCTGAAACTCAGTGCAACACCAGGAAAATCACCCACTCTCTTCCATACCTCCAAGTTTGGACCTGGGAAAAGGAAATTTGTTCCTGATTGTGCCCAAGGCCTGTTCCCCAGACTGAAGAGGGGTGGGATGATCCTGCACAGCTAGGAAGCCTTGGGAACCTTGTGCAGTTGCAGGGACAATTGCTGCCACTGCCACCGCAGCTCTGAACTTGTTTTGTTGAGCTGTGAGTGTCTCAGAAGTGCACCAGCAAAAACAACAAACACCCACTGTCCTTTTTCAGTTCTGGAATGGAAAGCTGGGGCTTGTTTGGCACTGTAGTTCTGTAAGCAAGTCCCAACTTTCCACCCAACCTAGAAACTGGAGACAAGCATTGGGATCATCCAAAGAAGTCTGTGGACTTCTGAATCGCAACACAACTATGAGGATGATCCTTGCCCAGTTCCATTGATGGAGGGAAGTCTGTGGTTCGTCATGCTTGCCAGAGAGTTGTGGTACACAAACCACAGTAGGACTACTGAGCTGAATTGCAGTTTGAGGAAGTCATTGTTGACTTTAGACAGATAGAGAACAGTCTGTGTTGGTATCAGGTGGTACTATTTTGAAAAGCCTGCTATAGAATAGTTGCTATGCACCGGAAGAGTAGCATTGTTAAATGTTAAATTGTTAAATGTACAGTACATGAATCACAAACTGGAAAATACAAAATTTGCTGTGTGGGTGGTTGAAACACCATTTCATACTGCAAGTGCTTGTTTTTTCCCCTCCTCCAGCTCTGGCAGATTCAATGATGGTGTTTTTTCCCCCCAAAGAGTACAAGAGAAGCAGAATGAGGAGCACTTTACAGATACACTCTGTTACTGTGGTGTTTGCTCTGAAATATAAATGACAAATACATAATCCTGAGTGTTTAGGAACACATGTCTTGCCCTTTATATGCCATATATTTAATCTGAATCTCCTCGGAATTTGGGCTGTGTTGGAAAGATTGCTAGCTTATCTAATTTGTATTCTTAGCATGTCTCTCACTTGCCTTACGAGCAAATGAGGTAGGCTTTGGAAAATCCTCTGCTATAGCCAGAAATTTCTAGTTAACAATAGGTAATACAAGTTCTGTATTCATGAAGCTCCTAAGGCTGCAAGCCTAATCTCACTTACCTGGGAGTAAGGCCTATTGAACTTAATAGGACTTACTTCTGGATAGTATTACACTGTAGATTATATACCTGGGTGTTTCCCAACAGCATATGGGCTAGAAACTTGCATTTGAATGAATGAATTTCTAAATTAGATTCTCTGCTAAAAAAAGTACATGACAGAATATGCCTAGCCCTTTCTATTGATTCAAAATATTTTATTATTAAACAACGAGGGCCTTAAAAAAAATCTACACCATAAAAAGTGATTTGGAGCACAGTCCTAGATATGTTTACTTGGAAGTATGGCTCCTTAAATTCAGGGCAACGTCCCAGTAAAAATGCATTCTAATACATGTTTACCTATGAGTAAGTTCCTCTGAGCATAGTGTGGCTTACTTCTGCATAAACATACATAGGATTGCACTATGTGTTCAGGATTGCAATGCTAGTTGAATTTGGTTTTCTGATGTTTACCTGACATTCCTGAGTCTGAAATATTCACCTACAAGATAGTAAAAGAATGTGTGTCCTCTTTTCTATGCCAACACCACAAAGTCATGATAGCTCAATAAAATTATTTTGCTGGCTGATAAAATGTCTGATTAATATTCTGTATGATATATGAATATAAACATGACCATGGTTCTTCATCTGCACATGCATTCTTTTATTATGGACATTTCACATAAGCAGTGATGACTGTAAATTTGAAGATTCTTCCTGTTGTGATTCTTTTTCTCTGAGGGAGACTTTGTAAAGGCAGTGACTTGGAAAACAGTTGATGCAGAATGACAGATTTTGCAGTTTCTGTGAAAAGCTTAGCTGCTGTTGTGGGATGATCCAGAGAGAGGGAGAGGGGATTGTCACTAGTAATGTTGGACCCAAACCACAGTACTTAAAGACGTTGTCTAGGCAGATTTTTTTTGTGATGCTTCAAGAGTTTCTCAAAGTTCCCTTCCCCTCAACAACTTGCTGTTCAGAATTTTATACCAGAGTATTCTGAGGCTCTAAGTTTGAAGCTGGTCAATTGGATATACTTGTACTCTTTTAGAAAAGTCTTGTGTTCCGTTTTCCCTCTAAAAAGCTGTAAACTGCAATTGCACAAAGATAGCACTCTTCTTAACTGCTTCAGTAGATGGCTTTTAAAAATTAGCATTTTTTAGTTTTAAATGTTTATTGCTGCTAGGATAAAAGCTTAGCAATTTCCTTGATGTATTTTCACATTTACCTAAGGAAATCAGCAGTTACAAATTGACCCATGCTGCAGATTGAAATAATAGATGAGGAAATGTTGGGATTTATTTTTCAAGGAAATTACATTACTTGCTTTGAAGTACCTGCTATCTACTATGTAATTTATGGGATTAAAAATCACATGCATGATACAGTAGAATATGCTTGCTATATTTAGTCTTACACTGAATAACTTGTTTCACACAAAAAACCATATACAAATGTTGATCAAAAATCCATTTTGGAAAATGAAAGATATTTTTTCAGAAAAAATAATGTGAGTTATATGCTTATTGAAGCCAATGTTTCAGTGCCAAAGGGCTTAGAATAAAAACTTGTGCTACTATATATATTATATATATTCATTTTCTATGGAGTCACATTTCTGGGAATTGTTGTGGTACAACAAAAAAGTTGACTTCTACATTCTGCAAAAACTATAGCATATTCAGCTGTTTAAACATTGTTTTAGGAAGTAGATATCCTTCGTAGCATGTTTCTACATAACAGTATGGTCCTAAACATGTTTACTGAGTAGTAAGTCCCATTGTATCCTAAAAGGTGCCTGGGGCCGCAACATATGGATCTGTCCCACTGCCTCATAATGCAGTTTGCAAAACAGGTGGAGAACAGTGGCATCTCCACTGGATTATGAAATAGTCAGAGATGCTCATGGTCAAGGCAAAACATTGTTCCTGCTTCCTCTTTGATGGTGTATCTATAGAAACAAATTTATGAGCTGGGGTGAATGCATAGGTCATAGGAAGTTGTTTTATACCGAATCAGACCATTGGTCCATCTAGCTCAGCATTGTGTACTCTGGCTGGTAACATCTCTGTACCGTATCATGCAGGAGCCTTTGCTTAGCTGCCTCTGGATGCTGGGGATTGAACCTGGGACCTTTTGCATGCAGGGCAGATGTTGTCTTACTGAGCTGCAGTCTGTGCAAATTCTGCTGTAAAACGGTGGTGGACAGAAAATAGGTATCAGTAATTAGGAACTACAAGCAGGTCAGTGGCCAGATCACCATCAAGGGATATCATTAGAAGGTTAGCACCTCTTTAATCGCCTGCTCCAGAAGTTAGGACCCGAACCAGTCGCTTCAAGTTACAAGAAGAGAGATTCTGGCTAAACACCAGGAAGAACTTTCTGAGGGTAAGGGCTGTTCTACAGTGAAACAGACTCCCTCAGGAGGCTGCGGATACTCTTTCATTGGAGGTTTTTTAGCAGAGGTTGTATGGCCACCTGTCATGGATGCTTTAGTTGAGATTACAGCATTGGAAGGGGCTGGACTAGATGACTCAGGATTCCTTACAGTTCTAAGATTCTATGAATGTAGAAGTATTTTGCATGAAGAAACCAGGAAATTGCATACTCAGTAGAGGCCGTTATACCTGAGCTGTCCTTGATTTGTCCCATCATATTTCAAAATACTTAAGTTCCAGGCACTTCATCTGGACATCTATAATTATTGAAGTAGTGATGATCATGATACTTTCACCCCATGTGTGAGGCCACAGCATATCATCCTAGCTTTGTGTTTCAGCCTAAGCTAAAGGTTCTCAAACTCTATCGAGCCTCCTCTGGAAATGCCCTACAATACTTCAAGCATCACTTGCATTTCATGCCCTAGGATCAATTCATCCATCTTTCTCTTTTGTCCATGTTTTGCTCCCTTCATTTTGCTTGTTTGTGCATAAGTTAGCAAGACTTGAGAACCGCGTACATCTCAAACCACTAGAAGGGGAAAAATGTCTTTTTCTAAGATGTATGAAGTTGGGTTTTCTTGGCCTGATAATGTCATGGTGTTCATTCAGGGGATGCAAATGTCATAATACTTTTGTAATACAATAATCAGCCTTAATTTCTGTTTTAGAGTATACTCCAATTGATTGGACTGCTACACTGGATCTGTTTTGATTATCAAATATGTGTTATAGTTATGAACAAATCCTTCAAGACAAAGATAAGGCTAGATGAGACACTCACAAAACATTGAACTTGAATAATCTGAAATGGGAAAAATAATCTTTCATCAGACTTTTTACAGCAGACTGTAATAATATACATACTGTCGAAGCTCTTATGTCTCATGCTACTCCATTTTTTTCAGAAATACTATTTTGGAATAAAACAGGGTAAATTCATCCTATGAACAGGAGTCCAAATTTGGATGAATCTTGTTTTATATGGTTACATTCATTTTGATTTCAAAAACAGAATTATTGTTATTGTTATTATTAAAGAACAAAGAAGTGCTTCCACATAGTTGCTCTCTAAAGTTTTATCAAGGAGTGCTACCTCCAGGAGATTCATTTCTCTTCTTGACTGGATGCCAATTCTACAACCTCTGTACTTTATTTGCACAGCACAATTTGCTTTTGTTTCTAAGCAAGAGACAGTTGTTGGAAGTTCAAAGCAGCAGTGAGCGTACAGCGTTGGATGGACTTAACCCCCTGGGGCTTTGAAAGAAATTATATGATTCATGGTTCACTGATGTCAACAAAGTCTTTTTCTGGAGGAGGGCCACCACGATACCAACTGCATGTTCCATCACTGCGTTTGATACAGGCGTAATGCTTTGCTTGATGACCATACAGCTTCCTCTCTATCAGCCAATCTGTCCACAGGCATTCATTTGGTGTAGAGATGGAGCAGGGTACCATGTAGCAAGTAGAAATCTAAACATGGAAAAGTACATTAATATCCCATTTTTAAAAATACTTTGCCAGTGCGTACAATTCCACCTACCCATATCTGCATAGGAACTGGTACACAAATTATTAGACTGAAGTGAAATACTGTAAACCTTATGGAAAGTTTCAGGGATGAGTTCAGTCTCAGCCAGCATGGCCAATAGTCAGGGATAGTGAAAGTCGTAGTGTGGAGGGCCACACGTTCCTCAGTCCTCTTCTAGTTGCTTTGGGACAAGGGAAGGGTTTCTTCAACATAGAACAGTTTAGATCTTTTGGCCAACCATATATATTATATATGTACAAAATGAATGCATTCCTTCAACATAGATCATAAGACAATATTGACCAACTTAGTATATATTTCACATTTTGTTTCCTGTGAGATGTTACCTTCTTTTAAATATTATTAGTATGAAGAAGAATGAAGAAGAAGAAGAAGAAGAAGAAGAAGAATTAATGTGAATTGGTTAAACACAGTGAAAAGTAAAATAAAAACTTTTCAAAACATCATAAAAACATTATTTCCGCAAGTTGTTCTTTTGGTCAGACTACAGATTATGCTGTTAATGATATGCTGCTATGACCTTATCCACACTTATTTATTGCTCAGCTCTTTCCAGGCAAAGGCTGTACTTAAAAGCTCCTTGTCCAAGTGTGTGTGGGTTAGTTTGTTTTTTACTTGGAGCTTTCCCTGTGAAAACCCGCTCTTTAGCACTCAATCGGAGCAAACATCAATTCAGATGTTCCGCAAATTGCCATTTGCTCCAGTTGAGCTTTTAAGAGTGGATTTTTTTCAGGGAAAGCTCCAGAGGGGGAACAAAAGGGTGCTCAGACATAGACCTTTAAAGTGTGGACAGTGCCTGGAAAAAGAGTGAAGGAAAAGTAAATGTGAAAAAGCCTTAAGTCTCTTGCTTTCCCTTCTTTCCTAGCCACAGACACCCTCCCAAAATTGATGTGTGGCTACACGAAAGGTCCCATTAGTGACAACAGGTACTTAAAAACAATAACAGCATCTAACCCTTTACTAGTCACACAGGAGGTGGGGTGGGGTGAGTTGTAACTGGGGAGGGAAGGGATAAACTTCCCAGTGTGTTGCAGTGAGGCCTCCTAAGATTGTAAAAAAACAAGAAATTTAGCTGCACATTTCACCTTAAGCTAAACATGTAGTCTGACCCTTAGAGTCATGAAGTTTGTTTTGATGTTACACATGTATCTTTAGGACAAATTTCTACATTATGCACATGAAATACGGGAACCAGCCTTGAGTGCATGCGCCATTTTTATGATAAACATATATTTTCATGTGAAACGTGGCCTATTCATCTAATTCTCTCCAGCACTCTCCAGCACTGGTGAGAAAACTGTCCAGGAGATTAGATGGAAATACAAAGAAAAGTTGTGCTAGATATGGCAGGTTAACAAGAATCACCCAAGCCAAGGCAGCTTGATGTGGGAAAGTATAACACACAAGTGTGTTCAAGTCAGAATGCATCCCATATTAGTTTTAATGAGAAAAGGCAGGCCAAAGAAGGCTAATTTCAGGGTAGCCAACATAGGATTTTCACATGTTGTTTGATGACAACCTCCATCCCTCCGGATCACTGGCCAAGCTGGTTGGGGCTGATGGGAATTGTAGTCCCAACAACTGCTGGCGGGCACCTTGTTGGATGCCTGGGCTTATGAGTTCAAACAAATACTCAAATGAAAGAGCTTGCCTTGCTCAACCTTTCTTATGCTATAGGTCTGAAAGAGCAATGATACTCCAGTGGGTAAGGTATACTTACTTTACAACCACAGCCCATTTGATATCTCTGATTTAGACTTTTCTTTTGGGAGAAGGTAAGGTCATCCCATGGTTCAACGTAATTGCACAAATGGATAAGAACTTTACCATCATCTAAAATCTGTCCTGCATTGGGGTAAACATCAAAACACAGGATTCAGAATTGCATTCCCAACACTAAAGATACAATCCACATCAATGATGTGGTTTACTTTTTAACTTCAGTTACAGTGGTACCTCGGGTTAAGTACTTAATTTGTTCTGGAGGTCTGTTCTTAACCTGAAACTGTTCTTAACCTGAAGCACCATTTTAGCTAATGGGGCCTCCTGCTGCTGCCGCACCGCCGGAGCACGATTTCTGTTCTCATCCTGAAGCAAAGTTCTTAACCCAAGGTACTATTTCTGGATTAGCAGAGTCTGTAACCTGAAGCATATGTAACCTGAAGCGTATGTAACCCGAGGTACCACTGTACTTGTGAATGTCACCCTGAGATTTGCTGAAGCAAATTTTTTTTAACATAATTAATAAATACATGGAGCCTGCGAGGAAATGTTGCTGTGTAACCCCGCCATTAAATGGAATAACACTGACCCATCCTGAGTTTCCTCCAGGATACTGTTTTTATTGTTATTTATTTAAACTTCTATCCTCTCTTAGATGCCCAGGGCAGCAAACAACTAAGTACTAAATACATTACAATAAAAGCAATACAGCACAATTTGTTTGGGACTGAATCAAGCCAATTCTGCCCCCCACCCCAAATGTGGCTTTTGGAGGCCACTGTGCATACTCGGGCAGAGGAAAGAGTTTCTTACATTTTATTTTAATTTACAAACTACTGTTCTTCTGTATACCTTGCCTGCTAGAAACTACTGGAGTTTTTTTATCGCAAACAGATAGACATAGGCCAATGCGGAGCTTGTCTGAAGCCCGGGGCAGGAGTCCTGTTAGAAAAAGTTATAAACTCAGACAAAAAAAGCAGCTGGTCTGTTAGCTGGCTTAGTCCTCCAAGGCATGGGGCAAGTGTACCTGGCTGCCTCCCTCTTGCACAGGCCTGGACACGGTGATAGCCACTATTGGAGGTAATGGCACAGTTCAGACTTTTTTGAGTTTTTAAATTTTATTTAGTACTGTAGTTTACAAATTTGTCTCCGTATCTGAAATGGCAAGAAGGACAACTTTTTGAATTAAAACAAGGGGTACAGTTGTAACAGAAATTTCTCTGGGTTGTATCCAACGAAATCACTGCATGTGCAGACAAGTGCAACAGAACTTCTCATCCTAGGCCCACTGCTATCTACTCAGGAGGTTGCCCCAATTAGCCCAATCTGCTAGTTGGGTGGTGGTGCAAGGGCCTATTGGCCCAGATTCCACTAATTCTGCATGCTATTGGAAGCTAGCGCAAGGGGGCCTTTCCTACCCTCTCATCCTGCTTTGGCTTCCCTAGAGCCATGCTGGAGAGTCAGGAGAATTCCCATAAAAGCAGGTAGAGGGGAAGAGGGGGGTTCATGCTGTCTGCCAAGCAAAAATGCTTGTGCTGCTGGAACAACCACAAGAGCGCAATGTTTTAATTCCTCCCTTTGGTATCATGTTACTTATGCGAGCACAGTTTTCCATAGCAGCACAGCCCAAATTTTGGCTTTATATGGGCTCCAGTATTTATATTGTTAAATAGCATAATAAGCACTGGCCATGCTACTGTAATATATATTTTGTGTACTGCCTTGGCTTCTGTGTACTGTACCTGTAAGGAGATATTGTTTCTTGTTGTTAGCTTCTAATTTCACCCCACAGAGAGAGGAATCGAAAGGTGTGAAGACATATTGAACATCTTTCAACTTTTCAAATCCTTTGAACATCTGTATTAGGAAAAAGGAAGAAAAAAGTGTTGTGAATAAGATTTTTTGTGAGGTTACAATTGATACCTTGCTGGTATGGTGGGTGGCAATGATGTGTATGGAGTGGGTGGGTAGCAGTACAGCTAGATAAGATTGTCCAGCTTTATGGCTTGACTAGCCAGTATGTGCAAGCTCCTGTCAACAGGGTAGTTCTCTGGGACATAGGAGCCAACTCCTAGGGGCTGCGGGGGCTTTAGCCCCCACAAGAAAATATTTGAGGGGACCATGCTTCTCCAAAGTTGATGGGCATTCCCATTCAAATTGTGTGTGTGTGCCACATCATGTGATCAGTTATCCGGAGAAGGGCTTACCTGGGCCCCACAATATTTTATTCACGTTGGCACTCCTGCTCTGGGAGGGCTAGGGGAGGGCTTACAGAATAGAGCAGAGTAGGAACTTCTCCCCTCTAGCTTGCTCCTCAGTTATAAATTGGAGGCTAATCAAGCCATTAGCCAAGGCTGCAGTTAAATGTTTAGTCATACAGTTTAGAAATTCTACTTTGCATAGCAACAGAACCATGAATAAACCACAACAATGTGTAAAATTATTTTCACACAAATATTTGCTTGATTAGCCTGGCAGTTGTGTAAGGCTGAGTTCTAGTGTTGTATGAAACCCTGTTTTTAGTATGAATTTCAGAAAAGTGACATATTCAGTTTTGGCCTTCCTATATGCTGAGTCTCTGTTTTTGATAGTATTATTTTAGTTTCCTATTGTCCAATGCTCACATGGAAAGTATTCAGGCAAGTTACTAGAACTACAAATTCCATCTTTTCCAGCAATTGAGCCTACTGGCTGGGGATGATCAAATTATAGTCCAAAGACATGTGGAAGGCACCATGTTGCCTACCCCTGAATGACATAATTCTTTCTTAAACAATGCACACGAAAAGCCTTTGTATATTATTTTTGAAAGGAAACCATGAAATGCGCCTTCTAAATGACTTCCATCAGTAATTGTTAATGAAATGCAACTGTAAATGAGTTCCCATTATTATATTGTGTTAAGTGTTGACAACTGTAAACAGCTATAAATTCAAAATATTGCTGAAAAATATGTGTCTAAAGTTTAAATGCTGAACAGAAAGGTTTCTTTAAAAAACATAGCAACAGATCTAAATTTAGGCCAACCATCGCAACATAGCACAAGTGAATTTTATCTACCCAAATGAAGTTTACTTTAAAAAAAATTATCTAGTCTTATCTTCGCACATTTATATTTTATTACCATTTACAAGGGATGGAAACTATAAAGGAATGTCTCAGGTCTATAAATATTCTAACACGTAAGACAACTATGTCTTTACAGTACCATTTAAGTCAAAGCACAAATTTTGATCTTCCACTCAAAAGTTTATGTATCTTGATTTTTTTCCTAATAAAATGTGTTCATCCGTAGCAGTGCTCTCTGCTGAACTCATCCAAGCAAATGTGATAGGTGGGTGCTTAAGTGTTTGCCAGTACAAACTGTCACGAAGCACGTGTTGAAGTCAGCACAGATATGGGAGGAATTGGTCTTGCAAATATCACAACCACAGGGCTCCTCCAGCCTCATAACTGCCCTAAATGGAATTCCTCAGATTCAATGCAGGTGGAAAAGACTTCTCTACTGCCAGCTACACCATGAAATATGTTCTATTCTGTGTTCATTGGGATTTCCCCCCAAGTTTTCTTTCTGCCACTTGCAAAAGAGAAAGAAAGGATGCAGCTGGAGAACCTGCTGAAGCTGATGAAAGGTTCCTCTGGATGTGGACCCAACCTGAGTATCAAGGAACAATGCTGGATCTAATAGCATCCTCAGACTTGCAACCCTGACCTTCCAGGTGAACCAGAATATTGGCTATACAGAACTACTCATTATCAAAATCAAATGACACCTTTACACTTAATGCTGACTTTGAAATTAGAGACAAGTGTAGATTAGACAGATTCTCTTTCCATCATACATATTTTCAGAAAGCTTTATCTGCCAAGCGTATGCATAAGAACCATCTAAACCCATGCAGTGTCCACTCTTAATGTATAATCCCATAAAGTCTGAATCAGCCATTGTAACCCTAAGATTCCTAAACCAAACAGTTGGGGAATATCTCATCCTAGGCTTCTCAAGCACCTACCAATGGTGGTATAAAATGAATCTGATACCATAGATCTATATATATATATAACTACTGTTGTCGATGTTCTGGTAACATCTTGTAATGTGTTATATGTTGGGCTGCCTTTGAAGACTGTCCAAAAAGCAGCTGGTGCAGAATTTGGCAGCTAGCTTGTTGACTGGAGCAGGACGGGCTGAACATATAACCCCGATTCTGGCATAGCTGCACTGGCTACCAATTAGTTTCCAAGAATCTGCAAAGCAAAGCGTTTGAATCTGTCCTGAATCTTGTTTCTAACACAAGTACTTACAATTATGATTTTGCATTAGTTGTTTTCTAATATAAGTTCCAATACAAAAAATATTTCTCCTAAACATGGATCAGACATGATTACTTCAGAAGCTATAAAATCATGTTACAGCACAATCTTATATATGTCTGATCAGAAGTTCAACAGAATTTATGCCCAGATAAGTAGTATGTGTTGCACCCTTATGTGCACATTGGAAAATGAGTATAAAACTGACCAGGAGTAGTAGTAGTATTCAGTGGCATTTAAGCATCATAATAAACAATTTTTCCATGTACCTTTATTTGTTTGATTTCATATCGAATCATTTTGTGTGTATGAAGAGGGTCTTCACTTGATGCAATCACCTTTTCACTGGAAATTTTTGCTCGAATCACTGCGAGTAAATGAAAGCAAAACAGACATTTTAGAATTTATTCACCTGTTCTTTCTGTAGTGTGACATATTATTTGCACTATAAAGCACAGATGCTGTTATATTTAGTACAGTCTATTTCTCCCCCCCCCTCCCCAGCTAATATGAAGATGAACGTGATTAAGACTAGAGTTCTCCTATGGTAATAATTTCACATAGCAAGTGCTTACATCTAGATTTCAACCAAATTCTGTTAAGGCAGTACTGATGCTGTATCAGGCTGGTTCACATGACTTCACGATGGGAATATGTGGACTCCTAAGGGGAGTTCATAGCTACATCACTCCTTCTCAGTCCTTTGTACTGCTGTCCCAAGATGAGCCAAGGTTTGGTATAGCATTTAGTTCAAATTGGGAGTTCTCATGGTTAAGTTCTCTATTCACTAACCACAAGCTGTAACCCAGGTTTGCTCTTGCATTAGTTCAATATGAGTTGGTAGCAGTAAGCAAACTTCTCTCCAAGTACCCTCATATTTCCACACTCTCAGTAAACTACATATATTTCAGCTTGCTGTGCAGTTTAAGCTTATGTGTGCTACCTTCCACCTGTGACCAGATGAAAATGGATGTTCTTGCCCCACCCTACTACTATTAAATAAAATAATAATAATAATAATAATAATAATAATAATAATAATAATAATAATAATAATAATAATTTAATAATAATATTTCTGAAGTATATTTTATTTATATCCCACCCTCCCCATCCGAAGCCGGGCTCAGAGCGGCTAACAGCAGTAAAATGATACAACATTCTAAAATCATTTCATTATAAAATTAATTCAAATCAGATTAATGGCAACCATTGGGCTAGAGTTCTGTGAGGATTGCCAAAGGAGGGAGTCAGGCTGTGCCCTGGCCAAAAATGTCAAGTCCTGCAGGACCCTAGTCTCTTGTGACAGAGCGTTCCACCAGATCAGAGCCACAGCCAAAAAAGCCCTGGCTCTGGTTGAGGCCAGCCTAACCTCTCTGTGGCCTGGGACCTCCAAGATGTTTTTGTTTGAAGACCGTAAGTTCCTCTGTGGGACATACCAGGAGAGGCGGTCCCGTAGGTACAAGGGTCCTGGGCTGTATAGAGCTTTAAAACCAGCACCTTAAACCTGATCCTGTACTCCACCGGGAGCCAGTGAAGCTGTTATAGCACCGGGTGAATGTGATCTCGCAGCGAGGACCCCGTATGAAGTCTCGCTGCAGCATTCTGCACCCGCTGGAGTGCAAAGAAACTGTTCCCAAGGTAAACAATGTAGAGCAGCCTTCAAATAGCATAGCAGTGCTACTACTCTGAATGATGTTCATATATGGTTGCTCTTCTTCCTAGACATGTTATCCTCTGTGCCCATACAAGTTGCTGGAGCTCTTTACTAGGAAGAGATAATTCAGTCTTTCCTTCCCATGCAAGGTCTTAACACCTTAATCCTCCCTCGAACATCTCTTGCATACAGCAAAGGAGTGAAGGAAAATTGTAGTCATGTGATGTATTTAACATGGGGGGGGGGTTAACAGGCAGAAGATTAAGATCTCCTTCTCTCTCACTAATTTTTCTGCAGTTTCAGTTATTTTTCATCTACCTCTGATGTGATGATAGCATAGGTGCCATCATGTCGAACAACTGATAAGAAAATATTCACAGCCCATTCCTACCTAAGTCTCAAGCCTCAGGTAGATGGTTGATCATCTACTGTTTGATGTGGCCATCACCAAAAAGAGATAGATAAATGAGGGAATTCTGTAGCTATTCCTGCCTGTCTGTTCCCTGGGCCCTGAGCCAACAGTCTGAAAACTATTTTGCTCCTCCCTCTGGTCCGCCAAACTCAACAAAGGAGAGGTGAACCATGTCAATTCTCCCTGGTTCCCTCCCCCCTTTCTCTGAGGATAATTTTATATAACTGGAATATGTGCAAAGCTGCAGTTTTACTGATGGGTGATGCATTTTCAAAGAAACCAAACTGGATGAGAAAATCCCACCTATGGGCCACAGTATTTTAAATTTTATTTTGACAGCTTTACAGTGGTACCTCTAGTTACAAACTTAATTCGTTCCGGAGGTCCATTCTTAGCCTGAAACTGTTCTTAACTTGAGACGTGCTTTCGCTAATGGGGCCTCTTGCTGCCGTTGAGCCGCCAGCATACGATTTCTGTTCTCATCCTGAGGCAAAGTTCTCAACTCGAGGTAACTCTTCCAGGTTAGTGGAGTTTGTAACCTGAGGCGTTTGTAACTCGAGATACCACTGTATAAGAAAAGAATGTTGTTTTGCATCCTGTAGTATTGTAAAAAGCCTGCTCTAGATATTTCTGTCTTGCAGTCATGAAGAAAATACAGACCCCTAAAGATTTGGTTAACCAAAATTGTAATGATGAAGTCGCTCTCCTGTATGGGTTGTCTCTTCCAATTTGTGTTCAGCTGTATGCTGTTCTCTTATTTCAGCTGGAGTCAGCCATCATTAGTGTGATGAATGGTAGCCAATTTGGAAATATCAACTGTGATAATTACACAAATTAGCTACTTCGTATTCTTTCAGTGGTAAAATACTGGATCACCCAAGTTTGCTGATTAATACATCAGTAGGGTTTTTTTTTTTTTTAATGAGTTCCAGAGCTTCAGAACTCATAACAAAATTGCTGGCAAGGACGCTGTGATCTTATTCATTGAGGTTCATGAGTTTGTCTATAAAAGAAATTTTAAAATGTTTCCAACATGCTTCCATAGCCCCCAAACCACACTTCCTTTGAGCAAACAGAATACAATTTGCTGTGTGGCAAATGAGGACATTTGCAAAAGCCTGTTAGTTAGCATTATGCAGCAGAAAAGGTATGTGTTAGCTCCTTCTAGCTTTATAAATCACTGCACTTAACAATGATGTAGATGTCCTGTGGGAAGGAGCCTCAAGGCTAGCCCTACCATAAGGGAGAGTGAGGTGACCACCTTAGGCAGGATATTTTTTGAAAGGGCAGCATATTGTTAGTCTTTTAATGTATTATTGCTGTATTTATATTGCCAGAGTGTAGGGTAGACTGTTGTGGGATATTCTGCTTCAGCTGCAAAACAACAACAACAACTACTACTACTACTACTTTGCTGGCAGTATTGGGTATTATACAAATTGGCATGACCAGTCAAGGGAGTTCTGCCACTTGCTCTCTGTCTCAGGTGGCAAAATGTCTTGGGCTAGCCCTGGATGACCTAAAGCAGGAATGTCCAGGATCTTAAATCCAGGAGGTAGAATTTATGTATTAATACATTTCTGCTAGTATACATATTATATGGCTGCTTCTTTGTATATATTTTAATTTTTTTGTATATGGATGTTTTAAGATGGTCTGTATCTGTAATGCCTAATAAAGGTTTCGAGAAAGAAAACGAAAAAGTATTAACTCCTAGCTACTTGGTGGCCATGAATTATAGAAGGGAGAACTATACTACCACTTGTGAAAGCTGGATAATTATTCTTTAAGGGCTTTGAATTCAGTTGTGTGGCCAGCTATCCAAGCTTATGGCATAGGTTGTTGCTGCAAAGGAACTTGCTTCTCCAGTATGGGGGGGGTCATGGGGTCAAGCTGCTCCTGTTCTAAACAACAGCTCCCAGTTCCTCCCAGGCTGAGCAAAAATGTCTTGATAATATTGATTATTCCACAGGTGTCAGCTGCAGCAGCTGCTTTTTATCACCATCACATTATTATTAATATTATCATCATCATTACCTCATTTTTGAGTCTAGAAATCCTCTAGGTAGTTTGCAAAACCCCCACAATATTTCAGTACAAAGCTATGGTTAGCTAAGGGTGGAGTGGGGGGTGGTATATTACTTCCATTTGTCCTCTTGATCATAAGAGCATCAGGAGAGCCAACATCATGTACACAAAGAGCATCGATGTTGCAATTCTATTCACACTTACATGTGAGTAAGCATCACTGAACAGTGAAGTAAGCGTGCAAAGGATTGAGCTTTTGAGAGACTTTATATTATTTTTATGCAAAATTTAATTCATCAGCATGGAAAAGGGCCAGATAAAACATGAAATTCTATGAGAGCCTGTGAGGAATATCTCCAGCAGGTAGAAAGCATCCATCATCACTAACTAAGACAAACATTCTGTTTCCAGAAATATTAAGTATTTTATATAAATAGATACTTGGAAGATGCATATAACTTCCCTCTCCTTACTGTCCATTAAAAAGAATCCAGTTAGGCCTTGATAGTGGGGTGGAGGAGGTAGGGCAATTTCTATCTGTATGGCTGCTTCTCATGGTCAGGAAGAGTTTATATTATATTGTTTGGCTGGGGCTGCTACAGTTTTCTTTTATATTGCCAACTGAAGGAGTTTCTCTTTGAAACTGGGATCACCGGGCTCTAGTCCTGTCTGTTGCTACAGCTGCTCCGCTGCTTTCAAGAATTCCCTTGTGCCGGCGATATGAATATATTATATATATATAACAATATATAATTGTTATATTGTATTTGTTGTGATAAGTCTTAAGTTCCGCTTGTATGCACCGTATGCCTTGTAATAGTGGGAACACTGGGATGAACACATTTGTTGCACTTTGTTTGCTATATATTGTAGCTTCGTATGATGACCTGAACCCCTGTTCCCCCCCCCCCACATTTGTGTAGGTTCTCACACAGTGGGTTCCTTATTTTTTTGTGCTTACTGATGTCTTTGACGCATTTACCTGAATTCTGGAATCTCTCCTAAAATATAGTTTGAACAAAGATGGTTCTTGCCACAAATACAGTGCTCAATATCTGTAATTTTCAATAGGTAGGATCCATTTCTTTCAATAATGCTTAAAAGTCTAATTTACTTCCTAGTAGAATCAAGTGTGAGGTAAGATGTAGGAGGTAAAAAATAATGCTCATGTAATGCTCATGTTCTGAAAAGTAATTATTACTTTGAAGGCTAGTTTGTCAAGTTATTTTGTAAGGTCACATATAAAGGTATATAAACAGTGTTTAATAGATAACATAATTGTCTACTGTGTGCCCAGTATAGAATTTTTGCTGCCATATACTGAAACAAACGTACGTTTAAGAATCATGCACTTGTTTTCTGCCACCATCCCACATGATATTTCTCAATTCCAGCACACCAGTTTATTTCTTTCAAGTTACTTGGGCCTACTTAGTAGCTATGAATGTTTCGAAACTAGGCATAGCTTGAAGCAACAAAAGCAGCAAAACCACTAATCACACAGACAAATGCAACAATGAAAGTGCTTCTTGTTTCATCTTGGGAATGGTAAGGGTTCTGAATTAGCCAAAGGTCACCCATGTACGGTCTGTTGATTTAACCAGTGCCTGGGATACCCTCCTTCATTCACATATAATTTTCAAAGGAGCAAAATTAGTAAAAATGAACAGAAATGGAATGGCAAAAAAAGATAGGAACAGCTGAAGCATTAACACAATTTTCATATACATTTAGTATAACAATTTTTTCTTTTCTTCTTTTTATATTGATTTACTATGTGCTGTGTGATTCCCTGCACATCCCAATGGATAAAGAAACTGCAAACTGAACATTAAAATACCACATAATAGAGTAGTATAAACTAGTATATAAAGCAGCTTTATATTATAAATACAAACAAATTAAACTGACATAACCAATGAATACTCATTTGAAAAGATCAAATCAAACTGCGCGCTAACTAAGCCTAACACATTTTGACCATTCTTCAGTGGTCTGTATGTACAATAGGTAATGTATACAAATATGTATATGTTTCTGACCTCTGAGATGGCTGACATAAGCAAAGCAAATGCATTGGAAGGGCAAGATAAAAGTTTTATAAAGTAGTCAATAAAGAAGTTAACAATTATTAATAACTTAACTAGAACTAAAATAGTAAAGAACTTTCAAAGAAGTGAAAAGCCTGGTGCTAAGAATTTATCATATTTAGATGCTATTCTGCATTCACAGACATACTACCATTTTTCATGTTTTCGTAATCATTCTCTAATTTTTCATGCTCTGTGAAAAGGATGTTCAGACTATGGAAGTGGTATTTCTGAATTTTTACAACCCACAACTCTTGCAAAGTAGAGCTACACAAGAGCAGTCATACGATCACTTCCATCCCTCATAGTATATCAACCGGTGCTCCTTCAGTAGTTATAATGTCTTAAGAGAATTCTACAAATATCAACCTCTATCATGCTTCCTTCTCATGTTTGATTTGGAAAAGGGGGCAGCAGGTATAGGCAGTGGTAGAACTACATTTGGGGGGCCCTGAAGTTTGAGCTGTTGTGGGGACCCCTTTGCAACCAGCAGCGAGATCTGGGTAACCACTGTTATCTTCTTCAATGGGGTTGTTCCATGATAGATCACCATAATTTAAAAAAAATTAACTATCTCATATTTTGATTAAAATTGCTATACTGGATTATCCCACAAGTCACTGGTGTGGATAAATATTTCCTATGCCTTATAGTTTTCAAGTTATGGGGGTGGTAAATATTAGGGAGATGTTATATACATGCATGAAGCTTCATTTGTTTCATAGTAAATTTGCCCCTGGGTATAGGAAACATTCACAATTCTGTGACCATACTTCAAAAGCAAGCACCTAATTTATAGGTGGCATTCTTCCATATGCTTCCTGAGCGTTGGCCTTAGGTATAAATGACAATGGCTGCGGTGTACTTCAGAATACAGAAATATGGGTTTACAAGAAGGACCTACAATAAAATGCTGCAGCGCTTAGTGCTTCTGTTCAGCATTCCATCGCCTCCACCTCATTTTCCTACTACCACCTCAGTCAGCATTATGTGACTACTGAGCATGCTCAATTATCACTGGTCTGTTTTGAGTGGGTGTGCTTTGGCCCCCTTCAATTCTTTTTGCTAAATATTTTTGGAGCTTCTGAGGTTTCTTCGAGAATGTTGATACATCCCTTTTGTTTCTTAGTGGCCCCATTTTGGCTAGAATCCTGCCAGTAGTCACCAGCTGAGTTTATTATTAGTAGGTATAATAGCAAGCATAAGATCTTTCTCTATAGTCCACATTAGTCAGTAGTTATATATGCTGTATAGAAAAACTGGATGGTCTTTGCTTTCCCCAGCCACCTGTCACATTAACTCCAAAGACCTGAGTAAGTAAAGGTTCAGGAGTCCAGATTAAATATGCACCCAGTTATGTTTTTAGTTGCCCATATAAAGCACTTCGAGAATTAAATCTGTTAAGAAACTAAACATTCCATTTTGCTCTATTGTAGCAACTGAGATATTTGTTTACTTTTAAGTAATGCATGCACTTGGATCAAGTTAGCGTTTTGCATGCTTGGTTTTCAAACCCTAGAAAAAGGTATTTGAAGAATTGTGTAGAGGGATCCGCCCCCTCTCTCACTCTTTCTATATTGATGCTTAATGTACTGCTAAACACTGTCGGGCGTCAGTCTTCTTTCCTAGTTTCAAACTGATCATCTGTGTGAATATATTTCACATTTCAGAGAAGTGTCATGCACCAGAACTGTATCAGATGCATTTTGAGTACTGCTTTCTTTTACGCATTTAACAGCTGTTTAACTGAAGTAACACTAGCTGGTACTTTTTCCTACACTTCACATTATTCTAGGTTGTCATGTCTGGTGTACGTAATTTAAGGAAAACATTACTTAACACAGCCAGATTAAGAAACAATTTAATTGATGGTTTTAAACAGAGTTTGTCATGGCTACAAAGATTTTCTGTCAGCACATGAAAGCAATTAATCAGTATGCAGAAGGTATTGCCTATCCCATAGAGATGCTAATTTTGTGACATTTTAGAAACTCATGTTCTACATTTACTGTTCACTCTGGATGGAAGCTAACTAGCCACAGCTCAAGCTGAAAATGAAAAGAATACAAAAGTCACATTTTCCTATCCCGTTCTCTAATTGTAAAACTTTAGTTTTTTAAATATATAGAGCAAATACTTAGTAATAAAACTAGGCATTTTATACTTAGACTCTATAGAGTATTTTGCAGAAATGTTCATCCATACACAATTTTAAATAGCATGTTTTGAGCATGATACATTCTCGATTTAAAATTATAAAAAGCAGATTATCTTAAAAAATAAGTGAATGTTAATATCTATTTAGAAAGCAGTGTAACAAACAGAATGCCTACAAGCCCTCCACAGAACACATATAATCACATCCTTATTATTCTACATATTAAATGTCAGAATCTAATGCTCAGAAAATCATCATGAAGAAAACCCATAAAGGATTTCAGCCACCAATTACAACAAAACATTGCAGAGAAAACTGAAAAGCAAAAATAAATGGGAGCAACTGCTTCCAGATGCTTTTGTAATATTATTCTTGAAATCTTTTTTTGTGTGTAACCACTTCTTCAGAGTCCCAAACAACCATTATTGGATATGAGCCCCTAAAGGGTTTGCAGAGAAGTATGCCCACAGTTAATCTAGCGTCAGTTGATTTCTTACAGGCAACATAAAAAGTGTATAGTGTTTATGACTCACCTAAAGCCGAATCGCAGATCTGCTGCTGTGGATGTGCAGGGGCACAGCTGCAAGCCTCTATAAGCTCCTGAATTCTGAGGGTTAGAAGAAGTAGCAGTGAAAATAACAAGGTACTGAGTAGAGGATTCATGCTGCTTGAAACTCGGCTTGCTGGCCAGCTTGAAGAAAATGTTCTTTCGCTCTTGAGTTTATATCTAAACTTCCTAATGACTGTCTGCTTTCTTCTTTGTGCAACCAGCAGTTCAATTTCAGCAGACTTAAAATGCTTTGCGGGGTGGGGGTGGGGGGAGAGCCCTCTCAGCCCAGCCTGAACATATACTTTTGTTAACTGACTTCTAATGTCCCTGACATAAGACCCCCCCTTTTTTATTGCCCTGATACTTAGTTGTAACCCCGCCTTCCTTTAAGGAAAAAGCACATCATTGGTGAAAATACTGTATGACAGGTTTGCTCTACCAAAGGAAAGGTTACCTTTTTTGATTGCATCACAGTGGTGTTGTTGTGAGTCATTGTCAGCAATAATCACGAAGGCCTTCCAGAAAACACATTCTTCTTGATTTTAGGCTATTTAGAAGACTTTTTAAAAAGAAGAAGATATAAATTAGCCTGCAATATGGCATGTCATTGTCTGTTTCTCTCGTCAAAGTAAAAATGTATGCCAAAGCCATTGCTTCCTTTCACTTTAAGGCTCAGCTTTAGTTTCATCCCCTAATCTCTCCCTGTCCCTTTTAACATTTTCTTGGAATAATGCCTCTATGCCGGTTGCACAGATGATCATTCATGAAGAGGAAATGTTACAAGCATAGCCTGTACACAGTAGGAACATGCAAGCGATACCAGGACAGGATTGCAGAAGAGCAGTTTAGCTGCTATCTGGTAATGGATTTGTTTGAAGTATTGATTAACTTTTTTTTTTTAAGTCCCTAAGTCTGAATTTGTAAGAGGAGCTTCTAATTTAACACCATATTAGCAGTGACCTGAAACAGGGGCATGCAGTTTGCAAATATTTTCTGCGCCTGCTAAGTGTGCTCCCTCTTAGCTGTATGGGTGAGAGGGGCAGGGTTTGGGCTCCCCCCCCCCTTTTTTTTTTTTTTTTTTGGAAAGCTACAGAACAGTTCGACATATTGGGTTGTGAAAACATTTAGCTTATTGCATGAACTCCATAAGAACCACTGACTGGTGAGTCATATGAGATATAGGTGTATTATCACTGCTTTGATTGTTCTATAAAAATTCTGTTTTTCCCACATAACATTAAGAAACTGGAATCTTAATTTACACAGTTCAAGCAGCTTGTGACAATTAAAAAATATAATAATCAGCAGGTTGAAAACAATGAATTCTCAAGACAGTAGGAAGGATAGATAACTAATTTCCTAAAACAGCATGAACCTGGCCGTGAGCTTCAACTTCAGCAGTAGAGCACCAGAGTTAAAGGGCCAGTTTACTAAAGAAGCATAAAGAAGTTTTAAGTTCTCTGCTGCTGCAATATGGCAAAGCACTCTGTTCCTTTGAAATGTGTCCCCCCTGCCCCTTTTTGTGTTGGTCAGGGAATAAACTAGGGAAACAGAGTTTTGGGGGTTTTTTGGCTTCTTATAGAGCCATGGGCTTGAAAGAACCAAGCAATATATGTTTGAGATATGTTTTGGAACAAATGTAACTAGTAACTGACTTGACTAATGGCATGATTGTATCCTGCAGCTGAACTCAGCAGAATTATATGTCCACCTGCCACTGTGGCTACTGGGCAGTTTAGCAAAGATCACAGTGATCTTAGGCTAGATTGACTAGATAGAACACTGCATGCAGCCTACAACTGTTATATAGAAGGGTAATTACTCCTGAGTAATTAGCAGCTACCTTTATTTACTGTGTAAAGTTTACCCTGTAGCAATTGGCATTACAATAATTACCTGCGGATTAATAAGGGGATCAGTTACTGCCAAACAGCTGCCTGACAAGCTGTGAATCTTGGTGGAAAACATACTTCTAAGCACAACAGGGGGAGCTGCATTGTTACTTAACAGTATAAGCAGTGGTCAGGCTGTCAAACTGGGCCACAATGTCAAAAGTATGAGAAAGTGCAGCTCTACATATATCATGCACTTTCCTGTGGTTCCTTGGCATGGATTTGCCTCCATTTTATGGACTCAAGAAGCAGGAAATAGAACAGCATAGGAGACACAGGCAGGAGTGTATATAAGATGCCATGACTGTTCTGTTCCCACAATATCAGAGCTGCTGGGCTTAGAGTAATAGGCTTGCAATGGGAAATTAAGGAAATTCCTATCCGGAAGGGAAGATGATGATGATGATGATGATGATGATTATTATTATTATTATTCCACTATGAAAGAAATAAGGTTCCTCTCATTTTTGTAACACAGCTGAATTTACAGTTTTGTCTTGTCCCCTTTCTTTGTCTCCCCTTCCTGTGCCCAGTCATACTCGCGTCTGGTGCTCAAATAGTCAGTCAACCAGTTCCATTACCCACAGCTCTCTGAAAAACTAGGGAGCTGAACCACAATGCTGGATATCACATTTGAGAGGGATTGTACATACCCTCCAACATTTATCCAATGAAAATAGGGACATCCTGTTCCATAATGATAATTTTGCTATTTATATCCCACACACATCTTATTGGGTTGCACCAGCCACTCTGGGCAGCTTCCAGCATATATGAAAACATAATAAAATGTTAACTATTAGAAGAAGAAAAACTTCCCTATACAGGATTGCCTTCAGATGGCTTGGGGGTTGGATAACTCCATACCCTCCAACATTCTCCAGTGAAAATAGGGACATCCTAAGGAAAAGTGGGACATTCCAGGATCAAATAAGAAACTGGGATGGTTTCTCTAAATCAGTGATGTCCCTAGAAAATAGGGACACTTGGAGGGTCTGATTGTGTTGATTGCCAATACCCATCTTACCATTCCATAGTGAGGCAAGGAAGTCAACAGGAGCATCGGTGAGGTCAGCTATTAATGCCCTCAGAGCATTCAGGAATCCCTCAGATTCTATCAGTTTCAGGGAGCAGACTATCCTGCAAAGTCGCCTGTTTCTGCAGGGGGGAACTCCCACCACCATTCCAAAGCTAACCTTTTAACAAGCCATCCATGACGAAGGAGTAATTTTAACTCCTTCCACTACCAGATCATTCCCAATCTAATATATAGTAAAGACCAGATCAAGGGTGTGATCTGCCACGACTGCAAGGCCCTGATACGTTGAGACATCTCCATGGTTGTCATGGAACCAATTAAATCCTGAGCCAGTCTATATAAGATGGCCGTGGTGTGGATATTGAAGTTCCAGGAATAACATAAAAATGTTCAAGAAGAAACTTGCCTGTTCATGTTATTGTTGGGGCATTTTCTAGTTTCCATTTCATCCAAAAACAAAGGGCATTCCCTAATATTGATGAGGGAAGCCCTTTCTCATGAATAAGTACAGTTTCCCCATGACATTGCAGTTTCTGTAAAATATTTATAACATCTTGCCCGTGGAAGTCGACATGCCATAGTAAACTGGTGTCACAACATGCTCAGTATCTCATTCCATTAAAATGTACTATGCAAATGTTATGCAGCATGTTTAGTTACAAAAATCCAATTAACTGGTAAATATAACTGGCCATAACCTGCTATGAAAAGAGCAATAAAACTACTCCATAATAAAAATCTCCCACAGCAGCAAAGTTTAAACTTAAATAAACATTAAGTTAAACTAATAATTCAGTAGTATATAACAAAAGGTGAAAAAGAAACCTTATAAACTAAACAAAAATATTATTATATAATTATTGCCATATTGAACCAAAGTATAGGTTTGTTTTTTTTATTTAGTAAAAACAAAATGAACTACAAAGTACCATGTGCCATGTTCTCATGTCTACACAGGAGTAAGGAAACCCAGGGTCAAATTCCTACTAAGCCATGAGGCTCACTGGGAGCCCTTGAGCTTTTCGCTATCTATCAGCCTAACCTACCACATTGCTTGCATAGGCCTGGCAGAATAAAAAAAAAGTTTTCAGCAGACGTTTAAAAGTTGGCACAGAAGGTATGAGTGTGCAGGTGGAGTGTATTGGCATTTTAGGTAAGACTCAGTGGATTCCAGCATGATGTCACTGCTTGTTAACTTAAAATTTGTCAAGGCCTTAGTGGTTCATCGATTGTCATCTCAATTCTTGAAGTATATGCATTCTCCAGTTTGTGGTTTCTGATGTCGAATCATCTAAATGATTTCGAAAACAAAACAATTTTTTTCTGCTAAGCCATCTTCATTGTCACAAGCAAAATACAGATGGCTGAGAACCAGACCATCTATTGCTATCTTTTTAGTGCTTATAAACTGTTTATGGAACCTCAAGACTGCAAAATACATAATGATGCACAACTCTGAGAAAAATATGCCTGTGTTTCAGATGGAAAATCATTTGGAGCCTTGCTTAATTAATAAATAAGTGGAACTCATATTTGTATAGATACATTTTTTTAGGTTTTTATTAGTATCTCAGTATTTAAAACTTTCCCTTCAAGCCACAAATCCTCCAGAGAAAAATGTATTTCATTTTAAAAACTGGAGGAGTAAAGTTTCATAACCATTGTTGTTGTAAAAATAGGCCCAGAAGCATGACAGCTTCTTGTTCTAAACCGCTCTCATAACTCATAACTTCTAGGGCACCAACTCATAGTTAGACACATGAGTTGGGCACCTGCAAAAGTAACACTAGCACTGACTTATAGAACTGTCTATGGTTAAGACCTGGAGAATATAAACAATGCTGAAACCAGGAAATTCTAAAGTGAAAAATATCAACGTATAAAATTTAGATGCTGCAGTAACATGACACATGTCTTAGATATTTACTTTTCTGATAAACTTCTTATTCAGTTTGGGTTACTGTTTATTTTTGTGATTCCCAGGATTCTCTGGGTGAGTTGCAATAGATCTGCAAGGGTTTTTGACTCCCAATTATTTTACAGTAATAGCTACAAAATGACTTTTCTAACTAAATTATGCTATTGGAATGAAAATAGCTAACCCGGAGTGAACATTTGTGAAAGGACTGTGATCTTCCTTCAGTTCTGGGACTGAAAATAATTTCCTAGTCTTGGAAATTTCCTAGGCATTCTGTTCCATGTTCTTCAGTTCTAACTATGTCTTTTGCACATAGAACCTGAGATTATAGTAAAACACAAGCCATAAGTCTGACCACTCTTGTAGTAGGGGCATCCCTTAGCAACTGCTTCACATCTACATAGGCCTTCTGATTTAAAGTTTTTAACATCAAGATTGCCTTTGCAATGACCTTTTCGCTTTGTATGCTGTTCAATAATATATCTGAAGATTAAGGAATGATAGTTTTTGCTTTGAAACACAAGAGCTGGTCTGTGACTTCCTTAGATGGATATATCAAGCAGAGCATATTAGAGTTGATATACGAGGGACCCAGATATATCATGATTATGTTCACATGTCTTGCTTTTCAGACTAGCGAGTAAAGCTCACTTAACCAAAGTCTTACCTGATTTTTAAAATCACACAGATGTTAAGTCTTCAACAGCAGATTATGAGCTATAAAAGCCATTTGGGGTAGTGTGGAAATATCTGTATTCTTTGGTTGCTGTTATTAGACAACGATGGGAAATAGTTCCCACTGGGAAGACTATTTTAATGAAAAGGACCATGTTGATTTTTGAAGTAAAACCATGAAGACTAATAACCATTTGCCTTTGCATCACCATACGCGCCCCCCAAATTATATCCCTTTCTGTTCTTACTTTTTCTACACTAATTAAAAGTACAAGCAAACTGCAGTTTAATTCTATAAGCTAATTAGGGGAGAAAGGAAGAGTAATTATGGGTAGGGACAAAAAAACTCCAGCACCTGAGATATTTTCTGCCAGGCTCTGCTTATTGTTGTGGACAGTAAGCAGTAGAATAGCAATGAATATAGTGACTGAGGAAACAAATGTGCTGACCTTCATGTGCCAATCACACACAGAGAAAAATTGGATATAATTGACCTGTTTACAAGATAATGTCCCTGTCCGGACACAAGCTAAACATTTTTTTAAAAAATTCAAAAAAGCCAGAGGCTTTGTCTAACAGGATATCAGTCGTAGTTTAACTCTTATGTATGCTGCAATATTTGCATTGCAGAGTTTAGCAATTTCATGATAAACAACCTGATCCCATCCATCTCTGTTAGGAAATAAGCCCCAGTGAGTTCACTGGGTCATGCTCCCAGGTAAGTGTGAGTAGCCTCTCAGCCTAAGTCCCTCAAATATTTGCCCTTGAAAATTGTAGCTGCACAATGAAGAAGACTTAGACTTTGAATACGTGGGATAGGTAAACAATCTGCCAAAGTATTTTTAGAAGGTATTCCGCTCATTTAATTCCATGCCAAACATGAGCAGACTCCCACTGTGAAAGTGTAGCACATCGTAATTTTACTTCTTGACAGTAGTGCTTCACAATAATCAATAAAGTCTTTCATTTGTAAGAAATCCAGCTTTCAGACAAAACACTTTTCAGTCTGGTATTTAGGAATCTTTAGGTGTTCTCTCATGTTAACAATCACCCTTCATTTTGCACAGTGTAATACAGGGATACAATATCTTTCACCCACCACATCTCCAAGATCACAGCAACCATGAGCCACAGAAGTCAATGCAAAATTCTAACTTCATTGCACTTTGTCCATATATTCCTACTCTCTGCTTCTTGTTGCTTAACCAGTTCCTGGTCCACAAGAGCATCTTGTATTGCATGATGGCTAAACTTACTGAGAAGTCTTCATTGAGTTACTTTGTTAGACTAACCACTGAATGTCATGCGGATGTTCCTCTGTTATTATTCTATAGTGATACACTTTCCACCTAATGTTAATGCTAATGTGATCCTCTTGGTGAGTAATGAGAGTCCCAGGAATAAAATTTCAATTTTGACAGTGGGGGCGGGGGGCGGGGAAGCAATCTGCAAAATTTGCAGTTGCAGTTTTTCAATAACAGTAGAATTAAAGGCCGCAATATGGGAATATTTACAGAGGATACAACCCAGTCTACCACAGGTGCTCTTCCCATATGCAGTGAATTCCCATGGTCTCAATAGAACCCTGTAATAATTCACCAACCCACCCACATAAGTGAATGCCACCCATTGAGCCATTGGAAGGAACTGAGGCCTGTGTGCGCCTCTCATATCTCTGATCCCTCTCACCTCAGTAAAAGCTGTTCATGTGCTAGAACCTGGCATTTGTGTATAGATCTCCCATTACTCCTAATGGCATGTCTTTGGCCATGTGTGGGAAGAGGGAGAAAATCTATGCTCTATTGAGTCTGTGGGAGGTTGCAGTTCCTCAATTTATTTAGTTGTGATGGGGGGGGGGGCGATTTCCATAAAGACATGCCTCTGCATGTAAATTCACTCTTATTTTATATTTCCCAGCTTTGTTCAGCTATGTGAACCTCACAGATAAAGGACAAAAGTAATTTACACTAACTCAGTATGTATTAATGATGATAACCTTGTAATGTGAATTATAGGTTGGGAAGCACACTTTATCTAGAGAGGCATAAAATGAGAGTTTACAACCATTAAAATGATGAAAACGCAATTAAGTCAAAAATAAGGACATTCAGAAGTCTTATAGTACACATGAGACATAAATCTGCTGAGGATATCTGGTTATTTAGAAAAAAATAATTTGAAGAAACAAACTTATTTAGTGCTAAATACAATATTTAAAGGTGAAGCAGTCCAACAAATCAAACACTTGACAGAATCAAGTAACAGAAAGGGTTGTTTTCAAGTTGCTGCTTGGCAATTTTAAGCAAGTTACTTGCAGCATTGCTTTGCAAGTAGGAGATAACATTGCTTACTTTGTGAAGAGTTTGAAATATGGCTCTAAATGCCAGGTTGTGGTAGATCATGCGGTAGACATTGTTGGCAGTCATAGATATATTTCATGACTGACTCCTATTGAAATGAACAAATTTGTTAAAACTTAGCATTGCCGGGATATGCCAAAACACAGCTAGTGAATTTGTTTAATTCATTCTGTACTGTTCAAGAATGATTAGCCCAAATGGAGTTGGAAATCAGACTATTTCACAAGTTTAATCATTGGAGTTCCTTTTTTTTCTGTTTTATTGTTTGTGGACTCTATATTGGCTTCATGTGCTTTCAAGCCTATTCCTTCCCTGTCATCATTCTGTAATATATACAGATGCAAAAGCATGTAGTCTATGAAAAATTACTTTTGCTGGTGTATTCATATTTATATTAACAAGTTAGAAAACTATAAAATTTGGCCAGTGTTGTAATGTAGGAATTGCCAACTGAGCATCTGCAAAGGCCTTCATTGGTGTTCCTGGGCAGGTACCCTGGAGTCTGAATTTTCATGTACAAAAATGTAAGTCTCTAGCCCTTCTAGTTATCAAGCAAAATATGTGGCACCTTCCTGTGAAATAAAGCAGTTTGGCTGCTCCTACCTGTCTGTGAGGGGACGTGGGTGGCGCTGTGGGTAAAACATCAGTGCCTAGGACTTGCTGATTGCAAGGTCGGCCGTTCGAATCCCCGTGGCGGGGTGAGCTCCCGTCATTCGGTCCCTGCTCCTGCCCACCTAGCAGTTCGAAAGCACCCTTAAGTGCAAGTAGATAAATAGGTACCGCGTTATAGCGAGAAGGTAAACGGCGTTCCATGTGTTGCGCTGGTGCTGGCTCGCCAGATGCCGCTTAGTCATGCTGGCCATGTGACCCGGAAGTGTCTCCGGACAGCACTCCCGGCCTCTTGAGCGAAATGAGCGCACAACCCTAGAGTCGGACACGACTGGCCCGTAAGGGCACGGGTACCTTTACCTTTATCTTTACCTGTCTGTGTTTTTAGCCAATGTCTGAAATTAGAGCTACTCCTGATAAAGTGAGTTGTTTGGACACCAGTCAAGAGGAATCCCTGGAGTCCTAAAGAGCTGTTGCTTTACCCTCCCCTTTAGTACACCTTTCCTGTTTCTGTTTTATTTTCTAGTAGTCCTTGGAATCTCCGAATTTTGCACTTCCATTTTTCCTAACAACCAGGATGCATCTTTCCTGTGGGGGATTATTCTGAGATTAGGTACTCCCTAGAGGTCATTGTCTGCAAAGGCTACTACAGAATAAGGGTGGGTGGGTGCTAAAAAAACATTCCCCTTCCCAATTGGCAAATGCAAATGTGAAAAGTTTGCAAAGGAGGTATGCCTCCTGCTGTGTAAAGCTGGTGTCTAGGTCTTCATGAAAAATGCACTGTATAATTAGCTGACAGTACATTGCTATATAGGGACACGGGTGGCGCTGTGGTCTAAACCACTGAGCCTAGGGATTGCCAATTGGAAGGTTGGCGGTTTGAATTCCTGTGGCATGGTGAGCTCCCGTTGCTCGGTCTCAGCTCCTGCCAACCTAGCAGTTCGAAAGCACATCAAAGTGCAAGTAGATAAATAGGTACCACTCTGGCGGGAAGGTAAACGGCGTTTTCGAGCACTGCTCTGGTTTCGCCAGAAACGGTTTAGTCATGCTGGCCACATGACCTGGAAAAATTATCTGCGGACAAACGTCGGCTCCCTTGGCCAGTATGAGCGGCGCAACCCCAGAGTCGTTCATGACTGGACTTAACTGTCAGGGGTCCTTTACCTTACCTGTACATTGCTTTGTTGTTGTTGTTTAGTTGTTTAGTTGTGTCCAACTCTTCGTGACCCCATGGACCAGAGCACGCCAGGCACTTCTGTCTTCCACTGCCTCCCGCAGTTTGGTCAGACTCATGTTTGTAGCTTTGAGAACACAGTCCAACCATCTCGTCCTCTGTCGTCCCCTTCTTCTTGTGCTCTCCATCTTTCCCAACATCAGGGTCTTTTCCAGGGAGTCTTCTCTTCTCATGAGGTGGCCAAAGTATTGGAGTCTCAGCTTCAGGATCTGTCCTTCCAGTGAGCACTCAGGGCTGATTTCCTTAAGAATGGATAGGTTTGATCTTCTTGCAGTCCATGGGACTCTCAAGAGTCTCCTTCAGCACCATAATTCAAAAGCATCAATTCTTTGGCGATCAGCCTTCTTTATGGTCCAGCTCTCACTTCCATACATTACTACTGGGAAAACCATAGCTTTAACTATATGGACCTTTGTTGGCAAGGTGATGTCTCTGCTTTTTTTTTACATTGCTATATATGTCTTATTTCAGAAGTTTCTTTGTGTTTAATGGGGCTTATTCCAAGCTAGGAAGGTACAGGATGGCAGCCTATGCTTTGGTTTAGCATTAGCAGTGGGAAAAGCAGGGCTCTTGCAGCTTTTAACAGCTGTATAATCTGCACAATCAGGACCAGCAGGACATAGGTGAATTCCTATGGTAAGATGAGGGCACCTGCAGACAAGAAGCCAAAAAATAATCAATGACTGTACAGGGACCATTTTGTGTGCATTCAAAGCGCATGTGGACCATTCTGTTTTTTTGCCCCAGAAGACGGCTGAATGAGGCCAACGCACACAATCAGGGGGTGTCTGCGCTGTTGCTAATTTTTTGTTTTGCCATGTCTTCCACAGCAGCCATGTTGTGTTATGCTATGGCAGCCATTTTGATTGCATTTTGTGGAACCTAATAAATAGAATTGTTTAATTGTATCTACTGTTTGTGGACAAGTATGCAGTTCATACCAGAATGCAATTTAATTGTTGATTAAAAATATAAACAAGTAAGTCTTTTGAAAACAGAATAGCACACAGGCTGTGTGACAGCAAGCAACAATATTGGGAACTGGCCGGGGGCCACCAATCCAAGAACTCCCCGCTAACCACAGGCACTAGAAAATGCTGCCGTGAACTGCCATCATCACAATGGAAGGAAGGAGCTCCAGTCTTCTGCCCTTTCTCAGGGTCTCAGGACGCTGCTGCAAGTGGGAATTGATTGATGGCTTTGTTTTATAATTGCTACCCACTTAAGAATTTACTAATTGAAAAACAAGTTAAAAATGTATTAATAAATATGTCATCCCTTTTATTATCAGGGAATGGCTTGGTCCTTCTTGTACTTTCTGCTAGAGAAGGCCATGTACATGTTGGGAAAATGTACTGTACATCTTATGGATAAATTATTATTCTGCAGCAAGGACCTGTTAAATAAAACCAAACCATTGTCTGAGACAAAGTTTTAAGAAATATCTGAACTCTGTGCTTTTATGTTAAGGAGAGAGAAATTATGGCCTGGAAGACAATATATTCCTTGCATTATATAAAACAAAAGGCAAGTGTGAGAGCCCTGCACCATAGTAATGAGGACAGCCTGCCTGTACCAATTTGCCATATACAGACATTCAAGACAAGCTGAATCCCATCTGCCAAGCCTTCTAATGAATCCTTTATAACAGAGAAATATGACCTTGATAATGAAAAGTTCATTGATTAAGCAACCGTTTTTAAACTTGTGTTTCTTTCTTTCTTGCCCTCAGCTGACATTGCCAACATTTCCTGTTGTTGTGAAGATTGGACACGCTCATTCGGGCATGGGAAAGGTGCAGGTGCTATTTATCTATCTTGAGGGGAAATGGTGGAACTACTTTTTTTTTTTTAAGAAAATGCTATGTAAACACTGCAGGCACCAAATTCTATAATGGAAGCAGCTAAAACTTCAGGGCAGTAATTATGCAAATCCATTTTGAGGCCCATGCTTAGAAGTCCATCCGTATGTATTTGCTTAATTTTATGCATATGCATAAATCCCCTGAGCATATAATCCTCTTGTAAAAGTCGGTGCTTTTCAAATTGAAAGATGCTTCAAAGAGTAAGAACTATTCTTAACT
Source organism: Podarcis bocagei (assembly GCF_964188305.1). Taxonomy (NCBI): domain Eukaryota; kingdom Metazoa; phylum Chordata; class Lepidosauria; order Squamata; family Lacertidae; genus Podarcis; species Podarcis bocagei. The sequence continues at coordinate 53,819,865 of NC_138126.1, read as the reverse complement.
AAAAATTGACAAATTACCTATGCCAGAAATACTGTGCACCCGTGATATTTGTCCTCTGTTTTATATTACTTAACCTTTTAATAGTTTTATAATGAACTGGACTTACACCCTCCCATCCATTAAGTCACTACATCTTCCATCCTGTTTACCTAGTCCTTCACCTCCTGTGTCCTTCCATTTAAACCCCACTTACCTTGCTGGAAGTCTAGCCAGCACCAAACAGCTTCAGGAAGAGGAAAAGGGGGACGTGCTCCATCCCTTCTCTGGCAAGAGGACACAAGGCTCCTAAATATGCCCTAAAATTAGTACATGAGCTACTTTTTCATTTTATTAGTCACACACTTCCACACAGCCTACAGATATTGTAGTAGCCTTTGAAAAAAAACTAAATTCCCAGGGGATGGGGCCACTCAAGCAACAAAGACAGGAGGGAGGGACAGATTTTCTGACTTTCTCTCCCCACCCCTGCCCCCAGCTGTTTGCTGCTGCTAGAGATACTATTCAGGTGGTTTAAATGAAAAGAAAGGCAGGTATTTGGGATTGAAGTGGGTGGGTGATAAAGGACTTGGGCAATAATTCTTCTTTGGCTCAGGTTTTAATCAAAGATGGAGAAGTTTCTGATTTTGTAAAATCTATTATTTGAGTATTATAAGCTCTAAAACTAGTACATGAGCTACTCTCTTCATTTTATTAGTCACCCACACCCACACAGCCTGACTTTTCACTATCATATTTTTACATCTGGCGTTCACTATCTACTCAGCATTTTCCATTCTAAAGGCCAACTTCTTCAATCAAATATGTACACATCCCTCAGAATGAAGTATTTACTATGGGAGGTGGCGTCACAAGTGACAAAAGATCTTGGCACTAGTTTATTGAACCCTTTAAAGAGAAGCTAACTGATTTAGTGAAATCCAAACTGTCTCACTTAATTGGATTAGAATATACTCTGATGAACTAAGATAGTGTACTATACTGATTAAACATCCTTCTAAGCCTAACCCTTTAACATTTAGAGAAGAACAAGCATTTTACATTTGCTTTTGTTCCATTTTCAAGTCTATATCCAAACATCTTCCACAAAAGAATTTGAAATCTCATCTCTTTTATGCTGAGATCTACTAAAGTCCATAGTGAAAGACTTCATTGTATTCTATTATTGAAGGGAAAGTAAGCTGGAGAAGTCAATATTTTATATGTAAAATTTTATATGTAAATTTTAGATGTAAGAAGATAATATAATTCTTTGAATCATTCTACTTTCATACCATTCCTCTGCTTTTTAAAATATTTTATTCTTGAATTTGAAACATTGCCAACTGTCCTAAATACCACCATTTGTTTCCTTACAGAGAGGTCCTAATTCTTTTTTTTTTTTTTAGATATTTATTAAAGAGAGGTCCTAATTCTTTATTGTATTTTCAGATTGTCTGTAAACATGTGCTTCTGTACCCTTCATTGATACTGCTGGGTCAGTTTTACAATAAAGCATTGCTAGAAATTAATTGTCTGCATAAAGACATATGAGGGGGGAAATGTGTTGTAGATATTTATATAAATGAATAAATCAATAATAAGTAGGGATGTTCAATGATGTCATTCTCTGTCTCAACTTATTTCCTTGTTTTATAGAAGTGCGGTTGTCCCTCATATAAAGATGCTTGCTTTGCAGGGACACCATTTAAGGTTGGGGTTGAGTGGGTGACAATGAACAGCAATATACAGAACTGATTTCAAGGAATCCACTGAAATCTGGGCATTTTCCAAACATCATTTTCTGTCCTGGGAATAAATATGGGGGGTGGGCACTGAATTTTGATATGTTTTGTACATTTGCATGTTAAATTTCACTAAGTTTAAGGGGAAATGTTTAGCAAAAAATAATACAAACTTGTTAAGTAAGTTCAAGAAGTAGAGTTTTCTGTATAAGTAAACCTAACAGTTCTAATCTTATTCTTTTTGTCTCCCCATGCTATAAATCTATGGCTAATAACAGGTCAAGGTAGACAACCACTATGATTTTCAGGATATAGCCAGTGTCGTAGCACTCACTCAGACCTATGCCACTACTGAACCCTACATAGACTCCAAATATGACATCAGGATCCAAAAGATAGGCAACAACTACAAAGCATACATGTGAGCAAACATTCGGTTGTTTTTTTCATTTTCAGTTCCATCAGCTGTAAAGCAGGTAACAACCAGACTTTATGGCCTTGCATGAAAGTTCACCATTATCCCAGTGTGGAATCTACGGTGCATCAGTAATACTGTGAATCAGTGAGTAAAAAAATGGGGATTCTTTAAAAAAGGATATTAAGAAATTCAGAAATTCAGATTAGAATAATTCATCTTTTAAAGTGATGTGCAGTAGAATGCAAACAAAACATAATATAATTCCTGAACATAAAAACAAAACAGAGAGATTCTGCACAAAAAATTTAAAAGACAAGGATAGCTTGAAGAAACATCCACTGGAAATTGCCCTAGAGTTATTTTCCATATTTCAAAATAATCACAAAACCCTAAGGGGGGGGCAACTCTCTTTTCAAGATTTTTCCCTTGTGAACAGACAAGCAAATTATTATCTGTGAATCACATTGAAAGGTTACCCAGAACAGTTATCTGTTCTGAAAATTATAATGTATAATTCTCAAATTACTTGCCATAAGGCAAACCAAATATGTAAGAAGTTAGACTGACACTGAACCAGGCTGTTGATGAAAAACTCTGCAAGACTATGCATAACTCCTTGTTAATCCAAAGGCAATGTGTCTAATTCTCTGCTTTGTATAAGGTGATGTTGCATAATATATTTTTTTACAAAATGACCCACTGCCAAGTGATTTAGGGAACACAACTCATAAATTCAGTCCATCGTTCTTATTTTTGTCTTTAGCCAGTATAAAAGCAATTTCCAAGCACGTGGTTTGTAGGTGTTTTATAAGTTTCTATACTGAATACCTATCGATAAGTGCCTAGTTGTTATTGGCTTGTGATGACACAAAAGTGGGTTTTCCCACTGATGCACTGGTGTTATAGAATGCACTCCCTGTTGTAATAGGAGAAGGGCTGTCCCCATTGGCATTCTGCTGGCTTTTGAAGACACACCTGTTTACACAGGCATTCCCTTGATCTCCCAGCCCAAGTCTCCAGCTTTCATTACTGTGTGTTTTAATGAGATTGTTTTATTGAGTATTTTAATTATGGCTGCTTGTAACCGGTTTATATACTTGTAGAATGTTTGGAAACCTATTTCGGCACTAGATGGTATATGCATTATTAAATAATCATAAAAATAATACTCAGGATGAAAGCAAACAGATTTTATTAGGACATGATGAAAGCCCATTTCATCAGAGGCATGATAAGTGATTCTCAGTTGTCATATATATATATATATATATATATATATATATATATATATATATGTAGGTTTTGGTGTCTTCGGGTGTCTTACACGGGAAGACACCCGAAGACACCAAAACCTACATTCCTGTACCCGTGAAAATCTACGAAAGCAAATATATATATATATATATATATATATATATATATATATATATATATATGCTTTCGTAGATTTTCACGGGTACAGGAATGCAGGTTTTGGTGTCTTCGGGTGTCTTCCCGTGTAAGAGTTGGGGTGTCTAGGCGACGTTTCGACGAGGTCTCACTCGTCATCTTCAGGCTGGTGCTTTCGGCTTCTTGTTACTAGAACAGAGCAGGATCTCAGTGTTTGAGTTCCTATAAATACTGTTGAGGGGGTGTGGTGTATAGCCTCCAACGTTCTGGGCAGAGAGGGAGTTCCCAGGTTAGTGTGCCTTTTCTTCTTTTGTTCCTTAATTACTTGAGGGATATCTTGAGTGATTTCTTGAGTGATATTCTGAGTACCACTTAGGAGGGTCATTAGGTGTGGATTAGTTGCTAAAGCTTTCGTGTCTTGACCTCTTGAGCTTGTGAAGAGTTTTTCTGAGAAGATGGCTGTACTGCACTTAGTTGTGCTCTGGCTTGGCTTCGTGTATAGGGGCGAGCTGTGGTTTTGTGCCCTGTGCCAGCCAGATCTGTGTAGGGATTGCAGGGGGGTGCAGCATCCGGAGGTGCCACTATGGTTTGGCTACTGGATGGTGTCTGTACTTTATCTGTGGAGAGGGTCTGGGTTTGGGTCTGGTGTGGTTGATTGGAGATGGCGTTCTGTGTGTCTCTGGTTCTGGTGTCGGTTTTTGTGGGGAGGGCTAATTTCCAGATGTCTGGCAGGCGGGACGTGTCGTCACGCTTGTTCATGTTGTGAGGGTGTTTCTCTATCTCGATGGCTTCCATGATTATTCTCTTGTGGTGATGTTCCATGTTAAAGAGCAATTTGGAATCTGCAAAATTAATTTCGTGTCCTGTTTCTTTCATGTGTTGGTAAAGAGAGGAAGTTTTTTCTTCTTTTTTGACGGCATTCTTGTGTTCTGCGATACGTGCATTTATTCGTCTGTTTGTTTGTCCAATGTACGTGGCTGGGCAGACTTTGCAGGGTATTTCATAGACCCCTTGGTTTTCTAACTGGATTTTATCTTTTGGGTTTCTGAGGATATTGGCTATTTTTTGGTTGGTGCAAAAGGCTGTTTTGATATTGTGTTTAAGGAGGATTTTGCTAATTTTATCTGTAGTGCCCTTGATATAAGGAAGGAGGGCCATGCCATTGTTTTCTTCTGTGTCTTGGTTTTTGGGGGGTGTTTCTTTTTGGATTAGCTTCGTAACCCTGTTTTGTTGGTATCCGTTGGCGATTAACACATTTGAGAGATTCTGTAACTCAGTTGTCAAGTGGTCTTTGTCAGCCAGGCGTTTGGTCCCTCCTTCCTTATATCAAGGGCACTACAGATAAAATTAGCAAAATCCTCCTTAAACACAATATCAAAACAGCCTTTTGCACCAACCAAAAAATAGCCAATATCCTCAGAAACCCAAAAGATAAAATCCAGTTAGAAAACCAAGGGGTCTATGAAATACCCTGCAAAGTCTGCCCAGCCACGTACATTGGACAAACAAACAGACGAATAAATGCACGTATCGCAGAACACAAGAATGCCGTCAAAAAAGAAGAAAAAACTTCCTCTCTTTACCAACACATGAAAGAAACAGGACACGAAATTAATTTTGCAGATTCCAAATTGCTCTTTAACATGGAACATCACCACAAGAGAATAATCATGGAAGCCATCGAGATAGAGAAACACCCTCACAACATGAACAAGCGTGACGACACGTCCCGCCTGCCAGACATCTGGAAATTAGCCCTCCCCACAAAAACCGACACCAGAACCAGAGACACACAGAACGCCATCTCCAATCAACCACACCAGACCCAAACCCAGACCCTCTCCACAGATAAAGTACAGACACCATCCAGTAGCCAAACCATAGTGGCACCTCCGGATGCTGCACCCCCCTGCAATCCCTACACAGATCTGGCTGGCACAGGGCACAAAACCACAGCTCGCCCCTATACACGAAGCCAAGCCAGAGCACAACTAAGTGCAGTACAGCCATCTTCTCAGAAAAACTCTTCACAAGCTCAAGAGGTCAAGACACGAAAGCTTTAGCAACTAATCCACACCTAATGACCCTCCTAAGTGGTACTCAGAATATCACTCAAGAAATCACTCAAGATATCCCTCAAGTAATTAAGGAACAAAAGAAGAAAAAGCACACTAACCTGGGAACTCCCTCTCTGCCCAGAACGTTGGAGGCTATACACCACACCCCCTCAACAGTATTTATAGGAACTCAAACACTGAGATCCTGCTCTGTTCTAGTAACAAGAAGCCGAAAGCACCAGCCTGAAGATGACGAGTGAGACCTCGTCGAAACGTCGCCTAGACACCCCAACTCTTACACGGGAAGACACCCGAAGACACCAAAACCTGCATATATATATATATATATATATATATATATATATATATATATGCATGTTTAAAAAGGGTAATGTAAGGGTTGTAGGTTATGTGACAACACCATAACAAATATCATTAGCCTTTTCGGTGTCACAATATAGGTACTCCACCCCCACTTACGAATATCCGATTTTTGTGCAACCATGTTTGCACAGGCCACCGTGAAATATAAATAAATAAATGGACTGGTCTTCTCTCGCTTGGGGATGCTGCCTGAGCGAGGAAAGGCGGCTTTCAGTTAAGCCAGCCGGGTGGGAGGTGCCTTCCCCCGCCTCCACTGTGCATTCACACACCCCATCTGGCAGCGATTCCGCTGGGCATCCTTCTCAGCCCTCGCCCTCCATGGCCAGCTGCTACCGTCAGACGCACCGGCTCCCTTCAGGGAAGCAGGCAAGCTCGGGACAGGCGGGACACAATTTCACTTATGTGTGAAGGTTCTGGAGCGTAGCCTGTATGTAAGTGGGGGGGGGGTGCCTGTATTTTGTTGGTTAGGGTCTGCATAAGAGTAGAGCAGGCAGCAGAAGGTTAGGTCCTCTTCAGGAAGTAGCCAGGGCCAATCGGGGGGGGGGGCACACCTTTCTTTAACCTTTAACCTTTATTTAAATTTAGGTAGCTACTGAATCATTTAGAATATTATGTCCCTTTTCCCAGCCTCAAGAAGCTGTCAGAACGGCTTGCAAAAGAGTCTCACGATACCATATAGGGTACCGTACATTCAGGAATAGTTTCAGGAACAGAAATAACCTGACGTTGATATAGTGCCAGGTTTATTCAGGCAGCATTTCCTACTCTAGAATCATAGAATCATAGAGTTGGAAGAGACCACAAGGGCCATCGAGTCCAACCCCCTGCCAAGCAGGAAACACCATCAGAGCACTCCTGACATATGGTTGTCAAGCCTCTGCTTAAAGACCTCCAAAGACTCATCTTTGGTGATACACTTTGGCCACTGCCTAACAGAGGGCAGAGCCCACCCAGGACTAACAAGGCAAGAGAATGATGCCAATTAACAGGAACTTGCTCAGCTCTCGAGAAAGGCAAATCTTCCCTAGCTGGCAGTTGCCAGTTGCCAACAGAAGCTCCCATTGAGGAAATCTTCTGAGACAAGGGAGTGGGGCAGACCATCTTGTAGCCAAGAATGGAGGCAGATATTCCAGTATATAACATTCTTTATCACACATTGCCAATGAAAATTGCAACAGTCAAGTCATATTAATAAAAATCAGGGGAGTAGCAACAGTCTAAGCAAGGCTTAGCCCTTACCAGAGTCTTCACCCACTTGTCCTGCCTCTCCTTGCTCTGCCCACTTTTCCATAGCCAGATTCATTTACAAAACACCATGCTTTTCTTGTAAAAACTCAGGTTTTCAGAAAAGCTTCCTTCAGAAATCTTATTATTGTGAGAGAATATAGATACAAAAATTGATCCATGGGAAACCTGTGGTTCTTTAGATGTTTCTGGACTACAGCTCCCCTGATCGTTGACCATTGAGCATGGAACTGAGGCTAATGGAGTTTTAAGTCCAACAACATCCGGAGGGGCCACAGTCGCTGCCATAGTTGGGTCAAACCCGGAAGATGTCCCAATTAGGTTTGTTGCTGAATTTTGCCCGAATTGGCTTTTCTGCCCAGGAAATCTGAGAGAGTTATGATGGGATCCAGCAGGTTATCCTCCCTGCCGGCAGCTGGGATCAGGGTAGTTTCCTTGTCTGCAAAACTCCTGTAGACGCAGTGAACTGCATAAATTGGAACCTCCCTGCTGCCCCTGAGAATTTATATGGCAAGGCAGGGGCTACAAGGCTAATGTGTATGTTTAGATGGGCTTGTTTCCTGTAGCAGGATAATTGAAAATGAAGCAGCGTCATAAAGATTATATTTCCTGTGAACTTTGGAACAAGGTCTTTATTGTATATAGACCTTGAGAGAGTTGTTAAAGGATACTGAAGGAGTAACTAATCTACATTAAATGATCTTAAGTGTGTACCCATTACTGTCATTCCATTTGGACCCTACCATTTCATTTCATTCCACACTTTACAGTCTCTTTCTATTATTATAGTAACACGTTGTGGAATAAATCACATGCTCTATTTCCACGGTTTGTTTAGTGCAGGCAGTCAATTCAGTTCTCAATGCTTTTATTGTATTCGTTGTCTTAGCTGCAATGACTACATAATTCAGTTTGTTTCCCATTTCTGTTTTATTGCTTGTTTTCATTTCAGCAAGTTCCTAAGTGCATTGAATAGTTCTGTCATGTCTGTTAGCCCAGCTGAACTTGACTCGCCTCATCCTTCTTCTGTAGCGCAGCTTTGATGCACATTTGTAAACGCCGTTCGTCTCACTTTTTGATTCCACTACCGTTCATAGTGATCATTTTAGACATCCATGTTATTTTTGCAACATGTTTTAGAATGTTTGGTTGAAATAGGGAGGAAGAAGCTCACTCACCCTGTCCAAACACAAAGAGGAGCAAGTAGGAAGCCGTGGGAAGAGAAGAATTTCCTAGCTCTGGATCCTTGTAAGAGTAGCTGGATACAGAAGCATTAAGAACATTGATAAGAATTTCTCCTCCACTAATAAGTGCCCTGAAATTCTACAGCCCTGCTGCTACTTTTTAATTATATCTGCTTCCATGCCTTATCCTTATAATATTATGCAGCAGATGTGGAACACAGTTGTCCGGTTCTCATGTCACAGTAAGCCAGACCATGGCTTGATGTGGACATGCAGGCTCCTGTAAAGGAGATCATGGCTACTTTGTCCCTCTCTGGTCAATCATCTGCTGCACTGCAGTAAGACATGCTTTGACTTAGCATGACATCTGAACCTGGAGCCATGGTTTAGATCTCCTGAACAAATCACAGTACGTAAACGAGAGCACAAACCTTTGTTAGAGCTCAAGGTTACTCTGGAGAGTTAAACCATAAGCCTGGTCTCGGATGTTGCATTTAAGCCAAAATCTGGCATATCTCAGCACAGCAGCAGAGGAGCAAAGTGGCTGTGATTCGCTTGCACAGAGCCTGGGCTTATGGCATACGACCATCATTTGGTTTATCATGATACGCAAATCAGGCCAATATGGCTTGTGTAAATGTAGCTTTGGGATCTTGTGTGAGTTGCAAGTGGAGCAGGGAGATTCAATCCAGGTTAATAACAAGAATAGCAACAAAAGACATAACAGTCATTGCCATTTTATTAGAAACTTTCCAGGGATTGGGTGCAACTGACCTCTCCTCAAAACGCAAGGGTACGTATAGAAGGACCTCTGAAGATGCTCTCAGAAGTTCAGAAGAACTCACATGGGAATAGGTTGCCCTTTAGCGGCCAATGTCTAAGCTGTGTGGGATATTTAAGGTTAATACCAGCACTTTCAATTGTGCTCAGAAATGGATCAAGAGCCAATAATACCATATGGTGATTAAAAAATGATGGTTCTTAGGACCATATAATGTTTTTTTTCTAAACAATATACCCACTGTTAAAATTATTCATGTTCTACAGCAATATTGTCACTGTTCACAAACCATGGCCTCCAATACAATGGTAGATTTAAACATATTTTTGTGAGAAGTTGTTGTGTAGTTAGTTTTTCCATTTCATACTTGTACATTATTTTCAGTTATAATTTATCAAGGGAAGGGGGGTGTCTAGCAGAATATTACAAACTGAGGGTTCGTCCAAACTTCCACTTCCCCCCAGGGAAACCCAATCTTTATTGCTGAATCAGAAATGCCTCAGAAGTATGGGACAAGTGGAAAATCTCTTGGACCTGTGCTTTCTAAGCATGGGGCAAGCAGCAGTGAGGATGAGCCCTTAGAGACAATTTCCTTTGACTTTCACAGTTTAATCAGAGTTAAAAATGAACTTGGTCCATTTACTCTAGATCAGCATGAAACTTTTATTATGCTTCACATGTTCAGATATATTTAGTCAATAGCTTGATATTCTACAGCTGGTTTTCATTCGTGAGTGTGCTTTTAACACAAGCACAGAATATTGAAGGGCCACCGCAGGAAATATAAGCTATTTTAGAGTTTTAAATCTACTATCTAAATATCTACTGTTGTAATCTTCTGTAGTGTTATGTTGTAGTAGGTAGAGAACTCGCATTATAGGTGACTATTATATGCCAGTTATCAGATAACTAAGATATAGTATGGAGTCAATCCAAATACCACAACTCCTGCAAATGTTTAGAGATTCCTACATATGGATATGAATATAAATGCATCGCTGTTTCAAGGAAACACCATGGGGTGAAAAGGAAACAAACACAGCAGGAACAAAATTGCACTCATGTTGGATTTTCTCACATTACCTTGTCTTTCTCCAAAACCAATATACTAAAGGCATAAATTTATGTATTAATACGGAAAAAACACACTGTTCTAAATTATAATCTGTTCTATAGATTCAGACCTCACAGCGTGATGATGAATAGTAAACCTCTGTATAAAGTCACATAATTATTGTTACAGAACACAAATTATGGGTCAAGCCCATGTTACTATTCTGCATACAGCAGAGAAGTTCTCACTTTTAGCACAGCTGCACTAAGTTCAAATTCATAATTTCATTCTTTTTTAAAAAATATAACTTATCTGAGTCAGGAAAGATAGCTATGGGTTGGTTCAGTACACAAATAACATTTATTTTCACGAGTGTCTTCTTTCCTGTACACATCAGATTTAAATGCATTTATTTATTTGGGGAGGTAGTTGAATATAATGTTTGTTTCATTTTAATCTTTTTGGAAGTTCCTTGGCATGCTATTTCTTTTTTTAAAAAACCTCAAAAGTTAGCAATTAATAAGCTAATGATAAGAACAAAGAGGTTGGTGTGCTGCTTGCTAAAACTTTTATATTTCTCCACAGGAGGACTTCAATATCTGGAAACTGGAAGACAAACACTGGATCTGCAATGTTGGAACAAATTGCCATGTCAGATAGGTAGATGAGTCTTGATGCAATAAGAAATCATGGATGTGCCTAATTGGAATAATAATAATAATAATAATAATAATAATAATAATAATAATAATAATAGGAATACAGCTGAAATTATTAGAAGTGTTGTGGTTGTTGTATGTGCAGCACCAGCATACTTTTGCTAACGTTGCATCTGCTCAAAGTTTGAGTGGATGGAGAGCAGACATTTAAGGGAGAAACTAGCCCTTTAATAGATTCTCTGAGAATTCATTATCCAAGAGCTTCTATCCTTCTCTTTCAGCTTTTGCTTTCCATTGCCATTTATCTTCTTACTTGCATGGAAAACACTGAAAAATTCTTTTTTAAAACACTGATAAACTGTTTAAAATCAACATCAACCTGATACCAATAATGTTAATGTTTCCCCCCACTCCATTCACCATGGCCCTCTTCAGTCATTCTCTACACATACAATGCATGGGTGGAGAAAGAGGGTAATGGAATGAGTCTCAACTTCATGTGTCCTGCTGGCCTTCCTGACATTCATGTGTATAAGCTATGTGCACATAAGTCTGCCTTTTGAGATCTTCTGCAGAGAGGGTTGAAAATTCTGCTGTCCGTGCGCCCCATTGTTAAGCTCTTGGGGGGGGGGTCCTATTCAGGTCACAGTGTTTCAGGACTTCAAGATACTAGATTATCAGCTTTGAAAGAAGAAACCCAAAGAACAGCTAGTTCATGTTAACAGCTTATAACAGTAGGTGTTCTATGCTCCAAGGCCAAAAACAAGAGTTTTCATGCATGACTTTATTAAAGCAAGCTTTAAAATTTCGTATCCGAGCTTGTCAACTATAACACAGTCAATTGCAATTGCTGAGATGACAAACATAAGTGAGATGCACATCATATCCTGAAAGGTGGAAAAAGGCATAGCTTCCAGAAAACAGTAAAGTGAGAAGATTATAATTCCACATCTTGAAAGTTTATTATGAGAAATGTTGACCAATTTATTCCTACCCCTTTTAGAGGGCCAAACTAGATGGAATAGTTTCCCAATATATATATATATTTAACTGAAATGCAGGAGAAGAGGCTGTTGAATCCCATTCTTCCCAGCCGTTTCTTCTCTCAACTTCATTCCCGCCGCCCACCAGCTGCTTTCCACCACCACCAGGACAATTATAAACTGTAGTTTGGCCCTAGAGTGTGAGAACAAAGGAGAAGTACCCTTTTGCCAAAGTGGCAAAAATTGGAAGTGGCCCCTTTGGTGTATGTTAGAAATTGTATGCTTTGGATCTGCATTAGATTGCATCTGTCACATGCCTGACTCCTAAAAACAACACCACTATGCATACATGTTTTTACTGAGCAGCCTTTAGGCTCAAGGCAAGCCTTCTGTTCTCAATATTTGTTTCCATGTGTGGCTGTTTTTTCAGCTTTATGCATTGTATATGAAAACTGACTTCAATAAGATCTTCTGAGTGTTTCTTTGGTTTCATAGGAATAGCCTTTCAAAATAAGGTCCCTGTGTTTGGTTTGGTTTTTCTCCAGATTTACCATTAAAAGAAACAACACTTCTCCTAGATTCAAGAGACTATAGCACTTTACAGCAAGAATGGCTTATAAACAAATAAAGCCAATTATGACGGTCAGCACTTCTACAGATGTTGAATTTGACATGCATCCAAGAAACAACTTCAGAAATGAAGTCATACGAGAAATAAGCCACTCCTTTCATTCCACAAGATTTCATCAATAATAGTTCAGACTATTTTTGCAAATGTCTGTGCTTAGCTTTTTTTTATTTAAAGAGAAACCATTCTACTAGAGCAGATTTCAATTAGTAACAACGATAGATAGCAGGATAACCAGTGTGGTGCTCTACAGATGTTGTTGAACAACCGTTCCCATAATCCTTGACCATTGGCCATGTTGACTGAGTCTGATGAGAGCAATTGTCCAACAACATCTGGAGGACACTTCTTTGTCTGTCCTTTAAGGGTATTCAATTCAAAGCACATCGCGTTGGTTTGGGTAAGTCTGACTTCCAATCAAGCAGTTTTAGCATCACAACCAATTTTCAGGCTGCTTACCATGTTACACAGTGGCAAACGCCTGTTTGACCACATGTACATGCACCAGGGACCTTCAGTCAGTGCTAATTATGGCTTCATGTGCTGATATGTTAGAAATGACCAGGCTTTGCTGTTTGCACATGTTGTACTTTTATGGCTTGGAATATAATGCTTTATGTTACAGTCCCATTAAAAGAAAGCCTGACACTGAACTGAGGGCATTAGGATAAGTGAAGTTGCCAGGGTGAGGGCAACTCAGAAGCACAAAATATCAGATGAGTGTCTCAGATCTGGTTCTCTTATTCAACAATCTCCCTTAATGAGCAATTTGATCATCAGAAATATTTGGAGAAGGTTATATAAGAGCTAATGTGGTGATGATTTGTATTAGCACCAAGGCATGGTTACAATCTAAATTCAAACTAATATAGCTAGATCACTGTTGTGACAAGATCATGCTTTTGGCTAAAGTGAGCTTCTTTTCACATTCCAGGTACAAGCTTTGGATTGACAGCTGTTCAGAGATGTTTGGAGGTTTGGACATATGTGCTGTCAAAGCAGTTCACGGCAAGGATGGGAAGGATTATATTTTTGAGGTGTGGTATATGCTTTTCCTCTGCCAACACTGTTTTTGTTGTTGTTGCTGCTGCTGCTGTAAGATAATAAGGAAAACCTCTGCTCCTAAAGATTCCACAAATGTTCTTTAATTCATGCAAAGCACACACCACTTTGGATTACTTAGCAAACAGACTAGGATGATTTTGAAGTTTGGTAAATCCATCTGCCCAAGGATGCAGACTTTGGCTTTGGTCCAAAGTTTTCTAGTGGGAGCAGAAGGACACTTAACTCACATCAGTAGATTTTCACAGGTCTCCTCCCAATGCTGCACGCCATTCCCAAGGCTCTCCCAACTCTTAGGACCAGTTTTTTCAATGAGGCACTTGGGCTGTAGCAGGAACAAGAGGTCAGGAAAGCCATATTCCTTCAGCAGAATGTTGCTAGCAGTTCTTAGTGTCCAAGCTTTTATTTTAATAATGTGATTTACATAGTCTTATTTTTTTAAAAAAAAAATTATTGGTTTTACAACCTTTTTTAAACAATACAAACAAATAAAAAGACAAACAAACACGTATAATTTCATAACCTTATTTTCATAACCCTCATTTCTCGGACTTCCCCATACCTCCCCTTTCTGCATCCCAATTTCCAAAATTATTTCAGCAACTTCTAAGTAATTTTATCAAATATATGTCCTCTTAGTTTTTTCTTCGGCTTAATCTTATGTCACTGTAGTCCCTTTTTCTTTCTCCACACCTTGACATTTTAACATTCATCAATTTTATAATAGTTCTTAAGGTAAACTTTAAATTTCTTCCAGTCCTCTTCCACCGTCTCTTTCCTCTGATCACGGATTCTGCCAGTCATAGTCTTAAGGCTCATCACAGTCAGGGTTCAGGCTTTGTTAATGATGATGATGATGATGATGATGATGATGATGATTTATTTATACCCTGCCCATCTGGCTGAATTTCCCTAGCCACTCTGGGCAGCTCCCAATCAAGTGTTAAAAACAATACAGCATTAAATATTAAAAACTTCCCCAATCAACCTTGGTCACCCTGATCAAGAGGACAGGGGAGAGTGACCATATTATTATTACTTGATCTCTCAACAGCTTTTAATGTAATTGACCATGAGATCTTTGTTTACCAGCTCTGTGGAAATGGGAAACGGACACTGTTCTCCCTCCAGGTCTCCCTCCAGGATTGGTTTCATTGGATAGCATTGGATTATTGTCTCAGAGCCCCTGGGTGTCATGGGGTGGGGTGTCACAGGATACAGTCCTGTCCCTAGTGCTATTTAACATCTACATGAAGCCACTGGAAGTGGTTATTGGGAGTTTTTGGTGAGGTATCATCAACAAACTGAGTTTGCTGATGATACCCAGCTTTATTTCTCTATAATGTATGAATTAAGAGAAGCTGTGCAAGCCTCTCCTATGCCTAGACTTGGTGGTGGGCTGGATAAGGGCCAATATCCTGACTCACTCCTGACTTTGCTTGGTGGGTTCCTTAATCTGAACAATTGGTCAATGACCTACTTTGCATGGGGTTGTTCATTCCCATAAACAGTAGGCTCCATCTTAAAATCACTTTTTCTCTGCAACAACATTGTTGAGTAGGTTTTTAAATTTCACCATGAAAACTCAGGTTAAGAGAGAGACCAGTGTAGATAAGGGAGAAGGAATCTGTGGTGCTCTAGACGTTACTGGACACCAGTTCCCGTCATCTCAAGCCAGCATGGAAATTGGACGTGGATGGTGGCAGTTGAGACCCAGCAAATTCTAGAGAGTCACAGATTCACCTCACTCTGATTTAGATGATTAATATATATTGCCACTTCTGGTCTGCTTTCTGTAATAACCATGCACAATTGTTTTCTCTAGCTCATAAGTGCCATGTGATTTGTTTGCTATAGGGGGATTCAGCATGTTTTCCATTTGCAGGCCAACAGCATGTGCTGTTGTCCCCTTCATTTCTTTTTCTGGTTCTGGTCTCCTAATCATATGACATGTTACTTAACCCTTTCTGTCTGCCCAGAATTTTTAATTTTTTGTACTTTAACAGTGCATTTCTTTATTTGTCTACTCAAAAGTGAGCTCAATGATCTTCCAAGTAGACTTACCTTCAAGTATTTGTGTACAAGATTGCAGCTTATTATTATTATTTAGCAAACTATCTTTTACACAAGTCTCAAGGCAATTTACAAGCATGCAATAAAAACTACCATAAGTAGATTTAAAAGCAGTACAAAAACAACTTAATATGGTTTTAAAAACAACACAAATTAGACTGTTTCTTTAAAAGAAAACACACACCAACATTTTAGGTTGATATTTTGTTATATATCATTTATTGGGGGGGGTTGTGTAACATATTATTACACTAGGCCCAGATGATTCCATCCAATTGTTCAGTGGCCATAATCTCTTGCCAAATTAGGTTCACCTAAACCCATGCCTAACTCTCCCTTGTATTATGATTTATGGCTCTTTTAAAAAGTGAGAGAAAAATAATAATCTGAATCTATTCTAATAATTTCGTAAAGGTAGGTATGTGGGGTCCCAAGCTATAAAGATAAAAACAAACCAGTTCAAGTGTCATTCTTTCAGATGAACTTTAATAATAAACTTCTAATGAAAACTACAACAAAAATAAACTTTTTCTTCCGGGGAATGTTTTATAGAAACTGTGAACCTGCAATTATATCCAAATGAGGTATAGAAGATAATACTTGACTGTTCAAATGATAATTTTAGAAACCATTAAACTTGCTAGCAGACTAGTTACATAATCCTAGCTTTATTGTTTGGCATCAAAGCTTTTGTTGGCATGGATAACTTCAAGAGTAGTTGTGGGGCAGCAATAGCAAAAATAATAATGGTGATCAGAACAGCTGATACCTCTTGCCCATTTGTTCACCATTAAAAAAAAACCAATTAAGTAGTTCATTACTGTTGTTATTAGGGATTTATTAAGTTGGAGGAATTATTATCTTACTATCCTCAGAAGGAGATGTGAAAAATTTAGCCTGTAAAAGCCATGCAGGATCATTATAGATAATTGCTGGTCTGCTGAAATTTATTACAGTCTCTTGATCTTTTATTTAAATACATAGGGTAGTTCTGCTGTGGTCAGAAGAGTATTAGGATGGTGGGGAAATGTCATAATTCTGAACTGTAGCTCTAACTCACACACTTCTGTACATACTCCTTTACATAACACTATTGTTCATCCACTGTGCTGTAACTGTTCCTGGGACATTGTGCTTGATGCACACCAAGCTAGACTCTTAACAGCCTGGGCCAGTTACTGATGAGATCTGGAACTGTTCTTCTGATCCAGTTTCTCTATGACATCTTCAACCCCCAGGGCCATAGGTCTTGAAACCAATACATATTCCAGTAAGCATTCCGGGTCCACTCCCCTACCCAGTACTTTTGCTTTATTAAATAAATAATGTTCCCTTTGGCTGGGGAGCAGAAGTTGTGAGCATGTGGCTGCTTCTAAAGCCCCAAGAGCAGGTGCTGTTGCTGGAGATTTCTCAGTGTTCAGTGTGTCCACATAGTCAAGGACAGACTTACATTGTCTGATGCCACATCATATCACAACCATACCACATCAAGGAACAGTTGAAATCACCCATCC
Organism: Podarcis bocagei; assembly: GCF_964188305.1. Taxonomy (NCBI): domain Eukaryota; kingdom Metazoa; phylum Chordata; class Lepidosauria; order Squamata; family Lacertidae; genus Podarcis; species Podarcis bocagei. The sequence goes on along the minus strand of NC_138126.1, from coordinate 53,802,713 downwards.
AGTTTTTCTTGCAAGATACTTTTTAAAATTATACTTTGGCTTAGTTTCCTTCCCATGTTACAAAAGAAAAATTGAGTGGCTTCCACAAATCTCCTCACCTTTCCTGATGAACAAAACTGAGATTTGAACATAGAGAATTTTAAAATTTTGTAATAATAATAATAATAATAATAATAATAATAATAATAATAATAATAATAATAATAATACCCTGCCCATCTGGCTGGGTTTCCCCAGCAACTCTGGGTGGCTCACAGCATATATTGAAATACTTGATTTATTTACAATCATCCACAGCACAATATGGATAACAATAATGGTCTGTAACACAGCATAAACAAATCACTAAAATGATATTTCACTGCCTAATCAGCTTTTGTTTCTTCTAGGTTATGGATTGTGCTATGCCTTTGATTGGTGAGCATCAGGTTGAAGAGAAACAGCTTATTACTGAGCTGGTCGTAAGCAGAATGAACCAACTCTTGTCTAAAACACCTGTACCATCTCCTCAGAAACCAACTGCCACTCAGCAGCCACAAGTAAGGAATGCAGACACTCTTCATAAACACATGCCGGATTTCAGTAGACAAATGTCATGAGGATTCAGGACGTGTTGAGCTGTTGTTATTAGAAGGAAGTGGATAGTAAAAATGGAGTGTGATTTTTGTGCTTCCTTAGAACAGAGTTTCAAGCATCATATATTTAAAATATCCAAGCAAGAGCTCATCAATAAAGTTGCAACATATATAATGGCATATAAATGACATTAAACGTAGGTTTCTGAATATGTTACAGTGGCATAAGCTGAATCAATAGTCTTGACTCCAGTTTGCTCCAATGTGCTTTGTTTTCACTCAGTTCTTTCAATAATCATCAAGGCTGGTACAAAGGGCTCTGTGCATCCATGGTTTTGTGGCCATGCTGGTTTTACTTTTATTTTATTTATTTAAAATGATTATATGCTGTCTTTCCCAAGCTCAAGGCTGTCAAAATGCTATGAAATACTGTAAAACTGTAAATAAAGATATAACAACAATGTAACTTAGCAACTAAAAATATTCTCAAGACAACTATGCAATCAAATCAGCCTCCAGAAGCCACTCAAGTAGTTTGCAAACTTTATGGAAAGCAATAGGCTCAGTCATTCTAGAGCCAAAGCAAACTGCAGTAAAGGGTAAAAGCAGCAGAGTCTGATCAGATGAGTTTATAACCAGCATAAGTATTCTTAGTTGGTGGTCATTTACTCTGAGGTCAAAAGAGAAAGAAAGTTGTCCACAGTTTCTTTTTTGCACCTCTAACATGCTCCAACTGAGATCTGTTCTTAGATTGTGGAAGTCAATCTAGTATGCTAATAGTCAAATATTTTCACTTGGGAAAAAGCCCAATAGATGAGTTTTGTTTCCTGCTCAGACTTTAAGGGCCTTTTCTCATGTTACGCTTGTCATGTGAAAACTACTTTCAGTAGAGAAAGTGATTCGATGCATGGATTGCCCCTGTCATCTAGAAAGTTCCCATGCCATTTTTAGCCATTCCATGGTTGCCCCCTGGTATAGAAACTCTACATGATGGAAGTGTTCCATATAGCTAGTCTTCTGTGGCCACCATGCAGAGGCTGTTTCCTGTGGCCTCCATATTTTGTAAATGTGTCATGGAGACTAGACCTGACAGAACCTCCCATCAGGTTTAGTTTACTACTGAACCAAAAGAAAGAAAAAGGTTAGTTACTGACTTTGGTTTGATGCTCTTGCTGTTGTCCATCTGAATCTATCTGTTTTGCATGCATTTCATTTCAGCAAGCACATCTAACATGAAGGGATTCAGTTAACTCTTGCTCCTGGTTTGTGATTCAGAATGTTATTTGAGACAATGAGCAATAGTCTGTGTTTTTGTGTCTTATTTTGCTTTGATTTCAGCCATTGACTGTTTTGGGGTATCACAGAAACATCTGGGATCACAGCTTATTGATTCCTAAGCCTAGTTTAGGTTGAGCCAGAAAAGGTAGAGCTATCATCTTGCCACATCGTTGTTGTGACGTTTCAGAATATGCAAGCAACTGATGACCACATACCATCAATCAATCAATCCATCCCCTTTTCATTACTTCCTCATGTTAGTCATCACCTCTCATCGTGATCAGGTCTGGAGGGTGGGGATAAATTTGAAAGAGAATTAACTCATGGAAGATACCACCCTAGTGTAGAGTGATTCGACTGTAGACAATGGAGTAGCGTGGGGGTGCAGGGGGGGCCGGCCGCACCAGGCACAACATCGGGGGGGCGCTCGCACTCAAGTGCTAAAATCCACGGGTTAGGGGGCGCAAATTACTTGCCTTGCCCCGGGTGCTGACAACCCACGCTACGCCACTGACTGTAGACCATAGTTCTGTGAATATAAGTGTGTGCGCGCGCCACTTTTCTGGAAAAAAAAGCTTCAAAGAAGCAATGGAAAAATAAATGGTGCTTATGGTAGCTGCTAAATGGTAGTAATTGGACTGAAGAGATATGATGCAAGTTTCAAAGATAAACAAGCAAGCAAAAAAACTATTTATATTCTCAAAAGGGGCCCACATCAGTTAAACAATTGAAAAACTAAGTTTGTGGTACACCTCAAATCAGCTTGTTCTTGGAGGATAGTGACTAATTTTTGTTTTAAATTTTGTCATGTTCTCCGAGTAAAAAATAATGCAATTCCACAGAACCAAGTGGTAATGCTTCTATTTTGTACTGTACCACTTGAAAGGCAACACAAAATTATTTCAGTCTCATCTAACCACATACAGTGACTAAACTTCATTGTAAAGCGGTTTTAAAAGAATAGCCACATAAAACAAAATAGAGAAATTGCTTTCTTCTATAAAAACATTTTTCACATTTAGATCAAACTATTCTATCCTATGTAAATAGTTACTTGTTGCTGTTGTTGAAGATGAGATCATTTTCCAGAAAAGATCAGCAGACAAAAAGATCAGCACATTTATAATTCCTCTGCAGGTAGAAAATGAGGATGGGTGGTAATTAAAACTATTTTTAATTCTTAAGGAGGCAAATTCCTGCCCTGTTGTGCAATGCTGATATTCATCTACAGAATTTCATTTTCAGATTTTCAGTACACAAAAGTGAATGGAGGTCAACAGCAGATTCTGAATTTCTCTAAGGGCTCTTAAATTATATAGATACTCTTAAGTGATTGTGAGGGTTAACTATTCATTTTCTTAAGAGCATAATACAAGCTAATAGATTTTGGTGCATTCTTTTAGTACTTTATGATGCAACTGAGGATACAGTAGCCCTTAAACATACTATAGTGCACGGGTGTCAAACACAAGGCCCGCGGGCCGAATCCGGCCCGCCAGACCTCGTCATGTGGCCCTTGTACATTTGAATATCTACTTATATTCTAGTTCCGGGCAAGCGGCTTTTCTGAAAGACAGGAACCGGCCGCAGCCCCAGGTTTTTATTCCCCTCCCTTCCTTTTGCTGCGGAGAGGAAGCAAGAACTGCAACAAGCCCCGGAGCTGGGAAGAGGGCGCGTGGGTGGCTGAGTTGGAGGGTGAAGATTTGGGTTGGGCAAGAAGGATCAAGGGTCGGGAGCGAAAGCGCAAGTCAGGGCTCCCTCGCCAGCCCCCACCCCCCTCTTTGGACATCCGAGCAGACCCCGCAGCGCAGGCAGCCGTGAATGGGGTGGGGAAAGGCAGGCGAGAGAGACCACCAATCCAGGCCAGCTGTGCCCAAAGAGGGTCGACGATCCAGCTGCACTGCAGCCCGCCCGCCCGCCCCCCTCCTCCAACGCGAAGATCAGCCACACAAGTTCAGGACTTCCGGGTTGACGCGATCTGGAAATGGCGGATTCCCTCCGAGCTGCGGAGGGAATCGGCTCTACCGAGGACGGGTCTTTGCCGCGCCGGCGACGCGGGGACCCTTAAAAACCGCAGGCGCGGATGCCTGCGGACTGAAGACTCGGCGGGTGCCTTAAGCACCCCCCCTGATCCACGAAGAGCCTTTTTAAAGGCTGCGGAGAGGATACGGGGGTGGCGTGGCACTGAGAGTCGATCGCTACCTCGGTGGAGCGAAGCCGCGAGCCATGACCAGAGAGCGCTGACTTCCTTCCTTGAAAATTTGGACTGAAAGAATCACCCGTGAGTAAGACGGATTGGGACTTTAAAAAATTTACCCTGAATTGGAGACGACCGGGGGGTGTGCTAAAAGGAAGTCCGCACCCCCCCCTTGCAGACGATCTACGCAACGACATAAGAGCTAAGCTGGAGAGCCTACCCTTGGTGGGGTGAGTTAAAAAGGACATTAACTTTCAAGATTTGGCTAAAGGAAATTTTGGGCTGGAGAGTGGAGTTTTGGAAACCTTCTTTTTGTTTTAAACAACCCCCCCTCCCGGGCTCGGGAAAGTCCTGCCTTTGTGCCTGTGTAAGAGCTGCGGAGTTTGACAGCTGTCAAAGCTGTCAAACGGGCGGTTTAAAGTGGAAAAATCGCTATCTAAGATCCCTCTGGACTAAGACGAGTTATAATTGAGCCAAAATTGTTGGAAACAAAGTAATAATAATTTGTTAAAGGACTGTTGGAGAAAAGACTAATAAGTAACCAGATTCCCTCTAGGGGGAATTCTGTGTAACTACAATGGATACAATGGCTGTGGAAGGAAAGTTACTAGTGGAAATCGAAAGGATGTTTCAACTGGTGGAAACCTTACAAGAGCAGAGCTTGGCCATGAATAAACAACTTGTGACTATGACCTTGGGAACAGGCAACTCTGCTCTCTGTATTGAGGACCTGAATGAGAAAGAATCCACAGCTGAATGGGAAACAATATCTACAGAGGTGGAAGAGACTAAACAACAAGAAAAAGAAGAAGTAACCTTGGGAAGTAACAACCAAAAGCTGACATCTGTGGAACACAAGCAAGGAGATGCTGGGAACTTATCTACCACAAGTCTGCGAAAGACACAGAAGAAGAAGGAGGAGGTCCCGGGACAATATGGAATACAGGAACTTAAAATAAAGAAATATGACTGGGGCCTCAGTTTGGACTTTGATTCTGAAGATACAGGCTTTGTGGAAACTTTTCAGCAGTTACTTTCAAATCTCCTTGTGGGAAGAGAATACACTTTGATGGTGAAAGAACTCTTTCCAGACTCGACGACTGACATAAAGGACTACCAACAAGACAGGCGGAGAGGGACTGAAATAGACTTGAAAGCCTCGGACGTGAGGAACCCAGGCTGAGAATCTCGAATTTGGATTTCTATTGGGAAGGGACAAAAACCGGGGATGGGAGGGAGGGAAGAGGAGATTCTTAAAAACTCTTAAGACTTTTAGGTTTGGTTAATATGACTCTTAATTAAGACAAAATGAAAATCGATGGAAGAGAACTTAAGTCCAACTTAGGAAAATCAATTTTTATTATAAAAGAGGTAATAAGATGAATAAGATGGTTAAGAGGAGAAACATCAACTTGCTGATATAATCTTGGGAACTGGGATGCACGAGGGGGGGTGGGGGGAAGTCAGGGAACAAGGTTACGAAATGGGGATTTGCTGATTTTATACATGTTTTTGTTTTGTGTTTTTTCTTTGTGTGTGTTTTGTTTTTATAAAAGCAGAAAACCAAATAAATTTTTTTAAAAAAAAAAAAAAAAAAAGATCAGCCACACAAGTTCGCCAGCCGAGCTCCGGGACGCGGGCCTGACCGAGTCCCTGGTGCAGCCGCCGAAGCTAGCAAATGCACGGGAGCGGCAGGGTGAGAAGAAGCTGGGCTCCAGTTAGGCTTCGCCAAAAATGCTGTAGGTGTGAGGCTGTGTGGCGCGCTTTGTATACGGCGTGCTGTATCCCTCTGCCGGAGCAGCGCCTTCTTTTCCCCTCTCCCTCCTGGGACTGGGGCATGTGGCAGCAGAGTGACTGCAGCAGGCAGCCCTGCCCCCTCCCCTCCCCACACCCGCCCCGGCCCCTCCCCCACTCCCTCCCAGCTGCCAGCCCAGCTGGCAGGCGGCGAGGAGGAGGAGGAGGAGAGGGGTCGCTGGGCGCGCGCTCCATCTCCCTCCAAGGAAACTGCGGGCAGCTGCAGCAGCTGGCGCATTGGCTTCAGAGCGCCTGCCAGGGGTTGCAGCAGATGCTGCTCGCGGCTTAGGCGGCTTCCGTGTTCCTGCTTTGGTCCAAGAGGCCGAGCTGTTCCGCAGCAGGCAGGGAGAAGGGCAGGCTGTGTGTCTGCTGCTTGCCTCGGAAGTCCCAAGGTGCAGAAGCCTGGCAATAAAAACAAGAGCGGAAAGGGGCCTGGCGAAGATGCGTTTGGGGCCGGCCCTACTGTTAGGCAGAGTGAGAGACTGGTTTGGGGGTGGAGGGCAAGAAGAGGAAGCAAATTCTTGCCTAGTTCACTTATTGTTTCTGGAGTTTTGCTCCCAGGGAGAAGGAGAGGAACCTGTGGGAATTCGCAATAACCGCAATAGCCAGCCTGTACATTTGAATATCTACTTGCCATTATTCTGACTATGTTTCTGCTTTCAGAGCTAGTTATTACTTACATTATTACAAAAAACAGTAATAATTGAATGCAGTGACAATAATTTATGATAATAAAGAGTGGACACATAGTCCTACAGATACAACCGGCCCTTTGAGGGTGACCAAACTGCTGATGCGGCCCCCGATGAATTTGAGTTTGACACCCCTGCTATAGTGCATCAGTCTGTCACTACTGGCACACTGGGTCACTGCATCTGGCTCTTAACCAGAAGCCCACCCAGGAATGGTTGCGGGCAGGATTCCCTGCATTGCTGGGGGTTGGACTAGATGATCACCAGGGTCCCTTCCAACTCTGCATTTCTGTGATTCTACAATCATACTCTTTAGTACTTTAAGCATTAATTCTGTTTTGTAGGATTTCAAGTTACACAATCTGAAAACCAAAGCCCACAGGGGCTCCAGTTCTCATTCAAAAGCATCTCTTTTATTTTTAACCTGTGTATCTATGTAGCTCTTTCATTGCATCAGTCAGCTCTCAGCACTAACAAGAAGACAGTTTAGCGGCAATCTCTGTTGCCTACAATCCTGTAGCTTCCTGAAATCCTAGTCATCGTCTGCGGTTCAGGCAGCTGGCGTATCAGCCCCATCACCATTCTGAGAAGAAAACCTGTCCTCTTGTACTGGTAGGAGAAGCCTCCAGGCTAAAAACTATTCTGAGTCTCATTTCTGAAAACACCCTTTGTTCTAAGAACCTTCAGATTTTAGCGCCATCTCGTGGAAATCCTGTTTTGAACAAGAGTCCTTACATTCTGTTTTTAGGGGCAGGTTTTAGCAAATTGAACTAGTTTATTGAGGGCTGTAGAATACATTTCCAAATTGAATGAGCCAGAAAGAAATTTTTGTTTCTGCTTATTCTGCTAGCTTTGATGGAGTGTTTATGGGCCATTATCTAGTGTCTATGGTGTTGTTAAACTGATCTAAGCTGAATCAATGAAATCATAAACAATGACTGAATAATAATAATAATAATAATAATAATAATAATAATAATAATAATAATTTATTATTCAAACTGAGCTGTTTGTGTCAGTCTGGGATCCTGACCTTAAACATTTGCATAAGCCAACCTATGCACTGGGTTTTATTAACTGTGCTTAGAATTTGTTAGAAAACACATCATGTCCTAATTTTCTACAGAACAATTTTGCTCTTGCATTTGTCGTTTGTCTGAGCTCCTCTGCCAAGGTCTCAGAGCCTGTCATTAGGATGCTGGAACTAGAACAAGAAATAATAATGCCTCCATACAAGCAGGAAACCTCTGGGTTTTTTTGTGCTGCTTCAAGCCTAGCAGTGAGATTTCCCCCTGACCAAACACCTGCACCTGAGAGTTTTGTAGTCCAAGGATCATTGCTCTTCCATGGCATCCCTAAGGAGTCACAGCGGCTGACCCAAAAGTTCCCTTCCCATTTTCATTGTGAGGAAAGGGTTAGTGACAGCTGCATTGAAAATATTGCAAAAGGTTTGCAATAAAAGACAGAGCTAACCACATTAGAAGAAATGGTGTGTTCCAGAGATTGCCAGTTACTTCCAATCTGGGTTTTATTTTTCCTGGCTTCTCCATACTTCCACATCAGAATAGGATTGTAAAGTGCCACTTTATACATGCCAGGTGCCCTTTGCATAGTGTTGGGAAAAGATGTGCAAGGGTGATGTGAATCCAACACACACACACACACACACACACACACACACACTGCAGGTGCTGACAGTGGGATACAGGAGATTTACAGACATGGTTATTGCAAGCACACCTGCTGACTCAGTGCACCAGCAGATGGAGCTGTTGTTACATGACAGCAAGATATATAGCTTAGTTCTTGGGGCGCTGTTTTTTCATTTTGCTTGTTTGCAGCTGAACTTTATGAATAATGAAAAACACTTCTCAAGAACTAGGAGATCTGTTTCTTTACTGTTTAAAAGAAACCATATAACAATAATCTTGTAAATGAACATTTATCCTCTGCACCATGCATGCAGACCATGAGACCCTTTTAAAGACATGATCTCTGTAGTATAACCTCTATGTTGCCAATACCAAAAACATCCCAAGGAAAGGGCACAGGAAAATTCTAACAGGGCTCTTCTGCTTCGAAAAGAACTGCTGAGCAGAAAGATAGAAGACTGGAAGATGCTAATAATAACAACCAATGATTTCCCATTACACACAATACTGGTATCATATATAGTGGTACCTTGGTTCCCAAACGGTTTGTGGATGTTTTTCAGAAGCTGAACACCTGATGTGGCTTCCACTTGAGTGCAGGAAGCTCCTGCAGCTAATTGGAAGCCGTGCCTCGGTTTTCGAATGGTTTCGGGAGTCAAATGGACTCCCGGAATGGATTACGTTTGAGAACCAAGGTGCCACTGTACACATGATACTAGTATTCAGGTGGCTGGGTGCTCACTGGAGCGAGATGGTTTGAGCATTTAATGCCAATTCTGGCCCAACTGCACAGGCTGCCAGTTAGTTTCTGGGTGGAATTCAAAATGCTAGTTTTGACCTATAAAGCCTTAAACAGCTCAGGACCGCAATACCTCAAGGACTGCCTTTCCCCATATGAATGGACCCTGACCCTGCAATCATTCTTCATGTGCCTCGTCTTCAGGAGGGCAGCAAAATGACAACGGGTCTTTTCTGTGGTGGCTCCCCGCTTGTGGAGTGCTCTCCCCAGGGAGGCCTGCTTGGCGCCTTCATTACATATCTTCTAAGTGCCAAACGAAAACATTCCTCTTTCCCAGATCTGTGGCTAATTAAACAACCTCTGGCCTTTTAAAATGTGGTGGAGTTGTTGTTTCTGTTTGTTACCATGGTGTGTATTTTGGTGTTTTTATTATTGTAAACTTGCCTGTGATCCTCGGATGAAGGGTGGTATAGAAATTTAATAAATAGATAAATAACATACAGATGAACAGATTTTTAAAAAAATGTCCAAAAAATTGCATGCACACCTCACACGAAAGCTTATACCAAGAAAAAACTTAGTTGGTCTCTAAGGTGCTACTGGAGAATTTTTATATATATTTCGACTACCTACCTGAATACAGATGAACAGAACAGTCAGTTGTTTGAAAAAGAAGCAATGCATCTTAATGGTATTCAGAGATATCAATTAGACAGGCTGTTTGGCAATTTCCTTGGACTGTTGAAGGCTAAGAATGGAAGAGATGGAATGAAATAGTCCCATTTGCTGTTTAAGCCTCATGATCCTTAAGCCTCAGGAACGTAAGAGTGGATGCCATGCTAACTGAAGCACAATCCTAGGTTCATCTAGAAGGCTGAAGATTGTTGGCATTGCCTTCTTTCCCTAGCAAACCTTGTTGTTTCTTCTTTCTAGTATTTATGGTTCAGGCAGCTTCTTGCACTGGCCTCTGTGACTCCCATGCAGAATGGGATTCTGCTTATTCTGTGGACTCTTCCTACTTCGGCACCAGCATAGGTACCTTAAACTAAATCCTTTGAACAGTGCCTTAGCACTCTTAACAGCACGGGCTATTAGGCAAACCTCACAGCAGAGAATATGGGCAGCTTCAGTCGCTGTACTTATTCTGAAAGTGCTTGGCTTCACACAAAATATTGCAGCTATTGATATTCAAGGGCTAGGTTGGGCAGACTTTCTGCAAATGTCAAGCATAGGTACAGAGTGCATAATTAAGAAGCTGATGGCATTTAAATGAACAACTTCACTCAGGTCAGATCAGTGAGCCAAATTTTTTAAAGGATTATCTTGCTCATGTTAGTCTGGGCATGCAAACACTGCATTTAGAATATATGTTGTCTTATCTCTTCTTCATAATGTGCTGAACAAGCATACATTTCAGAAGGCATAATGTAGAACCTGCATTGCCCCTGTTACGCATGTTCCCTTTTAGGGCCTACAGGACTCCTGTTGGATCTCAGCTAAGTGCTGGATCTCTTGAGGGTTTTTTATCCACCAGGCATTTTTTAGTTCTCTGGTTCCTCTTTGAACCTCAGCCTTAGCGCTGGCATAGGTTTTTTTCTTAGTGGCACAGTTTCTGTCTCTTTGCCAGATCTGAAAAGCCTTCCTTTTCTTGTCAATCATGCATTCAATCTCACTGTCATTCTCATCAAACCAGTCCTGGTGTTTCTTGGTTTGGTATCCAATAGTTTGTTCACAGGCTGCAATAATGGATGTTTTTAGCTTGGTCCAGTGTTCCTCAGTGTTATCAGGGAATTCTGAACGCAGATGGTCCTTAAGAGTCATTTGAAAGCAATCCCGCTTAATGGGATCTTGAAGGGCTTGAGTTTTTGCACCTTGGTTTCCTTCCTTGAAGCCTGTGTTGAGGTATAATCTTGATAGCCATCGTGGAGCATATTAGTCGGTGATCTGTCCAGCACTTGTCGGCACTCGTCATAGTACCACACTTCTAAAAGATAAAGAAGCTAATGCACTGAGCAGGAAAGAACATTACCAACATCTCCTTAACTTCCCCGTAGCTGCTGAGGCCCTCGCACAAATTCCGCAAAAACAAGTTAGAGATTAGCTTGCAGTATCTCCAAATCTGGGAGAGTTGTGTACAGCTATTAACCAATTGAAAAACAACAAAGCCAGAGGACCTGATGGGATATCTGCCCAAGTCTTCAAAGTGTGTGGAATATAATTTACACAACAACTTCACAAGCTCATCGAAAAAATCTGGGAGAGAGAAGAGATCCCAGCAGATTTTAGGGCTGCCAAAATTATCAATCTCTTTTAAAAAGGTGATAGAACTGATTGCAGAAACTATCAAGGCATCTTTCTATTAGCTGTGGCTGGCAAAATTCTTGCAAGGATGTTAGTAAACCGTCTCTTAACAATATCCGAGGTGACCCTTCCTGAATCCCAAAATGGGTTTTGGCCCTCTAGGGGGACAGTGGACATGATTTTCACTGCTTGACAGCTTCAAGAAAAATGCAGAGAACAAAACCAACCCCTGTATATGGCATTTATTGACCCGGCTAAGGCTTTCGACACTGTAAATCGTAATGCCCTGTGGACTGTCCTTCTGAAAAAAGGCTGTGCAGACAAATTTGTGAACATCATTTGGCTCCTCCATGATAATATGACAGCAACAATCGCAGATAACAATGGCTCTCAAAGTGAACTATTCACAGTGGGATAAGGTGTTAAACACGGTTGTGTTATTACCCCAACTCTATTCATTATTTTCATTGCCATGATCCTACACTTTGTCAAAGGGAAACTCCCCACTGGAGTAGAAATCATATATCGAACAGATGGAAAGCTCTTCAATCTGAGCATGCTGAAAGCAAAGAGTAAGGTTACCGTAACTTCCGTCATAGAGCTTCTGTATGCTGATGACAACATAGTGTGCGCACACTCAGAGGGTGACCTCCAAACCATCCTAAATATCTTTGCAGAAGCTTACAAAAAGCTTGGCCTGTCGCTCAACATCCAAAACACCAAAGTGCTGCACCAACAAGTACAAAATAAACCCTCAGCAGTGCCACAAATCCAACTCAATGGAGTAACGTTTGAAAATGTCGATTGCTTCTCCTACCTGGGCAGTTATCTTTCCACAAGGACCAACATTGATGCTGAAATCCAGCATCGCCTGAGCTCTGTGAGTGCGGCTTTCTCCCAAGTGCAGAGTGCAGAGTGTTTGAGGACCAGGACATTTGCAGGGAAACTAAAATGCTTGTTTACAAAGCTATTGTACTACCAACCTTACTATATGCTTGTGAAACATGGACCACTTATAAACACCATCTCCTGAAAAGATGTTGTCTCCGAAAATTTTTACACATCACTTGGGAAGACAGGCAAACTAATACCAGTGTATTGGAAGAAGCAAAGATCACCAGTGTTGAAGCAATCAACTTCGTTGGACTGGTCATGTTGTGCAGATGTCTCATTATCATCTTCCAAAGCAACTACTCTATTCCAAACTTAAAAATGGAAAGTGTAATGCTGGTGGTCAACAAAAGAGGTTTAAAGACTGTCTCAAGGCAAATCTTTAAAAATGTAGTATAAACACCAACAACTGGGAAACACTGGCCTGTGAGCGCTCCAATTGGAGAACAGTCTTTACCAAAGGTGTCATGGGGCTTTGAAGACACCCAAACTCAGGACGCAAGGGAGAAACGTGCTAAGAGGAAGGCATGCTTGGCAAATCCACACCATGATCCACTCCCGCCCGGGAACCAATGTCCCCACTGTGGAAGGATGTGTGGATCCAGAATTGGCCTCCACAGTCACTTATGGACTCGTTGTTAAAACTGTGTTTATGGAAGACTATCTTACTCAGCTACTAGTGATCACCAAAGAAGAAGACTTTCATTTGTAAAAGAAGCATGCTTGTTTCAGCACGAGAATTTTTTTGAGTCCATGACCATTTTTGCATGAATTTCCATGACTATGACATCCGTCTAATTGATCATCATGAATCAGAACCAATGGGTTCCCACTATCCCTCAGGCATGGCAGGCACTTGGCTGCAGAACCATTAACTTGGAAGCCTTTTGGCCACTGCTGATGCAACCTAACTGACTGGCTGCAAAGCACGTGTGTTTCTTTTGGTTTGGCCTTCATCAGCAAGTGTGCTGTGGCTGTGTGATTGGCCTAAGGTGTCTGCAACTTCTGATGGCTATTTGATAAATAAGGGCTCTATGCCTGATACAAGTAGGGAACTGGAGCTGCTAATTAGCGGGCAGCAAGTGCATCCGTAGGAAAGTGTGCAAGGGCTATTAAGGTTTCAAAATGCTTAAACAAAGCATGTATTTGAGGAAATCCAGTGACCAGGAAGTATGAGCTCGCATGCTGGGAAGCCTAATTTAAGGCAAAGGCATTTCCTTTTAGGTGGACTATATTAAACTTCAATTGTAAATCTGTTGGTTTGGTAAATATTTTAAACTTGAGATATTAATTACAGTTGGGAACGTTTGAGGAATTTAAACAGCCCCTTCATTTTCCCTTTCTGGCAACTTCAAATGCCTCAATATCATTTTCTTCAACTCCATGGAAATATTGTGTTCAGGAAGTCTACCCACATAAGTGGACATCGTCTGGCTGAGGAGATTGTGACAAACCCTGAACCAGAATAGGTTTAAGTCCCTGTGTGCAGCAGCAAAAAATCATTAATCTAGGCTGCTTCAACAGAAGTATAGTGTGCCAATCAAGGGAAGTAATAGTACCACACCTGGAATCTGTATCCAGTTCTGGGCGCCACAGTTTAAGAAAGATATTGACAAACTGGAACACGTTCAGAGGAGGGCAACCAAGATGATCAAGAATCTGGAAACTTTAGGAGGAACAGTTGAAGAAGCTGGGTCTGTTTGTCCTGGAAAAGAGGAAACTGGGAGGAGATATGATAGCTATCTTCAAATATCTAAAGGGCTGTCACATGGAAGAAGGAGCAATCTTGTTTTCTCCTGCTCTGAAGGGCAAGACCTGATGGTTTTGATTCCGCATTTAGCATCGTTGTCTAGTTTGGTCCTGTGACAAAATTCATTTGGGAATTACTCAGGGTTGCACAACTTGTGTTCCACCAAAACAAATTTAGTTTAGCAGGTAGGCCAGCCACAAAAATTGGGGAGATTTTTGAGCCATTAGTAGGCTATCATACATTGTAGGGGTGCCATGTTCAGCTTGATGGCAGCTAAAACAATAGTTACACAAATCTCAAGGTGTTCATGAACATGAACCAAGGCTTCAGAGTTAAATGCTTTTTGGCCTGGCTAATCATTCTGAATGTAATGTCTATCATAAAAGACACACCATGAAATGTTCTTACAAATACAACAAAGAAGTAATTAGGCAGCATTCCTTTCAAGGTGTGTATAATCTAAATTTATTGTTGTTTTAAATTTTGCAAGTTAATTTAATTCTCCACACTATTTAGGGGGTTCTTGGGAGATTGAGATGCAATACTTCTCCAGAGCATACTGGCAAGTGCCCTAAGAGATGACTTTTACTTGATAAGAGATTCTTAACATGCAGGAAGAGGCTTCCTCGAATGACAAAAACTTTCTCCTAGGTGTGATTCCTTATTGTAGCCCTGCTCATTTGACCTCTCTTCTGTTTTGCTTTCCTCCCCACCCCTTTTTTTCCCCTTTTGTCTTGCAGAGTGGATCACTTAAGGAGCCAGAACCAAACAAAGTCCCACCCCAGCGACCACCTCCTCAAGGTTGTTTACAGTACATTCTCGATTGTAATGGCGTTGCAGTAGGACCAAAACAAGTCCAGGCTACTTAAATTACTAAGACCAAAAGCAAGGGTTAAAGCCAAAAAAAGAGGAATCAAACAATACCAGTTTTTGTGCAGTTTTTGCATTGTTTAAGTGCTGACCTGGACTGTGTTTTTTCTATGCAGTGTCAACTATACTGTCTGGTTGTTTATCTGTTCATGTTTGTGTTGTAATGCTTACTTATGTTTCTCTGTATAACTCGTGATTCAGGGCTGTTGTCAACAGTGTACAAGAATTGTGCCTCTACCAAGTCAGTGAGACTGTTTATTATGGATGGCTAGACAGGTTTTTCTTTCTTTCAAGTATTCTATATTGTGGGGTAAAAAAGACTAACCAGCCCAGGTTGAAATTTATATACTTTTGCTTAACTCTGTGAGTACGTGCATTATATTTGTTTGTTTTTTTAAAAAAAAATGTGCATGATTGATGTAGAAAGGTGATTATAATATTTTTCAAGTCTCATTTAATAGTATGTTGAATGAGGCATCATTAACTTTTGAGTTCATACTTATAGGCAGTGCTTTTTGTGGTAAAAGAAAATGAACTCCTGGAATTCTTCTCTTGATAAAAGTGAAGGGGGTACCAGCACAAAATGGCTGCCAATGGCAGCAAAAAAGAAGTGACAGAATTCTGTACTGGTTTGTACTGTCGCAAAAAAGTACTGCTTGTAGGTAACATGAAAGACAAGTGCTTTATTTCATTTATTTCCTATGAAATATGAGAGAATTATTTCCAAGAATACATAAATATCCTTTATTTTCAATGCAGATTTTTTTATTTTAAAATCTGCATTAAATTATTAGCCTCAGTGCTATAAAAACGGGCCACTTATGTGCAATATTGATGCAAATGTGAGGGTACTGAATGTATTTAAGTTCAGTGACAAAGGTTCTCTAGTGGTTATGAAGTAGCCATCTGGTCTTGTACAAAACTAAATCAAGTGTGTTTACTAGATATTCCTTATCTACAAAATTCAGGTAAGCTACAGCTGTTTGTTAGAGGAAGTCAACAAGGCCATTAAAAGCCTTGCTAGATTAATCATCACCTTTTCCAAATATTGGGCTAGCCACATGTTTTTTTTTAAGGGATTTAAAAAGTGTGTGGTACATGGACTCAATGTGTGGTTGTTCTGTTCTATATTAGCTGAGGCTATAGCCAAGTAATTAAGATGCAGCTGTCATCTGATCTATCATTCTGAGCGTAAGCAACAGCATATATGAAAGTATATTTAACATATGGCTCAGAACAAGTAAAAAGGTTTAGGCTTAGCAGTTCACATTTATGACTCAAGTGTGTGTAAATAATAAATCAAAGTGACCCGACGGGTTTTACTTTTCCAAACTTTCTTATAGCCATAATTGCTTATGACTGTCACATAACCAATGGCTATGTGCATAATCTTAAAAGCAATATCTAGGCAGGGCAGTTAAACTGTTATGGAAAATCTAGCCTGTAAACGTTAAAAGGTGCACTATTATACTAGCTGTGAGCAAGGCAAAGGATTGTGTTTTGTCAATTAGAATCCCATACTAAGGTAAATAGCAGTCCCTAGGTTAATACAAACAAGCCTGTTTTCTTGTGAAACAATGCCAAGGTCTGAATTTATTTTCCTTGCAAACACTGCCAACAAAATTATAGCTCAGTTACCAAGTGGTTTTATTTGTTCTGTTTTGTTTTTAAATTCAGGCTAGTGAGCTGCAAATTTCACGCTGCTTTTGATGGGAATTTCAGTGCTTGTTGGGCATGCCACTGCGTCCTGCCCCTTTTTAGTCTATTATAGTATCATTCCGCTTTTGTGGTCATTGTTTCTGGTTAGTGATCTCTTGAGAACTACACTGATGATTTCGATTGTGTAGAATGAGTGCATCCCCTTCAGCCTCAGGTTCACACACGCCCCTCCTCACCTCCAAATCTCAACCCAAGTGAACAAAACAGCCTCCTGCCCTGAGGTGAAGAAATGAACCTACTGACTGAATGCCATTTAATATCAAGCCATGAGTGTTCTTTTGCATGTAGTAGTCTGAGTATTTACAAATGCTTTTGTGCATTGTTTACGAGCTCTGTGTGTGCGCGTGTGTGTGCGTGTGTGTGTGCACACGTGTGCCTGCAGACCTCAGAGAAAAAGAGCTGCATCGCAGCAGGACTTCAGTGCATTTATTGCAAAAGGTCTTCGGAGGGCACACACTGGTTACTTCCTGCCACAGATATTAAGCAAGCCAAAATGTCTCTGCATGCTAGCATGCTTAGGTGCAATATTGTGGGGTATAGGGAACTGATATTTTGCAGTCTAGGATTAATGTCCAGGGGGTTGGTGTGTGTTTGGTTTATTTTATTTTTCCCTTTCCTTTTATTTTTGTAAAAGCTTTTTTATTATTGTTGCTGCCTTTTTGTACCAAACCAGCTGCAAGAAAGTGAGCAAATGCTGAAGTGTGATTGCAGTATATATTTTGTGAAATATCTTGTACAGCTTAATGTGCAATAAAAAAAAGTTACATCTGTCTTCAGTGTATAGTTTCTGGCATATAAGCCTCAATATCTAAATGGAGAGGGGGGGGGAGTATTTTCTGCTCAGCAAAGAAAAGCTAAATGAGAATGTTTGTTTTAGGGTACAGAACTGATCCGTCTCAGTAAAGCCTCATTAAAGCCCAGATTCAAAATTCCACCAGTCTCCTGAAAATAGAACCTGTTGATCTTGAACTTACTTCCGAAAAAGACATAAGCCCTATACATGCTGCATGGCATGTTCAGGAAATGTGTGAGTGGTGGGGTTGGAATCATACCTGCTTGCTCCAACTGCGTCCTGCGCATACCCAGTATGGCTTTTTAACAGACCTACATGCATCGAATAGCCAATCTGCATATACAGCTTATTTACATAGAAAGTCAGCTCACAAGCTCTCTGTTGAAATCGGTAGGGCGAGGGGCGGAGCCAGCAAGTATGAGCTCAACTCCTCATCTACCTATGAACAGGCGTAGTTTCATTTGAGTGGAAGTGTCTTACTCCTTGAGCCTATAAGTCTGCCCTGTTTGCAGTGCACTGAGGCACACATGGAATTCTTCCGTAAGAGAGTTTCCCCATCGCTTTGCTGAAGAGGTCATTTCTGTGCTTGCACGTGAATGGGAAAGCCCTTGGAAACAAATAGCTGATTAGAATAGCCCGTAGGACTTATCCTAAGTCAGGCCATAGGTGCATCTAGCTCAGCGTTTGTCTACACTGACCAACAGTGGCTGTCTAGTGTTTCAATCAGGTGTTGTTCCCTGGTTATGCCAGGAACTGACTGTGGGACCTTTGGCATGCAACGCATATGCCCTGCCACCGAACCACAATCCCTCCCTAGCCCAGTGGAATCCCCCCCCCCGCCATATTACCAACATGGGGCATGGCTGATTTTGACGGGAAATGTCTCAGTTCCCCTTGGGCTCATGGAACTAATTTCATGATCCTTTGGTTCCATGCCAAGGAATTTCATAATGCCAGAGTTGGTGCAATGCTACGCTGTGATATAACAGTGGAGTACTTATCATAAGCATTCATATGTTGGCATAATAATTCAAGCTATAAACCCATTTAAATGTACCTCAGAACATTGGACCCTTTAAGATCACTGTGACTAAATTGGTTCCCCTTCAGGTAGTCTAGCTTAACTGGTAGCCTTACAAAGGTGAAGCAGATTGCATCTGGTGAGATATACTCAATGTACTTTCAAGCACCTGCAGTTCCTGTCTCAGCTGCATACTTAATAAACAAGGAGCTACACCGGATTGATATTCTCTGATAATTAAACAGTGGCTACTGCTGTAAGGGCGCATGCTTTGTCTTTTTCAGAAAGGCTCTTTAGGGCCCACTGAGTAGCCACTGCAAGTCTGTGTGCTTCTATATGGCATTTAAATAAGCAAGAACAGCAACAAAAATCCTAACCCCCCTCCCCTTAGCAAGAAATAGTGTTGTTGGTTTACATTACCATATGCAGAACCATAAAATACAGCTTCCTTCTAGGCATAGCTCCCATTGCAATGGAGCAGTAAAGAAATATTTCTTACCATGGAAGTTCAGAAACAAAATAGAGAAATGTTGCAATGAATGTAGCTTGTAAGTTACCATTGCTAGATTAATACTTTTTTTAGGGCACCTTGGTATCAGTGTGGCACTTCTGCAAGTTACATGGATTTATGGCTAATGGTATCAACAGCAAAGATGTGGCTCGCCTATCCTAGACACGCTGAACTTTATTGGTTCCAAGTTTACATTTGTAAGTGTTAGATATAAGAACTAGTACAACATTACTGATGCATTATGAAGTTTTTCTTGTACTGAACCTAGGGGGCCCAGTGCAACCCCAAGGAATGCAATCACAAAGCCAGGAGCCATTGCAACCACAGCGTGCGTTCCCTCCGGGGCAGTCAGCAAAGCCCTCGAGTTCCCTGCCTCCACGTCCACCGGGCCCTGCAATTCAACCACGTGCTCAGGCCCCAGGTCCTTCAAGCGCTGGGCCACCTGCGGACGCAGAGACGAAACCCTCCACAGCTCCACCCCAGAAACCTCCAGCACATCCGCAACTGAAGTAAGGCTTTTCGTTTATTTTCTCCACTTGTTTCATGTGCTTTCCTCTGCCAGTGAGGTTTGAATACAATCTGTACAGATCCCCTGTGGTGTTGTTGTTGTTGTTGTTGTTGTGAGCATGTAACATCTTTGCACCAGGTTGACCTGAAGCAGGGAAATTTCCAACAAAGGCAATAACAGATGTTGAAAAAGCTCTCCGGTAATTTGCAATACATGCAGATTTCTGCTGCCACGAGGCCAAATTTGATAATGGGTCATCCTCTGTTTCTGCCCACCAACCAAAAAGGCACTGACTCATTTTTGAATGTGCTGTCTGTAAGTCAGCTGCTGAGGAAAAGAAGGAAGCCTTATCTACTTAAACTTTTAACCTTTCAGCCACTCAAACAACAACAGATTTCCAGTTTAAAAAGGCTGCTCCGAAAGTCCATGATACATTTTTCATCCAATTTTCCCCCCAAAGCTATATGTAGGCATGTGTAGGGCTGTACCCAGTCAATCCAAATGCAGAAAGAGAATGACATACTGTGTAAGGCCAATAAGACAGAAAAAGAGGAAATTGGTCCTAGTCAGACATTTGGTACCTTGGACATTTAAACCAATGCCAGTCACGTGTTCAGTGCCAGTCTGAAAGAGACTCTTCTACTCAAGTAGGGGTTTTTCCTTAGCAGAACCCTGACTGATGGGCACCAAACCTCCTGAAATGGGCTATTGTTTGTACCAAATGCCTGGATATATAACTGTTGGTGGAGAAAGAAAACCAAGTAATCTGCAGTTACATCCCACAGCTCTGGCCATATTGGAATCTTACATAATGGCAAAGAATCTTTGCCTACACTATGTACAGCAGCAGCAAGGAAACAATAGTATTAACAGTACATACGGTCTTGCCAAATAATGTGCAGACAGATTGCAAACTCAATATATATTTATCTATTATAAAATTATAATATATATTTATCTATTATAAAATGCATATCCTGCCTGACGCTATCCAGCTTTCAACAAGAATTAACAACTAACAATAAGCAAATTATGAAATATAATAAATAGCAAATAATTAAAACAATACAATGCAGTGTCCTTAATGCACGTGCAATACAAATTCTAAAGTGCCTTTGGTTATGCTTGTAAATATTAAATTCATGATTATTGAACTCTATACTACTGTATATTTTCCCTATAGGGCAAATAGCAGCTGGCAGGACAGGAACTTAAAACATGAAGCAAACACAATCTAAAAAGCCCAACTACAGTTATTAACTTAAAAAATGCAAGAGATCATGCTCATGGAACTCCCACCTTAATCTCCCCATTAATGAGATTAAGTACAACAGCTTGGATACTAAGAAATGTTAACTCAAGAGGATTCGTGGAAGGATCATGTGCCTCTCTGGAGGGGGGGGGGGTTTCCTGTATAGATATAGCATGATCAGCTGCATATTGTTTTCAAAAAAACAACAACTGAATTTTTGCCTTCTGAAACAAAAGTGGAAGGAACACAGAGGAAATAAAGGATGACAGACATGATTAGCCCATCATGTAGAGCTGTTCCATAAAAAAGTATATGAACAAAAAATGTGGCTATTCTGCAGTAAACACCTACTGTGGGATCATGAAAATGCAAAACAGGGGCAGGTGTGAAAGTGGCAGTGGAATCCACATGAATTGTGTCCTCCACCCCAAAATACTCCTTTCATTATTTTCTGAGACCAGCTTATCTCATTAGAATACACATATCTAAAGTCTTCGCTATATCAACGACTGTAATAGCAGAAGGAAAATGAATGAAATATTGGCCTGGAACCTTTCTAATGGAAATAGTAAAATGTTTTATTTGCCTGTTTTATTTTACCCTTATTCTCAAATGAGATTTTTTTTAAAAAAATCCATTATCCAGAGAAAGAGATTTTGAAAGTCTTCGCTTGTATTCCAGTCCTAAGCAACTGGGCTAGTGCCATCTGCCTGCCATGCCAGAGTAATACCCCTGGAATTGCCAACATAAACCACAGCTTGGGAAGTTGCCCTCCTAACTGAGATCAGCATGTCCCATCCTAATCCTTTATTTCCTTTGATGGAAAGGTGTTAGGGTCTTTCCTGAACACTTGAAAACTGTATGCATGTGGTGTGCCATTGAGCCTTCCTTGACAGGCTCAAAGCCTGAGTCACAGGCTTATTCCCATTCATATTTTAATGTTCAAAATGAAAAAACAAACATACACAAACTCAAATTGCCAATGGGATTAACTGTACTCTGTGCATTTGGCATGTATGTGCCTTGCATTCTCACCCACATGCTCTTGCTTAACATGTGCGTGCAGGTTATTAGCCCATGAACAAATATTTAATTAGGCCGTTCATTTTTGAGTTGCTAATCAAGTGAAGCCTCGCTTTGCCTTTCCACCGCCTCCTTTCCGTGAACACTAAACCCAAGTACAATGCAAACGAGAGACAGAACACCACATGAAGCACTGCTTGCTCTGGTTTTCAACAAAGTTTGGGGTTGAAAGCACACTGGCTATGAATTGTTGCCTTGTGCTGAGACATAGTACAGGAAGCTCAAGCACCTCACAACTTTTTCCTTCTACTAGCCTTAGATTTTATAGCATAACGAAAGCCCAACAGTTTTGCTACTGTCCACACTCTACATACCTGCATTCAATCAGATCCTATCAAATTAAGAAATATTGTTCCAGGGAAAGTCACTTTAGGAATACAGAATTAAACTGAATATATTTGTTCCGAGGTGCCGTTCAGCAGCCATTTTCTGTTGAGCTGGATTATAGAATCATAAAACTGTAGAGTTGGAAAGGGACCATGAGAGTTATCTAATCCAACTCCCTGCAACCCAGGAATCTTTTGCCTAATGTTGGGCTCAAACCCACGACCCTGAGCTTAAGAGTCGTATGCTCTACCAGCTGAGATATCCTTACATTGGATGCAATCTATAAAAAGTAAAGCATGTTTAAGGCTGTAATCCTAAACACATTTACTAGGAAGTAAATCCCATTGACAACAATGGGTCTGACTTCTGAAGAAACATGCTTAGGATTGTCCCACACATCCCACTGAAATTAATGTAAACTAAAATTAATTAAGTCCTCAGGACTGCACTCCTAACCCTCTGAGAACTAAATGCCACTGAAATGAGTAGAACAGGTTTCCAAATAAACATGGTTAGGATTAAGCAACAAGTCCATTCACTTGAATGGGACTCAAGCACTCATGTCTCCTAGAATGTATGGACATAATTTTTGGTCCAGAATTTTTTTGTATGCCCTGATGGACAAAATGATTCGTGTGGATTTCTGTGACGCCTTCCCCTGCAATGTGTTGCGTTCTGTGTGAAATAGCCCAGCACAATACATATACATTGCCGAACAGCTGGTCATGGTGGTCAGGCCTGAGCCTGCATCCATATCTCTGCCCAAAACACATTATCATCGGTGACAAAGCTAACAATGAGAAGGAGATATGGTGGGCAGAGGTCTATATGTCCTGCTTCCATTGTATGACATGGTAAACAGAATTCTGAGGTATGGCTGTAACAGACAACATGCATTGATGTGCATTTTGCTTTGTTTTTATCTTGCAGCAAATCACAGTCTCTGACCAACGCCTTCAACTTCACTGAGTCATCCTTCTTTCGGTCATCTGTGAACGAGGACGAAGCAAAAGCTGAAACCATCCGAAACTTGAGAAAATCCTTTGCCAGCCTCTTTTCTGATTAGCCATACAATGTTTGGTTTTGTGCGTCTGTAACACATTTCAAAGTTTACCGTGAACATAATTTTGCAAACATAATTTCCTTGTGAATGACCCTCCTTTGCTGTTCCAAGTGTTGTATTAAGCAATATGCTAAACTATTTTTAATAAGGGACTATAATGAGATAGACTTCAGGTATTGGGGGGAGGGGACACACCCGGCTTTTTAAAAAAGCCAGAGAGGAAAAGCGATACAGCAGAATGCTTAAAGTCCTCATCAACTGTGATAATGTGGCCTTACCGTGAAATGCACTAGGTCATCACATTGGACTCCCCTGTGTGAAATCATTAAAGCAACACACCATTACATAGTGAGTTTTCTCCAGCATTCAACTCACTGCATGTTTGTTTGTTTTGTTTGTTTGTTTCAGGTGTTTTGTTCTGCAAGGGTACAGTCTTTAAACCTGCTTTCTTGCCCCCAGATCTTTAGGGTACAGCTTCACAGGGCTGTTTCCTGTTAATCTCCTTCACCTTGTGAGTAACTAAGGCAGTTTTCTACCCCAGCAAGCTTTCCATCAGATGAATGTATTGTTCTGATATGCTGCTAGGGGCAAACCTTGGAATCAACCATTGTTCTAGAGCTTTGTGTCTATATTATTGTATCCCCATATATCTGTTAGACAATTTTTTGCAAACTGTTAATGGTAGCCTTTGATTTGTAAAAGACCATGCATGACCTCATGTTCTCCATAGTTCCATGTTACCTTCCAATAAATGCAAAACCCTTTGCCTGGCAGTAAACACACTTCTGCAGGACTGGTCTGCACTGTAGTGTTGATTTCTCTAACAAACAGCCCAAATTAGATGGCAAAGCATTATTTTTCTCATTGTCAGCCGTACTTATTCATCAGCCAAAAAAAAAATCTATCTCTGTTTCGCAATACTTGACAGAAACCACACACTTCTGGACTATACGGTTGCATTGCTGAATACTTGTCGGTACACATGCACTTCCTGCTCTACGAACCATGGAATATGTTCTACTTAGCACCAGATTATAGGACCATGCTATATCATGATGCACTGTACTAACACACCCTCTACCACTTTCCTTTCGTGCTAATCCCATTGAATTATAGCATGCCTGATTCTTATGCTAGCCATGCTTTGCAGGAAGTAAATGTTTTAAGTTTGCTTGCTCTTGAGAGCATGGGTGCTTCTGCCCTGTTCTGTGGTACAGCAGACTTAGTCAAACTTACGCCACAGCAAGCCAAATGCAGCCCACCAACCATCTCTAGTGGCCTAGAAGGGGGTTGCTGCCTGAGTGTGCTAAAGGGAGGAGAGAACAGTTATCAAATACCCAGTAGACTGAAAGCTAGTAGGCTGCATGTGGCTCTGTAGGCTCAGATCTGAGGAGCTATGATAAAAGGAAGAGTCCTTGGGTATCAGCTACCAAATTGTTTTTCCTTCTGTGCAAACTCTCCCTGAGTACATAGTTGCATGGAAAAAGTGATGTGTGGAGCAGAGGCTGTATTTCTGTCATTATAAAGGTGGCAGAAATGACTTCCACACTTGCATTTATTTTTATTTTTATTTACAAACATATCTAGTTTCATGGTACCTCGGGTTAAGTACTTAATTTGTTCCGGAGGTCCGTTCTTAAGCTGAAACTGTTCTTAACCTGAAGCACCACTTTAGCTAATGGGGCCCCCTGCTGCCGCTGCACTGCCGGAGCACAATTTCTGTTCTCATCCTGAAGCAAAGTTCTTAACCCGAGGTACTCTTTCTGAGTTAGCGGAGTCTGTAACCTGAAGCGTATGTAACCCGAGGTACCACTGTACTGTACATATCCAAGGACAATACTATGAAGCAAAATCTTTTGAGAAAAGGACTATGCTGACCTATCCCAAGGCTGAGGGTAAGTCTGCCACAGGAAGCAGGAAAGGCCTATTTACACAGAAATCTTCTCACACTAGAAAAGGGAATCTGTAGCATACTTTTATCCCGAGGGTTAAGCCAGCCCTAGCTGTTCCCCAGTGCCACACTGACATCATTGTTTGTTTGTCTAACTTGGGGTTCTGTTATTTCTAGTGAAAAGTTATTGCTTTTTTAAAAAGGAGGCATCCAGAGATAATAAGATGCAGTGCTTAATGAATCCAATAGGAGATACCTTTAGTACACCAGCTACATAACTGGAGCATAAATAGCATTTAGAGTTTTCATAAGACATTTGTGAAAAGCATTGCTCTGTGCAGTGCTGCAAGTTGCATTGCAGCTGTACTTTCCGTTCTAGCTCTCAGAAGATAGCACAAAGCAGTTGCAAGGGCCAAAGGGAGGGGGAATTCTGAATTCCAAATATAAGATTTGTCATCAAAGTCCAAGAAACCAGAAACTTCCAGCGGCCAATTCAAAAGGCCTGGCTGAATATTTGTTTTTAGAAGCCCATTTCAGTTTGTACATGGCCCAACAGAGAATGAAACTTGCATCTGAAATTGATGAACGAAAGGTTTTTGAGCCTCTGGGCCAGGGGTGGGGAACCTGTGGCCTTCCAGTTGTTGCTGGACTGCAACCCCCATCATCCCTAACCACTGGCCATGCTGGCTGGGGCTGATGGGAGTTGGAGTCCAACAACTTCCTAGGTAGTAGTGCAGGTCTTTGTACCAGTCCCTGTAGAGCAGAGCATTTTTGTGCTTGCCCTCAAACTGGCTTTCAGGGGCAGCTTTTTCTGCCTAGCCTGTACCGCAGGCTGTGTGAAGTGTGTGCACAAGCAATTGGTGTGGCCATACAGATTAACTTGGTCACATTTTGGCAGGTGTGCAAGCTGGAAGGGCTGTATGATAACCAGATGAGCACTTTTAGGCAGCTGAGGGGCATATTCAACTGCTGAATAAGGAAAACATTTGGACCTGCCCTGTCTCAGTCACAGGCAGTGCATGCCATTTTGCCCCCTGAGGTGAAAGGGCTGGAGCCTCCCTTACTTGGGTTGTGTGACAGGTTCCAGAAATATCTTGCAGATTTCCAGTAGGGCAGGCAGGGGTGCTGCCTCATGACATTCCACCGCCTGAGGCAGCTGCCTAAGCCCCCCTCATAGGCAGGCCAGCCCTGCTCAGTTACTAGGAGTTTTGTGGCCCTGAGCAGGGGTTGGTATAAAAAAGTCTCCCTACTCAGAACTCAGGACTCAGATAAGGGGCTATGATCAGGTCATGCCCTTCCCCTGGGCCCTGTGGCTCACCTAAATTAGGTGGAGTTAGTGCTGATCCTGCATAACATCTACAGTCTCTAGTTAGATCTGCATTGAATCAAATGTGGGCCTAGTTCATCCCCACATACTTCAGTCTAGCCTGAGGCTCCCCACTCCTGCTCTAGCACCCTGAGGCCACTTATAAATGACAACAAAGGAGCAATTAGATCTCCCACAGAAGTTCCAAAAGGACCCAATTGTTGATCTGTTTGCTTATTTTGTTAACAACTTTTACACACCTCCTAATAGCAACATTTAAAATAAAATATTAAAATACAGACCAAAGCCAAAATGGAAAACAAAGCACGCAAACTCAGCAAAAATTCATTACAGCAAGTCTGTCAAGAGCATTAAAGACTTTTAAAATGGATCGTTTAACATTTTTCAAAAAAACACTCCCTCAAGCATTTAAATTACTAAACAGGAAGATAAAAGCTCTGGCACTGAAGATATCGCAAAGTAGGTGCCAGTAAGGCTTTCTAGAGAGGACAACCACAGCCAGGGTGTCTCCACTGAAAAGTCCCTCTCCCCAAACCAACCTGCTACATCTCACTCAGCAAGGGAGCCCTGGGGAACACTTCAAAAGATGCCCCAAAGGTCCAGCTAGGAACATGAAGGAGGAGATAATCCTTTAAGTAACCTGTACTCAAATCAAGGTTAAAAGCAGCACTTTGAATTTGATCTGGAAACAGCCTGTAAATCAAAGCATTGGCATGGAATCATTGAGTTGGAAACAGTGCTGTTTTTCTAGAACAAGAGGTGCCAGAACGCACCATTAACACCTCCGTTGTTTTCTTATAATGGCAATGGGGGCCCACCTGAGAGGTGCCGAAACTGTGTTCCAGCAAGTTCTGGCTGGGAAAAAAGCCCTGGTTGGAAGGGATCTCAAGAGACATCTAGTCCTACCCCCTTCCATGCAGGAATCTCTACATGGTCCCCTACCCAATTTGAAACCATAATGGATCCTGTGCAAGCAGTTTTATTGCTGCAGCCCTAATCCAATAGTCCCAGTCCCAGTTGATACGCTTGCGGCTGTATCTGGACTACGTGAAGTTCCTAGATCATATTCAAAGGCAGACCTATGTACAGAACACTACAGTAATCCAAGTAAAATGAGTGCAAAATCCATCTGCCAGAATGCTTATGGGGGCTGGACAGCTTGACAACACCACACCAATTTTGCATCAGTTGCATCAGTTACCCATTTAGGGTGACTAAAGCAGCAGTGACAACACCATTGCATTTGCCAAGGTAGGGTAGGGTGAGGTTGGAGGAAAGTGTTGGCTGGTGGTGTTGACATCCCACAGCTGTGTGTGCACACACACCTGGGAGGTTACAACCTCAACACCCCAAAGATGCTTCTGCTGCACAACCACCACCTCACTGTATCGCCAGCCGAGACAGTGCAGCTCCACCACTGCTAGGAGAGCTTCACTACCACACACCGCTGCTTAGTACTAACGTTTAAACCTGGAATGGTCTGAGATTGAAGGAGCGCCTGCACCCATGCAGACCTGCATGGGCCCTGAGATTAGCCTCAAAGGCACTGCTCTCTGGGTATTCACTGAAGTCCATCTGATTTAATTCCCTCTGTTGTGGCCTTTATGTGGCTCACAAATACTTTCTATTCTGCCAAGAATATTATTTTTTTGAGCCACAAATGTTTTTAATCTGATTTACAAAAAAAGAGAGAGAGGTTCAGTTAGTTCGGGGTTTTTTTAATTGTAATGTTATTACCAAAAGTCACCTTGTGAGGGATTTCTCTTAAAAGGCAGGACAGGTAAATAAATTCCCCGCACAAGTTCCCCTATGAAAGTGAAGCAAATTTATCAAGGGGGAAACAGACCAGAGTGTAGGACAGTCGCCTTTAGCCTCCAGCATGCAGAAATTCAGCAGTGCACAATTCAGCAGTGCACATTGTTTCTCTATGCCAATGAAAAGGTCGAATTTCTGCCTTCACCTGCTGATGAAAGTATCGATACAGGGCCAGTACAAAAGCAAAAAAATAGTGTGCAGTTGAGTAACCGCAGGTGGTGCTCTCATCTCCAGGAATAGGAAGCAAGGAAGCTATCAGAAGGTGTGGCCTCCTCGTAAGAATAAATCCCACATCTCTCTATGAACAATCATGTTGTGTTGCAAGCCTGAAATATACAAGGTTACTTAATACAGGCAAATTATCTGGTGATTATCTTCTCCCACATCTGGGCTTAAAGTAGCAACGGGATTAAAGAGAACAGGCTGCCTCTCACAAGCTTCTGCCTGCATGACACACAATCTGGGTCTATTGGACCATAGCTGGGGCAGCAACTATCAGGCTCCCTCAATATGGGAATGGCTGCAGTCGCAGGAAAGACTTCCCACCTCACTTTAAGCAGAGGTTGCCATGGTGATCTGAATCTGATGGCAACCATCAGAACAGTCAGTTACCTAACATGGAACAGAAGCCATTGATTTACAGAGCATTGAACACATTACAGTGGTACCTCTGGTTATGTACTTAATTCGTTCCGGAGGTCCGTTCTTAACCTGAAACTGTTCCTAACCTGAAGCACCACTTTAGCTAATGGGGCCTCCTGCTGCCGCTGCGCCACTGGAGCACAATTTCTGTTCTCATCCTGAAGCAAAGTTCTTAACCCAAGGTACTATTTCTGGGTTAGCGGAGTCTGTAACCTGAAGCGTATGTAACCTGAAGCGTATGTAACCTGAGGTACCACTGTATTGAACAAACTAACTAGAAGGCGCATAAAACACATTTATAGTTAAACAAAGTATATTCAATGGTTTGAGAAAACATCTTGCAGTCAGAGGGTCTGAGTTCAACATAGAACTAAGAAGATGGGGATCTCCTGACCCCCCAGTTCAGATTGTGGGGGTGCAGGGGTGCATGGGGGGAAAGGGGGAAGCCTCACTGCACTAACAGGAGTCCTTGTGCAGAATGGGGTCACTGATTCCACCTAGAATGAAGGATCTAACCCTTGTTGATTCAAAAATCCACTTTGGCATCTTTTTGTCAATCCGTTTCATTTTATTTATGTTTTTTGTATGCGTCAATGTGGTAAAACTGCATCCCAGGTGCTCTGCCATGTGGTACCATTCTGGCTTCTCTCGCCACTCCATGCTTGTCTTTAATTGCATACAAAACTAGGATCTGGTTGCACCGTGTATGTGCTTTCATGCACACTCTGCCAAACTCTCACTCAGTTTAATCAACATGGATTGTTGTGGTCCTACTACCAATTATGGGAATAGGATCTTTCACCAATTGCAGAAGTAACTGTTACAAGCATTTATACTGAACTTTGGTGGTGTCCAGAGTGCTTCACATACATTGTCTTGGTATGCATTACAATAAGATAATATTATTCCAGTACTGCAGATGAAGAAAAAGAAGAATGGGGAAGAGCTGTAGGCTCAGTGGTCACACATCCGCAGAATGTCCCGGGTTCAATCCTTGTTCGACTCCAGGTACAGCTGTGAGAGAACCCTGTCTGAAACCCTGAAAAGCCACTGTCAGTCAGTGTGTAGACAATACAGAGTTAGATGGATTCAGTATAAGGCAACTTCCCATGTTTCTGTGGGGGACTGAAACTGAAAGAACAGTGGCTTGTCTAAAAGGCCACATACAGAGCTCAGGTGGTGGCAAGTTTTGAACCTGTGACTTCATGAATCCCAGACCAATCTTTTTTTTAGTCTCACTCATAAAATATAATCCAGAAAGTCGAATTAGATCGTGTATATGTAGTGCCTGCTGAGATTAAAACAGTAGCTCAAAACTAGTCAAAAAATGGTAAATTTGCCAGTTGTACCCAACTTCAGTGAATGATAAACATATGTCCCAGGATACTAGATCAGGCCCGTGCAGAGGCAGGCCTCGGAGGGTTAAGCAGGCTGGGAAGCCCAGCCAGGGACCGGACTCTTTTTTGTTTGAGTTTATAGTTTTATTCTAACAAGACTCCTGCCCCAGGCCTCAAACAAGCTCTACACATGCCTGTACAAAGTAAGACCGAAATGTACAAAGTCTTTTTTATTTACCATCACACTACAGCATCTATAGGTAGGTGCAGAGTTGCGCCTCAACACAGTAACCAATAGGATGAAGACGCAAGAGGGTAGAAAACTGCCATCTATTGGTCAATGTGGATTTTGTATACAGAGGTAAAGGTAAAGGGACCCCTGACCATTAGGTCCAGTCGTGGCTGACTGGGGTTGTGGCGCTCATCTCGCTTTATTGGCCGAGGGAGCCGGCGTACAGCTTTCAGGTCATGTGGCCAGCATGACTAAGCCACTTCTGGCGAACCAGAGCAGCGCACAGAAACGCCGTTTACCTTCCCGCCAGAGTGGTACCTATTTATCTACTTGCACTTTGATGTGCTTTCAAACAGCTAGGTTGGCAGGAGCAGGGACCGGGCAATGGGAGCTCACCCTGTTGCGGGGATTCGAACCACCAACCTTCTGATCGGCAAGCCCTAGGCTCTGTGGTTTAACCCACAGCGCCACCCGCATCCCTTATACAGAGGTAGGGCAAGACAAATAAGCAGTGAGTCACACTTGTGAGAAGCTTTGAGAAATCTCATCTGCTCAGAAAGCATGCTAGCTCAAATTAAGAAGCCTATTTAGAAAACCTTATACTCCCTTCACAGTCCTGTGTTACATTTTGTGTAGGCTCCCCTGTAAAAGAAGGACCACAGAGTATAATCTTTACAAAACTACAGTTACCTCACTTACAAGCTTCTGTAATAAAAAAGTTCACTTATTTTGGAAGTCCGTAACATTTAGTATCTTCAGCTTTATTAGCCTCCTAAGGTATATTTTATTTAAAAATTGCAACAAAATCCTGATTTATGAGCTGCAGCCATAGTTAGTTGTTACCATATCCCATAACAGATGTTATTAGACTGAGGTTCTTCTGCAATGTTTTAACAGGCGGCTAAGGAAACAGCTACTGGGCATGAGAAAGAGAAATGGCTGGCTGCCATGCAGCCTCTTACTATGCCTTAAGTTTATTGGTTTTGACACACAAGTTGAGCAAACCTTTTCAAGAGCAGTTTGGCAACTGGGTCAAATTAATTGGTTTTCCTCAGGTCTGTTTCATAATGTTGTGGTGCCTGTGAGAGCCAAGGCACCCTTGAGGTTTTCTCCTGGCACCCACAAAGCCTCTGAGCCCAAGCCCATCCACTGCTCCTTTGCACATGACATGGTGAAGATAGTTACCTTTTCCCCATGAAAAGTACACAGAACTTAAGGGAGAAATTGCAATATGTGCCCTTTAAAGTGCGTTCCTAAATATCCTCTTAAAAGGTTTCTTTCCAAAGTTTCCTGCTTCCCCTAGTATAGAAAAATACTACACATTTGTAAGGTAAAAAAGGTTTACTTACAAACTCCCCAAAGGTCAAATTCATGTGCTTCAGAAAGCTGTGCAAGCAGTAAAACTTTGGCTTAGTCACAAAGCAGTGAAAGTTCCTAAATTACTGGTATAGGAACACATGAAGAGCTTGTGAGAGCCATCTGGCTAAACTAAAGCAACTGGCTGAAACCTCTTCACATGCTGAGTTCATTAGGTAGACTGAAAGTTAACCAAGACTTGGGATTCAGCTACATTAGTAAAGAAAAGGCATTTTAAAAAGCATTTATAACACTGACACCAGATGGCGCTGTGGAGTTCCGTCTTTCAGCAACATGAGTCCCCATTATATGAGGTTTCAACACGTTTTCCTGAAACGTTTTTTTGATGTGTCTAGATCCAGCCCCAACTCCCTAGTTCCTCCTCAGGTGAGAGGAAGTGGACATAGCTTAGCCTGGCAGAACAGCTTGTTGTATGATATTAACCCCTCCGTGTATTAATTAAGCTTAAACATGTTCATTGTATGAGGCTGGTTATCCAACATCCAACCCAGTCCCAAATTTGGTGTATTCTAGGTTTATATCCTGCCCTAAAACCTCTTTTTAAAACCAAACCCTAGTGAGAGTTTCCTTCCTAACAGAAATAGCAACGCAGTGGGGGAGGATTTTTTTTTCATCTGGATCAGGGCAGTTCCTACACTCCTGGCCATGATCAGCTCCTCCACTGCTGCTATTTGCATTTTTAGAAAGATTAATTCAGCTGAAAGTGAAAAATGTAACAGCAGCCTTAGTTTGAGCCTAGTTTTTACTACTAAATATTGAGGCTCACTGGAAGGACAGATCGTGAAGCTGAGGCTCCAATACTTTGGCCACCACATGAGAAGAGAAGACTCCCTGGAAAAGACCCTGATGTTGGGAAAGATGGAGGGCACAAGGAGAAGAGACGACAGAGAACAAGATGGTTGGACAGTGTTCTCGAAGCTACCAGCATGAGTTTGACCAAACTGCGGGAGGCAGTGGAAGACAGGAGTGCCTGGCGTGCTCTGGTCCATGGGGTCACGAAGAGTCGGACACGACTAAACGACTAACAACAACAACATTGAGGCATCAAAACAAAGAGCGTCTGACTGTTTTCCCCCTTCAGTATCAAGCTGATTTAAGAATATCTTGTCCTTCTGCAAGCTTTAAATCATGGGGTTGGCCAAAATAAACCATCTGTAACCTATAACTAGTTCTAAGACTGAAGGCAATAGGCTTAATCTGCCTTCTCTTATAGTTTCTGAGGAGAAATATCACTAGATAGTAACAGAAAAGAAGCACAAATGTCATTTGATGTGGCTTCTCCCAGAACATGCTAATCCCACCTTGCCTCTCCAAAATCAAATCCACACCCCACACCTGAAGCATTTTTATAATATTTTAACAGCCCTGGTTTTCCCCAATGTATCATGGGAATTGTAATTAGTTAAGGGATCTTCTAAAAACTCTCAGCTTTCTACACTTCTCAGTGAGTGCTGATCCTACGCTACTTGCTGTACTTGTTAGGACCATTTATCTGCTGATGAAGAATTACTATCGAAACAGTTGGTCATCCGGAAAAACTGCACTACATTCTGGAGCATCCATTATCACACGGTTACAGGATTGTGACTTGTTGAAAGGCTTGTTTGCTTCTTTCATACTGATGGACTATATTGTCTAACTTTGCTCATGCAACAGTGATAAGACTCTCATTTTCTGTGATTCTACTACATACAGTGGTACCTTGGTTTATAACCGTTTTGGATTACAACCGTTTTGGATTACAACTGTTTTGGATTACAACCACGTCAAATCTGGAAGTGTGTGTCCCTTTTTTTGGATTACAACCCATTTTGGGGGGAGGCCCCATTGGCAAAAGCGCACCTTGGGTTACAACCTGTTTTGGTGGTTGTAAACCAAGGTACCACTGTACTTTCTGTTTAAGAATTTCTAAGTTTGGAGCGTCTTTTATCGCACGGTTACAGGATTGTGACTGTTGAAAGGCTTGTTCGCCTCTGTGATATTGTTTGACTACTTGTTCTAATTTGGTTTGTGCAATATTGATTGAATTGTATTATTTGTGACTCCATCATATATTTTCTGTTTAAGAATTGTGAAATAATACATGTTACTAATATTTTGTTAATACATTATTAGCCGTGTGTTGCCTGTGATTGTTTAGAGTGCTTACCAGATGGGGCTGATAGACAGCTGCCCTGGACACAGAATTGACCTGAGCCTCCAAAGACAGCTGTGAGTCCAAAATGTCTCCCAGGCTGCGCACCTGGGTCCTTCAGGGGCACACTTATTCCATTCAACATTTACCCCATTCAGCATATAACATATCTGTGATAGTGAAAAGGAAATAGAAGCTGCTCTAAACTGAGTCAAATCAGTGGTACATCTCGCTCAGGATTGTCTACACTGACTGGCAGCAGCTCTCTGGAGTTTCAGTCCTACTTGGAGATGCTGAGGATTGAACCTGGGACCTTCAGCATATAAAGCAGATATTCTACCCTGAGAAATGAGCCTTCTCCATAGTCACTGCACGTTAGTAGCAGGGCAAGAGAAGTATCTACTACTCTCTTTAGATTCATACTGCCTCTACTTGTATGATACAGTGGTACCCCGGGTTACAGACGCTTCAGGTTACAGACTCCGCTAACCCAGAAATAAATAGTACCTCGGGTTAAGAACGTTGCTTCAGGATGAGAACAGAAGTCGTGCAGCAGCGGCACGGCGGCAGCAAGAGGCCCCATTAACTAAAGTGGTACCTCAGGTTAAGAACAGTTTCAGCTTAAGAACAGACCTCCGGAACGAATTAAGTTCTTAACCTGAGGTACCACTGTATTGGCCTGAAACACAGCAAACTAGCTTGGTAATCTCATTCTCTCAATCCAGAAAACAGTAGGTTGCTGGAAATAGGCATCAGAAATTGGGCTGCTACAAAGAAAGAAAGCTTCAAGTCTGGTCCAGGTCAGAGTTGTTTGACAAATCACCCATTGTCTGTTACCATAACTTACTACAGTGGTACCTCGGGTTAAGTACTTAATTCGTTCCGGAGGTCTGTTCTTAACCTGAAACTGTTCTTAACCTGAAGCACCACTTTAGCTAATGGGGCCACCCGCTGCTTCCGCACCGCCGGAGCACAATTTCTGTTCTCATCCTGAAGCAAAGTTCTTAACCCGAGGTACTATTTCTGGGTTAGCGGAGTCTGTAACCTGAAGCGTATGTAACCTGAAGCTTATGTAACCCGAGGTACCACTGTACAACACAAATGACTAAATGTAAATGAAGGAGGTGAGTGGGTTCATAGCAGTTTCTCCATAATTTGCCTCAGAAGCTCCAGTGAATGAGAAGCTTTTGGGCTTTAGAGATAAGAAGTTCTGTTAAATAACAGTTTGGCCTTCTCAGTGGAGCAACAGAAGGTAGGTAGAGCTCAGGAATCCCTCAGGCTAAGAGCGACCTGAGAGACACCCAAGACTGAATAAGCATGTGTGGTTGAAAGATCCCGTGAGTCCACATGCCATGTAAACAGGAGAAGAAAACACAGTCAACCTCCTTGTTCTGTTGAGCAGCCAAATTCATGAATCTGCAGGTCACACTTTCACCAACCATATTTAGACCACTGGAAATTAGACGGATCCAGTTCTGTCTCCTTTATTAGCTTAGAGTTCCCCACTGGCCCTTTCTGTGGGCTCCCTGAGCTCCACTTGCCAAAGACCGATTAAACTAATAACAAACAAAAAAACACCCGAGGAGCAAATCAATTCTTGCTACCAAGAAAAATGGAATAATTGTGCAGGTTTTGGCAGCGCACATAATTGGTGCCTTTCTAATTTCAACAGCATGCAGTACAGACTGTGTTACATTAGTTCTAGTCCCACCCTCATGACCCGGGGCAAAATTTTACACTTTATTAATATTAAATTCCCTCCCACCTCTTCCTCGGGGTTTAGGGGTGGGAAAGTCTTCACTGAAGTCTTTGTCTTCTTTCTATGGAAAGAAAGGAAGAGAGTGATGCAACACCTGCCTGACAAAGCCTCCCACGCCAAAGGGGGAGTGCCAAGAAGGATCTCTGAACCTTTTTGCAGCATGTGAATATGCATGGCACGCAAGCTGGCGCACGTTGGCTCCAAACATCAACACTGGGGTTTGGAGGCTGTCTCGTTGCCATACAGATACCAAAGTTATCACATGCCCAGAGACTATCCAGCTTCCATCTGTGGGTTCAAAGGGGGCATATTGCTTCATCCTGAAAAGCTCCATGCTCCTGGCCCTTTTCCGCTATGGGGCAGGGTTCTCATGTTCAGTGTCAGTGAATCATCCCTCGGCTATTATAAAACTTCTGTGCTGAAGTGGCAAGATCTCATTTGTTCATGCTTTTTTTACAGATCTAATAGGCATCCACACCATGGTTTGTAGCCAACGCTAGTGCTACTCAGAGAAGGCCCACTGAAATTCATATACAGGACTACCTCAGGACCATTAATTTCAGTGGGTCTGCTCTGAGTAAGGACTAGCATTGGATACAGCCTTACACGTGGCTTCCCACAAAGAATCCTGAGAGCTGCACTTCATCACTCACAGAGCTACAATTCCCAGCACCCTTAACATACTACAGTTCCCAGTATTTGGGGGGTGGCAAAGCAGCATGCATTGAATGTTATCATAGAGACTGAAAATGTGACAATGGCTTTTTGCAGAGTGGCAGAGACTCTCAGTAGTATTGGGTGCTGGCCAATGAAATAGTGGCGTCCTTGGTCACTATCAAACATTGCATTGTACATTCTCATTGATGGATGCAAGCTACACTCCAAGAAGAACCCTCTTCTGTCTCTACCAGTGCTTTGCTAGCCATGTTGCAACCGAACCAAAGTATTACATCTATTATTCTGCCATGATAAACATGGGCATGCCACTTTGTTCTCTTAGAATATGCCAGAATCGGAAAACAGATAAGAAAGTTCATTGCTGCTACAGTCAGCCCACTGTCCATGTTATTACTACTGTGGGGGGTAGGATGGGGGGGGGAATACTGCATTTTGCATAATTTTGCAAACACCCAGCTCAAGACATAAATTGTTGTTGTTTCAATTTATATAGTTCCTTTTATCAAAAGATCGCAGAGCAGTGTACAACACATTGCAAAACATCCAATGATAAAAACATAATAAAAAGCATACCAACAGACAACCTAATACAGTGGTACCTTGGTTCTCAAACGCCTTGGTTCTCAAACGCCGAAAACCCGGTAGTAAGTGTTCCGGTTTTCAAATGTTTTTTGGAAGCCGAACATCCGATGCAGTTGTCGGCTATTGTTTCTGGGGCACTAGCACCAATCAGAAGCTGCGCCTTGGTTTTCAAATATTTCGGATGTCAAATGGACTTCCAGAATGGATTAAGTTTGGCACTTTTGTTTTTGCTATTTATTTTGCGTTTTTGTTTTCAATGCTTTTTCGGTTAATTTGTTTTGTGACTGTGTGGAACCCAGTTGGTTGATTGATTGATTGATTGATTGGGTGACTGCGGAAATGGATAAAAGCCCCCCCCCCCCGTCCAAACAATGACTATCATCAGTGCAAGTAAGAAAATAATAATAATTTTTATCATCTACAATACTGTCTTACTTATTTTATAGCACAGTACATTGATTATTGCTTTCATTTTATTGATCAATGGTGTTGTTAGATAGTAAAATTTGTGTTAAATTGCTGTTTTAGGGGTTGTTTTTCTAAGTCTGGAACAGATAAATCCATTTTGCATTACTTTCTATGGGAAAGCGCGCCTTGGTTTTGGAACACTTTGGTTTTGGAACGGACGTCCAGAACGGATTAAGTTTGGGAACCAAGGTACCACTGTAGTAAAATAACCATAATAATAACAGTCCTCTCCCCTACACTCTCAGAGGCCATAGATTATTTAATAGCCTAGGCCTGGGTGAAGACGAATGTTTTTTCCTGGTGTCTAAAGACATGTAATGATGGCACCTACTTCCAGACATAGAAGCAGTTTGTTGTAACTCACAAATACCAGAGTCCTGGGCCCTGATGGAACAAGGAAGAGGACAAGGGAACAAGAGAGATCCTGATCTGGAAGCTCTCTTTGGCACTGCAATGTTGATGATGGATTCATTCCTTCAGGATTCCAAAAGACTCTCATCCGTTGCAAACCAAGCCATTCCAGGTGTTCCTGCATGTGTTATTGACATTAATAGTGTGATCAGCCTTGCTGTGGCTTTGAGAAGAATTAAATGGCAGGTACAGGCAGGGTGGGATGGTAGATGTCTTTCCTTAGAAATGCAGCACATGAGCAGCGTTCAGCACTCTTTCCCCAACCGCAATCTCAGGGAAAGTTCCCCTGCCCAGCTTCCGCACGGCAATCAGCATTAGCGAAACAAAGATCACGTTGCTCCCCTGCGAGAGAACCACTCATGGATTTCCTGCATGCTGAGAACAGGAGGTCTACCTCTGCGTGCGATCGTAAATTGGCCGGCAAACATGCCTGAGCTCTGACATTGCAGCAAGGCCTCGCAGAGATGGTGCTGTCTGAGTGTTTAATGCTATCTGTTGTTATTTATATAGTGTACTGAAATTATGTGCTTGGGTTTTAATTGTGTCATTTTATAATATTGTTATTAATTCATTTTTGTGAGCGGCCTTGTAAGGAACATCTTCCTACAATTAAATTACTTGAATACACTAGTTTTTATGAATGCTGGCCCTGCAGTGCATCTCCAGCATCGTCAGTAGAGATGGGCTGGGGAACATCCACCCTTGAGGAGGCCCAGCAGGGACCCCTCTTTAAAGATCTGCTCCCATTCTTCTTCTTCAGATGACACTCTGATGAAATGCAACTAAGGGAGTTGGAGAGGCAGGCTGCAGTAGTCCTTGTCCACTGAATTAAGGAGCCAGTGTGGTGATCCCCACTCAGCCGTGAAGCTCATTGGGTGCCCCTGGGCCAATCACAATCACAGGGTTGTTGTGAGAATATTACAAGGAGGAGAGGACCACGTATGCCATCTTCAGCTCCTTGGAGGAATGGTGGTATAGAAATGTAATCATAAATGTATTTATTGTTTGCACTTTTACATTTAAAGTGCAGGATGCTGAAACTGGGTGGGAAAAGAAGAAGGCTGAGCCAGAGTTAAAAGGAGCCTTCCCAGCTCTACTCAGCATCCCTGGTCGCGTTGTGCTTTTACTTTTGGATTTTCCCTGAACTGGAGCAGGAACAAGGGAAAAACAAAACTTTTATGTGAGTGTTGACAGCCTTACCCCTGAGCTGACAAATTATTTGCCAAGTTATCGTTTGGTTCCTTGCATGGAGGTTTTACCACCTAGGTTTCCCCAAACTGATCATTATGTAAATACTGAAACAGGGACTTTTCAAAGTGTAGCTGGTTGACCTATTTTAACTCAAAGTTCACACGGCATTTCCTGGATCTCAGTCGCTGAAGCCAAGCTTGTGCTAACTTGGTGCACAAATGCCTTCTCTTCAGTAAACCAGAGTAGCATGAACAATCTGAATGAACGAAGGGACCTTTCTGTTTGGGGCACCCACTCACCCAACCACATCTCAGAGAGAGGACTCTCTCTCTTCCTCTTCCTTGCGTGTCAAGGAACAGGAGTTAGGAAGGCCGCCTCCAGCTTCTATGCAAATGATAAACCTCCTCTTTGGCCCTCTGCCATTATCAGCTTACAATTCAGTACACGCAAGAGGCACCTTAGTCAAAAAAGAAAATAAAAAAGTGATGGGTGGGTGCACAGCACAAACAGAGAGAACTGTGAAAAGCAAAATGCAAAAAGTAGGTATAGAAGGAGCCTGCCTGAAAGAGCAGACACACGTTTTTCTATTGGGGCAATGAAAGGTTTGCTTTCCCATTGAAGCTGACAAGCTGAAATTCAAGTCCTCAGATCAAAAATGGCATTTGTGACATTACAGACTAAACCTTGTGCTTACCAAGGAAGGAGGGTGTTGAGGAGCAAGTTGGATGTTGAATCGTGTGTGTGTGGTTTAGATGCCCTATCTACTATCTAGAAACAGCACTTGTAGGAGTGGGTAATGAGCCAAGTCCTTTAAAAAAGACTTTAGTCCTATAGGAGAAGGAGGCTCAAAACATGTTTGATGCGTGCTGGGTCTTGAGTCTTCGGGGAAGGGCTGCAGCTCAGTGGTAGAACATCTACTTTGCATGCGCAAGGATCCCCGTCCAATTCCTGACATCTCCAGCTAGAGCTGGGAAAGAGACCTGTCTGAGACACTGCTTGTCAGTGTAGACAATACTGAGGTTGATGAGTTATTGGTACAACAGCTTCCTGTATTCCTACAGAGGTTTCCACTGAAGGAAAAGGGGGAGTTGCCCTACAGCACCCTGGTTCACCTACTATACTGTTCCAAAGTGCCTCCCAGTCTTTTAATACAGGGTGTGGGGCAAAGGATGAATCGACCAAAGTCACCCACTTTCAGCAACAGTGTGGAGTTCTGCTCATGGAAATCCTGGCTCCAAGTCAGGGTCAAGGTGTTCCCCCTTGCTTGCTTGCTTGCTTGCTTGCTGCTGCTGTTGTTGTTGTTGTTGTTGTTGTTGTTGTTGTTGTTGTTGTTGTTGTTGTTGTTGTAATAGGAGGTATTAGAATCACAGAAGTGCTCACTGGAAGGACAGATTGTGAAGCTGAGGCTCCAATACTTTGGTCACCTCATGAGAAGAGAAGACTCCCTGGAAAAGACCCTGATGTTGGGAAAGATAGAGGGCACAAGGAGAAGGGGACGACAGAGGACGAGATGGTTGGACAGTGTTCTCGAAGCTACCAGCATGAGTTTGACCAAACTGTGGGAGGCAGTGGAAGACAGGAGTGCCTGGCGTGCTCTGGTCCGGTCCATGGGGTCATGAAGAGTCGGACACAACTAAATGACTAAATAACAACAACAACAAGAAGAATCACAGAATTGTAGAGCTGGTCATCTAGTCCAACTCCCTGCAATACAGTAATCTTTTGCCCAACGTGGGGCTCAAACCTGAGATTGAGTCTCATGCTCTACTGACTGAGCTACCAAGGCTCACCTGATTTCTACTCAAAGTAGACCTGTTGAAATTAACAGACCTCTCTTAGTCATGCGAATTAATTTCAATGGGTCTACTCTGAGTAAAGATTTAGTCAAATAACTCCCTATGCCTCTTCTGTAAGTATATAGGGGCATTTTATGCACATGCGAAAAACTGAAACAGTCAAGAAGTAAAAGTATACATGGAAGAAGTCAGCTTACAGGGAAATGCTTTCTGCATTTTTCCTTGAAGGACAAAAGCACAAGCCTATTTGCTTCCTTCATCTTATATTTTAAAAATGGATTATTTCTTAAACGCTCGTAACTGGAAGGCAGTGAAGTGTGCACACGGGGTTGTGGTGCCAGTAGCCCACTATTGAAGTTAAAGGCGTGTCTGTGATTGCCACAAACCTTTCTGAGATAGCAGCCGGGTTGCATAAGCTCTTGGCTGACAGCATCAGCATGATTCAGCATTTCTGAACCTATTTCAGTCCGTTTGCTTTCCGGTTAAAGGATGATTAAAGACATTTCTTTCTTTCTTTCTTTCTTTCTTTCTTTCTTTCTTTCTTTCTTTCTTTCTTTCTTTCTTTCTTTCTTTCTCACATGCTATGAAACAGTTATTACTGGCAGAATCAAGTTTCTGAATAATGATTATTACATGTTGGTACATATACTGCTCTACGGCTAGGGGAAAAAACGATTTCCCCCTTTAAAAAGATTTACAGTGGGTGGTGTTCAACTAAGCGTGACTCAGAGTAGACCCATTGAAATTAATGGACCTTGTGGATCGTGTTCATGAATGTCAATGGGTCTACTCCAAGTAAAACTTACTTAAATACCACCCGGTATCTAGTTTTCCCGCTGAGATAGAGAGGGCTCTTTCTAAATTGAGTTTAGGGGAAATTCCGTGTAGGACTTAAACACTCTGAGCACATTTACCTGAAAGTCAATTCCATGGCAGTCAACAGTGAAACCAATATTTTCCTTGGGAAAACTTCTACCATCCATCCTGTTCCCTATTTGAAACATGTAAATAATGGCATGGTTTTCTGTGGTTGTTTGTAAGAAGGTGTTGTTGCACAGGGGAAGAATTATGCTGACATTTGAAAAAGGCACCCCTTTGAGGAAGTGACTCACAGTGGCATTGAGACCTGCCTCAAGGCCCAGCTTTGGAGGACTCTCCTGTTAGGCAGGTGGCACCTAGGGTGCAGGGCCTTTTCACTGGTGGGGCCCCAGTTGCAGAATGTTATCCCCAGGGCTGCTCACCTGATAAGTAGTTTGTCTAGTACAGTGGTACCTCAGGTTACATACGCTTCACGTTACATACGCTTCAGGTTACAGACTCCGCTAACCCAGAAATAGTGCTTCAGGTTAAGAACTTTGCTTCAGGATGAGAACAGAAATCGTGCTCCGGCGGCGTGGCGGCAGCAGGAGGCCCTATTAGCTAAAGTGGTGCTTCAGATTAAGAACAGTTTCAGGTTAAGAACGGACCTCCGAAACGAATTAAGTACTTAACCTGAGGTACCACTGTATCAGGCTAAGACTGTGTGAGTTCCAGATGCATTATATGAGCATTGAAACTGCCTTCATCGTGGAATGAGTACCTCTTAACACTTTCTGTAACATCTGTATGGCAAAATGTCAGTTCAACACTAGCGACGTAAGAAATTGATTCAAGGAAGGCTAATCACTTGGTTTTCTCATATACTGTACCTCTCTGCAGGTGTCCTATATTTGATTTAATTCCAGTGATACCTGACAGATTGATGGATAGTTAGATCACACACACACACACACACACACACACACACACACATGATTTTATATGCATGTCCCTCAAAACCTCTCTTATTATGCTGTGCGCTTACTTAATTTTCCTCTGAAAATATTATTGCTCAGGTCTGTGTATAGTTTAACACTCCTCAAGTAGGAGAACTTGCTCTAAATCCAAATATATGTAGCTTGGTTGTTCCTTTTTGATGGCAATGAAAAGTATCCTGTGTCTTCTCTCATGACATTGTTCATACTTTGTGTGTTGCAGGATGAATCCTAGCACCAAGAGCAGGTTTCAGAGGAATGTCCTAATGGAATCCCAGCTCAGATAAATCCCTGGTAAAACTAAATCTGTGCTGTAAAAAACCCCAGTGTGGAGTAATAAATTATGTGCAAGAAGTGGTTATGTGCAAGAAGTGGTTATTCTAAATCCACATGCTTCAGTAACTCTGAGCCGGTTTATACAATGAATGTAACTCAATCACAAAACTTTTCTTCAGAACATCCTGCAGTGCACAGAGAAAACTAGCACATCATGAAGAAGGTTCAGCTGACCTTTCTCCTTGACATGCTTGTCTTCTGTGTGCAGGGAGTTTGGATGGGTTAGACTAAGGAACCCTTCTTTCTGCACTTTAAAACA
The DNA here is from genome assembly GCF_964188305.1 of Podarcis bocagei. Classification (NCBI taxonomy): domain Eukaryota; kingdom Metazoa; phylum Chordata; class Lepidosauria; order Squamata; family Lacertidae; genus Podarcis; species Podarcis bocagei. Next base: position 53,759,669 of record NC_138126.1, on the reverse strand, counting down.
ATTCAGCCCAGCTGGTATAAACTAAAGGAGGTAGTGTGTAATTCTTATTCTTTTGTCTTGAGCATAACTCTCTAAGAATATTTCCAGAAGCCTCTCAAGTCTAAATTCTGTATGCGTCTGTACTGTTGTTAAAAAAATAATAATGATAGTAGATTTTTAAAGGGACAGCAATACCTTGTGCGGTTCATATTTGGAAAGACATTGGGAGAATTGCTTGCTTCTCTGTGTCCAAGATTTTCTTCCCCTTTTGAATGCATTTAAATTCCTCATGGGAAGGTTCTTTGGGAATGTGCATATAAAATCTCCAGCATGTTAATTGTAACAATGCGTAATATATTTTTTTTTCTGTTTGCCCATCAGGAAATCAAATATAATTTTATGGCACTGCCACCATAACCAGTCTAAACCGGCATGTGTGCAGAATGATGCAACGTGCAGCACTCCCTGAAGGATAAAGCCAGGCCATGCTATCTCATCCTGTATCCCTCATATGACGTGAGGGGGTGGTGAGTTTTTTTAAAAACTCACTTCCTCCCTTCTGTCAACAGAAGAACACCAGAGAACAAGAAAATCACTGAGCTTATCAATATTATAAAACAATTGGAACTGAATCACTGGGCATGGCCACCTTCCGGGGGAGTCCATTCCACGGTCAAACACTGCCAGAATGTTCTTCCTGATGTTTAATCGATAGGTTTTACTGAGTGTAGACCAACTGAAATGAATCGGCCTAGTTTAGTCATGTTCAGTAATTTCAATGGGCCTACTCTGAGTAAAATTTAGTTGAGCAGCACCCTTAGTGTTCTCTATGTTATTTATTTATTACATTTATATCCTACCTTTTCTCCAGGGAGCTCTAGGTGGCATACACACTATCCCCACCACCACCTTTTACCGTACATTTTATTCTCACAACAGCCTTGTGAGGTAGGTTGGCTCTTAAACCCACCTGTTGTGGGCTTCATGGCTGTGTGGGGCAGCGGTATAGCTAGCCCTCAGGCACCTGGGGGCAGGGCTAGCTCCCATGCGGGTGGGACACACCTCCCACTGGGCGAGGGGAGCCAGGGCAGGGGCCAGCTGCCTCCCCTCAGCTAGGAGGAAGGCAGCGGTTGGGGCACCCTGCAGGCCACGTGCCACACGCAGCCCACTGGAGGGCGTCCTGCAACCCCTGTGCCCCCCATGACCCCCCTCGCCTCCCTTCCTTCACTACTGGTGTGGGGATTTGAACCCTGGTCTCCTGGGTCCTAGAAAGCAGGGAAGAGCAACTTGACGTATCAAATACATTCACATGTGCACAAACAATGCTTGTCGTGTGGGGGCCCAGGAGTTCATTTATGTCACAAAAAAACCAGCAAACATGGAACAAGGTGGAAGTCAGTTGTGCTTGTCTGACTGCATTTCTCAAAAAAAGTCACAGGCAAGACACAGTTACAACCTACTCACAAGTTTTACCAATTGAGTGTACCAAAAGCTCATTGTGATCCCTTATTTGAAGCAACAGAGGAATGAAAAGTTGGCGGTGATTTCAATGCATCTTAAACCCCAAATGCTCTTCAGATGACATCTCAAGGGAGGGGAAAACTTGCACTTGCCATCCCTAGTCAGGGTGATGGCCAAGCATTCAGCCAAAGAGCCTACATGCATAGATGTTACAGGTGTATATAGGCCATTGTCATGCATCACCTACACGGCTGAAAGGTGGACTTTAGCAGGGTGGACATTTTTTTTTTTTTTTTTTTGGTGAAATCTCAGCTTGTTGTGTCAATTGGAGCAGGCATCCTAGTTTGTAACAAAATCCAGTCCATTTCAAAACAGGCCAACTTCAAACCATGGTTTGAAGCTTGTTAAACCAAGGGGAGTCATAAACCACAACCCCTGGTCTGGACAACACAAGATTCAGGGGAAGGGGGGAAAATGTTCTTCATGTCTTCCTCCCTAGGAGGATGAGAGGGTAGTGCACAAACCCAAAGCTCACTTGAGTTCATTACAGCTTGTGCTTGCCATGCTAAGTCATGGTTTAGTGCAGCCTTTCTCAACCTGTGGGTCCCCAGATGTTGTTGGACTACAACTCCCATTACCCCTAGCTAGCAAGGCCAGAGCTCAGGGATGATGGGAGTTGTAGTTCAACAACATCTGGGGACCCACAGGTTGAGAACCACTGGTTTAGTGTGAAAGTGGACACTTGGACCAAGCATACAAGCACATCCATGCGTACATTTGTACAAGTGTAATCTCTGCACAGCAGGGCTATGGTTAGCAAGAGTGATACCCCTCTGCCCTAGGACTTTCCCCCGCCTTCTGTCTGCTTGCCAAGTCTCCCCATCTTCACACCCTAGAGATGTTATCATTGCCCTTGGCCAGGTGAGACACCGCAGGAAACTTTCAGCATATAAATAGAAGAAGAAACATGAAAAACAAGAGCTTTTACCAGAACTTCTGTTTTCCCAGCTATTGGTCAACATCACTTGACCTGCTGATGCCGGTAAAGGTTACATTCTCCAAGGTAGTTTACTGAAAAATCCAGCAAGACAAGTACGGGTAGCTATTATCAATTATGTGGCTTTGCAAGAAAGGCAAACCGGATATCCGCATCACACATACCAGAAGGATGGGGAAGATTTCTTACCGAAGCAGTTGGCCAATAAGGCTAAACGCAAGTCACTTTTTTTTTTTTGTAGAAAGTCCTGGGAAATATACCAAGTACAGAATGTGGTAAAGTCAGTAATCTGCCTAACAGGGTTTTATTTTTCCTCTTCACTTGAGCAAGGCCGACCATCTCCAGCTACTCATTCATATGGACAAATGTAATACATGAACTCGATGATTTCCAGCAATTCCCACATTCAGATGTATCCATAAGGGCTGTATTGTGCAAATGAATAACCCTTAGTCAGTTGTTGTGGACGCAGAATAAAAATAATTGTTGCACAAAATTCAGTGATATACTACTTTTATTCAGATCAAAACCATAGGTCCTATTACGATCATAACCGGTAAGTTCAGATAGAAGGAGAACATTGGGGAAAGCTCTGGTCCAAGGCCCACAAAGATCTCTTTCAGCTCAAACACCACAATGAATTTCTTTCATACATGAGGGTGCTTTCCCCTTATGCTGGAGTGGGTGCCAGGATACTGGGACCTACCAGCATATGTGGTGGGACTGTTCCATGGTAAAAGGATTCTGGAGAAAAGTAGTTTTCATTGATTTCATTGATAACAAGACAAACTATTTCACTGATAACAAGGTAAACGATTCTTCCCTCTTCTCCTCTGGTTCTTCTGAATTTGTTTTGGATCAGAGCCCCAAACAACAAGGAATGGATTTTTCATTTTTTGACAGCAGCCTGGGCCACAGTTGCCCATTTTGGGAAGACTTTTAATCTCAATAATCTGGACTATTGTTAGTCCAAGATTTTACAAACTGCTTGAGAAAATCTCCCACAGACTAAAAGTGTCCAGGGACCAAAGCCCTCAAGATACTTCTTTGCCATTTGGTCTAATTTTATTTTATATACAAACGCAGAGGCTCAGGAGCATCAGGTACTGTTGGACCGGGCAAGTGTTTGGATTTCATGCAGTTCAAAGTTACTTTTTATCTTATTATTTGAAATAAAAAAATTGTAGTGGTTTTGATTTAGACCATGGAAGCCTTTGTAATTACAGGCCACGCATCCTTTCCCTCTGGATATGTTTTATTATTGACTGAATAATTTGCATAAATGTATACTATATTTCCTTATTGGCAATTGTGACAACTTTCTTTTCCTTCCTTCCTTCCTAAACTTCCCCCCCCCATTCCTTTTTTTCTGCCACCTGTTTGTCATTATTCAAATTTTAAAAATAATATTTTTTTCAAAAAAACGAAAGAGTCCTGTGGCTGGAGACTGCAGAAAGACAAATGTCCCAGGAGCAGACAAGAAACAAAGTGGTTAGGGTACTGCATTGTGGAGTTTGCAGTGTAGATTCATCATGGAACCGCTGTCTCTTTTGCCTCAGATATAACATGTGTTTTTCAGACATTTCTTCCTGGTGGGGCTCAGATTCCCATCTCCTGCTTCCTTCCCAAACAAGAGTCCTATGGTGTGAGTTACTAGAGGCTGCTACTGTCAGTATGTGTCTTGGGCTGCCCTTGTAGCAATGGCATATCTCTTTCCCCCCCCTCCCACCCCACATCTAAGTTTGCTTTTCTCAAGACTAATACCAATGGGGATTGTCTACACCGCTCATTTTGAATCCCCAGCAACTAGTTAGAGCAACCTAACATCCTGGCTCTGCAATCTAATGTCTCAAACCTCAAGATGAAACAGTCAAGCTGCATGAAATTATGAATGTCCCAATGTTTGCTCTAATGCCCCATTCACTTCAGGGAGGTCCATCCTGGGGCAAAATGCCTTTGAGAATTAGGCTGCTGATCACAGTGGGATCCACAGAAGTTGGAATATGTGTAATGGTTCCATCTATAAGTCAATGTCACTATTTGTACTAGCAAACTTTACTGGATTAAGAAATCACTGTTTTTCTTAAAACACAGCAATCGAGAAGCAAGTCAGCATATTTTTGCTGAGAGCTGAACCATCAGCCAACCAAAGTGAATTCCACTGCACCACCCACACTCGTTCTCTCATCCTCCCCCTCCCTAGAGAAACCACCGCTTCTGGCTAATATAGCAATAATAATAATGGGAGGGGGAACTCCAACCCATTCTATGAATCTGTGGTATACCAGCCCTTCATCTGAACTGTCCATGTCACCTATATATTCCCTCCCCTCCCCCATTATTTAAAGTCTAGATTTATGTCCCTCTCACAGTTACTACAGTAAATTGCAGGCTAAACAACATACTATTTTTCAAAGTTAAATGCGAAGACCAGATAAAGCTTGCAATTGGTCAAAAGAAAGCAAGCAGTATTGTTCCAATTTTTCTCAAGATAATGACAATCCATCATTTTGGTCAGAACTAGATATGATACCTAGCACAGGCCTGCCACTGAATATTATATTTATAGAAAAGTTACTTTACAATCCTGCCTTTCCTTCAAGGGTAGTTATTTTCCTGACTTTTTTCTTCACAACAGCCATGTGAGGTAGATCAGGTTGGAAGAGAAGGACTGTCCCAATGGTGCTCGGCGAATTGTGGCATTACCCACCATGAGCTTTTCTAGCTTGAGCTTCAATTTATTCACCTTAATCCCTTCCATTATGTCAGAGCACCACTGAACATCAAAACTAATGCTTGGTTCAGATGGGTTATCACCAGAATATTGATCATAACCCATTCCAAAACTTGGGCAACCACCCCAAGTGGGTTCATATAGGCACTGAAAAGCACTGGAGGGCAGAATAGATTACTGTGAGACCCTTTAAGTGACCACTCAGGACTCCTTTCTGAAAAGTGCCTAAGAGACAGGAATGAAGTACTGAAAAACCATGCCCCAGACCCCATCCTACAAAGCTATCCAGAAGAATACCATGGCCAAGTGTAGCAAGAACGCCTAAGAAGTCCAAGAGAATCAACAGCCACATTTCCAGGGGGTGCCCCACATAACTGATCACTAGACTCAGTGTGTGCATGCCATTTGAATGGTAATGCACATCAACTTTGGGGGAGTTGGTTCCTATGCACATTTCCTTTGTTTATCCCTTGTCAAAGGTTTAGGAAGTCTTACCTATGCTGTTTCTGCATGCTTTTCCATTCAATGGCACTCAAGTAGGTTTCCCTAAACATTCAGCAGCCAGTGAAGTGGAGGGCAGGTGATGAAATGGCTTGATGTGGCCATTTCATAAAACAGAGAAGTCTACCTAAGTGTTGCAAGGAATGGGGACTTGACCTGAGGCAGGAATATTGAATATCAAATTCCATACTTAATATTAAGGAAGACAAAGAAAGGCTTTTTTGAGATTTTGCAGAAATTTGGATTTTACTAAACATTTTCGTATTTAACAAAGCTCTTTTCTCCCTTGTAATTGTGATACTCCAAGCAAAATGTAATCTCAAAAAAAGCCCGGAACGATTTCTATTCAAGATGCACAAACCAGAAAAATAAATCTGCACCAGAGTTGCAAAATGCAGCGTATCTCCAAGAGTTTTCATCAAAATCGTGCCAACATTGCACACTGTATTGGCACATTGTGCAGTCTAAAATGAAGCTCCCAGAGCCAGGGTCAACATTGCAAAAATGTGTGATTGCACAGACAAAACAAGCAGCAGCTCTGTAGAGATATGATTAAGCAGGCACCAATTTTATTTTTCATAAACAATAAAATTACACTACACGAAAATTATTGTTCGTGTAATGGATGTTGAAAGCTTTGCATGTTTGCCAATCCCTTCGCTGAGGCTAGTATGCAAAAAGGACCTGTTGGACTTGGGTTTTCAGTGTCCTAGCTTAAGTTCCATCCTAGGCATGTTTACTCAGAAGTCAGCCCCATGTAGATAGGGCTTTCCCCTAGGAAAGTAAGTACAGCCTGACCAGCTGCAGCTTTGACAGTTCCTGGGCCAGGAAAGCTTGGACACAGTAATTCATGCATTGGTTACTTCAAGGGGTGAGACCTTGGGGACCATAGTAGATAGCTCAATGAAGATGTTGACCCAGTGTGGCAGCGGTCTATAAAAAGGCAAATTCCATGCTAGGGATCAATAGGAAAGGAACTGAAAATAAAACTGCCAATATCATAATGCCGTTATACAAATCTATGGTGTGACCATATCTGGAGTACTGTGTACTGTTCTGGTTGCCTCACCTCGGAAAGGATGTTGTCGAGTTGGAAAAGGTTCAGAAAAGGGCTGCCAAAATGATCAAGGGATTGGAGCGACTTCCGCATGAAGAATGAAGCTGAAATGTAGGAAGTTTAGGACAGATAAAAGGAAGTACTTCTTCCGTTGTCAAACTATGGAACTTGGTCCCCAAGGAGGCTGTGATGACCGCCAACTTGGATGGCCTTAAAGGAGGTTTGTGGAATGCCCTCCCATCTGGGGCTGCCGTGGGTCCAGATTTTCCTGGAAATTCACGTGATTCCAAAGGCAGAACTGAGGTCTGGAGGGGAATTCCAAAAGGTGGCACTTTGTCCTGGATCTTAGGCAAGTCCAAAGAAAAATCCCGGAGTTTATTGGTGTTTTTATAAAAACTTTCGGGGTGTCCTGGTTTTTACTTTTTGAACCATGGTAACCCTACTCCCATCAGATGCCGAAGAGATAAGCAATGATATGACTTTTTGCATAAACCGCCCTTTATTGGGAAGCTTTTAATGTCTGATGTATCATGTGTTCTTTTATATTCTGTTGGAAGCCTCCCAGAGTGGCTGGGGCAACCCAATCAGATGGGCAGGGTACAAATAATAAATCATTGTTGCCAGGTTTTTCACATTGTAATGTTTTCTTGGAAGCTGCCAAGAGAACTCTGGATAGTAGGCAGCATATTAAATTATCATTTCATTTCATTTAAAATGCTTTCGTATTTTAAAATCCCAAAGCAGCGTAAAAGAAAAAAGGAATAAAAAGCACACAAGACATAATAAAACAGCATAAAATAAAATGTCACACCACCATGAAGTGACACACACACACACACACACACACACACACAAACACACACACACACACACACACACACACACACACACACACACTTCTATATGGTGATATACATTAGCTACAGAGATAGATATACAACCATTTGTTAAGCATCTTAGCAGTTCAGGCACTGTACAAGGCGGACTTAGAATCAACAAACTTTGCCTATAGGCTTGCAGTCTAAAAATACCCACAAACAATAAGTCAAGAGGAACAAGTGGAGAATAATAGCTTACACGGGAGTAACAGTGAGCTCATCCCACTTCTCCCTTCCTCCCTTACAATTCCTAGAATTGTTTCTCCAGGTTCCTGTGATATCAGCACTTCAGTTTCTTTTAATCCCTTTATGTCTAAATCAACATGGACATAAAGATGCTACCAAATATTTATGGGTAGGCTGGAATATTTTTCTTCTGCCAGGCACCGCCTTCATTATACTCTAAGTAAATTCATTTACTAAGTCATCCTAACTGTAATCAAACTTAAGAAATGACTATTGCATTATTTCTTGGCGCAGCAAATAAAATACCTGAGTTCCTGTCCCCCCCACCCCAAGTCATGCTTTTTCAGTCAAGGAAGATAAATCCCCTTATCCCTCACTAAGAAATGAGGGTGGCCTACAACTGCTTGCTGCAGCCTGCTTGGCAAAGGACCTTTGCTCAGGCTCACCTTGGTGCCAAGAGAGGAAGTCCAGTTCTGCAATCTTGGCAACTTTTGTGGGGGTACACTATTGTGTTCTCAGAGCAGGCAGTCTCCAAAGGCTATTGTGAAAACAGCAATAAATAGAATTCTTAGCATCAGGATGCAAGGAACGGGGTCCAAGAATTTAAAGTTGCATGCCAAGTATGGATGTGACCACTGACCCCATTCAGCCACCGATGGTACAACCGTGTTGTTCTTAGTCACTAGATACAGCACACTCTGTAAAGAGGAAATAAAGGGTTTAGTAGGGCTTGGGTAATAACTTTATTCCGGGGGTGGGTGGGGAATCTTGAGAAAGTTAAGTTCCTACGTTGATTTTTCCGCTCAGTTTATACAAGTTAGTCAAGCTCAGTCAATATCAGAGGAAGCAGTTTCAGATGACAACATCTGTGACCTTGCATACGGTCTCTGAATAAGGGAACTACTATAAGAGATTTTATACGTCACGCGTATACAGAAAGAGAGGAAGTACAAGTGAGTCAAGCTTCCGGGATTCACACATACTGGTGAAATTTTAAGTAAATGCTTGTCAATGTCCATACTGCTAAATGTGCTTCAAATGTTTAATATTGCACTTGTGTTTCTATTGATGTATTACATCTTTAACCTTTGTACCTGGAGAAGGAGGTCAGAGGTGGTATAAAAAGGTATTAATAGACAATAAAGAAAGAAATGTTAATGGTATATGTAAATAAGGACACAGGTCCCCTTGAAGTTAACATATTCATCAGCATCAAACTGAACTAAAGAAAGATGCTGTAGGAGGTTTCAAAGCAACATAAATATCACAGTCATCACCGTAGCTGAGCTAGTTGACATTTTCATCACAGCCTTCATTTCCTCCTTCAAAGAATCAGGAATTTTCTACAAACCAACAGATGCATATTTTAACCAAGTCTCTAGCTGCCTTTTAGCATCTGTTAATGCTAAATCCTTAGACATCTCACTGCTTTCAATGGAGCTACGTTCCAGGTAAGTATGTAGGATTGCAGCCTAAGAACGTGTTGCATCAGAAACATTTGAGCTGAACAATAACAGTTATTTTGCAAGTTGAGAAGCATTTCTCTACTTTTAATCAACTACTGCCTTAAATAAACTCTAATATCCTTAAGTTGTTCCTTGTCCTCATCCATAACTCAGTCATACATGCAGTCGTGAGATTGCATTCAATGCTAGTCCTACTCTGAGTTGGCCCATGGATGTTAATGGACATGACTAACTTAAGTTCATTAATTTCATGGGTCCACTCAGAGTACAACCCATAATAGCTAATAGGTTATTTCTCTCTCTTCAGGATCTCTTATTTATGATCATGGTGATAGTAATTTTGAAAAATCCACCCTCAGGACTATAAACTTTGGAGGCACCAGTCACCACTATTCTAAAATCACCTGTTCATTCTATTTATGGAAACTGCCTTTCACAAATTGAAAAGTCTTTTGAAAATGTATATTTCAATGGACTGAATCAATGCTGAACAAATCCCCTACTTGCTGATGTTGGTTCTAGGATACATTAAATAAAAATCTCCCATTAAGAAATGAAATAGGACTTCAGTAAACTCTTCTGCATCTTTATTAAATGGGTTTCTAACCATTCTGAACTGGACTGGTGTTTTCGTGCTTTCCTTCCAAAAGAGTCTTGCAAAAAGGAAAGTAAACAAAGAGAATATATATTGATCTGGAATCATAGAGATTGCACTTTCTTTGGGTATCACAGAAGGTAGAGATGATGCATTTACAATGACAGAATGGAAGAACATGGGGAAGTTTTCCTACTTGTTAAATCAAGGATAAGTGATGCTAAATACTGTTGACCACGTAGCTTATGCTGGAATAGTCTGTGGTTGCTCCACACCTAGTTCTGTTGCTACAGCATGAAGCTCTTATTTTACCTACCTTTCCAGCCTTGCAGCCACTGTTTCCTGACTGAACAAAGTTGTTTATTCTGTGCTTGTTATCTTAAGAGTTTTCTCATGCTACTAATGATTATTTAGTTAGTTAGTTATTCAATTCATATACTGCCCTTTATCAAAAGATCCCGGGGCTGTGCACAACATTATGAACACATTTTATGGAGCATAATAATAAAAACATAATTTTGCATTGGTTTTCAAATATTATATGCTTATATATATTCACTGAATTAGATTTTGCTCTTGTTTCTTTTTGGTAGCATCAGTATTGTTCTCACATGTAAACTACCCTTGCAAGTTGAAAAATATAAAGGGAAAACCTAAAGTTCACTTTGCACTTAAAAATAATGTCATTGATATACATCGTCTTAGATATACTCTGCACACTCCCTTCACACAACATGTGAACAAAAAAAACCTGTCATGAACTTGAGATATTGCAGGATTATGCCCAAGCCTTGGAGGGCTAAGCCAGCTAGTGTGGGACGGGAGGGCACTAGGGGCCTGCTGGACTTACACTGTCACGCCAAGAATGCCCCATGCCTCCCAGCCGACCGCAGACTCAATGGGCAAAATGGCCATGCCTATCCATATTCACTGGAAGGCTTCAACAGTAAAATTTGGACCTGTGTTACTGCGTACTAGCATGTAGTATCAGATCAGATTAAGCAGTGGCGCCACAGTGATGCGTCTCATGGACAAGATTCCTGCCCCGAGCTTCAGACAAGCTCTGCACAGGCCTGTACACACCTCAGCTTAACTGCGACTTTCATTTTCAAATTGGATGAAAGCTGATTTGAGGCGAGATGCACAAAACAGCAGTTTTCTCAAGAAATGACAGCATATATATGAATTGTGGCTAACGTCACACGTACTCAGCTTCAAATACCAGCATTGGAAGCACACTGGAGCTGAATATTCCAGAAAAGTATCTCTCTAGGCCATGAACTGACAAGTTTCTAATTTCCCCTCTAGGACTTCTGTGTAAAATTTTAATTGCAAAGAAAGGAAAAGTCCCTCAGTTGATGAACACAGTGGCCAAGTTCCTAAACTCATTCACCTGCAGAAAAATGTTCATTTCACAATACTCCATTGCATCCCATTGTAATTACTCTTATTTTCTACTATGGTATCCTCAAAGTTTTATATATACATATGATGACCACTGCAGCAATATTTGGCATTAATTTCAAGCATGCCAAAGAAATTCATGCTGAGAGTGCAGATAGACAGTTGTTGTTGTTTAGTCGTTTAGTCGTGTCCTACTCTTCGTGACCCCATGGACCAGAGCACGCCAGGCACTCCTGTCTTCCACTGCCTCCCGCAGTTTGGTCAGACTCATGTTTGTAGCTTCGAGAACACTGTCCAACCATCTTGTCCTCTGTTATCCCCCTCTCCTTGTGCCCTCCATCTTTCCCAACATCAGGGTCTTTTCCAGGGAGTCTTCTCTTCTCATGAGGTGGCCAAAGTATTGGAGCCTCAGCTTCACGATCTGTCCTTCCAGTGAGCACTCAGGGCTGATCCTTAAGAATGGATACGTTTGATCTTCTTGCAGTCCATGGGACTCTCAAGAGTCTCCTCCAGCACCATAGTTCAAAAGCATCAATTCTTCAGCGATCAGCCTTCTTTATGGTCCAGCTCTCACTTCCATACATCACTACGGGGAAAACCATGGCTTTAACTATATGGACCTTTGTTGGCAAGGTGATGTCTCTGCTTTTTAAGATGCTGTCTAGGTTTGCCATCGCCTTTCTCCCAAGGAGCAGGCGTCTTTTAATTTCGTGACTGCTAGACAGTGGTTTGGCCTAAACTGTGTTCTTCAACCTTGGCTCTCCAGCTGTTGCTGGATTATAACTCTCATCTTCCTTGACCACCAGCTAAACTGGCTGGGGATTATGGGATTCATATTCCAACAACATCTGGGGACCCAAGTCTGAAGAACTCTGGTCTAGATAGTTCTCACATAATGCAGACTATTGTGGAGGAGTGTGAGGTAGCCCATTTATTTATTTGTAACCATTTTTTTTGTCCTGCTTTTCAAGGCATATGCCAGCTCAAGCTAGCCATTAACAGAAGGAAATGTTACAAGTCCCACATTCCTGAACAGGAAAAGCCTGACTACTGTAATCTATGTATTGCTAACATTGAGGCTGGATTACTGTCATGTGGGGCTGCCCTTGGGTCTGGTTTGAAAGCTTCAGATGGTGCAGAAGGCAGCTGCCAGATTACCATTGTTTTTAAAAGCTGCATTGGCTGCCCATCCAAGTTCAAGGTCCTTGTACTGATTTACAAAGTCCTGAACAATTTAGGTCCAGGATAGCTCAGGGATCACTTGAACCCTAATATACCAACTTGATTATTGAGATCATCTACAGGAGCATCATTGGCCGTTGCCCAAATTGGTGAGGCTCATTTGATGTAAACAAGAAGCCAAGCTTTAAGTGTCATTGGCCCAGTTCTCTGGAATATTCTGCCAACAGAGATTCAGCAGGGGCCTTCTATGCCAACTTTTCAATGCTCACTGAAAATTACACTAGCCCTATGCAGGTAATTAAGAATACATCTTCCCGCAATGGTTAGTTGATGTCTGTTATATATGTGTGTGTGTGTGTGGTTTTTACTCTATGTATTTTTGTTGTAAAACGCTTTGATATTGTGGCTGATATTTTTTATAAATAAATTGCAGGTGTAGCTTGTCACTATGTACTCCTTTAGTTCCTCCAGAAGTATATTTAAGAGGGTTGCAATGCTGGGGTTAAGCAATTTCCCCTCAGGAAATCTTGTCTCACGTTTCATGAAAGAGTACCATGATTTGTCCCTCTCAGTTTCCCTATTTTCCTACTGAAATGCATCTGATAGTCAATACGTATACCTAACATCTTACCAGTAACCAGTACCTCTTTTCTCCTTCCTGAGAAAGTTGGTGATGTCCTCTTGCTTCGACAAGAACAGCACAGGGAAAGCCATTCTCACAAAAATTACCACAAGACTAGATCCAAAGCACCATTATTTTGCAGAACCAGGTTAGTGCAAACATGTCCTGAGTGGAAAACATAGCTTAGCTTTCCCAGAATTGCATCAAATTACTGACAATAACCTGCCACTTGCTGAGAGAGCCAGCTTGCTGTAGCATTTGGGTCACATTGTATTTCCTGCACAGCCTCAAGGCTTCCTTGGTGACCTTGGGCCAAACACTATCTCTCCGGCTAATCTAACTCAGAAGGCTTGTTGTGTGAGCCTTGAAAGAAGAGCGGGAACCAGGAAAGACTTGCATTCGAATCCATACACAGTCTCAAAGCTTGACAGGATGACCCTGGGCCAACTGCTATTCCTTGGCATAATGTACCTCAGTAGCTTGTGAGGGTAAAAGGAGGACTCCTTGGAACGAGGCCTGAATAGAAACACCATTTATCTTCATTCTATATTCTAATTACCATCAGTTCTCTGAGTGCCAGCTGCCACGATAGCCCAATGAGAACTAACAGCTAGAAAAGGAGGGTGGAGGAAAAGACATGTCAAAGTAAAGGTCTCTGGCTGTTCATTTGCTCTGTTTTCACACAGTTGTTTGTCAGCTGGTGCCAACCCATTCACTTGCTCTGAGCAGCGTCCTGACGAAGACTAAGGCGGGAGACCTTAGAAGGTTATCCCCCCCCAACACACATATCACAACACTTTGTTGCATCCAACTCCCTATATTGACTATTAGAAATACAGTCATATCTTGGTTATCAAACTTAATCCATTCCGAGAGTCCGTTCGACTCACGAAACCGTTCGAAAACCAAGGCACGGATTCTGATTGGCTGCAGCAGCTTCCTGAACTCAAGCGGAAGCCGCGTCGGAGGTTCAGCTTCCGAAAAATGTTTGCAAACCGGAACACTTCCAGGTTTTTGGCATTCAGGAACTGATTTGTTTGGCAACTAATCCGTTCAAGAACCAAGGTACGACTGTATCAGTTCTCCAACTACCAATATGTATACAGTTTAACCTTGGTTATCGAATGGCTTTGTTGCCGAACAAATCAGGTCCCAAATGCCGCAAACCCAGAAGCAAGTGTTCCGGTTTGTGAACGTTTTTCTGACGCGGCTTCCGCTTAAGTGTCTGGAATTCTAAAGAGCAAACACTCTGTACTTGAGTTCTGGCTGCAGGTCTCCCTTGCGATGAGGGTAGAAATTTGAAGTAATCTTGGGTTCAGTGATGGCTGGAAGAACCTTAGCGATGAAGCGCACACACATTCCAAAATGGCACAACTGAAGCAACAGTGCTAGCACAGTAAAGGGTTTTGTTTCACTTTTGAAAAAATTCCTGAGGACTGGAAGCTATCCAGTGTAACTCTGCTTTAAATATGGGCCGAGGGACATATTTCATTGGGAAATTAATTATGGGAAAAGTGTTCTGGTTGGGCTTTTTTTAGTACTCTGTAAAGGGACACATGGGACAGCTTCCACGCTAGTTCAGTAGTTATTGTAACATGGTTATAGAATTACAAGATAGGAGAGAAAATGTCATATGGAAACTGCTAAGATTCCCCCACCCCACCCCCTGGTAAGTCAATCAGGCTGTTTGTTAGAATTGTAGCCGCACTAGCAAACATTTTGTGTTGTTCTGGCAAACTCTTGTGCAGCTCATTTTCTTCCTCCCACAGAACTTTGTGAAATGCAGAGTTGCATGGCATGGGAAGGAGTGGGGAGTGCTGGCTAACTGTAAGCAAAGAGAAATCTGGAGTAGCAGGAGGTTTGTGGGGCAGATGCCAAACATTTGAATGGATGAAGTGGACTCTGATCCATGGAAGCTTAAAGGTAAAGGTAAAGGTACCCCTGCCCGTACGGGCCAGTCTTGACAGACTCTCGGGTTGTGAGCCCATCTCACTCAAGAGGCCAAGGGCCAGCGCTGTCCGGAGACACTTCTGGGTCACGTGGCCAGCGTGACAAAGCTGCATCTGGCGAGCCAGCGCAGCACACGGAAACGCCGTTTACCTTCCTGCCAGTAAGCGGTCCCTATTTATCTACTTGCACCCGGGGGTGCTTTCGAACTGCTAGGTTGGCAGGCGCTGGGACCGAGCAACGGGAGCGCACCCTGCCGCAGGGATTCGAACCGCGACCTTTCGATCGGCAAGCCCTAGGCGCTGAGGCTTTTACCCACAGCGCCACCCACGTAGCTTAGTTCACCTTTAAAGTGCCACAGCACTCTTTGTTGCTTTGGTCAATGTCTGTCATTCCAAACCTGCATCTGAGGCATCTAAGCCAAGACAGACCACCACTAGACTCAGTGGACCTTTTGGCTTTGCTGACTGCCCAAGACTGCAAAATTGGGGGGGGGGGGGGTGTCAAGCACTTGGCAGGCCACAATGTATTGTTGATGGGCTTTGTTTAGCACAGTCCATCACATATTTTGCAGATCTGGTATAAAACGGAGGGGGCAAAAAAGGCATCAGCTGCTACCTATGTATATATTTTACTCTAGTTTCTTATTTGTGCTGCTGCAGCAGCACAGAATTCTTTTCCAATATTCTGATGGTGGCGTGGACAATAGGCTTTCAGTCTACAATTTTCAACCTCTGTTGGTTAGTTCTGTTCCCAAACCTTTAACCTGATCCATGGCTGATTTGACGAGCCAGTTCATTCTCAGTTTTACAGCACTGTTTAGAAGTATGAGGTGTCCTTGAAGCACCAGATTTTCTGAGATGACACTGTGATTCAATTTATTTTCCATTTTTTAGAGCTGTAGTGCCATAATACCTAATTTGCAAGCCCATAACGTCTAAAGATATTGAGAATAATTGGTATTGGCTTATCATTTTCTTTTCTTTTTTCTTCAAATTTAAACAGGACTACTCTATCTTTTTTTTAAAAGGAGTATCCGATTCATTATGACCAAACAGACAATCCTCTCTCTTCTCTGTTTTGCAAACTCCCTCTCCTTCTCATCTGGTCATTCCCACAATGCCCCCCCCCCACACACACACACAAAGGAAAGCAACACAATATAAGGAAGCCAGACCAAATTTCCCAAAAGGATACTGATTTCTGGTGTGTAATGAAAACTATTCCTTATTTTGCAACTGATTCTAGAAGACCCCCAGTCCTGTTACATTAGGGCTTCATAGAGATATCAGAGAATTCTGACAAAAACAGAAGTGGAAATTGCTGCAGTTGATGTGTTCGTCTTTGACCAGGGATGAAAATCAGTTAATGAATATGATCAGTATTTGTTCACACTGTTGTTGTGCCTAAGCATGCAAATGATACATAATTAATGACATGGTTTTCACATTGCTTTGATGTTTCCTGTAAATTGAAAAGAATGCAAATTTTGTAACTTGAACGGTTAATTCTTCTTATTGATAATATATTGTTTTATCCTTTTTGTAAACTGCTTTGAGGGTGTTTTTTTACAATCAAGTGGTGTATAAATTTTATGAAATCAATACATAACAATAAATAAATTTATTTAGTGTTAGACTGTGAAACAAATAGCTTAGTATTCGATGGAAACTGAACTGTGACAGAACGGAAACATGGCTGATTGTGACAAACTCAAGACAGAAGGGAAATCATTGCCTTCTTACATCCCTGGGGCTGTGTGTTGTTTTTGTCTTGCCTCAGTATTATTTTAAACACACACACCCTGATCCATTGAATATTAACATGCATCAGTATATCTGCACACATTTCCTAGTACAGTGCAGAAGTGCACAATGGTTCTGTGATTTTGATATTCACAAAAACATGTTCAGGCAAAGCCGAATCTGTGAATTGTTTTATTAGTAATTCATAGGTTGCTTCTAATACAGTTTTTTAAAAGACCTTGCACATTAACTACTGCAGAATTTGTAATGTCACAAAGCTGAGTGCCAAGGTCAAAGGTGGGGTTGCAAGCACTTCGTGGGCAAATGTCCTAGTGCACTTAAAAAGCCGTTAAAATGAACAATAATGGAGTGATGCCAAATACTGAAAGTTACCAAAGATAATTAGAATTGTTGTAGATATAATGGTGTTCAGTGACAACAGCTGTTTTGGAACTTCCTGCAAATTACTGCAATATTTTTCTCAGAGAAAATAGCTCTCCGTTTGCTAATAATATTGCCTCACGTGTTATAAACCCAAACAACAACCTATGCAATCCCTTTATCTTGAAGAAGAGGAGAACTTGTCAAAATCAACTGCTCAAGAAAGGTAGACCAGCCACGTGAAGTGTCAGTGTGACTTATGGTTCTACCTGAAACTTTAGCAGGAAATACTGTTGCCTAATTTCTGTCCTTTTACTTGTAACCCTGTGAGCCCTTATCTTGCACCTATTTTGTGATGTGTGAAAAGTACACAAACAAATCTACTACTCCCAGGAACAGAAAGAGGTAAGGCAGCTATTCTAGCAGTGCCAATAGAGAGAGTAAAACCAGCAATGATTTGTTCAATGTTCTTTAAAGTAAACCTTTTCACTTTAAGAACAGCACGTATTCCACAGCCGGAATGATTTTATTTGATTTACTGTTAGCCTACTAGAGTGTAAGATTGTCCTCTAGATGCTTGAAGTTTGGCTAGATAATTTCCTATTCCTTCCAGAACACAGAGGTCGATATGCTCAGTGATTTATGCCTATTAAAACTGGGGAATGTATGAAGAACATTTATAGGAAGACACAATGGGAAATATCAAAATGATTAAAAATGAACTGGAGGCAGGTTAGGTAAAACAGAGAGAGCTATATCAGTCTTTAACACCCATTTCCTACATGTCCAATTTTAGGAGTAATTATCATCAGCGACAGAGGGTGGTAATGAGGTTCTGTTGTTCTTATAAATCTGCAATGTGGCTTCTTACCTAACCTGGCATCTGGGAGTGGGGAAATGCTGCTTGAGCAATTTTGGGATGAACTTGGCATGATATGATTACAAATATTGCTTCTGTCCACTAAGGGTGACCCTTCTGCAATCATTGACATCTTTCACTGTTGTAAGAGCAATGGGGAACCTGTGTTCTTCCAGATGTTGTTTGACTCCCAGCTGCCAGCTGCTCCAGCCGGCATGATAAATGGTCAGGGATTATGGGCATGGTGGTCCAGCAATATCTAAAGGGCCACAGGTTCCCCATCACTGGTTTACAACCTGTCAAGACAGGCTGTCACCAAACCATGGGTGGCAATTGGGAGCATTCCACAGGCTTGTATGCTCTGCCTGTCTGCCTTTTGGGTGTCCGGGCAGGTGCCGGGGGCAGGTCAGCAATAACTCACAAGGTGTCAGTGAACTCAACAGCACAGCAACTCTCCCCAGTAGATCTAGCTCAGTTGGTTAGACCGTGGTGCTGATAATACCAAGGTTGCAGGTTCGATCCCTGTATGGACCAGCTGCATATTCCTGCATTGCAGGGGGTTGGACTAGATGACCCTCAGGGTCCCTTCCAACTCTACAGTTCTATGATTCTGTGACTTCCTCATCTTGCCCTAATGAGGCAATTGCGAGAACTCCCAGTCCCCACCTTCCCCCAGTTATCTAAGTCTCCTCCTGTCCCAGGATCCTTCATCTTGCCTGTCTTTTCTCTGCCCTCTTCATACCTCTGTGGGTTCTGAGAGACCAATGGGGAGAAGAGCTGGTCTCAGCAGGAGGGGAAGAGCCCCTGGATTCTTCAGCACCCTGCCTCCTACCTCTTGGTCCACCTCCTCTCCAGCCTCCGCTTCTACCTCTGATTCTGGACTGGTCTCTGCCACTACCTCTTCTTGCTCACTGAACACTGTTACTTCTTCAGCTTCCAACAGCTGCTCCTCCCAGTCTGCTTCTTCTTCTCCCTCTGACCACTCGTTGTCATCCCACCACCAGTCCCCTGGCTTTGAGCCTTCTTCCCTTGGGGGATTCCCTTGCTGGTGCCTCCCACCACTCATCTGCATCCAGCCCATCCATGACAGTGGGGAAGAAGGCGGCTTTCCCCCCAGCCATTTCTCTTTACTCCCAATGAGACCTGTTCCTGCTCCTTCCTAGGAGCTGCTCTAATGGAGGGAAGTCCTCCACGTGAACACCGTCTAGACAGATCATCAAAGCCTTGCAGAAGCGGATTTCTTCATCCATTTTTCCAATTGCTCCACTCAACCACAACCATCCTTCAAAATCTGCATTTATCTTAATTTTGCAATGTTTACAAAAATGCACATACTAAGGGGAAATGTCTATAAAATATGAATATATTTAAGAAGATAACATACAAGATTGCATATTAGGATAAATTGCCTGCAAAAATGTGTATACTAGGCAAAATCACAAATGTGTTTCATTAGGAAAAATTTGCACCAAAATGCTGAATAAATTTCATGTTGTTGTTGTTGTTGTTTTTTAAAAAACAACGCTGCAAAGGGAAAAATATGGTTTACTTCTAATAATAATTTTATAATAATAATTTATTTATACCCCACCCATCCCTTTGCAACTGACTTCCAAGTAAATGTGCAGAGGCTGCATTCTTATACACACTTAGCTGCGAGTAGCGCTGGGAGGATATGTCAATTTTGGTTTCTAATTTTTCCAATCTTAAATCCATCCATTTGCACGCCAGGCACTCCTGTCTTCCACTGCCTCCCGCAGTTTGGTCAGACTCATGTTTGTAGCTTCGAGAACACAGTCCAACCATCTTGTCCTCTGTCGTCCCCTTCTTCTTGTGCCCTCCATCTTTCCCAACATCAGGGTCTTTTCCAGGGAGTCTGCTCTTCTCATGAGGTGGCCAAAGTATTGGAGCCTCAGCTTCACAATCTGTCCTTCCAGTGAGCCCTCAGGGCTGATCCTTAAGAATGGATACGTTTGATCTTCTTGCAGTCCATGGGACTCTCAAGAGTCTCCTCCAGCACCATAATTCAAAAGCATCAATTCTTCGGCGATCAGTCTTCTTTATGGTCCAGCTCTCACTTCCATACATCACTACTGGGAAAACCATGGCTTTAACTATACGGACCTTTGTTGGCAAGGTGATGTCTCTGCTTTTTAAGACGCTGTCTAGGTTTGCCATCGCCTTTCTCCCAAGGAGCAGCAAGTGTCTTTTAATTTCATGACTGCTGTCACCATCTTCAGTGATCATGGAGCCCAAGAAAGTAAAATCTCTCACTGCCTCCATTTCTTCCCCTTCTATTTGCCAGGAGGTGATGGGCCCAGTGGCCATGATCTTCGTTGTTGTTGTTTTTTATGTTGAGCTTCAGACCATATTTTGCGCTCTCCTCTTTCACCCTCATTAAAAGGTTCTTTAATTCCTCCTCACTTTCTGCCATCAAGGTTGTGTCATCTGCATATCTGAGGTTGTTGATATTTCTCCCGGCGATCTTAATTCCGGCTTGGGATTCTTCCAGCCCAGCCTTTCACATGATGAATTTTGCATATAAGTTAAATATGCAGGGAGACAATATACAGCCTTGCCGTACTCCTTTCCCAATTTTGATCCAATCAGTTGTTCCATATCCAGTTCTAACTGTAGCTTCTTGTCCCACATAGAGATTTCTCAGGAGACAGATGAGGTGATCAGGCACTCCCATTTCTTTAAGAACTTGCCATAGTTTGCTGTGGTCGACACAGTCAAAGGCTTTTGCATAGTCAATGAAGCAGAAATATATGTCTTTCTGGAACTCTCTAGCTTTCTCCATAATCCAGCGCATGTTTGCAATTTGGTCTCTGGTTCCTCTGCCCCTTCAATATCCAGCTTGTACTTCTGGGAGTTCTCGTTCCACATACTGCTTAAGCCTGCCTTGTAGAATTTTAAGCATAACCTTGCTAGCTTGTGAAATGAGTGCAACTGTGCGGTAGTTGGAGCATTCTTTGGCACTGCCCTTCTTTGGGATTGGGATGTAGACTGATCTTCTCCAATCCTCTGGCCACTGCTGAGTTTTCCAAATTTGCTGGCATATTGAGTGTAGCACCTTAACAGCATCATCTTTTAAAATTTTAAATAGTTCAGCTGGATTTTTATCATCACTTCCACTGGCTTTGTTATTAGCAGTGCTTAATAATAATAATAATAATAATAATAATAATTTATTATTTATACCCCGCCCATCTGGCTGGGCCTCCCCAGCCACTCTGGGCGGCTTCCATAGAAACCAAAAATACACTAAAATATCACACGTTAAAAACTTCCCTGAACAGGGCTGCCTTAAGATGTCTTCTAAATGTCAGGTAGTCGTTTATCGCTTTGACATCTCATGGGAGGGCATTCCACAGGGCGGGCGCTACTACCGAGAAGGCCCTCTGCCTGGTTCCCTGTAGCTTTGCTTCTCGCAATGAGGGAACCGCCAGAAGGCCCTCGGCGCTGGACCTCAGCGTCCGGGCAGAATGATGGGGGTGGAGACGCTCCTTCAGGTATACTGGACCGAGGCCGTTTAGGGCTTTAAAGGTCAGCACCAACACTTTGAATTGTGCTCGGAAACGTACTGGGAGCCAATGTAGGTCTTTCAAGACAGGTGTTATATGGTCTCGGCGGCCGCCCCCAGTCACCAGTCTAGCTGCCGCATTCTGGATTAGTTGTAGTTTCCGAGTCACCTTCAAAGGTAGCCCCACGTAGAGCGCATTGCAGTAGTCCAAGCGGGAGATAACCAGAGCATGCACCACTCTGGCGAGACAGTCTGCAGGCAGATAGGGTCTCAGCCTACGTACCAGATGGAGCTGGTAAACAGCTGCCCTGGACACAGATTTGACCTGTGCCTCCATGGACAGCTGTGAGTCCAAAATGACTCCCAGGCTGCGCACCTGGTCCTTCAGGGGCACAGTTACCCCATTCAGGACCAGGGAATCCTCCACACCTGCCCGCCTCCTGTCCCCCAAAAACAGTACTTCTGTCTTGTCAGGATTCAACCTCAATCTGTTAGCCGCCATCCAGGCCCATTTGACTTCACTCTCCAGGATGTCAGGCTCAAGGTCTGCAACCACACTACCTGGGGTGTACGAGACATCCATATCTTTCTGGTGTAATTCCTCTGTGTATTCTTGCCACCTCTTCTTGATGTCTTCTGCTTCTGTTAGGTCCTTTCCACTTTTGTCCTTTATTATGTTAATCTTTCTACGAAATGTTCCTTTCATATCTCCAATTTTCTTGAACAGATCTCTGGTTTTTCCCATTCTATTGTTTTCCTCTATTTCTTTGCATTGCTCGTTTAAGAAGGCCTTCTTGTCTCTCCTTGCTATTTTTTGGAAATCTGCATTCAATTTCCTGTATCTTTCATTATCTCCCTCGCATTTTGCTTGCCTTCTCTCCCCCGCTATTTGTAAGGCCTCGTTGGACAGCCACTTTGCTTTCTTGCATTTCCTTTTCATTGGGATGGTTTTAGTTGCTGCCTCCTGTATAATGTTACGAGCCTCCATCCATAGTTCTTCAGGCACTCTGTCCACCAAATCTAAATCCTTAAACCTGTTCCTCACTTCCACTGTGTATTCATAAGGGATTTGACTTAGATTGTATCTTACCAGCCCAGTGGTTTTTCCTACTTTCTTCAGTTTAAGCTTGAATTTTGCTATAAGAAGCTGATGATCTGAGCCACAGTCAGCTCCAGGTCTTGTTTTTGCTGACTGTATAGAGCTTCTCCATCTTTGGCTGCAGAGAATATAATCAATCTGATTTTGATGCTGCCCATCTGGTGATGTCCATGTGTAGAGTCGTCTCTTGTGTTGTTGGAAAAGAGTGTTTGTGATGACCAGCTTGTTCTCTTGGCAGAACTCTATTAGCCTTTGCCCTGCTTCGTTTTGAACTCCAAGGCCAAAGTTGCCAGTTGTTCCTTTTATCTCTTGACTCCCCACTTTAGCATTCCAATCCCCTATAATGAGAAGAACATCCTTCTTTGGTGTCATTTCTATAAGGTGTTGTAAGTCTTCATAGAATTGGTCAATTTCAGTTTCTTCAGCACCAGTGATTGGTGCATAAACTTGGATTACTGTGATGTTAAAAGGTCTGCCTTGGATTCGTATCGAGATCATTCTATCATCTTTGAGATTGCATCCCAGTATAGCTTTTGCCACTATTTTGTTGACTATGGGGGCCACTCCATTTCTTTTACGGGTTTCTTGCCCACAGTAGTAGATATGATGGTCATCCGAACTGAATTCGCCCATTCCTGTCCATTTTAGTTCACTGATGCCCAGGATGTCAATATTTATTCTTGCCATCTCATTTTTGACCACATCCAACTTACCCAGGTTCATGGTTCTTACATTCCAGGTTCCTATGCAATATTTTTCTTTACAGCATTGGACTTTCCTTTTGCTTCCAGGCATATCCGCAACTGAGCGTCCTTTCGGCTTTGGCCCAGCCGCTTCATCAGCTCTGGATCTACTTGTACTTGTCCTCCGCTCTTCCTCAGTAGCATGTTGGACGCCTTCCGACCTGAGGGGCTCATCTTCCAGCGTCATAACTTTTATATGCCTGTTGTCTTTGTCCATGGAGTTTTCTTGGCAGGGATACTGGAGTGGCTTGCCGGTTCCTCCTCCAGGTGGATCACGTTTGGTCAAAACTCTCCACTATGACCTGTCCATCTTGGGTGGCGCTGCACGGCATAGCTCATAGCTTCTATGAGTTATTCAAGCCCCTTCGCCATGGCAAGGCAGTGATCCATGAAGGGGATTTTACATGATATGACAATGCAATTCTACCCAACAAATATGTTTGTGCCTTTTAGCTCCCTTTCCAGACAGATGTCTTCCATTAATTGTTACATGTCATTTTATACGAAAAAAGAATTTTTAATTAGCCACTTATTATTTCTGAAATGTCTGTACAAGAGATAACTGTTTCCACCCAAAATGCCTAAGCCTTTTTATTTATTAATTTCTTTGTGATATTTATATACTATTTAATATGTGAAATCCCTAATCGGTTTACATAGAAAAATCTATAAGATATTTTTAAAATTCCAGTAACACAGAACATTATAACAAAAAATACTAAGCAATAACATCAACAGAAGCAGAGAATTGCTTTTTGAAATGATTTTTAAAAGCAGCAGAAGATCCTAGTAGCTCCGAGATGGCAGCGCTGTGCCTTCAGGACACAACAAAGCAGTGAAAACCAGCCCACGTAGAAGAGTTTAGATTTTTAAAGCAGAGTTTCAGCGATAAGAGCTTGCTCAAATGATGTCATGCTTGTAAAATGGATAGTCTGCAGAGCTTGGATGAGATACCTTTTTGCAACATGTCTGAACTGGATTTGGTTATAGGTTGTGTGTCCCCCCCCCTTGTTTATTTGTTTCTTTATTAAAAAACATAAATCATAGCTTAGCATACTATAAATATCTTGTTAGCAACTCCATTTTCTGCTGTGTACCCTGGTTCCTGAGAGCGCATTTTAAACTTGCAGTGCAAGTGCTTGATACCATTCTTGATAATGAGCTTTGTGTAAAGAAAGGAGGGGCTGAGCTGTGGCTACAAGCCTGCTGAGGAACCATAAACTCTGATCATGCAAAACCAGCTGTCTTTACTGTTATCTTACTGGCTAGTACTGCTTGGATTGCCAGCTTGTTGTTCCATAGTATCCTGTCTGACTGTGTGCTGATGGAGAAGGGAATGTTGATTGTTTCCACATTGTCTAAGATAAAATATCTGCAGTTGGACACTGATAAACTCCAACAATTTTATTAAAATGCAGTCATGTATCATTGCACTGCAGATTTCAAAAGTACAGGGCTGGAGAGAGAGAGAGTCCTGGAGAGATTAAGTATGTGGACATTCTAGCAGCCTCTGCAATCCTCCATAGACCTTAATTCAAGCTTTTGGATTGAACTGATTTTCTGGCTCCATTTCAGTTTGCTTTCTGGCCTGCCTTTGAGACTGAGACTACTTTGGTTGATGACCTTCACTGAGCAAAAAGGAGGGGAAGAATCTGTTGATTCTTCTCAACTGCTCAGTGAATATTCCATATCATGGGCCCTGACATCCTTGGGGGGCTGGAGGCATCACCTTGCAATGGTTCTATTATTTCCCAGGTGGCAGAAGATGCCTCCCCCATGAATGTAATTTCCCATGAGCTCCTCAAGTTCAATATTGTCTTCCGTGCTGTCTAACATCAACCTGTTAGGAATCTGGTGTCATCAGTAATTTATGCTGGTTTTCAAGAGATATATATACCCTCCATGCCCTTTTAGCTTTTATGCCGCATATGGCTCCGGTTTCTAAAATCACAGTGCAAACCCTTATTTAACCCAGTTATCATATATTCACTTCATGCAGAGAAGTACCTGAGAAACTGAACGGATATAAACTTACAGAGCATTGAGTTCTAGGTCACCTAAGGATGCAATCCTATGCACACTTAAATGGAAGGAAGTCCAATTGAACTAAGTGGGGTTTTGTGTGACATAAATACAATTGTGATGTAAATAACCTAAGATGAAAGTAACGAAGAAACATGCATATCTATAAATAGGACAGACAACACAACCCATCTGGGTTTGGGAAGAAAGTAGCTGCAAGTTATGTTATGCTGAGTTTTCACCCCAAAATACTAAGGCTGATTATGAAGCCAACATAAGCAATCACCAATGAAATGTGTTTCACAAATAAGATGAGATTAAGTATTTGATCCAAGTAAATTATTTATTTATTGAACTAAATCTGTATATCAGTTAATTGTAAATAAAAGACCTAAGCTATTTACAAAGAATATAAACTATGCATTAAAATTGTCAATAAAAATCAATGCTTAAACACTAAGTTTTAAAAATTTGCTAATGTGCCAGTCTTGTTTACCAGAATTAACCAAAAACCTACAAAGAAAAATTATGTTTGGTTCAATGATTTATTAGTTAAAGCATTACCATGGTTTTGTGTCAGCAATTTTAATGTAATAAGAAAAAATAAGAAAAATTGTCTCACAAGAATTTATTTTCTCTTTGGGCTAGATGTTACGTGTGTGCATGCGTGCGTGCGTATTTGGAATCCGGAATTGTTTACTAATAAAAGCATTAATATCTTCTCTGGGATGCACTTTACTCAGTTATGAGAATTACAACCATTAAATGGATATTTTCTTTTTACCAGTTAAATGAAAAACAATATTGTTCCTGTAAACCTTTTTGTAACCAGAATAGGTAAAGATATTAAAAAAGAATACCACAATTCAAAAATGTGTGCAGATATGGCCCAAGTTGGTGGGGCTGAACTAGGTCCACATTTGATTCAATACCGATCTAAGCAGAAGGTAAATGCTATGCTCACTCCGCCCAACATAGCCAAGCCACTGGGCCATGGCCATAGCCAGGATTTTTGTTAGGGGGGGCAGGACTTTTGTTGGTGGGTGGAGGGACAGAACCGACCTGATTGGTCAGTTAGTTTAGTATTTCTATTGTTTTGCTTGAAATGGGCCTAGGGCAAGGGGCACACTTTGTTAATATGGCAACATCTGGAGGGCCAAGTCTTTCCCACACCTGTTTTCAAGCTACATATTTGAGTTATACAATGTGGGAGCATTAGAGTCTAACAAAGCTTTTTGTTTAATTAAAAAGAGTATCACTTCAAACAATTCACAAACATGTATAGACATGGGCTTAATCAGGTCTTAATTAAATTTGCAAAAATTAGGTAAAACCAATAGT
Source organism: Podarcis bocagei (assembly GCF_964188305.1). Taxonomy (NCBI): domain Eukaryota; kingdom Metazoa; phylum Chordata; class Lepidosauria; order Squamata; family Lacertidae; genus Podarcis; species Podarcis bocagei. The sequence continues at coordinate 53,732,944 of NC_138126.1, read as the reverse complement.
AACGGAACAAGAAACATTCTTTGTTTTTCAAATGATGAAACTCTTTCCTAGCAAGCATCATCTTCGGAGAGGCATCTGCCCTACCTGAGCGAAAAGATGGGATGATTTCCTTTAAAGGTGGTGCTAGCTATCTGCAATTTTTATATGTGCTTATAGAAGTGCAAAGTTTTCCCTACCACTAAACATTGCCCCTTAGTACATCAAGGCCTGCAGTCGCTTTGGTTGGATCAGATCCATGGCGCCTTGCACGTTGAGGAATTGAGTGCCCCTTGCATCAGAAGTGCTTCTCTAGGGAATACTCCTGGATCCCTAACAAGAAATTTGCAACAATTCTGCAACAACATCATGCAAAACCCGTAAACCCTGGAAGGGGGGAAAACCACTTTGTTTCCTGTTGGCATCTTATCCAATGACAGTCGCTTGAGCTTTTGCATGATGTTGTTGCATCATACCTTACCAACTTTCTCATAATAGCACCTCCCCACCCCCACAATAATATTGGAAAGATTCTGCTACATAGGGAGAATTTGTCACCTTCCTGACTCTGCCAATGGCAGCACTCGCTTCCTGGTCACAGGTTCATATGGACAGAGCTTAATGGGAGAGAGAACTGATCAGAAAGAATTCCACCCCGAGAACGCACCCAGCCTTTGTCAACCTAGGGCCCCCTCCCAATATGTTTTGGGACACAACAATAACAGAATAGCTGTGCTGATGGGAGCTGTAATCCGCAACATCTGGTGGGCACCAGGTTGGCAAAGGCTTTGCAACATCACTTTTGAATGCATACAGACTATTGTTTCTTCACCACCGCACAGGTTTTGTTAAAATAATTAGATTGCAGAATTTCCAGGCCGGCTTTGTGCCTTACCATTCCATTTCTTTTTCTAAAGAATGAAATTACCATTCCTTAGCCATGCCTTCTGGTTCAAGTCAGGGCTGGCATCAGAGGTGGGCACTATCAGCCAACTACAAAGGCCTCTTCAGGAACTCATTGGTGCCAGCCCCTGACTAGCTGCCACTGAAGAGCAGGTGATGTCACTGCTAGTGGAGCACACCCTGGATCTTTTTGGCCTCCTCTGGGATGCGCTGCTGTTACCTACACAGCATCACCTTCTCTCCTCCTCCTCTTCATCCAAAAAAACCAGACAAGCGAGTGCCACTACAAAGTAGCTGCCCAATCCACTCACTTGTCTGTCCTCCTCATGTCTGGGCAGCAATAAGGCAGGGACCAGCACTGCCACCCAGGCACGGAGTGGGTGAGCAAATGTGGGCTCCTCCGTCAGGCAAGTGAGCAACACTGGTAGGAAGCACCTCTGCCCAGTCCCTCTGGGTGTTGCAATGGAATGTTGTACCTTCTGGGTCCAGTCCCAATTGACATGCCACTGGTGGGTGGGTGGGCAGATAGCAAGACAGTGAGCAACCACAGCCATTCTCTCTGGTTTGGCGCGTCCAGTCCCAACTGCTGCACCACAGGTAACACAGCTGTGCCTTCTTTTGTGCACGGGTGCTTCCATTTGGTTCAATTTCCGGCATTTCCAGGTGTGTCAGGGAGAAGCGCCTATCTGAAACCCTGGGGAGCTGCTGTCAGTGCAGAGCTTCCTGCAAAAGACAAGCCAATGGACCTGCTCTTTGGCACCCACTCACTGTCCCCCTAATTCTGGCCACAGCAGGTTGGGGAGCCCCCCCCCCACCTCGGACCCCTGGGCCTGAGGAGCAGTAGTCACCATTTCTCTTGGTCCAGCAAGCAAGCGAAGGTTCCGTGCCCCTGGTGGAGAACTGAGGGAGTCAGGACAGGGGCGGGCAGATTAGGGATGGATGTAAATAGTCCCCTGTTCGATCTTCAGGTAGGGCTGGGAGAACCTTTCGCAGGAACCATTGCAAAGCCGCTGCCAAGCCAGTGCAGGTAGCACAGCGCAAGGTAGGCCAATGGCCTGACCATGCGGCAGCACCTTGGCCACGCGCATTATTCCCTTGGGCCACGCTGCGTCCACTCCTCTTGGCCACAGAAGAACCATGGGACAGCCTCGACGGCCCCTCACTTCCCCCAGCCCCAGTCCATTTGCAGAGCAGATGCCCGCGCCACCTCGCCCCTCAGCGCCCTGCACGCCACACGGCGCGCCAAACGCGCGCGCGCCCTCCCTCCCACACAAGGGCCTCGCGTGGCCCCGTGGGCATTCCGCCCCCCGCGCCTCCTCCTCCGCCTCCTGGCCCGACAGGCGCAAACTGCCTCGCTCTGGCCAGCTCCACACGGGCGCCGCCGAGGGTGGGTGGGACGCGGGGCTGGCCGGCGGGCGGGGCAGCGGCGCCGTGAGCCCTGGGAGGCGGCGCCTGTCCCTAGACGGGCCGGGCGGGGGAGTTCATGCCACTAGACGGGAAGAGTTTCTCCTGCTGCCGAGTTGACAGCGCCAGGTCAGTGTGCGAGCCGGAGAGGCAGCCAGAGCCTCTGGCGGCGCGGCGGGAAGCGGGTGGATGGACGGGAGGGCGGCGTTGCCCGCCTGCCTGCCTGCCGAAGGGCTGCGTCTGGCGGCGGCGTGACGCTGCAGGGAATTCCCGCCCGATCCGTGGGGGCGCGTGCCTGGGGTCTGTAGAGGGACGGAGGGAGGCTGCGCGTCGGGAAGGGCTTGCGGGGCTGAGACGGGCACGAGGGGACAGCGGCATCCCTGTGGGGCTCCAGGACACTTGGCTTGTGGGATGAGAGAGCGGGGAATGGGAAGGCTGCCTATATACTGAATGGTCGTCTGGGAGAGCAGAACTCACTTGCTCTCAGAAAGTTTTGTAGGGAATGAGACAGAGACTGAGGTTTCTGAAGGGTGGGCTGGGAGGTTGAAAGGAGCAGGTATGGTTGGGGTCGGGGGCCACTAGGGCTTGGGGAATCGCTTACATGACGTCCAGAAGTAGACTCTGAACTCATTTAGTGCGAAGAAGTCTCTGTGTTTCCAGGCATAGTGTTGAGTGTGTTTTTACCTGTGCCATGCTCACACCTACCACCCATGGGCATAGCCAAGGGGAGGCAGGGGGAAGCTGTCCCCCTCCCCCCAAAAATCAAGTAAATTAATAAAAATGCTTAACGAGCTGAGGTTCTGCCACCCCCTAACATGAAGCCTGCCCCCCAACATATCCTGGCTACACCCATGCTACCACCTATTAAATAATTGTTAATTACAGGTTAAAGAAATCCAATGGGATAGAATCTAGATACAGATAAAAAAGGGAGAGGTGATGGTAAAAAATTTCCTGGCAAGTACTGCCTTCGGAAAATGGGGGGAATAAAATCTCCCAGACCTCTATTGGTGATGGACACATGTGGCCTGCCTTTGCATCAGGTCTGAACCATGTAATGGGAATGAGAACGCATTCTTGATAGGAATTCTGTCTGTGATCCTTATAGAACTCTGTGGTTTACGTTCATCATGTGGAAGAAAGGGCTATATATACATATAAGTGCTATTTGGAGGTGATACATTAAGTGGGCTTTCGTTTGCCTATGCCGCAGGTGGATATGCCCACAATGCAGGACAGTTTGTTTGCAGAAACTTGTCCACCATCTGGGATGCTAAAAACTCAGAGGGCACCTCTTCTACCTGTGGTGCTAATGAATGTGTTTAGTCAAGATGATGAGAAAGGGAGAAAGTTTGTTTCCTCATTTAGCTGAAACTTCTGGTGGATTTTTTTTTTTTTAAATCATAATTTTTCTCTTTGCCTTCCAAACCACAGCAAGGAGCATGAGCGAGGTTCCAAGTATAATCCTGCCACAACAGAGATTATACATTGTGAAATAGATGATGCCTTGGTGTCATATCCCAAATCTGCAGGCGTGTTTTGTAAGTTTCCCACTGTCATTTCTCCCTAGGGCAGTATACACTATAGACTGCAAGTTCCTGTTAGTGTTGTAACTTTGAGGCAATATGTGTGAGTTATGATCCACCGTGGTAACAAGGTCATGATTTAATACCGCTGTGGCAGAGGACCAGTTTCTTCTCCTTACGTTGTTGTGATATGGTGAGGAAACTGTTCTTTTCCTGGAGCCTGGAGCCCCTCATGTAAAAACTGTAATTGCTCTTGATGGCAGCTTCTGAAAAATCAGATAGCTTCACATATAGGGTTGTTAATGAAAAATTATGCTCTTGAAATTTCCTGTCCTTATCCCTACAAGAGTTATAACAATGGATGACATAACAACTGCTGTTCAGAAACATATGGCTTGCAACTGGTGTTAGAGAAGACCTACTTAAATTAACAAACATGACTTAAGTTGGGGCTTTTCATTTCTGTTGGTAATTTCTACTCTGAAATTACCTAGGTTGGATACCATCTGAACACCTTTTCAAACAATAAATTTGGAATTTAACAAAGTCTTTTAAAAAAGAAGATATGTGCAATGCAGCATTCTGGGAGAGGAAGAGTTTAGGGTGCAGTGATATCAACAGAGCTATGCTCAGGTTGATTTGTGAATCACCTATTTAATGTGAGCTGTCAAAGTGATCGTTACACCAGAGACTGGCTGTCTTGGGCTAAGACTGTTTCCCCTTGTGAAGCTAAAAAAACACAGTTGAAAAACTCTCCCACAAGTTGTGCCATGTGTGAAAGTTCTTAATGTGAGCGAGAGCACGAAAAGGAAATTGAACATAAAATTGCAGCCAATGTTATCGCCATGTTATTGACAAGTGAGTGAAAATGGGTTTATTGTTGATAGCCAGCCTACTGTTTGTTCCTATGCTGGAACATTATTCTTAAGGTATAGCTCATGTTGGCTTTTCAAGACTTTTCAAAAAGTTCCATAGCAGCTCTGATGCATAGTTAGGGTATAGATACTCTACACAAATGTATGTTCCATTATATCCACAAAGTTGTTTGTGAAAAATGGGAGCACGTGTCCACACTGAAATCAATTTAATTACAAAGTTAAGGCAATCACTTGGTTCCTATGTAAGCTGTGGCATAATAAACATTTGTACCCTTTTTTATACATGAAAGCAGAGGGGTGGGTTGTGGGTTTTTTTGCATTTTTTCTATACTTAGGCTACAATCCTATGCTTACATGGAAACAAGTCCCATCTCACTTAATGGCACTTATCTCTGAGTAGACATGTATACGATTATCTGTGCACATGAAAAATGCTATGTGCAAACTGAGCCACAGAAATACATATTTTGCAGTAAATTTGATTCAAACACTCTAATCCAAAATCCACTTATAGCTCAGTTTGGTTCATGTTTAGTCAGAAGTATCCTGAGCTAAGTGTGCATAGGATGGCAGTTCTGGGATAAGTATATTGACTTTCAAATTGAATTTCTCAGTAAGTTTGCTGAAGATCACCGTTCTAGATAACTAACTCAGAATTATCCAATCTTTATACCTACAACAGTTAAGCTTAGCTGCAGAGGGCTAAGTCATGGTTTGGCTTGGCATTACACTGGAGCCCAGGCTTACAGTTTGTTTCCTCCAAACAAACCATAAGCAGTAAGCAAAGAACAAAGTTTAGCAGCCTGTTTAGTTTGGAAAGAAACAAACTGTACACACATAAAACTAAATCAAACCATGGTTTTAACTCTCAGCAGTGTGGCAGCAGGAGTAGGAGAGGAGTGAAGCACTCACAATTTTTTGCTCCATGTACCAGTACATTGTACATTCACCATTAAACCATAATTTAACTGTGGTTTAAAGTGACCTGTGGACCAGCATTCATTCCGTTGTTTTCAGAGGCTCAATCTGTGAGACTCTACACTTTTTGACTTGCAAAAATTGATCAATCCCATTGACTGATATGTGGGTGTGCCCTGGCCAAAAGATAACATTTGCTTCTGTGCTGATGCATGCCCGCTTTCCTTCCAGCTCTATGATTCTATGATTTGACAAGCTCACTCCCGCAAGCATCTACACCTTTTGCACTAATTCAGCAAAGTACACACGACTGAACACACATACACTCTGAACGTACTATAATTGGTTTTGCTATTGTTTCAATAGCAGTTTTCATTGTACAAACTGTTTTAAGATGGTAACTGAAGTGGTTTATCAGAATGAACTGAGTGGACTCTGCAGTTGTACCCATTACCTAAGCTACTCGTGTCAAGGGCTAGTATTGCTTCCTTGAAACTTCTTTGCACTTTCTCAAGTCACAAAGTTTCCATCACAGATTGAGTTAAAGAGATGTTACTGCAACTTTTACTTCTGCACCTTGAGATATGTAGACAAGGTTTGAAAAATGAATTACCATTGGAATTAATTCCTACTGCAGGAATTGGGAAGTAATCAGCTAATATAGTCTCACAAAGTACCCCAAAGTATGGCACACTACATCCTCCCAATTATTATTATTATTATTATTATTATTATTATTATTATTATTATTAAAAAGTGGCTGCAGCCCAGAAATGCACAGGGGAAGATATATGTTTTGTGTTGAAACAGAGACTTCCATCCCACCACCATCATCAAAAGCTTTTTTGTTTGTTTGTTTGTTTGTTTCTTTTTTCTGTGTGGCATTAAAAAGCAGCTTCTGGTGTGATCCTGAAGACTTTCTCTTAGGAGAAAGGAAATAAAATCTGCAACGCATGCTTGTAATCCTTTGGACACATGCAAAGGGACTGACAGGAGTGAAGTATTTATCTGCTCCACATACATAAAAAAAAACCTTTGGAATAGAATATAATAGTTTATATTCTAGAGAGCCAGTGTGGTGCAGTGGTTAAGAGCAGTAGTCTCGTAATCTGGGGAACCGGGTTCGTGTCTCCGCTCCTCCACATGCAGCTGCTGGGTGACCTTGGGCCAGTCACGCTTCTCTGAAGTCTCTCAGCCCCACTCACCTCACAGAGTGTTTGGTGTGGGGGAGGAAGGAAAAGGAGAATGTTAGCCGCTTTGAGACTCCTGAAGGGGAGTGAAAGGCAGGATATCAAATCCAAACTCTTCTTCTAGTTTCACAACAATCAGAAATCTAGGGGAGATTTGCACAGTCATTTAAAATGCCAAAGTCAATGTTATTAGGGGCTTTCCCTCAATAGACATATGGGTCAGTGGCCACAAACATTTGTTTCTTATAATATACATAGAAATCATCTGCTGGGGGGGGGGGGAAGGCTGATATTTGTAAATGATAAATGTGCCTGTATGCACACTGAGTAATAAGGGCAAATAGCAAATTTGGTATGGGCAATTTCACATTGATGCGAAGGAATAATGACTTCCAGTATTGTGAACCTATGTTTCTAAGGTTAGAAGACTATGCTTATCTACTGCCCCACACATACTTGAACCATTTGCAGTACCATGAAGACATAGGAAATAGTAATAGTAGTTGTTATTATTATTATTATTATTATTATTATTATTATTATTATTATTATTATTATTATTATTATTATCATTATTAATGAAGATGTCTGTGACTGAACAATTTTATAGCCTTACAGGAACTGCTATGTGTAGATGGTATTAGAGAATGTACAGTGTGAAGCTGCACTACAACATGCAACTTTGCCAGCAAGCCTGCATTGTTTTGTGAGACGCAATAGTGTGTGGCAGTGTATAAGAGCCTTTTGAAGGGTTAACACCCCATCAGTCTTTTTTAGCTGTATAAAACATCTGGCTCATAGAATCACAGAGCTGGAAAGGACCCCGAGATTTCATTCTAGTCCAATGAAGGAATCTTTTTCCCAACAGGGGGGCTCGAACTCACAACCCAGTGATTAAGAGTCTAAGGCTCTACCAGCTGAGCTACCTGACTCATTCGACTCATGAACTCCTAAAATCAATCGATGGACTGGTGATGGTCCAAAGACATGCCGAAGCCACCTCTTTTCCTCATGACTAAGCATATCATCTGCATACCAGGCAGTCTTTACAGAGCCAGGACAAAGTCTATGAATTCAATACTACGAATCCCAAAGTCCCATCTTACTGAACAACAAGTCATTTACTTGCTACATTGCTGGTTGATAATTAGCAATGTTTTTTTTTTAAAAAAAAAAAGGAGAAGAAAGCTTTGGTCCATCTATTCATTATTGTAACAGTATTAGGGTTTGGTTTTTTTAGCATAGCAAAACTACCACAGATAGAAAGATAAATCTGAGGCGAAACTAAGGAATGATTCACACTGGTGTGCCTATCACACAAACACACACTGCTGCAGACCAGCATATGAGCAGTTTCCATTGAAAGGACTTGTGTCTGAGGTGATGTGAATATTCTGACTGTGGTTTTTAAATCTGCAATAAGCTGTCTCGCATCAGGTTTTGTTTTTCTGCCGAAATAAATATATTTTGAATAAATACATTTGTACTCTACTTTGGCATCCATGGTGACAGTGGTATGTGAGTTATGTTAATTTCAGGGGGGAAAGAAATTCAGATTAGCCATGGCCTGCGGCTTATTGTATCTTCTGATCTAGCCCTCAGAGATGAACTCGGTTGTCCATTGCTGTAATAGGGGTTTCAAGAATAGGATTGGATGCAGGGCCCCCCCCCCGCCACACCTCACAGCACATGCACGTCCCTCATGTGGCGTGTCCGAGTTTCATAGGGCCGCTGACATGACCAGCCCTGAGATTCTTCCTCCAGACCAAATGCAGTTTTCTAGCCACAGAGCAACTGCTGGAAGCTGCGCTGAGGAACAAATGAGGTGGGGAGGGGTGGCTTAACCCTTTCACTCTCTGCAGTTTGACCGCTTCACATGCCACTTTTCCACTCATGGGGAAAAGGTTTCTGAGGACCCTGTCCCCCCCCCCTCCTTCCAGGTGGTAGCAAAGCAGCTTGTGGGTAGGGGTTGTAGAATTTGGGGAAGTGAAGAAGTGAAGAGTCCCCCCCCCTTCCAACCTCCTATGACTGTGTTTTGTTTTGTTGTTGTTTTATTTGTTTTTATTTGTTTTTAAATGGGGATATCATATAAGTTGCTGTCTTATGTAGTTTGATGCATAGTTGGAGACAGAAGTCTGTGTGCATTCTGGTTCTGCGAAAGTTCAAAAATCACAGGAAAGTAATGCTTTTCCATTTTCATGTGCATCCATCAAAGGTGCCAGTCTCTTATCATGGCCCCGTCCTGCTGCTTTATACAGTGGTACCTCAGGTTAAGTACTTAATTCGTTCTGGAGGTCCGTTCTTAACCTGAAACTGTTTTTAACCTGAGGTACCACTTTAGCTAATGGGGCTTCCTGCTGCTGCCGCGCCGCCAGAGCACGATTTCTGTTCTCATCCTGAAGCAAAGTTCTTAACCCGAGGTACTATTTCTGGGTTAGCGGAGTCTGTAACCTGAAGCGTATGTAACCTGAAGCATATGTAACCCAAGGTACCACTGTATATCTGTTGCTGTTCCCGAGTATTCTATGCACCCCTTCTGTCCTTCCTTTCTTACTATGACCCAAACCAAAAGTTGTTTTTGTTTTGTTTTGTTTTAAATCCCTCCAGTGTTTCTATTTAAATTATTCTGATTGAATTAAGCAATATTCTTAATATTTAGAAACTCTGAAATATTTTCAGTGAGGAATGTATGTTTTCATGTTGTATTATTTGGCGTTTGGCGTGGGTGGCGGCGATTCTAGACAGGAATACAGCTTTGGAGAGTGAGTAATTTTAGATTAATGTATGTAACACGTTTGCAGGTTAGAATAGTTTCTGCTGTCTGTTGGTCATCAAACCACTGTCTTGTTGTAGCAGAGTGGTCAAATTTATTCATAGGTGTGGAGGATTGTAAAATAAGTTTTCTCATGCTGTTTTACAGCTCAGCAGTGATGATAACAAATTGCCTGAGGATCTGGGATTCCTTTATTCTTTCTCATGTCTGAGTGGGATAACTGTAGGTTTCTCTTGATCTTCATTCCTGTTGAACAGGAAAATATTCAGCCATGGATCTTCCAGCTATATTTCTCTGAATGCATCTTTTAAAACCCATTAGAAACTGTTGAGAATAAAAACCTGTTCCTAGATAACTAGAGAATCAAGTAATGAAGCTTTTCCTAAACTATGTCACTTCAGCTTATAGGTCAGTTCACATACAAGTTGAATGCTACTGTGTTTGTTTGTTTGTTTGTTTGTTTGTTTGTTTTAAACCTCACTGCACAAACAAAAGGAACCTCTCAGGGCTTCATCCAGATACGGCATTTTTCTATATGCAGGGAGGTAGGGTGATTTTAAAGATAATAATAGATGGTCCAGTGAGTGCTGGACCATAAAGAAGGCTGATCGCCAAAGAATTGATGCTTTTGATTGACTGATTGATTGATTGATTGATTGATTGGTGCTGGAGGTGCTGGAGGAGACTCTTGAGAGTCCCATGGACTGCAAGAAGATCAAACCTATCCATTCTGAAGGAAATCAGCCCTGGGTGCTCACTGGAAAGCCACATCATGAGAAGAGAAGACTCCCTGGAAAAGACCCTGATGTTGGGAAAGATTGAGGGCACTGAGAGTCAGTGTGGTGTAGTGGTTAAGAGCAGTGGACTCGTAATCTGGTGAACCAGGTTTGATTCCCCGCTCCTCCACATGCAGCTGCTGGGTGACCTTGGGCTAGTCACACTTATTTGAAGTCTCTCAGCCTCCCTCACGTCACAGAGTGCTTGTTGTGGGGGAGGAAGGGAAAGGAGATTGTTAGCCACTTTGAGACTCCTTCGGGTAGTGATAAAGCAGGATATCAAATCCAAAATCTTCTTCTTCCAAAGTGGTAACACTTCTCTTCTAGCTGTATATACTAGAAAGCAGATACAGTAGAGACGTACTGAACTACTGAACAAAATTGTAGGATTTTGAAGTGAATGCACTTCCTGCTTGGCTTTGAAGTGAGCACCACACCAATGCTATCAGGAGCTGACTTACATACTAAATCAGAGTATTTATTAGTTGACCTCAGTATTCTGACAGGTGCTCTTCAGGGACTCAGGCAGAGATCATTCCCAGCTCTGGTCCTTGAAACGCGTGCGTTGGAGCCTTATGCATGCAAAATATGTGCTTTTGTCAATGTACTGCACTTAATTCCCCCCCCCCCCGGGAAAGGCTTTCTTATGCCACAGTGCTGCAGTGGGACAGTTACTCTCCCAAAATGTAGATTACCCCTGCTATAGGGTATATAAATGTTGGGAAGGGTAGGACTTCTTTAAGCACCTTGACAGTGAGATGTGGGTTTTTTTCTTTTTCTTTTTGAACATATGATATTCTGTAGCTTCTTGAATATTCCATATATATGCTAAATTATCATTTCAAATAATGCTTTTGGGGTCCTTTTTGCATCAAAATTGTGAAAGAGATTTGGATCTTAATAACACAAGGCTGTTTGTGACTTCAAGCCAGGTGATATGAAAAGAAAAATGTTAATTACAGGCTTTTGTAACTGGCTGATAATTGAAGCAGTGATGGTCAGAAGAACAGGTTTTACAGCACAAGCAGTTTGATTATCTCTATTAGGAGCTTAAGGAAAAGGTGACACACATTTTCTAATATTTATTTGCACAAGACCCTCCCTCCCCATGGCAGTTATTTCTTTTTGGAAGTCTACAGTGAGAGGGAGCTAGCTAAGCTCAAACCTTATTGAAATGACCCCCAGGGTCCCTTCCAACTTTACATACTATGCTTCTATGAACAGAACTTAAGTTTTTGATTGATTGCCGGGCTTGCTACTCCAGCAAAATAAGGACTTAGTACTTAACCGCTACAGTTATTGGATGACACAAACCTGCATATTACACCAGCAGTGCGGCCAGATACTGTGGACCATATTTGTACCTGGGTTCCGTGTTTGATTGTTAGTTTCTCTTAGTGTGGGTACAACCAGTGAAGGGTTTCTAAGGCTGTATCTTATGAAACATCAAACACATGCATGTAGATTCTGAACCCATCAACAGTAAAAGTTGATATCCTTTTTCCAATAACAACCAGTGAGTCCCAGAACAATTAGTGAGCCTTACTCATGAGTAAAATAAGCATAAGAGCAGAAGTTCATACTGTGTATTTAAAAACAGAGTTCCGTCCTTCCAAGAATCTCTTAAGATAAAACTTTATTATTCATTCTTCAGTATGATCCTGCTGTTCCTGCATGGATTGAGGATGAAAACTGAGACAAGACCTGACATATTTTGAAATAATTATTCTGGCCAGAACACTGGTATTCTGACCAGAACACCAGTCTTTCATAACTCAGAAATCCACACAGATAACAAAATTTATTTATTTATTTATTGTTATGAATCACCTTCCGCATTTTAAAGTACATGAGAAAATATGCAGTAAAAACACCAAGAACAAAAAAACACATAAGTTCCAAAATATAGTAACAGCTGCCTTCTATGCTGGCCATGGGCTAATTATTATCTATCAGTGTTGAGTGAGCCCAGAGATTTCAGCTCCTGATGGCTATATGATGCTGAGTGGGTTGTGTACTACTTAATGCGATAACTGACTGCTTGATAGTGCTGGTAGTCAATATATCAACCACATATTTCATGAAATTACCTCTGGTTGCTAATCTTTCTCCCCACCTTAACCCTTTGTGAGGCATCTGGGAAAACCTGAGTACATTCAAACCTTTATAACTAAAATGAATACACCTTCATCACTTTGATTTGCTGTGCAATACTATGCATGTCTTCTTGGATATAAATCTCACTGAGTTCAGTGGGGTTTACTTCCAAGTAAGTGTATTAGAACTGGGCTATCTTCCATTATCCTTTACTTTTTGGGTTAGGTTAGGCACCATGTTCCTCTACTATTTTATATCACCAGCTTGAAAAGAAAGAAAGCTAGCGATCCTCACAATGAATTTAAAATATTCTCCCAATATTCAGTTCTTTCTGTTAGTTCAGTCCAACCTGGTTGTTGAATTCCTGTCTGGCAGTAACTTTTTGTTGGTGATGATGTTCTAGCTTAATATAATCATAACTACTTTGAAATATTGCTTACACCTGAAAAACAGTATATAAGTGAAATAAAACGCATGGAAGATATACTCATAAATGTATAATGATCTATGTATTTGTGTTCTATAATTCACATCCATTTTATTATGCTGTGCTGCCAATACTTTCTCTTTGAAACCCATCATCCTGATCTTTTTTAAATCTCTTTTTGATCACTATTATTATTATTATTAATTTCATTTCTATACCACTTTATATTTTAAAGAAAAAATCTTAAAGTGGTTTACAACACATGAAAACGTCAAATAAAACTATCCAGAATAATGGATTTTTAATGTATGATATATTAGGGTATTTTTGGTCTTTGTGGAAGCAGATGGGCGGGGTACAAATTATTATTATTATTAATAATAATAATATCTTCAAGGAAAATATTTCAGATCCTTCTCCAAGTAACATTTTGCTTTCCCCATATTTATTTACCTACTTAATTTAGCTCATAGCATAACAGAAATAATCTAGGAAGCCAATGTGGTGCATGGCTGTCAACATTTCCCTTTTTAAAGGGGAAATTCCCTTATTCCAAATAGGATTCCTCGCAAGAAAAGGGAAAAGTTGACAGCTAAGATGTGGTGCAGTGGTTAGAGTGTCAGACTAGGACCTGGAAGATCAGGGTTCAAATCCCTACTCAAGTCATGAAGCTCAGTGGGTGACCTTGGACCAGCCACAGCCTCTTATCGTACCTCAATGGGTTGTTGTATGGATTAACTGAGAAGGGGAGTGAACCATGGACAAAAAAGTGGGACATGAATGCAATAAAGTGAGACATAAATGCAATAAGCACAATGTTCAGTGTTCTGTGTGTCATCACTTAAAAGTGCTAATTCCTGAATTAGCTTCTGCAGAAGCATTATCCCTACTTTTATTTCTGTCTCATTTTAGTCACGAATACAGTTTTTCTATAGCGGCAGAGAGTTGCAGACGCCGCATTAAACAGCTGATCCCATGCATCATTCACTGTTGCACCCACCGTATAATGTGATGTAATGTTGTGGTTGTGAAAGTCATGTGCACATCTTTCCATTCATTCTGACTGACAGGATGTTGGTTCTATGTAGGCGAAAGTTCAAGTGATGATTTAGAAAGTCTTTCCAAGTGCCTTATCTTTGTTTAACATTTTTTTTAAAAATGTTGTTTTCCAAACAAGAAGCGCTTCTCCATGCAGAAAAATGCATGGGATGGCTGGCAGGAATTTGCAAAGCCTATAATATGTTCTGTGTTCGCAGTATTTGGGAATATTTGCATTATCTTTGCTCTGAGACATAGGAGGCATATTGTTTTCGGCATATTTTGTATACATTATTTTTCAGAAAGCAAAATAAGATGGGATTAACTGTGTTAAGACAGGAGTTCTGGGATGCTGGCCGAATTTTCTGGAAGAAGCAGAAACTGAAAGTGTTTCTAGATGACTATAGGGAGAAGGGTTCGCACAGGAGCTGAGGGGAAGAATTTGGAAGTGTGTGGTGGTGAGGTTTTAAAAGTTAATTGTGTTAGTATTTTTAGAGTATATATTAATATGAAAGAGGGGGGAAATCTCAGAGGTTGCCTTGGAACTATTCCCCCAAACCAGTCTGCTCTTGAAATATGCCCACATCTGGCAATGTCTGGAATTTTTAGTACATGTTGTGAAAGCAACGGAATATTAGTCTTTGGGAAGGCTGTTGCTCTTCCTGCAATATGTATAACATCCATTATTTTCCAGTGGTACTGGGCAGAAGATAATATAACAGGGGTCAAGATGAGATGTGGAGTAATAGATTACATGCTCCATCCCTGCTATCAGCTGGATATTATAGCTCATTTATCAGTGAGGTAGGTGTGTGTGTGTGTGTGTGTGTGTGTGTGTGTGTGTGTGTGTGTCTGTTTCATGTGCACCAGTTTGCTCAGTGGCATCCCAGGGTGCCTAATCAGCAACATAATTTTATACCATTTTGCTAGTCTTATCATTTTGCTAGCTGAAGGTGAAAACTTGCAGAGAGACAGAGGCTGTGTTTGGATGGTCATATCATGACTTAATAAACTGAGGTGTTAGGAAGCTTTGTGCTCATGTTTGCAGCTTCTTTCCTTCTCCCTTCCTGAGGGTTTGAAGTTGGTTGAAAATGCTGGTTTGTTCCAAACCTCGTGTCTGTTGCTTCCCAGTTTTCACACAACCACATGGTTGTTTTTTTAATAAAGATTTCCTGGTTTAATTCTGGCAAGCTGGGAAGTGAGGAGGAAAGGGATTGCATGCAAAGGCAATGGGTTTGTGCAGACATAATGCCTAGCTGTGATTTATATCATTTAACCATGGCCTTAATGTAAAAATGTATTTCAGGGCTGCTTTGTGCATGATATTGGACTTTTTTAAAAAAAGTAAAACACAAGGTCCTGAGTATAATGCGATTTGGAGAGTGGGGAAGGGAAAATGTGTCCCTTGTGCTTTCCTCCCAGCTTTAACATCCCCATATTGTTAGGCGAATGATAGTCCAGTTATTATAGCATGAGACTCTTAATCTCAGGGTTGTGAGTTTGAGCTCCTGCATTTCAGGGCGTTGAACTAGATGGTCCTCATAGTTCCTTCCAACTCTATGATTCTATATAGTATAGGCCAGTGTTTCCCAAACTTTTTTGGGCAACGGCACACCTGTTTACTGAAAAAAAATCTCGCGGCACACCACCATTAAAGCCCCGCCCCGTGACGTCAGCGCGCAGCGTCACGCCGGGAGGGACGCACGAAAGTGAAAGTTTTTTCCCTCCCCCCTCAGTCCCTCGCTCGGAATTCAGCTCGTTTGGGGCATCGCTCCGGCTGCTCCCTCTCCCGCCGCGCAGGAGCGATGCCTCTCTCTGGCTCTCCCTCCGCGCAGGCTGAGGGAGGGAGGGAGGTGCGCGTGTGACCCGTCTCTGCTGGGAGACCAAACCCAGCGAGGCAGAGTCGCGCGGAGGCGCCCAGGCAGCGCTGCCGGCTGCGAGGAGGAGCGCCAGGCAGCAGCAGGAGGCGCGGCCTCTCCTCGCCGCCGCCGCCCCGCCTCTCGCCGCCCGACTCGCCCGCCTCCCTCCAGGCATCTCGCGGCACACCAGCCGATGTCTCACGGCACACTCGTGTGCCGCGGAACACCGGTTGGGAAACACTGGTATAGGCATAGTAACTCCCTCCCCCAACCTAGCTGACTCTACGAACATTTTGTGGCCCAACAGTTCTATTTTCTGGATTCTTAAAGAAAATGTACAATAGGTATTTGCATTCTGAGCGAGCCTCTGTGTGTACAGTGGTACCTCAGGTTACATATGCTTCAGGTTACATACGCTTCAGGTTACAGACTCCGCTAACCCAGAAATAGTGCTTCAGGTTAAGAACTTTGCTTCAGGATGAGAACAGAAATCATGCTCCGGCGGTGTGGCAGCAGCAGGAGGCCCCATTAGCTAAAGTGGTGCTTCAGGTTAAGAACAGTTTTAGGTTAAGTACGGACCTCCGGAACGAATTAAGTACTTAACCCGAGGTACCACTGTATTTAGAAATCTGCACCTTATATTTATACCTTATCTTGTAGTAGTTCCGAACTGGTAAGAGATAGGATCAGCAAAGTTTGGCATTAAAGGCAATAAGAATTCAAGATGACAAACTAATAACTTAAATTTAAAATCTTAGGCATGTTGCTAATGTAAGTAATATGTTGCCTTAGTGAAGAAATCCTGCAGCTTCTGCTCGTGTTCATAATGATGGCTTGCTTTGACGGCTGAAGCCTCTTTCCCTTTGCTTATCCTGCTAAAATACCATTATTTTGCAAAGACAAAACAAAGAAGGCTGGGTGGCCTCATATAGAAGATAATAGTGCAGATAGAAACAACAAGCTATTTATCAAGTATAAGATTCTCCAAAAACTGTAAGAGCAGATTGATAAACCAGTAGCACAATGTCAAACAATAAGCAGCTTGAGTTGGGAGCTATAAATTAGGGTGAGGGAACAAAGCTGGATTTTGCAAACGGTTGGGGGAAGAGCAGAGAGAGGAAGACTGAGAGATGTCATGGCGCATACTGAGCAAGGTAATAGTTTTCAATAAGACTGATATAGTTTGGATATATTTCTGCATCGTTACCTTGGGAGAAAATGTATTTGAACAGTGTTCAGATATCTTGGGTCCAAACTATTTGTTGTGGGGGGGGGGTCTTGACGCTTCGCTGTTGTTGCAAAAAGTAAGGCTGAATGAGACCTGGCTGCAACCCAAAGCTGTTTTTAGTTGCGGAGTAGAACATTCTAGCGGCTTAGAATTTTAACCCCACAAATATCGTATACGATTAATAGCAGCTTTTAGAAGAGGGGACCGTCAGCATAAGGGCTGCAGCAGTGTGTTAGTGGTCGGGAAGCTCCCCAAATGCAGTGACCTCACCTTTAGTTTGGCCCTAATGTCCAGCAAATCAAAGTCTGCTTTGGACTGATATATAAGGCAAGAAGCTTAAAAGAAAAAGTTTAGAAAAGGAACAAATCCCCACCCCAAAGTAAAATACAATATATAACAACATAGCGAAGAGAGAGGTCATAAGCATATTGTACAGCTTTAATATTTGTCAAACTTCTTGCTTATCTGAAAATCAATACGATTTTTTAAAAAGAAAATTAGAGAAAGTGCCTCTGATTTTGTATACAGTGGTACCCCGCAAGACGAATGCCTCGCAAGACGGAAAACCCGCAAGACGAAAGGGTTTTCTGTTTTGGAGGCGCTTCGCAAGACGAATTTCCCTATGGGCTTGCATCGCAAGACGAAAGCCCATAGGGAAATGCTGGCGGTCGGGAGCAAAGACTTTCGCCCACAGCCGGCCTTCAGAAGAGGACCTCTTCTGAAGGCCGGCGGGGGGCAAAAGTCTTTGCTCCCCCCGCCTGCCTCCCCCCCGCCTGCCCCGGGCGATCTTAAAATAGTGGCGGGCGGGAGCGAAGCGTTCGCTGCCGACCCCCAGCATTTTAAAATCTCCCCGGGACAGCAGAGAAGTCTCTGTCCCGGGGAGATTTTAAAATGCTGGGGGTCGGGAGCGTTCGCTGCCGACCCCCAGCATTTTAAAACGCTGTTCCGAAGCGGGGGGCGGGAACATCTGCCCCAGCCGCCCCTCTTCGGAACGATGTTCCGAAGGGGGGAGGGGGGGCGGGAACAGCTGCCCCAGCCGCCCCACTTCGGAACGATGTTCCGAAGGGGGGAGGTGGGGCGGGAACAGCTGCCCCAGCCGCCCCACTTCGGAACGATGTTCCGAAGGGGGGAGGTGGGGCGGGAACAGCTGCCCCAGCCGCCCCACTTCGGAACGCTGTTCCGAAGGGGGGAGGTGGGGCGGGAACAGCTGCCCCAGCCGCCCCACTTCGGAACGCTGTTCCGAAGGGGGGAGGTGGGGCGGGAACAGCTGCCCCAGCCGCCCCACTTCGGAACGCTGTTCCGAAGGGGGGAGGGGGGCGGGAACAGCTGCCCCATCCGCCCCCTTCGGAACGATGTTCCGCAGGGGGGAGGTGGGGCGGGAACAGCTGCCCCAGCCGCCCCACTTCGGAACGCTGTTCCGAAGGGGGGAGGTGGGGCGGGAACAGCTGCCCCAGCCGCCCCACTTCGGAACGCTGTTCCGAAGGGGGGAGGTGGGGCGGGAACAGCTGCCCCAGCCGCCCCACTTCGGAACGCTGTTCCGAAGGGGGGAGGTGGGGCGGGAACAGCTGCCCCATCCGCCCCCCTTCGGAACGCTGTTCCGAAGGGGGGAGGTGGGGCGGGAACAGCTGCCCCAGCCGCCCCACTTCGGAACGATGTTCCGAAGGGGGGAGGTGGGGCGGGAACAGCTGCCCCATCCGCCCCACTTCGGAACGATGTTCCGAAGGGGGGAGGTGGGGCGGGAACAGCTGCCCCAGCCGCCCCACTTCGGAACGATGTTCCGAAGGGGGGAGGTGGGGCGGGAACAGCTGCCCCAGCCGCCCCACTTCGGAACGATGTTCCGAAGTGGGGAGGTGGGGCGGGAACAGCTGCCCCATCCGCCCCACTTCGGAACGATGTTCCGAAGGGGGGAGGGGGGGCGGGAACAGCTGCCCCATCCGCCCCACTTCGGAACGATGTTCCGAAGGGGGGAGGGGGGCGGGAACAGCTGCCCCATCCGCCCCACTTCGGAACGATGTTCCGAAGGGGGGAGGTGGGGCGGGAACAGCTGCCCCAGCCGCCCCACTTCGGAACGATGTTCCGAAGGGGGGAGGTGGGGCGGGAACAGCTGCCCCAGCCGCCCCACTTCGGAACGATGTTCCGAAGGGGGGAGGTGGGGCGGGAACAGCTGCCCCAGCCGCCCCACTTCGGAACGATGTTCCGAAGGGGGGAGGTGGGGCGGGAACAGCTGCCCCAGCCGCCCCCCTTCGGAACGATGTTCCGAAGGGGGGAGGTGAGGCGGGAACAGCTGCCCCAGCCGCCCCACTTCGGAACGATGTTCCGAAGGGGGGAGGTGAGGCGGGAACAGCTGCCCCAGCCGCCCCACTTCGGAACGCTGTTCCGAAGGGGGGAGGTGGGGCGGGAACAGCTGCCCCAGCCGCCCCACTTCGGAACGCTGTTCCGAAGGGGGGAGGTGGGGCGGGAACAGCTGCCCCAGCCGCCCCACTTCGGAACGCTGTTCCGAAGGGGGGAGGGGGGCGGGAACAGCTGCCCCATCCGCCCCCTTCGGAACGATGTTCCGAAGGGGGGAGGTGGGGCGGGAACAGCTGCCCCAGCCGCCCCACTTCGGAACGCTGTTCCGAAGGGGGGAGGTGGGGCGGGAACAGCTGCCCCAGCCGCCCCACTTCGGAACGCTGTTCCGAAGGGGGGAGGTGGGGCGGGAACAGCTGCCCCAGCCGCCCCACTTCGGAACGCTGTTCCGAAGGGGGGAGGTGGGGCGGGAACAGCTGCCCCATCCGCCCCCCTTCGGAACGCTGTTCCGAAGGGGGGAGGTGGGGCGGGAACAGCTGCCCCAGCCGCCCCACTTCGGAACGATGTTCCGAAGGGGGGAGGTGGGGCGGGAACAGCTGCCCCATCCGCCCCACTTCGGAACGATGTTCCGAAGGGGGGAGGTGGGGCGGGAACAGCTGCCCCAGCCGCCCCACTTCGGAACGATGTTCCGAAGGGGGGAGGTGGGGCGGGAACAGCTGCCCCAGCCGCCCCACTTCGGAACGATGTTCCGAAGTGGGGAGGTGGGGCGGGAACAGCTGCCCCATCCGCCCCACTTCGGAACGATGTTCCGAAGGGGGGAGGGGGGGCGGGAACAGCTGCCCCATCCGCCCCACTTCGGAACGATGTTCCGAAGGGGGGAGGGGGGCGGGAACAGCTGCCCCATCCGCCCCACTTCGGAACGATGTTCCGAAGGGGGGAGGTGGGGCGGGAACAGCTGCCCCAGCCGCCCCACTTCGGAACGATGTTCCGAAGGGGGGAGGTGGGGCGGGAACAGCTGCCCCAGCCGCCCCACTTCGGAACGATGTTCCGAAGGGGGGAGGTGGGGCGGGAACAGCTGCCCCAGCCGCCCCACTTCGGAACGATGTTCCGAAGGGGGGAGGTGGGGCGGGAACAGCTGCCCCAGCCGCCCCCCTTCGGAACGATGTTCCGAAGGGGGGAGGTGAGGCGGGAACAGCTGCCCCAGCCGCCCCACTTCGGAACGATGTTCCGAAGGGGGGAGGTGAGGCGGGAACAGCTGCCCCAGCCGCCCCACTTCGGAACGCTGTTCCGAAGGGGGGAGGGGGGCAGGAACAGCTGCCCCAGCTGCCGGGCTTCGTAGCGCTGCTGCGAAGCCGGGCGGGGGTGGGGTGGGAACACCTTCTGAAGGCGGGCAGGGGGCGAAAGTCTTTGTCCCCCCTGCCTGCCTTCCCAGGGGCTTTTACATAGCCCCGGACAGCAGAGAAGTCCTCCGCTGTCCGGGGCGATTTTAAAATGCCGCCCGCCAGCATTTTAAGATCGCCCCGGACAGCGGAGAAGTCCCCCGCTGTCCCGGGGTTTTTTAAAATGCTGGGGGTGGGAAGAAAAGCCCTTGTCCCCCCCCCCCCCAGCCTTCAGAAGAGGTCCGGGGACAGACTGTCCCCGGACCTGGTCTGAAGGTGGTTTCCCTAGGAACGCATTAATTGATTTTCAATGCATTCCTATGGGAAACCGTGCATCGCAAGACGAAAAACCCGCAAGACGAAGAGAATTGCGGAACGAATTAATTTCGTCTTGCGAGGCACCACTGTACCTGTGCATATCATGAAACCTTCTCATGCATGCAGGCATTAGGACCCAGTTGTGAACTGGGCTTTGGCTTTACTTTGCCAGATGTGTACCTGCACTATGCAAGAGCAACAGGGGCAGAGCAGGGGTGGTGGAAGGAGCAGAGATGCCCTCATATATTTTGAGAGGGTATATTGGCCTTATTGAGAAGGAGGATTTATCTTGTCCAGATGTGTTCCTAGGTTTATGTATTTGAGCAGAACTAGAATATCATTTAAATCAATAAAGATTTTGCATTTAGTAAATTTCAGACTTGGGCAAGGGCTGCAGTCCAGTTTCATAGTTTTATGAAAAAGAGTACTTTTTATTTCACCATTTTCAGCTTCTAACTTCGACAACACCTCTAAAAGCGTCTAAGCCTGTACGCAGATAAGTGTAGAGTTCTCTGTTTCTTTG
Organism: Podarcis bocagei; assembly: GCF_964188305.1. Classification (NCBI taxonomy): domain Eukaryota; kingdom Metazoa; phylum Chordata; class Lepidosauria; order Squamata; family Lacertidae; genus Podarcis; species Podarcis bocagei. Next base: position 53,711,445 of record NC_138126.1, on the reverse strand, counting down.
AAATTTATACGTCTGTGTCCTAAAGTTTGGGTTCTTTCATGTAGTATTCAAAAAGATGATTGTAGTATTTAGTCTATGGGAGAGTCCATTCCAGAGTTAATTTGTAACTAAAGCAAATGAATCTATAAAAAGAAGAACGGTTACATAAGAAATATGTCAAGAAAAAGGAGGCCCTGATAAGGGCTATCTGAACCAGTTTGATCCCAGTGATTTTATGGCTTTGGTATTCAATTATAGGTGTGCTGGGAGTAGCAAATCACAATTCTGTAAATTAATGGGACACAAATATCTTTATCAAAGTCTGTGTGTGTTCACATGCTGCAAAGTTCAATCCTGCCTTCCGTAAATAAACTCTTCGGAGCTACGCTGTATACCTCTGCTGAAACTGAATGCCAAAGCAACAGAAGTGCAGATACAGCACTGACTGAATCATTTTCTAAACACGCACACTGATATGAAATACTATGTTAAACAAGATTAGCAAAATCAATTGGTTTTTCCTTCTGGGAAGCGTTTTACTTTACACTAGCAGCATTTTTTTCTTCTACAGATGTCACAAACCTTGGTATTAAATAAGGCAGAGGATTCAAAGTATGGTAGCGACGTGTTCAGATAAATTGCACCTACTCAAATGTATGTGTTGCCTATGGTCTGTCTTCTCTCCAGGTGGCTTTATCTAATGTGAGTAATGCCTTTCTTCTTACATAAAGTAAAGAGATTAGCTTCAGATTAATTGCAAATTAAATTCCGTGATGTAATCTATATAGATTTTTGTTCTTAAAAATGCCTACGCCTGTCTTCTCATAAGAATTACTCAGCACCACTTTCCAGTCATTTACAGCAGTATCCTATGCATGTCTCCTCAGAAGCAAGCTCCACTGAGTTCATTGGGTCTGATTCCCAGACCCAATTGGGTCTGATTCCCTTGAAATTTAGTGGGCATGTAATGTGATGTATTAAGGATATGTTGGGCACGGTGCTCTCATTAAGGAGATGTCAGGCATGGCGCTCTCATTACTCTGGATTGCTTTATTACACATCTAAACTTGAATAACTCCGTGTGTGGTGACTGCTGTTAATGCAGGAGAGAAAGTGAAAGACTGCCATTCTAGTTGGGGTTGATCTTGTGTTAAAGACACTTCAAATGCATAAATGAATTTAAGTTTCACATTTGAAAATTGGGGAGAGGATAGACAGGTCACAGTTCCCTGAAATGGGGCAATTATACTCGTATTATCCATGTAGTGAAAGAAACAGACCACATTTCTTTCACCACATTTGCACATTGTGCTAAGCCTTACTTTAGTATGATGTGCGGAAGCAGGAATGAACTCCAGATGGCCCTTCTCCTGCACAGCCCGGAGGAAGAGTTTGGAACTGTTGCCTCCTTTCCCCCTTAACCAGGGTTGCTTGTGCTATCAGGTGTGGCAAATGCTATTAACACTAACTGTGGTTAATATCAAAGAAACCAACTTCCAACCAAGGTTTATGAAGTGGGCTTATTGAAGTGAACCATAGTTAGTGTTAACCACAATTCTGGATCCAGACAACATGGCAAACTGTGGCTAACTAAAAAGTAGAAGTGAAAGCTTCTAAGGAGGGAGACTATAAGCCCAAAACTATTTATACAAGATGATTTAGCATAGAAAAGGTGTATTTGCATGGTGTATTTGGAGAGCCATATTCCCAACTGCACGCAGTCATTTTGTTGCTCACATGCACCGAACCTGTGCCTAACATGGCCTGCAAAGCGCAGTGTCTGTCTTGGGCAATGGGTCTTACAACCTGGCTAGCATATCTGATGTGGTCAGCTTCCTTTTCTTTTCAGCCACTTTTAGTAGTGTGTAGAGGGTCAAGATCACGGATCATCTATGTTAGGAGTGCTGTTGTAGTTTGAAATTATGATGAAAGGTTTGGTTGGTTAAGTGCGTGTTTCCCTTTTGTTTGAGGTGGTTTTAGATTATTAGGGAAGTAGCGGGGAATCTTATGCAGCTGAACCGAAGAGAGTTAGGGGTAGGAGACAGCATGTATAGAACAGTTGTTATAAAAGTTAAAGGGCTTATCTGAAATTCCAGACACAGGTCCCAATCCAAAGAAAAATAATGCCTGTGGTATTTTGAAATTAATGGAACTTCAATGAGCCATAGCTTAACATGTCTCATTGCTTTCATTGGAAAGTGAGCTTAATTATATTCTCTGAATTGAAGCCCTTCAGTTAAATAACAAAACTATATCCAAAGGAATACAGTAGTACCCCAGGTTAAGTACTTAATTCATTCCGGAGGTCCGTTCTTAACCTGAAACTGTTCTTAACCTGAAGCACCACTTTAGCTAATGGGGCCTCTTGTTGCCGCTGTGCCGCTGCTGCGCAATTTCTGTTCTCATCCTGAAGCAAAGTTCTTAACCTTGAAGCACTATTTCTGGGTTAGCGGAGTCTGTAACCTGAAGAGTATGTAACCTGAAGTGTATGTAACCTGAGGTACCACTGTATTGTTTTAGGAGTAAAAGTTTAAAAATCCCAAACACTTAGAGGCACCTTCTTAAGCCTGGGACTGCTAGAAGAAAAGACTTCGAGAAATACTTTTTGGTTATGTATCTGTTTTCCTTAGCACACTTCTTTCCTTCCTTTTGATTGCTAGGCATACTGCTTTAGGCATCTATCAAGACCTCAGTACCATATACTGTCAAAATAGATGGAACTCCTTGCTCCAGAATCTTGCCACCGTTGTTTTCCTTATCTGTGAAGGAAGCACAACTACTCCCAATGGAGAAATTTCATGCTGGCTTGGTCTTAAAATAAAGTTTTAAAAAAAATATCTGAGGGAAAGGTCACTTCCTAATAACTGTGACAATCTGAATTCCCAGGGAGCTTCAGGAATGATGCTACATGACTACTGCACTGACAACTTTCCAGTAATAAGTTGTTGAAATGCTGCCAGGGAAAGTTCTTCGCATTCAGGCAAAATTAGTGGAATAAGGACATGAACGTCAGCACATAATGGTTCAGTTTGTTCTTGGGTTGACATACATGCCTCCCATTTGTCTTTAGAGCACCTTTCTTCTTCTGGCAATGATTTTTCCCAGCACTCCTGGTGACTTGCCTCAAGAGTTGGGTGTAAAACTAGTGGGAAATGAAATTGGGCAAGTAAGGGTAACCTAGCACCAATAGTGGAATGGTCTCCTTTTCATCCATTCTAGGAAATGATCTCCTCATAATAAAGTTATTAACTAAACCAGGAACTGTCAAAGCTGTCACTCCTTCAAGCAGACTACAGATTCAGAAAAAATATGTAATGGTTGCCCATGGCTTGAAATATTTTTTAAAAAAAACTGTAGATACAGAGTAGTCCGAGTTCAAGTAAATCTAGTAGTCACAAATGTTGTTGTTGTTGTTTAGTCGTTTAGTCGTGTCCGACTCTTCGTGACCCCATGGAACAGAGCACGCCAGGCACCTCTGTCTTCCACTGCCTCCCGCAGTTTGGTCAAACTCCTGCTAAAAACAACTTGATCCATTGACGTCAGCAGTACTTAAACATGAAAGAATCACACTCTGTTTCCTTAGAACTTGCATTAGATTTGTGAGCAGTGGCCATCAATTTGACTGCATAAAACTTGCAGATGTCAAGGTAACCAGGTAACTACAACTTATCCAATCCTGCAGAACACTTCCATTAAACTTCATTGCCATTGACTACAATGTCAATAGCTGGGTTGCAGTGTATGATGAGAAACACCCTTGTGTTGTTTGGTGCTTTAAAATTACCTTGTTTTTAATTGATTTTATCTGTCTGCAACTTATCTTGTTAAGTTGCCTTGGATTTTTTTTTTGTATTAAGTGACTAACAAATGTAGCAAGTAACAGTAAGAATTATGTGCGAATCTTCACCCAGTCATGCAGCTCCTGGGTGGCACTGGGGAAATTGCTGCCTCTCAGCCTGATCTGCCGCATAGAATCATAGAATCATAGAATCATAGAGTTGGAAGAGACCACAAGGGCCATCGAGTCCAACCCCCTGCCAAGCAGGAAACACCATCAGAGCACTCCTGACATAGGGTTGTGCCGATGCTAAATTAGGATGCTCAGCTCCTTGGAGAAAGGTAGGGTACAAATATGAAAAATAGCACTCAGCTGTAGTATTCAGAAAAAATGTTCTGTTTCAATTTAAAGATAGCGATAATATGAAATAAGTATTATTATTATTATTATTATTATTATTATTAGTCAACAGCCTCATGCAGAAGCCTTTAGGTTGCAAAGTCATTAATGGTGGAGTCATTAGCTTCCTAGATAGACACTTTGAATAATCATATTGATGATATGATAATAGAAGCACATTCAAATTATAAGTTGCCCACTTTTAATATTTAAGTCATGCTCTGGCTATATTATCGATTTACATCTGTACTCCATAATTTAGTCTTATGATTTACATTCTTATGATTTATGTTTTGGAGTAATAATAATAATTATAATAATGCTTGCCTTGTGCAAAGTATGTGAGTATTTTAAGAGCGTCACATATGTGATTGCTGTAATCCTTAGCAGCCCTGTAAGCTAGGTCAGCATTATCCCCACAAGGCACATGAAGGGAAAGTGCCTTGCCTCAAGTCACCTAGTGGCTTGATAGAAGAGGAGATTTGAACTGAAGGCTCCCATTTCATGGCTTTGTCTCAGTGCTACTATGCTACACTAGTTCTCTGAGCTACTTATTAAACCATAATCAGCCATGCTTGAAGGTACTTGTTAAACCATAAGCTCAAGTCTGCTCAAGTCTCATAGTCGTCTCGTTGTCCAGGTCTCAATTCATGCCTTGTCGTGTGTCATGTCTTGACACCCACCGCAGACAGTTTTGTAACATTCTTCCAATACATAACCATACTGTCTTCATGTGCTCATGACATAATCTATTCCCTTGCCCATGCTGTGCTTTGCTTTTTGGATGTGGTAATGAAATGCATGTCTTTTTCCACTTGCACGCCTACCTACTTTGCTTGAGCATGATCAAAAGGAATGCATGTCGCTGTCTAGTGGAGTGGTACATTTCCTCTTAGCTATGTTTAAAAAGTTTATTTTAACATAATTAAATCCTTTCATGGGCTTGTATGTATCATAAGAGCAGGAAGATTTCTTGCCATTTATCTTCCTTGGTTTCAATATTATTACAGACATCATCTGATCATCCAATGATTTTTTTATGCTCTTTGTTCGTGAGCAATCCCCCCTGCCAGCTCTTCCAAGTAATGAGGCAGTTCCTATCCTATGGATTAACTTCAAGAATAATTCCTCCTAAATATGAACAGATATACTAACGACATTTGAAGGCAGTGAATGCTACAGGTGTAGCAATCCTGGAGAAATATCAGATCATACATAGTGTTCTGACTTCATTACTGGTGTAGCTTGAATCAATTTTTTTAACATCCGATAGCCAGTCACTTATGATTCATTAGTTTATTGATTCATATGAACATCTTCCTTTCTGGTGTTATCTCAATAAACAAATTTGCATTGTACAAGAGCATTCACGTATTTAAATCAGTGGGTTATATCCAGGAGCTGATTCACTGATGTACATTCATTAAAAATATTAAATGGTAAGCTTTTAGCCTGGTTGCTGTCCAGAAAGGCATAATTTTTTTTCTTAATTATATTGGAAGTGTTAGCTAGCTAGATTCCAGGATTTGTGTGCTTATTTTACTGATCCCTTCTTCCCTTGGCCTCAAGTTCCTTGTACACGCTTACCTGAGGGTAAGTCACACTGGACACATTGCAAAGTCCACCTTATCATTTAAAAGTTGGACTTCGCTGTGTGAAGGGCCAAGACATAGTGATTGTCTGAATTTCCTATTTCAAGGTCAACTGAAAAGTTCCAAAAAAGGACTGTCCTTGCTGAAAACCACATGTTTCATGGAAATCATGTGAGAGCTCTTACATTTGCCTTATTTCACAAAGGACAGGAACGACAGGATGTGGGATGCTGCTGCCTCTAAGGACCCATCTTGGATATAAAATGGTTCCAGTTGGAGAGTTGTATATGGAAGGAATGCAGGAAGTGTACTATTCCTGGTCTTCTGCTTTTACTTTCCAGTTGCAGTCGGGATCACCCATGGATCCATCCAGAGTTTATTTTAGGGCATCTTCTCAAGTGTAGATAGCATATCCTACAAGCTTTTCAAACGAAGAGTTTTGAGTGGGGCTTTCAATAGCTGCCTAAGCTATTCTCCTGCTTCCTATGCTCTTTGTCATTGCTCTTTAGGATGTCAGATGCTGATTCAGGGGTTGTAATTTTTTTGGTCTGTTGAGGAGCCAAACAGCACAGTCACTCCGTTACGTAATACGCCCCCACTAGAACCACATGACAATTAGCAGCAGTACCAGGCATGCTTCAGGGGTAACAAAAAGTCAAAGTGAGAGTTTCATAGTTCCTCATGTAATTCTTCCTTCAGGGGGAAAAATGATGGCAGTATATTTTTAGATTGCAGAAATCCTGCCCCATAAGTGAAAATAGACTTTACATCTTCCAGATCTTCTGCCTATATGGTATAGGGCCACACAATGTTCTGGTAAAATGATAGCCAAGCAAATACTACATCACCACCTCCCCTCCATGAGCAGCTTACTTTGTATGCTTCCCAAAGCAGGCTGAGGTGAACAATTTTGAGTTTCACACAGAAGCAGTGCACCTGTCCCAGTGTAAAAGTTCATATGGAATAAATGCCTTACAGAAGTGTGCCTTGCGGCATTCTCAAAATACTGTGTCTGTGCTGCGTAAAATATATACTACAAAACTCATTAAACAAAACTGACACGTGTCAAAATGAGATGTTTCAGCTTTAAGTGGAAAACCACAAAATAATATGTACATGCAATGGAAGGGAACTAAATTCTACCCTTTTTCTTCCTTCCTTACTTACTTATACTAAGCAGGTATTGCAGTATAATTTATGTTAAAAAAACCAAGCTCCATTCAAATTACTGATCCTACTCCTCCAAAGCCTTGACTTTCGGCATGTTAGACAAAAAGGGCACAGAAACAGAGACTTCCTCCTTTTGTGCTTTTCAAAGAAAATACATGGACTTTTGCCCTTTGCATATTTTGTAAGAATTCTGGGCAAGGAGATGACTCAGTGTCTTGGTAGCAGAACATATAACCTTTAAGTTCAAAAGCCATGCGTTTACATCCTGAAATATGCATAGGTTGAAATCTTCAAGTCTCTTTATTATATCATCATTTAAGAAGATTTTCCCTGTACATGACAATATTTTGAAATCCCATTCCCCAATGTTAAATTTCCAGTGTATAGACTTCATTAAATAATTCCTAACAGAAATATCTACCTCACTGTTATATTTTTTTAGTGTGGCTGAAGAACAAGCTCACATGGCCAATCAACTTGGATTTTCATCCAAGGCTTCATCCAGTTGTGCTACAATTACAAATACAGAATTACCATTAAGGAAGAACAGGATTTGCAGCCAAAACGAACCTTTAGAAAGCAAAGGATGTTTAGGTACAACCAGCTCTGCCTCTTGAGAAGTCAGTGGCGCTGTTGATCAAAACCTAAATCTTTCTGCTGTTAATCATGAATTTAAAATTATTGATAATGAATTAAGAATAAATAAATAATATGTGCCACTTTTTCCACAGTAGGCTGTGTGCAAAGCAGTTCACAAGAAACATCATCTTGTTAGTAAAAGACAACACCACATTGGGGGACACACACCACAATTTGTTATAATACTTATTAACACATTAAGAGCATAAGAAGATCCCTATTGGTGGGATCATGCCATAGCTCCATCTAGTCTGGTTTCCTGTTTACCACAGTGACCAACCAGGTGTCTATAGTCCACAAGCAGAAAACCTTCATGATTGTGAGCAGGGCAGTACACTATAAACTGCATAGTGGCTTGCACTATACCCTTTCTACATTTTTGCAAACCTACAAATAAGTGTCCCAGGAACAGCTTCATAATCTGTTTCAGGCTTCACTTACTAAATTTATACAGGACCACCCCAATAACATGGCTTTGGGGGTGGCTCACAAACATAAGATGATAAAATGCAGTTAAAGCACAGTCATAAAACAACAAGATATATAACACAGTAACAACTTCAAGCCTATAATTTCCAATAGAGAAAATAAACCAAATGACTAAAAAGAATTCATAACATGTAAACCAGATTGGGGGGTGGGGGGGTGCTGATTTACTCAGTAGAGTGTCGAATTCAGAGAAGCCTGGGTTTACATCTACAATGAGACATGAAATTCACCTGTGACCTTGGGCTAGTCATCATCTCTCAGCCTGACCAGCTTCACAAGGATGCTGTGAGGGTGGAAGGTTCTGTGTGCCATTCTGAGATCTTTGGAGGAAGGGTAAGATAAAAATGTAAGACTGTTTGAATGGCAGGTGATGACAACGTTGTTGCAGGCAGAGTGATCTGTGTCACAAGTAGTTAGTTCTTCTACAAGTGGAAACATTGATCTCCCCCTGATTTAATCATGATGTTAAAAGCTGCATATATAATGCAAAACTGAGCTTAATTGCATGCCCTGAATTGAAGAAAGAGGGAAATATTGTAATACTTCTATTCAGAAAAGGAGCTAAATTACACCTGGTTCGACATTAGTATAGAATTTGCAAAGCTTCGAGAGTTCCCATTTTAAGCTGAGACGGTAGAACAAGAGACTCACAATCTCAGGGTTGTGAGTTCAAATTTCACATTTGGGGGAAAAGATTCTTGCATTGCAGGCAGGGATTCAGCTAGATGACCTTTGTGATCCCTTCCAACAATTCTATGATTCTATGATCCCCAGTGCTTATGCATTCACAGTTAGCAGAGTGCTTTATCTACAGCCATTTATGCATATAGCTACCAACTGAGGTTAAAACTATTCATTTGATGAAGTTTGTCCATGGAAGTTTGTGCTATACTGAATGTCTTGGAACTATTTCTCATTTTCACTCTCTTACACAAAGCAACATCATTTTAGTTTAGACTCACCGCAGTGGAAGTAGATGAATCTCTCTCCCTCTCCCACATATGCAAACAAGGTACAATAAACACAAGGTGATTTCTGCCCATGTGCATGTTAATACAAGTTGGCATTTGTTACAAGGGATTTGTTTGGTTCAAAAGTGCAGTTGCATGAAATGGCTTTGGTTCATCAACAAAAAGTGGCTAGTTTGTTTTTCTTGAGATTGTGCAGGTGAGAAAATAAAGGCTTGTTAAGGGGAAGTCTTATCCTTCTGTTCACTCTGCTAGCACAAGCTTTCGTGTCAGTTGTACAGGTTCCTCATGGACTTCTGGGTGAAAGCTGACAGGTATTGGGGAGATGCCAGTTCAGAATGATACATTCAGGGATGGTGCCACAAAAGGGGAGAAGCTGGAATTAGACACACAGAAATTAAGAAGAGTCAATCAAAAAGATGAAGGTGACATAGGAAATATTGCTCATATTATCAGAAACCCAGCTCCCCAGTGAAAATTAATGAAGAGTTTAGATTTGATATCCCGCTTTATCACTACCCGAAGGAGTCTCAAAGCGGCTAACATTCTCCTTTCCCTTCCTCCCCCACAACAAACACTCTGTGAGGTGAGTGGGGCTGAGAGACTTCAGAGAAGTGTGACTAGCCCAAGGTCACCCAGCAGCTGCATGTGGAGGAGCGGGGAAGTGAACCCGGTTCCCCAGATTACGAGTCTATCACTCTTAACCACTACACCACACTGGCTCTCTTTTTTGCCCTTTCTCTTTTTTGTCCTTTTTTGCTCTTTCTCAGTTGCTTTGCAGTACTGTAGCTTTAGCTTTAGCAGACATTAAACTAATGTATACAAGTTAACCACATAAACTTAGCATCATAGATATTTCTGAAACAGTGTTAGGAACCCTGAAATACTGTTCCATGGTGCAGCAATATTTTCAGTTTGGACATCTCTAATATGCAATTGGCATATTTAAATAATAGAAATGAAAATTTATTGATTCTGCTTTAGAACTCTTACCTGTGAAATAAACCCATTTATCTGAGTTCTTCTAAGGTAAAGGTATACTCATTAGAAAAGCAGATCTTCAGTTTATGGAAAAATGAATAAAGAAAAATAGATGACTTCCCAAAAGTATACTTCAGGTGAAATCCTAATCTATTTACTAGAGAATAAATCTTATGAAACATAGTAGGATGAACTTCTGAGTAAACATACACAGAACAGCATCGTACATAGTTTTGTTCCACAAAGAATACGGTACTTATCCAGAATTTCCTTCATGTTCAATCAAATGAGCTTGAAATGACAAGTGAAATTGATTAAAATAATAGGTACTCCTCTCTGTTTCATCTCATTAAATACTGGTAGGCAACTAATGTAAAGGTAAAGGGACCCCTGACCATTAGGTCCAGTCGTGGCCAACTCTGGGGTCGTGGCGCTCATCTCGCTTTATTGGCCGAGGGAGCCGGCGTACAGCTTCCGGGTCATGTGGCCAGCATGACTAAGCCGCTTCTGGCGAACCAGAGCAGCACACGGAAAGCAGCACACCTACTTTGACGTGCTTTCGAACTGCTAGGTTGGCAGGAGCAGGAACCAAGTAACGGAAGCTCACCCTGTCGCAGGGATTTGAACCGCCGAGCTTCTGATCGGCAAGTCCTAGGTTCTGTGGTTTAACCCACAACACCACCCACGTCCTTCAGGCAACTAATGTATTTGCAAATGTATTTGCATGTAATGCTAAGCCAAACCATTGTTTAGTACAAACGAGAACACCTGCAGGCTCCCAGAGAGGAAGCTGAGGCAGCATTGCTCCTTCCTGGTTGTTCTGCTGCTGTGCTTTGTTAAGCCATGGTTTGGTTTAGCATGCAATCCAAGCCTGTGTTTGTGGTTTAGCTCTCTCCAGACAACCCACAAGATGCAACTAAGGCTTGTCATATGGCTTCCAGCTTGTGGTTTATCTAGGAGAGCTAAAACATGAGCCCAGGTTTGAAAGTCATGCTAAGCCAAAGCATGACTTAGGTCAGCAGAAGAGCAGAGTGGTTGTGATCTCTTCTGTGAGAGCCCACACATTTGATCCTTCCCACTCTGTCATGATTTGGCTAGCTGGTATGAGTTTTGTAATCATAAAAACTGACCTCTTAGTGAAAACCTTTGCTCCAGCTGGCAAAGATCAGGACCTAATTGTGTCATGCTACTAAATATGGAACTAGGTCTCCTTCTGGCACATTAATGACACATTAATGGCACAATTTCAAGGGAAATACTTTTTTAAAAAAATAAGTAAGACATACTGTTAAACTCCACTCTTCCCCTTCCCCTTTGACATTGGCACTAAGCCAAGCTGAGTGAGAGATGCTTGAGATGCAAGATCACCTCTCCCCACCTGTGCAGTCTCACTGATGTTAGAATTAGGCACTCCACGTGTGTGAGCAGCACACAGACAACAAATATGGCTGCCACAAGTTTGGGCCTACATTAAAATTTAGCTGATCATAGTATGGCTTTGCTCCAAAGAGTACATATTAGGACTTGAAATTTGACTTTTGGCTTCTTTACACATTATGTTTTTAGGCATACACACAAAAATGTTTTCAATGTAGAATGTGACAAAACAGGCATTGTGAAAATATGTGTATTATACTTGTACAATCGTCAGGGAGCTAGGGTTAGCCAGAGCTTCCTTGGAAGCGTACGTTCAGTGTCAGACAAATGTTTGCTGATATGTAATGTGTGAAACAACTATTTCTTGGGGATTAAAAAAAAATATGTATGTCTGGAGATGCAGGCACCTGGAACTATAACACTAGCATAGCCATAGCATTTTTCCAGATCTAACTTGGACACCTGCTATTAGCCAAAATTTAATAGACCTGGGAGATCTGGTCATAGATCTGTATTACCTCATTTAGTTCAGCCCTAAGTAGGCATGTTGGGTAACTTCCACAAGCCAATTATAGCCAAAAGTAAAGTCATAAAGGCTGCTGTTGTGCCATCATAAACAAATAAAATCTTTAAGCTTGTTAATTATTGAGTTGAGTTTACCACACCAAATTCCTGAGCTACTTATGTGGAAGCCAGTTCTCTTAAAACTGAAAGGGGCCAATCTTCAAATAAAGATAAGGATATTGAAATGATTTGCAGCGCAACCCTAAGCGTGTTTCATCAGGAGTTCATCTGGTGTGTTTAGAACTGGTGAAGTAGTACTTAATATTAATTATGTCAAATTATTTCCCTCACATGTAGACTGAGTAGCTAACAAAAGTATTACAATGACTGTAGGATACTTTGACATCTGTGCTGTACTTATAAGAGACCTGCAGGCCAAAACATGTCCATTGTAAAAAAAATCCATAAAGTTTAACACAGAATTACAAAATCAGTAAAACAAACACTTTTACTTGTCTGCCTGCCCACACATACTGTCCAATACAATCCTGTTTGCATGGAAATAAGCCCTGTTGAGTTCAATAGTACTTGTTGTTGTTTAGTCGTTTAGTTGTGTCCGACTCTTCGTGACCCCATGGACCAGAGCACGCCAGGCACTCCTGTCTTCCACTGCCTCCCACAGTTTGGTCAGACTCATGTTTGTAGCTTCGAGAACACTGTCCAACCATCTTGTCCTCTGTCGTCCCCTTCTCCTTGTGCCCTCCATCTTTCCCAACATCAGGGTCTTTTCCAGGGAGTCTTCTCTTCTCATGAGGTGGCCAAAGTATTGGAGCCTCAGCTTCACGATCTGTCCTTCCAGTGAGCACTCAGGGCTGATTTCCTTAAGAATGGATACGTTTGATCAATAGTACTTACTCCTGTGTAAATGAGTATAGGGCTGCAATCTAAGTTAGTCCTGTGTTTGTTTGTTTGTTTGTTTGTTTGTTTGTTATGTTTATTTACAACTCTTCATCATTCATGTTCCCAAAGTGGGTAGTGATCATTTAAATGCTATGACAAAATCAAAATAAGCAAATTTGCTGTAAAACACAATATAAATAGTCAGCCAGCCTAAAAGGCAATAAAAGAGCTTCCCTCTTTTGAGGTTTACAAAAATTGCCGTGCTAGTTACCTCAAGGCAACTCATTTGCTTGAGGCAACTAAGTGGTGACTATTTGCAAGCATGGTTTAACAACATTTATACCGTAGTGTGGAGATCGTGTGATTGAACACAGATACTTTAGTGCTATGGAAATCTTATATTTAGTAACACATGCTTGGAATTAACTATGTTTTTAAAAAGTGTAGGCCAGTTTTAAGATTTACTAATTAGCAGTTGTATTTAAACAGAACATTCAAATGGAACATATCTTTAAGGCTGTAATCCTATGCATACTAATGGGAAAATGGAGTAAGGATTGCAGAGTCGCTTGGGAGAAGAACTTATTGAATTCTGTGGGACTTACTTCTGAGTAGATAAGGATAGGATTGCACTGTAAGTAGCTTTTGGCAGTGGGGTTGTTTTCCTTTTATCACCTTGTTATTCCAGATGCTGAACTGTAAGTAATAGCATTTTATTTCTTGAAAACAAACTGATCTTAGGTGAGTGATAAGCAGATTTTTACATCTCTGACCACCCATCCAGTACATGCTCAAAGCATTCAAATTCCACATATTTTAAAGCAGCATGATAGTGCAATCCCATACATGTCCGCTCAGAAGTAAGTTCCATTGAGCTTAAGGTAAGTGTTATAGGAGTTCAGTCTTTGCAAAATACATAGGATTTCAAGCTGCCTACCTCTGACTTGAAGTATGTATTTTCTCTTAACCTCCTCTTTCCAAAATACAGAATTTAGACCATTGTGCATTATTTGAACTTTTTGAGCCCCTGTAAACTTGTAGAAAATGCAAGAATTGTTTTGATATCAAAGAATTCTAAAGTAAGGAGCAGAATGCCAAATCACTGTATAATGTACACCCATAGGAAAATCCACAAAGTTCAGTGAGACTTACCGTATTTTGCGCCCCATAAGACGCTCCGGCCCATAAGACGCACCTAGTTTTTTGGGGGGGAAATAAAGAAAAAATTTTTTATTTCCCCCCCAGGTGCGGGGCTGGAAGAACCAGGTTGGGGAACAGTGGGAAGGCACGCTCTGCCTCCCCGCTGTCCCCCGAGCTTGTGGGGCTGGCGATGGGGAGAAGTGCATCAGTCCCGCGATGGCAGGCAGATCTCTGCCGCCATCCCGAGCGGGGCGGGACTTAGCGCACCGCTCGGGATGGCGGCGTAGACCTGCCTGCGGTCCCGCGACGGCAGGCAGATCTGTGCCGCCATCCCGAGCGGGGCGGGACTTAGCGCACCGCTCGGGATGGCGGCGTAGACCTGCCTGCAGTCCCGCGACGGCAGGCAGCTCTGTGCCGCCATCCCGAGCGGGGCGGGACTTAGCGCACCGCTCGGGATGGCGGCGCAGAGCTGCGCTGGTCCCAGGAGCGCAGGCAGCTCTGCAGGGCCACCGGGAGCGGGGCGGAGCTTCTCCCCCGGCTCCCGGTGGCCGGGCAGAGCTGCGCTGGTCCCAGGAGCGCAGGCAGCTCTGCAGGGCCACCGGGAGCGGGGCGGAGCTTCTCCCCCGGCTCCCGTGGCCGGGCAGAGCTGCGCTGGTCCCAGGAGCGCAGGCAGCTCTGCAGGGCCACCGGGAGCGGGGCGGAGCTTCTCCCCCGGCTCCCGGTGGCCGGGCAGAGCTGCGCTGGTCCCAGGAGCGCAGGCAGCTCTGCAGGGCCACCGGGAGCGGGGCGGAGCTTCTCCCCCGGCTCCCGGTGGCCGGGCAGAGCTGCGCTGGTCCCAGGAGCGCAGGCAGCTCTGCAGGGCCACCGGGAGCGGGGCGGAGCTTCTCCCCCGGCTCCCGGTGGCCGGGCAGAGCTGCGCTGGTCCCGGGATTGCAGGCAGCTCTGCGCAACCCTCGGAGCCGGTCTCCCGAGGGTTGCGCAGAGCTTCCTGAAGCCTGGAGAGCGAGAGGGGTCGGTACGCACCGACCCCCCTCGCTCTCCAGGCTTCAGCGAAAGCCTGCATTCGCCCCATAAGACGCAGGCACATTTCCCCTTCATTTTTGGAGGGGAAAAAGTGCGTCTTATGGGGCGAAAAATACGGTGCCTACCCAAGCAATAATGACTAGGATAACATCACGAGTTACTATAAAATTTACACCAGTGAAGTCCATTGGGTAGATTTGAGCCTAATTTGCTTCAAAGGTGCTTATGGGGATATAAACTGGGATTCCCCTGTATATGCTGCCCCTGAACTTCTTGAAAGAAGAGCAGGATACCAATAAAGTAAATGGACAGATGAAGTTAATGTGTTTCTTTAAAAAAAAATGTGTTCAACTGCATGTAATGTTTGGAATTGCTTTATAAAATTACAGATAGGTAGCCGTGTTGGTCTGCCATAGTCAAAATAAGAAAATTCCTTCCAGTAGCACCTTAAAGACCAACTAAGTTAGTTCTTGGTATGAGCTTTCGTGTGCATGCACACTTCTTCAGATACACAGTGTATCTGAAGAAGTGTGCATGCACACGAAAGCTCATACCAAGAACTAACTTAGTTGGTCTTTAAGGTGCTACTGGAAGGAATTTTCTTATTTATAAAATTAATAAGTGAGCATTTTGTCTCCCTTCAAATGTGTGCTTGTTTCTCTGACAAAGAAGCTTCTTTTACTGATTCAGTTCTGTCTCACACGTGATTAACTTTCGTGGTAATGCAGCTGGTCAGATCAAAATGATATGTTCTTACGTATGTTTCCTTTTAAAGCATATATATATATATATATATATATATATATATATATATATATATAACATACCTTGGCTGAAAAGAGATTTCCATGTTGACTGCAAAGAAAAGAAAGACCTCCATCTATTTCAAAAGCAAACGAATGTGTTGGCTGTGTGTAGGGAGTACTAGTTAGGACTTGAATGACCTGACTAGCAAATCTTGCGCTTATCTGGCAAATCTTGCGCTTATCTTTGCAATATGTAAATTCTGGGACAAATTTTCCTCTTAAACTGTCTGTGAGGTTTCTGAAGAGCTGAAAAACAGGACGTTATCATTTGGATGGTATGCAGTCAGTTTAGGGTCGATTGCTGCAATATTCCCATAGTTGGTCATCTGATCTAGTCCAGCCTGGGGCCTGATCAAAATTTCAAAAGTAAGGAACTCTAATCCTAGGCTGTCCCAAAACAAATTAGACTTTAAAGGACCATCAGTAGTCTCTGATTGTTTCTCCACTTTGCTGGGCAAAATAGATTTTCATGGCTTCAACCTGTATCTTCCGGTGGTGAAAGGAGGCTATTGTGAGGCCTCTTCTTAAAAGGGCTTTCCAGGACCCAGCATCTTTCCAGTTTCTGCTCAGTGGCAAATCTCTATCTTGTGGACAATGTGATCAAACTGGTGGAGACTGTTCTCCAAATGTTTTCGGACAATCTGGTAGACACATTTCAACCTCCCTTCTGTTTGGTTCCTGTGGTGAATGATCTATGCCAAGTAATGGACAGGATGAGCTGGATATTTTGATCTGTAAAAGATGCCCTCTCCCTCTCTTCTTTCTATTGGGGGGCACATGTAACTTTCAAAGTGCTGAAAAGGTACTTGGAGTTGGTCATGGGCTGAATTATGGCTAAGAAACTGAAGTTGTGGTCAGACAAGATAAAGTTCAGTAGGTTATCAACCCAAGAAAGTGGTGTTTCTTTTTTACATATGATGCCAGCAACCGAGAGAGAGGGGAGGGGAAAGGGAGAGGTGGCAGGGAGGTTGGCTCAGTGTAGGCACATTGGATTGGCTCCGCCACTGTGCCCACACCACACCAACCTCCCTGCCACTTCACCCCTCTTGGTTGTCAGCAGCGACCTCCACATTATGAAGCCGTACTCTGCCGGCCACTACCATATGGAGTTTAACTGTGTGCTGTACTACTGCACGATGGTCCTTCCCACGCTGTTCATGAGCTATTAATGAAACGGGCAGATTAAAAACCCATGTGCTGTTTCTTCCCCCAAAAATATTTTTAGTAAACAGTGTTTTGCCAGTCCTTTAGGTCAAGCATCCTTAATTTGTGAGTGTGACCCATCAAGCCAAACACAACCCACCAGTCCTGTACAGGCCCAGGGCTGTTGGAGAAACAGAACAATTATTTAGTCCAAAATAGATAAACATGCACTCACTAACACCCAGTTCCAGGACAAGGTTTTCAGAAGGCAATGTCAAGTTGACAGAGGGGGAAAATATTTAGCCAACTACCGCAGAAAAGGCACTGTGCTACATATGGCTCATCGCTACTTGTACTTCAAAAGTACAACAGGTAAGAGGATGGCTGAAGATTGCAGTCGGGGACTTGCAGTGGAATGCTAAGCCTATGGATTAATATAGGCTATGCTTTTAATGTCAAGGTCTCAGAGTGAAGCATAAGTCAATCAATGGGACTTTCTTCCAGGTAAACATGGTGAGGATCTGCAGAACTATAAACACATACATAAGTTGTGTCATATGAATCTATTATAATTAAGATGAAGGAAGTACTGCAAAAAACCCCATTAAAACTCACTTGTCTCCTTTACACTGTTAATTTTGATTACTACCTGCAATTTGATCTTCAGTGAACTTTGACGGTGAACTCCTTTTCCTGTTTAAGGGCATAACTGAATGGGGTCAGATGTGTTCTGAGTTCACTGGTTATGCTCCCTCTGCTGACTCCGCAGCAGCACAGCAAAACAGCAATGGATAGGAAGAAAGTCAGGAAAAAACGGTGCAAAACAGGAGCATAGCGGTTGACCAGACTTAAACAACAACACGGCACAAGGCAGACTATGCATACATAATGGTCCATGCTAGCTGGGTGGAACTGAAAGGAGTATGCAATGCCCTGTTTTCCAAGCTGATTTTAAATACATACATACATACATACATACATACATACATTCTGTATTCTTACCAAATGACAATTACATGATATTTACATTACTATAACATGGTATTATCTTTACTATATGAATTTTGAGTCTATGAAGATAGTAAATATATTTGCAGCATGCTATTGGCCTGCTGTGTGTAAGGGCAGATATGTACATAGGCTGTCTGGTACTAGCACTGCAAAATGGAAACTAGCACAGTACTGGCCTGCAGCTAGCACAGATGTGAAGCGGAAAGCCAGCCTCAGCCTCTCTCCCGATTCACCATCCCCAGGGCTATCCCTTATGTCACCATGGCCTTCCTGGTGCTGATCAAATGGTTTAAAAAAAAACAAAACAGTTTGTATGTCATTGTCATAATAAAAATCAACATAAAACCATATACCCGTCCTTATTATATTCTCTCTCTTTTTGCCTAGTTGTATCTCTAGGAATTTCCTTTTTTTGTAAATTTTCCTTTACAGGTTTTGTAAAAACAAGTATTAAATCAGGATGTTGTGTCTGCTTCTTTGTAACAGGTCTAGGAACAACATTCTGTACAGTATTTTCATCTGTTTTAGGGAGGAAATGTCTAGAATGCAGTGCAGCAAGCCATTCAGGTTAACAGAGAGTAAGCATGGTTTATAGGGTACCGGTAATTTGTGAACAGGGATTGGGGGGGGGGAGAGGTTGGTACCATGGTGATCTCTTAGTCATGATTCTTTTATTTATTTAAAATATTTATAAATCACCCTTTCCCCAGGCTAATTCACAACAAATGAATTAGATCAGGCTAATTCACAAGAAATATATAGACATCACAATGCAAACTGTTGCGAATGAGAAAGTGTGTCTTTCCCCCCTCCTAAAGCTCCTTGTGAGAGAACTTTAAAAGTTCATGGCCAATATGCCCTGATCCTAATCCTACTATTCAGGACACTAGAAATTCTGTGTAAACTATAATATTAGAAACAACACTGGGGATGAAAGCTGACAACTCATCCAAGCAAATGTCAAATATCTTCATTAGGTTTTTGTGTATGTGTGCAAATATTAGTTGTTCCTATAGAACACTTTTAACTGCTTCTCTGTTACAATGCTCATCCCTATAAACCACTAAGAATTTTGTTGTTTACTACGTATCTGTTTTTCTTAATTCTTCACTTATTTAACAATATTTACATACCGCCTGAATGTAGGAAAATTGATTGTAAGCTGTTTATAAAACCTCTAAGTGGTTTATGGCAATTTTAGGGTGTGTGCTCATCTTAAACTGTCTCTGTACATTCAGTGGCGGGATACTTTTGCAAGACAATTTCTATTACCCTTTGGCAGTTGGAGGGGGAAAAGACCCTTCAGATTATTAGAAACCAGGACTCCAATTTCAGGAGCCAGTATTATTATTATTGTTTATTTAAGTTCTAATCCTGCATGGAGCCAAATAATTGTTTAAAAATATTGGGTGGCATCTAATTTTTAGAGAACCAGGTGCCTGAAACATTTCCAGAGAAATTAGTTTTTCACACCCATTATCTATATCTCCAGTTAAGTCTCCATTTCTACATTGTGTTAATCATTTGTTACATTTTATCTAGCCAGCTACTAGTTTTGATGTTCCTTCATCTATTTACGTATAAGCTTTTGGATGATTAGCAAGCATAATAACTGTTGCTTTAGTGCATTGCTGAATAAAGCCTGCAGTGTTTTTAAAGAACAAGGTGTTCCTTTTTATTTTGATATAATACTGTGCTCAGTAAATTACTTGCAGTAATTTCTAGTCATATAAATTGCTGCAGGCACCTAGATGATCCCATTATGATACCGTCCACGTTCCAAGTATTTTATGCATTTTAAATAAATGCACATTCTAATTTTATTTCTAGATAATTTCCAGATTTTTTTCTGATATGTGTCTGTATTATTGACACTCTAGTTCGTTTGCACCATTGCAGCTACCTGCTGCGCCACAATGCCATCATGTTTAATGACACCGGGCTGCTTGACTAGCTGTACTCATTTCTAGTTCATTGCATTTTCTGGCACAAGGAGGCTGCAAACCTTTGGCCATAATTTTGGTATCGGACAAAATTTTCTCACTGAATACTTGAAACTTGGCCAAAAGGATGTGGTGGTCCAGATTGCTTTCCATCCATCATCACAGATAATTGTTTGTTTTTCAGATTGTGGTCTGAGAATGTTAAACCTATAGCTTAAAGTCCCAGTCAACAATTAATTTTAGACAGTAGCTATATTCTGAACTGTTTGAGGTCTGGGGGGCCAGCAGCAATGGTTCCACCCACCAACGTGCTCCTAGTGAAGTAGAGTTACAGGCAAAGAAGGGCTCTTGAACTGATCCCTCCTTTGTGTGATTAAGCAGCTTAGAAATGCTTATGGGTGAGTGAGTGAGTGAGTGAGTGAGTGAGTGAGTGAGTGAATGTCTTACCTTAAGATTCCATAAATGTCCTACTTCAAGCAAACACCTGACCACAATGGCAAATCTCTGTGACATTTGGACAAGCTGTGTTGCATCAATATGGGACTCTTGCAATGGCTGAGAAGAAAAGTGTGGTTGTGATGGAGCAGCAGATGATGGATCCCAACATGGATGGCTTCCAGGATGCAGTAAATCAAATAGTAGTGCTTTGATGTTTGTGGACAAGGTGGCAGTGCAGCTCACAGGACTCCATCCCCATCTTCCCACAAAGTTAAACTGACTTTATTTCATGGCTTTTCCTCAAAGAGTTTTGTGAAGATATTGAAAATTCTCAACTAAAGAAGTCCGCTTCACAGAACTGCATAATTTCTAGGCTCTAAAGAGATGGGGAGTGGCTGTAAAATCGCTTTAAGTTACTGCTTTGCAAGGAATCCTTTCACCCCTCCTGCTTCTTTGAGCTCCTACTCCAGTTTTGCTTTAGAATGTTCTAGAATTAGTCAAGCCATCTTTGCTGAACAAGAGTACCACCAGTCAAAACTTTTGACTCAAAAGTATAACCTATACTAGGCACAGGCAAACTCTTCCCTCCAGATGTTTTGAGACTACAGTTCCCATCATCCCTGACCACTGGTCCTGTTAGCTAGGGATGATGGGAGTTGTAGTCCCAAAACATCTGGAGGGCCAAGTTTGCCTGACCTATATGTTCAGGACTTTAAACCGAATAAAGTGTGTTGTAATCGCTTTTAAAAAGCAAAACAACAGTATTTTTCCAACTTTCTCCTAGACATGTTTACTCAGAAGAAAATCCCATTGGTTTCAGGGGAGTTTATTTCCAAAGTCGTATGCTTAGGATTGCAAACTTAAAGGCATGCCCAGACTCACCCAGGTCACAGAGGACATCTGCTGCCTTAGCAGTGGCACCAGCTACTGTGAAATGTTTGCATATGTCACAGAGGAAGTTAAAAGTTGACACAAGCCTCTCCTCCTTATTCTTATAACGTTATACATGATAAAATATTGCTGTCTTTCTCGCCAAAAGCTGCTTAGAAAAAGACATAGTGGTGTTAGCTGGTTCAAAGTAAACAGAGTCAGACAGCTTTTTATTACATAAAGGTGTAAAGTCCACACATGCCAACAGGTCCCAAGTTCAAATGAAATACCCAAGCTTAAGTAAGCCTCTCTTTTTTACTTCTTTTACTCCTTTTTTACAAGATTAGTTCTAATCTTGGGTATTTTGTGGTTCTAATTCAACTCCTAGGGGTTGAGGTCCCTTTGCCCCCCCCCCCATAAAATATTTGAGGGGACGGGCTCCCGATGTTGATGGGCATTGCCATTCAATTGATATGTGTGATTGATTATGTGAGGTGGGGCTTGCCTGGGTCCCCTGATATTTTATTCAAGTTGGCACCCCTGCCAGGGGGTTTGCCTGGGGTCTTCATATTTTTAGGCACCAGGCAAAAACATTCCTCTTCAACTAGGCTGATTAATATTCTGCAGCCTTTTAAATGTGTCTGTGGGGAGTGGGGTGTTATTGTTTTGTTGTTTTGGTTTAATTATTTACTTGTGTTTTGTCTTGCAATTTATTCTGTAAACCACCCGGAGATCTTTTGATGAAGGGATGTATATACATTTAATAATGATGATGGTGTTACAGTGGTAAAGTGTGTATGTTCAGAAAACCATCTAGGTGGTCTCAGCCTGTACCCTTTTCAATGTTATATATTTATTCTGGACTACGTTGCAGACTTCTTGTAAGCGTTCCTGAGAAGTACTTAAGCTGCCATTCTAACCCCACTGATGTAGAAGTATGCCCCAGTGAATTCAGTAGGACTTATGTCTAAGTAGGAATGGTAAGGATTGTGTGGTAAATGTGCTTGAAATGCACACATATCAGGTGTGGGGAACTGTTGAGCCCCCTGAGGTATCTGAATTGCAGTACAGTCATACCTTGGGTTGCGCGTTTTCGGGTTGCAGACCACGCCAAACCCGGAAGTGCCGGAACAGGTTACTTCCAGGTTTCAGCACTCGCACATGCGCAGAAACACAAAATGACATCATGCGCAGAATCGTGTCACGCATGTGTGCAGACGCGGCGCTGTGGGTTGCGAACGTGCCTCCCGCACGGATCATGTTCGCAACCTGAGGTATGACTGTAGTTCAGAAGATTCTGGAGGACCAAAGTTTCTCCACACATTCACTATATAAATGCTTGCTTTTATTATTGTTAAGTAGGACGCAGTGTAACCATTTCCTTTTGCAATTCCCTGATTATTTTATTTTATTTTATTTTTCATCAAGGTTTGGTATTGTTCCAGATTTACTGCATCAATTTGGAGATTCTTTTGCTAGGTGGCTAGAAAAATTATGTGTCTTTTCTCATGCCAGTAGTGAAACATATGAGGCAGCCTCATCTAGCCCAGCAAGGTATTCTGCGATGAGGTGCCTCATCACTGTCTCAGGCAGGCAGGGGAAGGGGGATTTCCAGCCCTGCTACCAGAGGGAAAAAAGAGATTATACAGCAGATAAATTAAAACCATCCAAGTCAGAATAAAAACTAGAGATAATAAAAATAAGTTCTCCTAACCAGTCCTATTTTGAGGCATGGGCTTTTTGCAAAAGTACATTTTGTTTTTAAAGAACAGCAATATATCACTCAGAACCTCACATTTTATTCAATGGAATGATGCAGCAAGTTTCCCTCAGGGTTTCTATGCCTCTTACTTTTTGAGCTTGCGAAAACCAAAGTTGTGTTTTTGCCTTGCTATGTTCTCTGTTTTTGGTTAGCTGTGGATTGGCAACTTTCAGGGCACAAATGTTGGCTGGGATCCAAAGAACAACTGCTTATTATGTCCTATGTATGCTTTTGACTCGTTTCTTAAACAGTGCTCTCTTACCCAAGCTGCGTGGTAAACTTGCCTTTGCAAATGTGGGTTGTTTCAAAAGCTATTACACATCTGGCATGGTCATCTGTTGTTTGTTTGTGTGTGTGTGTGTGTGTGTGTGTGCGCGCGCGCGCGCACGTGCGCGTACCAAAGTATCTCACTTTGGAACATGGACTTTCTATTTTGATTTCATCTATTTATCTGTTGGGGTGGGGAATAAATTTAATTATGTTTGCATTTAAAAGGGAACCTAATTAATCCACACTTTCTGAGGCAATATGCAAACTGAAAAACAGCCATCCTTTGAAATTTGCATGTCTTCAAATTTTGCAATGCAGATCGCCAAGTAACGTCAACAAAAACGCATATGCTAGAGTAAAGTATGCGTCAAAAGCTATATATTACTGAAAATAATAACAAGCGGGTTGGACTAGATGATCCTCAGGATCCCTTCCAACTCTATGATTCTATTATTCTAACGTACTATATTAGAGGAAATTGCTTTGCAGAAATGTGTATGTTAGGCAAACCTGCGTACCAATATGTGTATATTAGTAGAAATTCACTGATGAATTTTCATGAGTACTTCTGATATGCAAATGCAGAGACCTGGACGTTAAAACTGAAAACATTAGAAGCTGAAATTGATATATCCATCCATCCCTACTTTCTGTGCATCCATTTTGCTCATCTTCTTTTT
The DNA here is from genome assembly GCF_964188305.1 of Podarcis bocagei. Lineage (NCBI taxonomy): Eukaryota > Metazoa > Chordata > Lepidosauria > Squamata > Lacertidae > Podarcis > Podarcis bocagei. The sequence continues at coordinate 53,687,583 of NC_138126.1, read as the reverse complement.
ACTACTACTGTTTTCCCACTACATTGATTTTATGTTGACCATGTTTAATTAAGGGACTATATTCATGTAGTCCCACCCCAAAAAATCTCTCATTCATCTCTCTTTCGTTTCAGGGTTTACAATGGTTGATACAGAAATGCCGTTTTGGCCCATGAACTTTGGAATTAGCCCAGTGGACTTCTCTGGGATGGATGAACACTCGCATTCCTTTGATATAAAGCCTTTCACTACAGTTGATTTTTCAAGCCTTTCTTCACAACATTATGAGGACCTTTCTCCTCTCACAAGAACTGACCAGATGACTGTTGACTATAAATACGACGTGAAGTTTCAAGAATGCCAGAGTATGTCAGATTTCAAATGTTTGGTTCCTTTTAGCCATTGGGAAGGGTTTATGGATCTTTCCTTTTCAATAGTGTATCTGAAACATAAAGCTCTCCCCTTTTGTTTAAACTAAACATAGTATATAGTCTATTTACATTTTTATATAAATGTATATAACTAGGATGTCTTTATTCTGATCAGGCCTACAACCCTGTATGTTTACCTCAGTTGAAACCACTGTTTGAATGAGATATCCAGTTCTGGTTTAGAGGCCAACTATGATTTGTGGCAATTAAAAATTTTCCAGGTTGCATGTCGCAGCAAACTATGATTACTGCAGCTGTACTTTGCTGTAACATCTAGGCTGTACAAATTGTCAGCCAAGATGTTTACGATCGGAGTGGAAAGGAGAAGATAGAGGAAGAAATGGGTGTGTGAGTCTGAGGGCGAAACCATGATTTGGTTATGACACCTGACCTGGCCAGTGGTTTGTTCAAGACATGCCACTGAGTTAATGACTGAAATGATATTTGCCCCACACATTCCCAGCTCATAGTTCAGGCTGTTGACCTAATACCTTCTCCATAGCCCTTTGCTAGATGTGGCTGCTTCATAGGTACATTTAATTTATTGATTGCTGATTGTAACTAGATAGATCTGTTGCCAGTTTTGCCTATGTTGACAAGCATTTCAAGATTACAGTTAATTCCCCTTTAAAACTCTTTCTCTTGTTCAGATGAAATCAAGATGGAGCCTCCTTCTCCACCATACTTCTCAGAAAAAGTGCAGATGTACAATAAACCTCATGAAGAGACCTCCAATTCTCTAATGGCTATTGAATGCAGGGTTTGCGGAGACAAAGCGTCTGGATTCCATTACGGAGTGCATGCATGTGAAGGCTGCAAGGTAGGCAGTCTTCAGTAAAATTTGTCCCTTTTAAAAAGTTTTCTATCATTTCAAAACATTTATTCCTTTGCCATGATCTGAGATGCGAGATCACACAGCTTCTGATGAGTGAACAGGACATGGAACTTTCACATGTTTTATCTGTTCTAAGCTGATTTCAACTAGAAATGCCTTCCATTTATCCTGGAAGCTGAATCGTAATATTCTAAGGAGACAAAATGCATCTTCAGGTAGGAGTTCAACAGAAATAGGAGAGTGTCTCTCATACAGTCAAGGGCCGCCAAATAAACAGAAATCACACTTCTCACAAGACGTCCAAAGCTGTTCAAGCTATAAAAAAATTTTTTGTCATACATAGTCTTTCAAATTACAGAAATGCATTTCTTTAAAACAGCGCTGTAAATATTTTTTAAAAAATAGGTTTCTCCAAATTACTATTTAGGATATTATTTTTGCAAAGTTACAATCAATAAAATAAACAATTGTTACACCTAAAGTCAATATTTTTCTACTATCCTACATGTAACAAGTTCGTAACTTGTAGTTGTGTAAATCATAGCTACCTCCAAGCCTGCATGCTTGTGATGGTAATCAGTGCTTTAAAAAAACTGTTTCGGGGTACTCTCATTTTCCTACTCATATTGAAATACTGCCCCTCAATGAGGCCAAACTTAGATACACAAAATCTTTAGGGGTATGTATCCCCCTGCATCCCCCCAGGAAAAAAACACTGATGGAAACATCCATTGAAACCAAGACAACCTTATTTTAAGTAAATATATTTTATAAAATACTTTGCTCTTCTGTTTGAACTTCTGAGCAATGGGTTGTTGTTTGTAATGTGAATAATTTCCCCTTACATATTGTGGCACAGGTATCTCCAGAATAAATGGATAGATGTTCATTTTTACAGATAAGGCAGGAAGCAGTGGAAGACTCCTTATAACTAATATTTTCTCCCCATTCCTTCACGCCCATTGAAGGGTTTCTTTCGCAGAACAATCCGGCTAAAGTTAATCTATGATCGGTGTGATCTCAACTGTCGCATTCATAAGAAAAGCAGAAATAAATGTCAGTACTGCAGATTCCAGAAATGCCTTGCAGTTGGAATGTCACATAATGGTGAGAATATTGCTTTCTTCTTCTTCTTCTTCTTCTTCTTCTTCTTCTTCTTCTTCTTCTTCTTCTTCCAGTAGTTTGGCATTATGACATGTTTTGATGTATAAACAAGTTGTGTCACCTGCAGTTTCCAAACCATCTTCAAAGGCAGCCCCATGTAAAACACATTGCAGTAATCTAACCTTGAGGTTGCCAGAACATAGACAGGACAAGTTAGGTTATCCCTGTCCAGATAAGGGTATAGCTGGACCCACAGCTGAAGCTGATGGAAGGCACTTCGCACACCACTGAAGACATTTGAGCCTCAAGCAACAGTAATGAATCCCGAAGTACCCACAAGCTACGTGTACAAACTTAGGTGTATGGCTGTAAATAAAGAGAGCCCAAGGGCCAGTTCACACAGGCAAATAGTTTCTATGTGACCCCACAGATAGAGCTTTGAGTAGGGAAGAGTATGATGTGAAGTGTTGCTCCTAGGATACACTCCCACTGTGGTTACTGGAGCTGTGTTTGAAACCCAGCAATCACAAAAACTGAAGCAGGACCATTAAGTGCTACTTCACACAGCAGCCCAAGCACAAAGTTCCTTCCAGAAAGAAGAAGAAACATGTTCACCAAGCCAAACAGCTGGTTGAGATCTGCATTTGTCAGCGATATGCTGTTATTTATGTGCCGTGCCTGTTGTACACAAGCAATATTTATCATTCTTTAAGTTCCCATCACTACTGCTGTTTTCTGTTGTTATTGCATCGTCGTATTTCAGGCATACATTTAGAAATAAGCTGTATCCTTCTGTTTCCAATCTAATACATGGAATATAGAGGTTACTAAAAAAAATAAATGGACAGCACAGGTACCACACATTTGGATAAAAGAAAATATGCTACATGAGCAGTGGACTATTTGTCATCGGTGCCTCAAATTCTATCACATATAGCTGTAAATTTGAGTATGGAAGTCTGTGGGGAAAAATTGATTTGGGGAGTTGTAGAAAAGTGGTGGGTGGGAAAGGACTTGAGCACCTTCTCTGCCTCCACCCCCACTATTATGTGTTGAAAATCTTCCGTTCCCACAGTGAGCAACATGTGGTCTTCCAGATACTGCTGAACTACAACTCTCATCATCCTTGACCATTGGCCTAGTTAGCTAAAGTTGATGGGCGTTGGAGACTGACAACATCTGGAAAGATGGTGGTCTTCTACTCCCACACTTAATGACCACAGTTTTAGATAGCTTAGTCTTTATTGTTGTGTGAGGTCCAAGCCAAGACTTAGTGTGCTGACGCAGGACATTTTAAAATACATCCTCTCTGTCCTTTAAGGTTATCTTCATAAATTCATGTGAAAATACCTAACATCAGAATCCTTGAGAGAATAAATTATAATGAAGATTCTGGAGACTTTCCTTGGCAAAGCCAGATGAAAACAGGAATAGAATGTCATAACATAAAGACTTATGTAATTCAAAGAGAAAAGAATTGCAGGCATGACTGGGAAAATATAGTCAGTGTGGTTTTTGTTATTCTCATAATAAAATGCAGTTTGCTGACGCCAAAAGGAAATCTTAATTTGGTATGCTAATACCAACAAACAAATTGTTATGATAAATATTCTCTCAAATATGATTTTGTTTTGTTTTTTTAAGGACAAAAACCTTCGCAAATATTTTTGTAGAACTTCTTAGACTTCCACTCTTGTTAAGAAAAGCTTTTAAAAGATAAAACCAAATTACAGTGACTCCCGCTGAAACCTATGCTTCATACTAGGAATCAGAATGAAAAATGTAGCAATTCTTTAAAAGATTTGGCAGTAGTTTTATATCTCCGTCTCCTTGGTATGATCTACCAATTCTTGCAGCTGTCTTATAGCTCCCTGTTTTTCAGTGTGGACTGGAGATCTAGGCTGTTTCTTCATCATTGTGAGTGGGAACTAGGTGCTGATGTTTCCCTTGAATATAGGATAAGCTTTCTGCATCATCCAGTGTATTGTCATTATCATTGTTCTACCATCTGGTGAAGTTTAGTCTGATGCCTGCCCTCCTTCTGCTGTCTACACCCATGTATCATTGAACCAAAGGAGACAGACATGTAGCTGCTGAATTCACAGCTCACCACAACTGCCAACACAAGCCCATCCTGATCAGTATATTGTCTGTCAGGGTAGACTAGAGCTTAAGGGTGGTAGTCAGCAGTTCAAAAGCATACCAGCGTGAGTAGATAAATAGGTACCACTGTGGTGGGAAGGTAAACAGAGTTTCCATGCGCTCTGGTTTCCGTCACGGTGTCCCGTTCCGCCAGAAGTGGTTTTGTCATGCTGGCCACATGACCCGAAAAAGCTGTCTATGGACAAATGCCAGGTCTTTCAGCCTGAAATCAGAGATGAGCACCGCATCCCATAGTCGAATTCGACTGGACCTAACTGCCCAGGGGTCCTTTACCTTTATCTAGTTAGCTAACTATTAATCAGGGCATACCCACTGACAACAGGGGCCATTTCTAACTTAGGTCAATTATTTTTAATGAGTCTACTCTTAATAAACATTAGTTGACTACAACCCATGGCGTATAATATTACTCCAGACAAAGCTAGCTGTTAAGCAAGTCATGTGGCTGCTGTGAGGATCTGCAATCCTGTTTCAAGTTACCCCGTCTCCACTCCCCTGTAGTGGCCCACTTTGCATGGAGAGATCATACCACTGTTCCTCCTCCTCCTCCTCCTCCTCTAGCCGGCAAAGAAAACATAGCACAATCCCTGGTTTAGTGTTATGTCTGAGCCAGGGATTGTGGTTTGTTTCACTCCAAGCAGGCTGTGACCGGAAAGCCAAGAGCAAACCTTGGCTCAGCATGGTAGTTTATTATCAGTACAAGAAACTGTGATCTCTTGTTTGTATATAACAGGGATTATTATGTGTTTCCCTTGTTTGCTAGAGGGCAAGAACAAAGCGGGAGCCTTCTGTGCATTCATGGTAAACTTTTAAGTACTATTACTGTGACATGCAAACACTGTCGTACAACTTACTTATCCTTGTCCCTAAACCAGAACTTTAGCTGCTGCTGTCAAAGGACAAGAAGAAACACAGCATAATAATACTGGAGTAAGTTTTATGTTACATGAAAAGGGAAAGTACAGTACTTGACAATGGATTGCCATTTTCAGCTACAGGCCTGTGCCTTTTGTAATACCAAATGCCACCCTCACTGATAAATACGCCTCCCATTTCATGCTAGCTAGTAATCCAACAGGTTAACTTTCTCCTCACATGCTTCCCATTTATTGTATGTTTTTGCTAGGAAGAGCAAACACTGTGTAAATTGTTTGTGACTTCACTATTCGGAGTTACAAAGATACTGATAAATGTGCTACCTCAGATTTTCAGTGCAAGAACTGACCACAACATCACACTATTAATAAAATGATAAAATCATAAAAGATCAGACTTTCCTACATTTGTATGGATTAACGCAGGCTTCCTCAACCTCGGCCCTCCAGATGTTTTTGGCCCACAACTCCCATGATCCCTAGCTAGCAGGACCAGTGGTTAGGGATGATGGGAATTGTAGTCTCAAAACTTCTGGAGGGCCAAGGTTGAGGAAGCCTGGATTAACGTATCAATTCCACTGGGTGTTCAGAAATAGTGTAGCATTGAAACTACTAGTTATTGACTAAAATAAATGATATTCATTACTATTTATAAACAACGGGAAAGTTCTAACAAATTTTCAACTCAGCTGTGCCAAAACTCTTATTCATATTCCTAACAAACCTGAATATATTGTTAAATACAACATAATTTTAACCTGACCATATTTTTCCATACGAGAACTTGCCATTTTAGGGTGATAGCCTGATTGTCTGGATTTTCCATTAGCTATCACATCTTGTCCATCATCTACAGTTGCTTTCTATGACTTGAGAAGGGAAGCCACATGACACAATGCAACTTAAGCTGACTTCCAGCACCTGAGGTTTATAGCACTTACCTAGGAAATTCTCAGATTGTTAAAGGTGTAATGTGCTTTACTGTGAGTTTATTGCAGGCAAACACAGCAGGGCAGCTTAGGAACACAGGGGTTGTCAGTTGCCTGCTCTATTAAGGGCTATAAAGCCTAAGTACATGGAAATGTGTGGTAGAAATGAAGACTGTAAATAATACCGTCGCCACTTTTAGAAAGGGAAGCACACATCTCTTCACGATACATAGAATACATACAGCTGAAACTGCAAAACATTCCACAGTAGCACCATGTTGACAATTCCTCACTGTTTCTGGAGCACTAAGACCTCCTTGCAATGGTGGTGCTTCAGAGGGAGAAGGCAGAGGTGCTCCGGGTTTGGAGTGCTGGTGAATGACCCACAACACCACAGTGGGCACTCTGCAGCACTACATTGAGGGACAATTCAGCCAGAATATTAGAGATCTTGGTGACCACAAAAACCCTATTGGGTCCAGACATAGCCAACAGACCATGGGTTAGCCACCCCTAGTCTATAGACTAAGGGCTACATTTTGGTTTCCTGTGTCTTTTAATCCAACACTTTGATCACAGACATAATGCATGTACAATTTCACCCAGCAAGAACAAATTCAACCTATTTGGATGCTGAGATTTTCCACATGCAGGCTTTGGCGTAATGTATGAGGTTTGAGGATACGCAGTAAACCATTCCTCCCAATAGCAAAGCGTCAGGCAGCTTGACAATGATTTCTCACTGGCAACTGTTGTTGGCAACTGATGAAATGTATAGGCTGTCTGTGCAGGGGGGAAAGGATACTGCATGCTGGAGTCCAAAGCAAATATCAGTAGGCCATTTATTCAAAGGTTTCTATTGGAAGAAATCATAGGGAGGGGATATTTTCAGAAAGATGTCTAAATTTACACCATACTAAGAGAGCCTCTGCTCCCTGTGGAGCTGCTAGGCCCCATTCTGTTCTAATGGTGGTGTGAAGAATTGATCCCCAAAGTAATAATAATAATTAATTTTATTTATATCCCGCCCTCCCCAGCCAAAGCCGGGCTCAGGGTGGCTAAGAACAATAAAATTGTACAACATTCTAAAATCATTCCATTATAAAATTAATTCAAATCAAATTGATGGCAACCATTGGGCTAGAGTTCTGTGAAGATTGCCAAAGGAGGGAGTCAGGCTGTGCCCTTACCAAAGGCCTGGTGGAACAGCTCTGTCTTGCAGGCCCTGCGGAAAGATGTCAAGTCCCGCAGGGCCCTAGTCCCTTGTGACAGAGCGTTCCACCAGATCGGAGCCACAGCCGAAAAAGCCCTGGCTCTAGTTGAGGCCAGCCTAACCTCTCTGTGGCCTGGGATCTTCAGGATGTTTTTGTTTGAAGACTGTAAGTTCCTCTGTGGGACATACCAGGAGAGTACCCAGTACCCAGACTGAAATGGCTGGAGATCCAGGAGGTGCTCCTTCTTGGGAACAGGGTTCACTGAAAGCCAACTATGATGGAAATAAATCAATGTCCATCCCCGGTGACAAGCACTGAAGCAAGCCGCTGATCAAAGTTTTCCTTGTGTTTGGGGCCATCGGAGGCTCTTTCCAGGTGTGAGGAAAATGCTGCTTCTGACCCAGCAACATGATGTAACCAAGGGTGTGTTGAGTGCTCACATACTAAAAATAAATATATAAATAAAAATGGCCCTTGGAAACTGTGCAAAGTTGCTGTGCAGTGTATAGGGAGATAATGTTGGACACCTCATTTATCAAATGTCTAATCTAGCATACTCCCACAGCCTGACCACAATTCATCCTCCCACTTTTCCCTCCTTTTTTTCAAGAGACTTATTTTCAGAGACGCTTAAGATTCAGAGAGGCTTAAATTTGTTTATTGGTACTGATGTATTGATGTTTGACGGCTCTGATGAAGGCCAGCCTAAGCATGAGGCGCTGGCAACACCAGTCACCTGGACACCCAACTGCCAAATACACATGCCCTTGAAATGAATTGGAGCCTCTCTATTCAGGCTCCTAGTCGAATGAACAAAATACCTCTAAATTTTCCTAATTAACCACACAACTTGTTGCAGGCTTGTGATCTCAGGTTGCCAAGCCCAGATGCTCTCAGGAACTGGTCTATGAAGCTCTATCACGGCCTGCACATTTTATGGGTTTATCAATATGTTTCCATTCTTTTTAATACACTTTCCCCATTTTTTAATTTAAGAATCCATCTTGAAAAGCTGTAGAAGGAGACTTTGCCTATACAAATAGCATTTGCAAAGAGTTTTACAATTGCATGTTAGCTGCGCTTCATTCCTGTTGTAACATTTTCCTTTCCCTGCTCTCCTTTCTTCAGCTATCCGGTTTGGGCGAATGCCACAGGCTGAGAAGGAGAAGCTCTTGGCGGAGATTTCAAGTGATATCGACCAGCTAAATCCCGAGTCTGCTGACCTGCGGGCCCTTGCCAAGCTCCTGTATGATTCATACATAAAGTCCTTCCCGCTAACCAAAGCCAAGGCGAGGGCGATCTTGACAGGAAAGGCAACAGACAAATCGGTTAGTTCTCTCTGCTTCCTATTCTCTTTTTCGGGCAAATGATTTACCATACTAACGGATCAGTATTTTATGTTAGTTTGTTTTTAAAGCCTCCTGCATTTGGCAATTACATCTTTCAAGCTAGGAAACACAGGAAATGTTTTTAGATAGGATAAGTAAACATTATTTGAATAACCTAATAAAATATTTGAATGCAGTACAAGAATGCGAAGGTCAGCATAACCTTTTTGGACTTGCTGAGCCCCACTTCTTCCTGTTCCGTCACCCTGTTTTCCATAGGTTATCTCCCACATTAATCCAGCAGGGCTATCCAGTAGAGAAGATGCTGTAATACTTATTTCAAACATCCTGAGCATCGTATGCTGCCTATACAGACCAGGTCCCTAAAGATCCATTCCTAGGCAGATGTCGCTTCTGGCCTTCCTTCCTTGTGATTCATGCTGGTACTGCCGCCAGACTTTTGCAGAGTGTAACACTTTATACTAAAATCCAACATTTATTCTTTCTTCAAATTGTGCACCTTGAGTCAGCTCATGTCTTTTTCCTCACAAGAGAGGTTTTATTTTACTGAGGAAAATCTGTAAAAGGACTGCTCCATTTGCGATCTGAGGTGCTGTGTTTGTTCCAGTGGGGTACTCAAGGCTCCGGCCTGCAACAGGCTTCACTCTTGTCTCAACGTAAAAGAAGAGCACAGGCATTTCTACCTCTGGAGCTTCACCCATCATTAAAATTATCCTCTCATGGAGCTCTTGTTATTTCTCACTGCAAGTGCTTTGTAAAACTGCAGGTGCCAAGCACTGTCTTAAAACTAGATGCATATTCTCCCTTCTCTCACACATAAACCTTTTCTAAGTTAATGCTCACTGCTCTGCATAGGTGCATTGCCTAAAACAGGCATAGGCAAACTCGGCCCTCCAGATGGCTTGGGACTACAACTCCCATCATCCCTAACCACTGGTCCTGTTAGCTAGGGATGATGGGAGTTGTAGTCCCAAAACATCTGGAGGGCCGAGTTTGCCTATGCCTGGTCTAAAATCAAAGGAAGTATATTGCTTAAGGAACATTCACCCCAACCGAACTTTGGATTTATGCAAGTATAACCAATACAATCAATGACGCAATTAAAACTCGTGATTAATTGATTTAAGATGTACTTAATTGGCTTGCAGCTTGGTATAGGAAAGCCTTGCTGGCAAGAAAACTCTTCTTGAGCAATATTCAAAGTACTTTTACCACAAAAAAACTGCAGTATCAAGACAACTGGCTTGGGTTTCATCAGGTTTCAAAAACTATTTTGTTTGGGCAGTCATAGTTGTATCTTTAGGAATTAGGATTGAGGCTTGGGTTTGTGAAAATATAATCAGGAGGCTTAGTTTGGTCAGAATAGAGTACAGTCGTATCTTGGTTTTTGAACATAATGTGTTCCGGATGTCCGTTCGACCTCCAAATGTTTGGAGTGTCCTGCAGCCAATCGGAAGCCGCACCGGACGTTCGGCTTCCGAGGCAAAGTTCGCAAACTGGAACACCTACTTCCAGGTTTGCAACGTTCGAGTTCCAAGTTGTTCGTGAACTAAGCTGTTCCAAAACCAAGGTACAAGTGTATACACTTCCAGAGTATACACTAAATACATTACCACCATAGCTGCTAGAAGGCTGTGAAAATTTGTGTCCGGGGCTTTTTTATAATAATAATAATAATAATAATTTATTATTTATACCCCGCCCATCTGGCTGGGCCTCCCCAGCCACTCTGGGCGGCTTCCATGAAAACCAGAAATACAGTAAAATGTCACACGTTAAAAACTTCCCTGAACAGGGCTGCCTTAAGATGTCTCCTGAATGTCAGGTAGTTGTTTATCGCTTTGACATCTGCTGGAAGGGCGTTCCACAGGGCGGGCGCCACTACCGAGAAGGCCCTCTGCCTGGTTCCCTGTAGCTTTGCTTCTCGCAGTGAGGGAACCGCCAGAAGGCCCTCGGCGCTGGACCTCAGCGTCCGGGCAGACTGATGGGGGTGGAGACGCTCCTTCAGGTATACTGGACCGAGGCCGTTTAGGGCTTTAAAGGTCAGCACCAACACTTTGAATTGTGCTCGGAAACGTACTGGGAGAACCCCAAACTCGGCTTATTTGTACCTCCGAATCAATGGGAGAATTAGCATGAGATTAAATCTTCCTGGTTGAAATCGTTGGGATTTATTGGTGCCTAACAGTGACTGCATTCTGCCCCTTGCATAGCAATTCAATCTATGCCCCATATAATCTGATTGTGACAGACACCAGACCAGGAGCACCAGCTCCTGGGGACAAAGCCCTTTTGGGGCTCGTTTCTGCACCCCCCCAACATCAATACTGGCTACTCCCATGGGTACTTGGCGTTACCTCAAAGGAGCATCACATTTAGTGGTGCATACCTCGAATATTAGTTGATACTCTCCTTTATTCCCCATCTTAAAAATTATTTATTTTCAGCTCAGAAACCCTTTCCACACTGTTCCTAAGGAAATAGTTTGACAACTGGAGCCCAAGTACAGTAGTCAGTTTTGAAGAACTGTTGTTACATCCCTAATAGCCCTACTTATTTTTGCAACATTTGCAAAAGCTTTCAGGGTTCAGTTTGCCCAAGTGATCTTGTGTTTGGTGAGCTAAGGTGAGCTAGTTAATTTGGACCATGTAAGTGACTTTGTGGTGTTTGAACATCATGCTAATGCACCGCTCATGCAATTTATATGGGGTGTGCTCATGTGATCTTGTTTGTCTCTGAACATTGAAGAACCTGCCACCAGGGTAGAATTTACCAGCATAAAACTATAAATGAAAAGACAACCCCCTGTAAAATGGTCTTTCTCAAGCACACTTTAAAAGCACTATAGTAAGAATAAATGCGCTCATTCAGTAAATAATGAGTAAAACTTTTATTATTATTTGTACTGTAATGGACTTTGTGTTCTGAAAACGTCAAAATGTTTACTATGGACACAATTTAAAGTTATGTTCCTCGTTTTAATTGTGCCCACATCTGCGTCACATGTCAATGATTGGTAATGCTCTAGTAGTTTGTGCAGTCAAAAATTACTAAGTAACCAGCCTTTCTCTGGAATGTACTGCTCTCACTGGCTATGGCAAAATAAACTTGAAGTTACAGAGTCCATTTCAGCCTCTCCAATTTGCACCAGTTTGCATCTTCCTGCTACACCAGCACACCAGCACTGCATGTTTCCTTACTGAATTGAAACATTCATTTAACATTTTCTTGGCTGTTGTGAAATATCTTTCTTCCATGCTGCTTAGAACAGAGCATCTTATTTAATAGGTTGCTAACATTTATATCTATATCTTCATCCAAATAACAGAGCAGTGAATAGGAACAGATGTCATTAATGATACGTTGCTCGAGTTTGCTGGAATAGCAACTCAACTTGCTGTCTATAAATGAGAATAATTGTGAATAAGAAAGCCTTGGTTTTTAAATAGTTACTTGGCAGTCCAGTTTAATTAATGTGCTGTGGGTATTGCAGCTGTGCCTTCTCTTTACCATTTGTAACTGTAAGCCCAGTATATTATAATGGAACAAATGAGTTCTACATATCCATGTTCTTTATTTGATTATCACAAACATAATGTAAAATAGCCATCTTTGATCAGGTACCACAGAGTGTACCTGGTTTAACCTCAGGCACAATAATTTTTCAGCAGTGGTTGAAAAACCACAATTATTCTTAAAGAATATATTCAGAATACTGTAATTACATTGTACTGCAGTGTTCAGTAAGTCTGTGGAAACCCAGATTAAATGTTTCCCATGCCTAATGTTTCAAACATATCAATACTTCAGAATACTAAATTCCTCTGTGCATTTAGGATCAGTGGTTTAGGGTGTAACCCTATACGGAAGATCTACAAGCTACAGGGGCTGTATGAATTTGTGAAAGACCCTCAACATCAGCAGAATATTCATTATACTGCTGGCATGATGGATAAGAATAAGTCTTGAAGTGCTTTAGAGAGCTGAAGGGGATATTTAGAAAATCAATGAGATGTCTCTACTTGCAGAATCTTCATACTTCCCAAGGTATAGGGAAAATTTATTTACAGGGAACTGAATTTTAAAAATGTCCCGTAACCAAGGAAATGAGGTATAGTATTTCTCAGATCCAAAAATGAAATATATAAATATCAGTGTAACTGTCCTACAAAAAGTCCCTGGCCATTGGGACTGTTGAGAGTTGTCATTCAACATCATCTGAGGAGCAATATGTTGGCTATACGTGATGGACATTTTAAGTACATTTAGGACAGTTATGTACTGCGTAACTGATCACATTTATCCTCAGTTATCTAAAATGAAATTATTTCTGTAACCTTGCAATTGTTGCATTTGGGTTGAAATGAACTATTTTGAGGTAGCTGTCATACATTTTCAACTGAGATAATTGGGTCCAGTCTCATCCGTAGTAGTTTCCTAGCTGTTGTTGCTAGACTATGACACCACTGTGAATTTGCAGTTTCTATGCTTTGTAATGTGTGTTTCTAGGGAAAGCACTTGTACTGCAATTTAAATCCTGGCTTTAAAGAGTGTTAGTTTCTTAATGATCATTCTGGATTCTTGTAAAAATATTATTTTTTTCAGGCTAAAGTAAAATAAATAAAAATCAATGACAATAATGTGTTTCAAAAAAGATTAAAAAAAACAATGTTCTTAGTCTGTTTACTTCTTTTTTCAAATTGAAGTTTACCTTAAAGGAAACTATGACTTTGTTTAGGGGAACAAAAATCAATTTGTTTGCATGGAGCAATTTGTAAAGCAGCCTACCTCCAAAAACCTAGTTTCATTGCAAGCATGGGAAAATGTCATGGCCTGATTTGCTCACTTGCAGATGGTTTAAGCATCCTAACCCTCTTTGCTTTCATTGCTCTCTGAGGGTTTTGACTCCTAAAATTACTCCCCTAAGTATGCCAGTGAAATACATACTCATTCCCTGTCAACTTCTTTCTGTTCTTGAACCATGATTCATCCTTCCTAATTTCCGTGTGTCTAGTTTCAGTAGCACAGTGTGCTTTATGTAGGAAGGAAGCCTGACAGTCAGCTGTGTTTTCCTTTTTCAGCCATTTGTCATTTATGACATGAATTCCTTAAAGATGGGAGAAGACCAGATCAAGTGCAAACATCTGACCCCCATGCAAGAGCAGAATAAAGAGGTTGCCATCCGTATCTTCCAGCGCTGCCAGTTCCGTTCCGTCGAGGCTGTTCAAGAGATCACAGAATTTGCCAAAAACATTCCAGGTTTTGTAAATCTAGACCTGAACGACCAAGTAACTCTCCTGAAATATGGGGTTCATGAGATCATCTACACACTCCTTGCCTCCATGATGAATAAAGATGGTGTTCTCATTTCCAATGGTCAAGGGTTCATGACTCGGGAGTTCCTGAAGAGCCTCCGGAAACCCTTTTGTGACTTTATGGAGCCCAAGTTTGAATTCGCTGTCAAATTCAACGCACTGGAATTAGACGACAGTGACCTGGCAATATTTATAGCTGTCATCATTCTTAGTGGAGGTAAGTGTGACACAACCATAGTTATCCTTGGGCTGGAGTGAACCTTGAGCCACCATGCATATCTCAGCACACTAGCCGTATAGTTTGCCCTGCAAAGGGCTTGATGCCTCACCTGTTTCTGCAGGAAAGGAAATGGCGGCTGGGTTTACTGAGTCCTGGTAAGCTGCCTTGAGATCCTCATGGTTAACTCTGAAACTATTTGATAAGTAGGTTCTTGCCTTCGAAGGTCCAGTTCACACTATGGTCACTTCCACACCATACGTTGAAAGCACATGGCTGCCCCCAAAGTGTCCTGGGGACTTGAGTCTGTTAAGGAGGCTGGGAGCAGGAGTTCTCTGAGGGTTCAACTACAGTTCTCAGGATTCTTTGTGGGTAGCTGTGTACTTCAAATGTGCTTTGAATGTATGTGGTTAAATTGACCTGCATATTCCTTTGATTTCAAACAGAGGCCACTGGAAGCAAAACAGCCCTCTAAACCCTATGGCACACATGATGCAACTGCTGGCATGATATGTGTTGATGTGGGTAATGGGAAGGAGTGATCCACCAGGTACTGCAGTCTCACTTGGAGCAATCTTCCATCACCACTCCTGCTTTGATCACTGTGCTTAATATGAAAGGGTGGGGAAATAAATGAAGGCCAATAAAGCATCTGCCTTTATGAAAGATGAAATTGCCCTTCCTGAGAGGTTAAAAGTATCTTCCAAGATTTCTAGGGATTTCTGTCAGCAGCTGCTCTGGTCTGTATGCAGCTACTGCCCCATGTGGTGAGCTCCTGAACTGCATGTTGCCCATATGCCTAAGCATCTTGGTATCCTCAGGCCTTGTACTGACTGCCTAGCCAAGCTGGCCGTTGGACAGGAAGTAGTATAAGAGGTCTTCCTGTCCAAGTTAACCCTTGCTTGAACAACAAGTATTCCTGAGCTCTGTCGTGTTTCTGTGTCCTTTGGCTGCCCTTCAGCCCTGACACCAAGCTGGTTCCTCAATCTTGCCTCCTGGTTCGTTCTAACTACTGTACTAGTTTCATTCCATGGCACCTGGTTTACCTCAGATTGTTGCGCATGGCCCTCACCTTGACGGCCTCATCACAAAATATAGCGTAGGAAGCTACCGTACACACCAGGCAAAACGATATGCTCATTTGTTGCCTCCTATGGCAATAATTCTCCAGGGCCTCTGGCAGAAGCCATTTCATATCACCTGTTACTCATCCTTTAAGCTGCAAATGCCAGAGATTGAACCTGGGATTTTCTACAACTGAATGGCAGACTCTTGCCACAAGGAGACCAGCATCCCCAGAGTGAGGGCACTCGTCCCACACCCTCCAAGTGCCACTGTTGCCCCCCTGAGTTGCATTAGCATTGCTAAGCACAGCCCATCCAGCAAATCCTATGTGCATTCTTCTGTCTCCTTTCCGGCTTCCCAGCTGCATTCGCTATTTTCATGGTTTGACATGGCCAGGTTTTAAAGGGCTTAATCACTCGTTGGCACTTCTCTCATGTTCACTTGAAACTCCAGTCCTGTGACGTGTTTTCATTAGACTAACTAAAATCACATTTATCAAGTACATATGCCGTCAGAATATCTTTACTTGAGAAAGGTTTTGGAATAAATTGGTCCCCAAGCACTCTGAATTAACTGACTAAAGGCAAGTAGGATCCCTGCTATATTTCTTGGATAGCTACAATGAAATTTTGAAGCCCAAAAGGGCCTTTTATAATATGAGCCAATGGTCTTGGGAGTGGTTTCCCCATATTAATGAAAAGTCTACAAATGAGAAACATACTGCTAACTCCCTTATTTGCTTTAATAGAATTCAGTATTTGACTGCAAACTGGGATTTGTACAGAAATGTTTTGTTTTCTATTAGATAAAGTTATTTTAAATCTTGCCTCCTAGCAGTATAATATAACGCTAAAGTCTTTTGATTAATGTGAGCCTCATTCCCCAACTACAAGTAATATTAATTTGACAAATATAGTTAATTATAAATATTAGTACTGAATTACAAAACGGTTAATACTTCAGTCATCAGTGCCTCTGAAGCTGATCTAGTAGCTACAAATATAAAGTATGTCCAGTTGTACAAATTTCTGATTTGTATATCCCAAGACATATCCTTCCTTTGCCTACAAAGGTTTATTTAACTGTCAAAGGTATTTAGCACTTATTAACAGTCTGCATCTTCCTCTAAATACCAAATATTCTATGTGGTATCTCATTTGGCAATTTTTATTTTCAGTGAGCTAGATCTACTTGAGTCAGAGTAGACCCACTGAAGTCAATAGACTACCAGTTTAATCAATATTGTTTATCATCTATTCTAATGATATCAAGGGTACATTGGGTGGAATTCCACATAGTGCCCTGCATGTGTGCCTTGTTCCATGCACACAACTTAGTTGAATTCTGCCCATTGGCAGCAGATAACGAAATCCTTAGGCTTATACTCACCCACTTAAACATCAACAAGCTTACTGGAAAAAATAAATAAGGTCTTTAACAGAATGAAAAGGTGAGGGAAGAGGTTGAAGGCAACACTTTCTGCTAGAGTATAAAACATTTTGAAATCCCCTCTTTTTGAAATGAGATTATGTGGAATCCCATCTATTTCATTTGAAGCTTCTAAGGTTTTGTGGATGGGGATAGCGGCATTCAGAGTGCGGGAGAATGAGGTTACATCTTTCCTTCCACACAAGCCACCTGTGCCTGCCCCACCTCTAAGGTCACCAGAAAGCTTGTCACTTCCCAAATGCCATGAATCATTATGGCTGACTATGTAATTTTTTTAAATCTGCAATATATCTGTCCCAAGTTTCAAAAAGTTCACCAAGTGGTTTGCAGAGTGGAGCTAACACCAATTAATAAAAACTTTTTGAAAACCAAATAGTAACATCGGGAAAGCAAGCATCATCACATTCCTAAGGTCACAATTAAAAATGTGTGCGTTTACCTACCTTTGGTAAGAAAACGTAAGAAGAAGATAGATGAAACTTCCAAGGAAATGCATTCCACTATTCCAATGCCTCCACAAAAAAGGTAGTATTCCTGGAGGGTGACAATTTTGCCTTCTATGAAGAAGGAATTGATAGCAAATTCTCAGTGACTGCCCTTAAGATTCCTATGAGTCCATATGGGGCAAGGATTCTCCCTGCATTTAGTCTTGCAGTTATGAAAAATAGCACCTTGATTTATCTTGTAAGCAAAGTTGTAAACAGTGTAGGTATAATATGCCAGTTTCAAAGCTTTATTTTTGCCAGTCCACACCCAGTAACAGAAATCTTCTCTACAGTACTAACTGTATTCCAGACTGTCTTTCAGATATAATGCACATTACAGTACTCTAGTCTGGACATCACTAGGACATGAATAGCAGTGGCGGTTTCTTGTGAAGTAGTACACGTTCAAGTTTGCAAGTGAAAATTGCAGTAATCACTTGAATAATGTAACACATTAACAAACCACTTTAAAATCCGAGAGAACAAATGGCTTAAAGACTGCAGTTTTAAAACAGAGGTTTTATGCAGAATCTATGTGTGTGTTGTACACACAAATGTGTAAAGTATTTATATGCTTAACCTATTTTAAACTGTAGTTTCTTAATCCCTATTTTGTCATTCTGCCAGAAATGGTTAAAGATTGCTCACAAGCTGGAAGGGAGGAGATGAGAACCTAACCACCAGCTACCACCATCCCTTCCTACCTTTTCAGAATTTGTTCTTTTGATCTCATAGAAAAATGAAACACATTTAATCGTATGTACATCTGAGGATAATTTCTTTAAGCCCGAAACCTGATTTGTGCTGTACTCATTATGGTTAAGCACGCAACTGCTGAGTCATGCCTGATTCATACCAGCACTATGATAAGGGTTCTCAGCCAAATACCTATTGACTTTCAGTAGCAATTTCTCTTGGAGATAAGAAATGCACAGTAATTTTGCATGTGTACATGGAACATAAAATCATTCTTATGAACATTTCAGAAGTCAATGATTAACAGAAAGTACAATTAACTCTGAGAAAATGCTGAGGAACAAAAGATGCTTCCACATTTAGAAAATACATTCTTCTAACCATTTTCATCCTTTTCAGCCCCACCATTTTGAGCTGTATAGTTAAAACTTGTAGATAATTTGTAGTGGTTCAGATGTCACTTTAATTTTGAGAGCATTAGCACTGTCGGTAGTTTTAGCCCTCAGTCTTCATGCTTTGTTACCACTGTTCAATTTGCCCTAAAATATTTTGATAACTGTATTGATAAATATATAGGAAGACCCCCGATTGGAGCCCTGGAGAGCCACAACCACCACCAGTCAGTGACAACAATGGTCTGGCTTAGTAGAAGGCAGCTTCCTATTTTCCTTTCATAATACTCCAACGTCGCTATTCAAATTCCAACTATGTTTCATTAGAGAGGATGGGATCTAAATGGCACTACCCTGCTGACAGATGGCATCCATCATCAGAACAGAAAAGGGGCCATTTTTTGGCAACGTCTCCTCCTTGAAGGTTCCCATAATTCTTTGAAGCAATGGGGGCAGGCATTGCTCAGGGTTCTGCAGTGGGAAGGAGAAATTGCCCCCATCCCCGTTCTGCTGACAGATGCCTCCTTTCAGCAGATTGACACTAACTGGATTCCACCCAATGGGTTGAAAATCATCAAGATTCCCTTCATTCAGTCTTATTTTAGAAAGAACTTGCCTCATTAAAATACTAATTCTTAAGTGAGGCAAACAAATGAGAATTTTCTAGCTTTTCAAAAACACTGGAAATAGGCTATAGACTTCATGGTTGTTTGAGTTTTATATTGCTGCGCATCCGGAATCCAGATGTTTCAGGGTAATACTGTAGATTGGCAACCAGATGTTTAAAGCTACACTCTCCCTGAAAAACCAAAATAGTAACATCTGTAAATATTAAGAACTGCCGCATCATTTAACTATGAAGAAATACATACTTTGTGACCTTTCATACATAAAGATATATCTAGAAAGGATTGAATAAATTATTATTGATAGTCAATTTTGGAAATGCTGAGTTCTTTTTTATGTGTGCAATATTCCTTTTCAGTGGCTTTCTGCTTACACTTTTTCATTCTCTCAGTGTATGTGTGTGTACACACGCACAAACATATATGATATTGCTTACCTCCTCAGGTAAAAAACACAAATTGATAGCTAATCCAGGGTTTATGGTTTATAGTTCTAAAGAGCTGGTAGTGAAATAATGATTTACGGGGCAAAAATCCTTCAAATAATTTTTGTTACAGATTTTCCTATTTTTTGGACAGTCACTATTGATTATATATATATAACTTAATAAGATAGAAGCCAGCTACCATATCCACTGCCAATTCACCCTTTTGTTACCTCAGTCATTTTGGATTAGACTGCAAATCCTCTTTTAAATAAAAAGAAATAACTATGATTTCCTTCCTTCCTTCCTTCCTTCCTTCCTTCCTTCCTTCCTTCCTTCCTTCCTGGTTCTGTTTTATTTCCTCCATCTATGGTGCATGGTATAGTTTTGGTAAAAATCATATTTGTTATCATTTTAGCGAGAAAAAATGCATAACTTTGGGGGAAAAAACCTGAATGTGGTAAAATTGCTTGATCCACATTACTTATAGCAACAAATTTCAAGTAAGCAGCAATGATAAAGATGAATTCATCTAGCCCTTTATTTCCCCATTTCTCTGGATTTTTATAAGTAAATGCTACAGAAATGGCCTCTTTCTTCACAACCAGGTTTACATAGCCAGAGAAATGGGAAATGGTCTTCTTTTGGTCTCAAAAGGTTCAAGCTACCCTGAAAATTATACTTCTCTAATATCCGCTCCCTTCACTCTAAACCTTGATGTAGGGGCAACTAACTGGTGTGGTTACTTGTGGTGATGGCATAGCATTTACTGTGAACCCTGGAAAACCACAGATCATATTAAGCCATATCAGTATAGCCCGTTCAGACAAAGCTGTGCACACTCCCCTGTTTGTGCCCAATGCATAGGTTGATTAAAGAGCCCTAGACAGGCTACGCCCCTCTTCTCCATTTAGCTGGATGGTTCAGTAATTGATTTACTTATTAACTTTTGCTTTGCAGTGTGCACACTATAGGTTTGGGTTATCAAGTTGTCATTTCCTGTGGCTAAGTGAGTTTAACAGGTTATACATTAGCAAAAGAGGCAGCAGTAAGTTATTGGCAATTGGTCTCGAACACAAATATTTCCCACAATTATTCATCAACGTTTGACCATCTTTTCAGCTCACAAGCTTCTAAAATTATAGTTTGCGTGCGTCCCTTAAAATGAAGCACAACACAAAGCCAGAAGTTATGTTGAACAACGCCTGAAGTGCCCTCCCTTAAAAATGTAAGGCGGATTGGGGGCAAAGGAGATATTAGTTTAAGGACTGATGTTTTTGTCAAAAGCTTTATACCAATTTAGAAGTAAATTGCTGGTGACAAAGATAGTGAAATAATCACATGAGAAGTGAAAAATGTGAGCAAAGGAATGTGAACATGTTTTCATTGCTCCACAATGGAAGGAAATAGGCAATGACCATATTTCCTAAAGTGAGTCAACTAAACCTCTGGCAATGTGTAGAACTTTCTATGAAATTTTCTATGAACATTTGATGGAGATTTTTATTTTGTACAAAATGTTTGAGATAGATAGATATAGGTAGATGACAGATAGATAGATAACTGACATGAGAATATTAAAAAAGAAAATGGCAAGTGCTACTTGTTGAAAAAATTAATTGGGAGGCACCAAATTGGGGCACAGAATGTGGTGACTGTGCTAAGAGCAAAGGCAGGTTAAATCCCAGCCTAAAAGCTGTTTGGCAGGTAGGTGGAGGTGCCCATCTTTCAAACAGCTGACCTGTGTGAAGGCAGCCCTGCATCGGGAAATTTTTTATGTCTGGTGTTTTATGGTTTTTTTTATATGTGCTGTAAGCCGCCCAGAGTAGCTGGGGAAACCCAGCTAGATGGGCAGGATATTAATAATAAAATTATTATTATTATTATTATTATTATTTTGAAAGGTCTCCATGAGCGCAGTCAGGCAAGTCAGTGCAAGAAGTGTGCCAACCATGTTGCCAAGTGCGTCATAAATGGTTCCTGCAACCAGCTGCCTTAATAGGACATTGCCAAGCCACACATGCAAGCCTAGTATTGCAATTGTACTGAAAGCCACCGCAAGCCTAAGCTTTGAGAAAGACAGGAAAAACGCCAGAAGGCAACAGTTTGGCAGCAACATCACCTGAGTATATGAACTATGTCACTTCCAGAGAAAGTAACAGGGGGAAGCATCCCCAGGACTCTTCATCTCAGTGCTAGGAGATTTTTTTAACCACCGACCTTCAGAGCAGATTTCAGTAACATTTCTCAGATGGAGGATATCTCCTCGTTCGGCCTCATGCTATTTCCTGTGAAAATCAAAACCTACAAAAATCCCAGCTGAGATGTAATAGAAATCTGAATACTTCGGTGATAATGTGCTTGAAATGCTGTACAAATATGTGGGGTTATGTCTGTTTTTCTGATTAACGCCCCCCCCCTGCTGTTTTGTTCCCCTCTTAGATCGCCCTGGATTAATAAATGTGAAGCCCATTGAAGATATCCAAGACAATTTGCTGCAAGCTTTAGAACTCCAGTTGAAGCTGAATCACCCAGAGTCATCACAGCTGTTTGCAAAATTGCTGCAGAAAATGACAGACCTCAGACAGATTGTAACAGAACATGTGCAGCTGTTGCAAATTATAAAGAAAACGGAGACAGATATGAGCCTTCATCCACTCCTACAAGAGATTTACAAAGACTTGTATTAAGGGATGCAGAATTTCTAATCCATTGACATGATGTACGTTGTTCAAATTGCACTACTTCTTTGAGAGGGAAAAATATTACATACTTAAGAAATTACTGTGAAGAAAAAGCATTTTAAAAAGAGAGGCAGAGCTTTTACTATTATAGATCTATTTTATGCCTATTGTTTATAAAGACACATTTACAATTTACTTTTAATATTAAAATGTGTATATATATATATATATATTATATCATTAAATTGTTGGCAGTATTTTCCAGATTAATTTTTTTATCTGTCTTATTTTATAAACCATAATTGCTTGTTCAATCTGATTAAAAAAATATCATTGAAGTTGGTTAGCTGTGCAGTGCAATTTTCACATTTCATATATATATATATATATATATATATATATATGCTTTCGTAGATTTTCACGGGTACAGGAATGCAGGTTTTCATTAATTACTTGAGGGATATCTTGAGTGATTTCTTGAGTGATATTCTGAGTACCACTTAGGAGGGTCATTAGGTGTGGATTAGTTGCTAAAGCTTTCGTGTCTTGACCTCTTGAGCTTGTGAAGAGTTTTTTCTGAGAAGATGGCTGTACTGCACTTAGTTGTGCTCTGGCTTGGCTTCGTGTATAGGGGCGAGCTGTGGTTTTGTGCCCTGTGCCAGCCAGATCTGTGTAGGGATTGCAGGGGGGTGCAGCATCCGGAGGTGCCACTATGGTTTGGCTACTGGATGGTGTCTGTAATTTATCTGTGGAGAGGGTCTGGACCACTTGACAACTGAGTTACAGAATCTCTCAAATGTGTTAATCGCCAACGGATACCAGCAAAACAGGGTTACGAAGCTAATCCAAAAAGAAACACCCCCCAAAAACCAAGACACAGAAGAAAACAATGGCATGGCCCTCCTTCCTTATATCAAGGGCACTACAGATAAAATCAGCAAAATCCTCCATAAACACAATATCAAAACAGCCTTTTGCACCAACCAAAAAATAGCCAATATCCTCAGAAACCCCAAAGATAAAATCCAATTAGAAAACCAAGGGGTCTATGAAATACCCTGCAAAGTCTGCCCAGCCACGTACATTGGACAAACAAACAGACGAATAAATGCACGTATCGCAGAACACAAGAATGCCGTCAAAAAAGAAGAAAAAACTTCCTCTCTTTACCAACACATGAAAGAAACAGGACACGAAATTAATTTTGCAGATTCCAAATTGCTCTTTAACATGGAACATCACCACAAGAGAATAATCATGGAAGCCATCGAGATAGAGAAACACCCTCACAACATGAACAAGCGTGACGACACGTCCCGCCTGCCAGACATCTGGAAATTAGCCCTCCCCACAAAAACCGACACCAGAACCAGAGGCACACAGAACGCCATCTCCAATCAACCACACCAGACCCAAACCCAGACCCTCTCCACAGATAAATTACAGACACCATCCAGTAGCCAAACCATAGTGGCACCTCCGGATGCTGCACCCCCCTGCAATCCCTACACAGATCTGGCTGGCACAGGGCACAAAACCACAGCTCGCCCCTATACACGAAGCCAAGCCAGAGCACAACTAAGTGCAGTACAGCCATCTTCTCAGAAAAACTCGTCACAAGCTCAAGAGGTCAAGACACGAAAGCTTTAGCAACTAATCCACACCTAATGACCCTCCTAAGTGGTACTCAGAATATCACTCAAGTAATCACTCAAGATATCCCTCAAGTAATTAATGAACAAAAGAAGAAAAGGCACACTAACCTGGAAACTTCCTCTCTGCCCAGAACGTTGGAGGCTATACACCACACCCCCTCAACAGTATTTATAGGAACTCAAACACTGAGATCCTGCTCTGTTCCAGTAACAAGAAGCCGAAAGCACCAGCCTGAAGATGACGAGTGAGACCTCGTCGAAACGTCGCCTAGACACCCCAACTCTTACACGGGAAGACACCCGAAGACACCAAAACCTGCATATATATATATATATATATATATATATATATATATATATATATATATATATATATTTGCTTTCGTAGATTTTCACGGGTACAGGAATGCAGGTTTTGGTGTCTTCGGGTGTCTTCCCATGTAAGAGTTGGGGTGTCTAGGCGACGTTTCGACGAGGTCTCACTCGTCATCTTCAGGCTGGTGCTTTCGGCTTCTTGTTACTGGAACAGAGCAGGATCTCAGTGTTTGAGTTCCTATAAATACTGTTGAGGGGGTGTGGTGTATAGCCTCCAACGTTCTGGGCAGAGAGGAAGTTTCCAGGTTAGTGTGCCTTTTCTTCTTTTGTTCATTAATTACTTGAGGGATATCTTGAGTGATTTCTTGAGTGATATTCTGAGTACCACACTAATCCACACCTAATGACCCTCCTAAGTGGTACTCAGAATATCACTCAAGAAATCACTCAAGATATCCCTCAAGTAATTAATGAACAAAAGAAGAAAAGGCACACTAACCTGGAAACTTCCTCTCTGCCCAGAACGTTGGAGGCTATACACCACACCCCCTCAACAGTATTTATAGGAACTCAAACACTGAGATCCTGCTCTGTTCCAGTAACAAGAAGCCGAAAGCACCAGCCTGAAGATGACGAGTGAGACCTCGTCGAAACGTCGCCTAGACACCCCAACTCTTACACGGGAAGATACCCGAAGACACCAAAACCTGCATATATATATATATATATATAAAATTTTGCTAGGGAAAGCTCTCTGCATATTTTATGAAGTGATATGCAAACAACAGTTATGGGTTACAGCATTGTTCCAGAAGCCTCAAATTTGATTTCTCAGGCCTGGTTTCTTTTTTTTTATCAGTTTTTAAATTCACTGAAAGGAGGTTCAAGGGACCCAGATACAGTTTTGTCAAACATGCCTTTGACATTAGCAGGTTTTAAAGGAGGCCCAAAGCCAATCTTGTTTCACTGCAATTATACTAGGCATTAATATATCTGCATATAATAATACATGAAGATCAAGGAACTGAGGACTCACAGTACATCCCTGGGTGTTACATCCCTTTATCCTCAGATGAATGTTGTTGATTATTGTATGCAGATTCCAGCCATTGACTTGCAAGGCAATCAGCCCACTCCTGAACTCTACAGAAGTTTGCACAGGACCAGCAGACCGCATTATTATATTTGCTCCCCAAATTGCTCCTGAGCTTCCAAAACACTGTGTGGGATGGTAGCATCTGCATACAAAGTCCTTTTGATCTTGGCAAAACTGGCAGTGAGATTACTTCATGTGCTTGCCCTCAAGTGAACTGATTTTTACAAGAGCAGATTATATACATTCCCGGCTACACAATTCAGGCCAGGCGCACACAGTATTTACCGAGCAGCAAGTTGGGACAGGAGAATGCTCAATACTTTCTGACTGTTAAAGCAGAGGGGTAGTTCTGCAGTGGAAATAGGTTGTGACATTTCCAACTCCAAATGCTCTTTATTCTGCTTTGTAAGAGAGAACAGGCAACTAGGAGTTTAGAGAGCCGAACTAACCCTGAAATATTGGAAGTAACAGTGTTCCCTCTCTTCCCGTTCACCTGCCCTTCTCCCGATTAGAAATGATTTGGTTTGGAAGATTTCCCTACCAGCCTTGCATTTTGCAGGACTGCAGGCTGTACCCCCTCTGTGTCCCAGTAGATCCCATGTACAATGCAGGGAGGTAGATGGAAGTGGGGGGGGGGGAGGAAGGAGATCCAGGTTCCTGAAGAAAGGATTTTCTGTGGGGGGAGCAACATGTTTTGGAATAATCCTTCAGGGGTATGTTTTGTATAGCTGTTTCCATCAAACGCATGAGCCACTATAGCAACTCCTATAGCTGAACACTATGGCTCCAAACTAAAAATGATGTTGATTGATCATGTAGCATGCCCTTAAATACAAGCTTTTCCCAGTAGCATACGGGGGTTGGTCTGGACTGGGACACACACCACTGCAATCCCAATCCAGATTGAGGAAGATGTACACTGGAAATTTGCTACAATGTGCAGCCCATGTCAGGAAACTGATCTAGCTATATATGTGAACGAACCAGAATGCCTCACCATATCCCTGTGATATTGATTTAACCAAGATGCAATGCTTGAAATCTTAAGAAATGTTTTTGGCTCCTGTCTCTTGGACATCTGCAAACATGGGGATGAGCCTGTTTGCACTAGCAATGAGTTGGGTTTGGCAGCATGATTCTTGTGGTTACGAATTATGCATGGCAAAAAGTGGTGGAATTGTCTATTATTATTTTTATTATTTATTGAATTTATATACTGCCCTATACCTGGAGGTCTCAGGGCGGTTCACACAACTTGCCTAGTATTCCATGGTCATCAACATCATCATCAGATCGCACTGATATTTATCTATTTCTTGTCTCTGCTTGTTATGAATGATGAAAAGAGTCGGAGGTAGTGCTGTGCTAAAATCTGTCTTCCAATTTTTGAAGAGTTTTCTTCCCTTGCAAAAGAGGCTTCTTTTTTTCTGCTGCATTCACAGGACACCTTACAATTGTTGTACAATTTCAGTGAGTGCTGAGTTTTGAGCTCACCTTATTGTGACAAGGTTACTGAGGGTGGTGTGTCTGCTTTCCTTTCCAGTAAAGTTTCCGAGTTTTCTTTCCTGGTTGCCTGTGCTTCCTGGTCTTCAAAGAGGCCCCGTGAGTTTTTACTGAAGCACAGACAGTCAGGAAGGCTGCAGAATGCAGACCACTGATGAGATGATTTGTAGAATGAAAGGAAGGACACTTCTTCTCATAAACACCCCTTGGCTGCCTCAAAATAAGGTGAGTACAGTGGTGCCTCGCAAGACGAAAAGAATCCGTTCTGTGATTCTCTTCGTCTAGCGGTTTTTTCGTCTTGCAAAGCAAGCCCATTGACGGATTAGCGCTATTAGCGCTATTAACTGCTTTTAGCGGCTTATCTGCTGATCGGATCAGCTTATAAGCAGCTTAGTGGCTTAGAAAAGGGGGGGAAGGAAGAAAAACCAGCAGGAACTCGCAAGACATTGTCGTCTTGCGAAGCAAGCCCATAGGAGATTCGTTTTGCGAAGCACCTCCAAAACGGAAAACTCTTTCGTCTAGCGAGTTTTCCGTCTTGCGAGGCATTCGTCTTGCGGGGCACCACTGTACAACAAATACCCTGCACACGACTCCTGAGATTCTTCTCACCAAAAAAAGGATTTTCTCCCTCTGATAATTTTTGAGTGCAATTACCTTTCTCATTAATTGATGAACAATCCTGGGAGGGGAGATGCAGGAGAAATTTCAACATAACACAAGTGAGAGGATCAGTGAAGGGTGACCCTCCAATGTGAAAGCATAATACCATTATTAGGTTTGCTGGGGAATATCCTTATCTCAACAGGTGGCCACAATTTGAGGATGATACAGGCTTTGTATAAATTAGAAAAGTTCTAATACATATATGCAAAGTATATGGTGGGAAAGGGTATGTTGGATCTGAGACAGCTTCATGCGTTAAAAACGCACCAATTTGCCATATTAAGGGTGCAATGCAAACCGGGTCTTGTGGTGGTGGAATCAAGAGCTGTTTAACCACCCATATCATGACCTGCTGGGAAGCAGGGTCCAAGGGTTACCTTTGTGGTTTTCTGTCCGTTTTGCAGGGAGGTTAGATTTTTTTAAAAAGAAGACGTTTTTCCCCTCCCCACTGGGAACTGCACATTTCAGAACACCTAGGTGGCTTTCAGTCCTTTGGGTCCAAGCCATTTTGGGGTTCATCTTTGACATGCCCTTGAACTACCTCAACATGTCAGCAAATCTGTGGACTAATGACTACAAAACAATACAAGGTTTTAAGAGATCTATCAATGTTTGAATGGGAAAAACAGAAGAGTTTGACAGTAGACCATTGCTGCGTACTTCATTGGACCCAATAACCACAGCAGGGAACTGAAAGCATTTTTCTGAAGCTCTTAATGTTTTCCATGTGAATTATTATCATAATTTTGGTTTGAGTATAAATATATGAGAAATCTTGCTCATGTCAATTTATAAGCGGGTTGTGTTATTTTCATAACCTCTCGGGCTTTGGTGAGAATGTTCCAAGTCGTAAATCACAGGCTGCTTTTTGATCATGAGCACAACTAAAAACATTTTATAACTTGCAATTAATTGGTGTACATGAGTGTGTGTTTAAAAAGAACCTTAGCATGTGCCCACCATGTTGTAGTAGTAAACCCAGAACATACATTGAGGGAAAGTACACTTTTTATTTTCCACTAAAATTATTTCACATGGTGTTATTTATTGCCTTATTTTTTTCTGGAGTACAGTGGTACCTCAGGTTACATACGCTTCAGGTTACAGACTCCGCTAACCCAGAAATAGTGCTTCAGGTTAAGAACTTTGCTTCAGGATGAGAACAGAAATCGTGCTCTGGCGGTGTGGCAGCAGCAGGAGGCCCCATTAGCTAAAGTGGTGCTTCAGATTAAGAACGAATTAAGTAGTTAACCTGAGGTACCACTGTAATTGATATTTCACATGAATGACATTATGGGGTTATGCCCCTTCCCTCAGCCTGTTGTGGAAGGAAGGCTTGGCAATCTATCTGTGCATGACAGTCACACTTTATGACAAATCTGCCATAAACCAAGTTAGCACAATGTATTTATTTTACTCCCTAGGTGTCCCCCCCCACACACACACACAAAGGGTGTGAATATTATCAACTACAAAAGCCTCTAACTTTGGTTTTGCCTCTAATTTTCTGAGCTGGGTGGTATGAAGCATAGCACACCATACTAAGGCCCATATCAGAAGTAGGCCCATAGGCTCTCTTCAGAGAGATACACTTAAATGTCGCCTGTTCCCCATGTTGGCAATCCATGTTTAAAAGAACCATCTAGTCTGCTAAAAAGGATGGTGACTGACAGCATGTCTCAAAACATCTAAACCAAAGATGTATTTTATCTTGGAGATTCCAGAATTTTTGAACTTATCCCATGCTTTTGAGTTGGCGTAGGAACTTATACTTAGCCCATCCGCTCTCCATGGTTTCAGGCAAGGGAAACCCAAAGCTTTCCCCTAGAGATGTTGGCGATTGAACCAGGGTTCTTGTGCAAGCAAATCATTTGCTCTGCCGTGGAGTTACAGCCCTTTCCCTAATGTTCGAGTCAGTTCATCACTGTGAGTTTTGTCTAAACCACCGTTCAGTTCACATTAGCACTGATTCTGACAGGCAGCAGCTGATAGGGAAGGAGAATAAATTCAATTCAGTTCACATTTACAGTAAAGGCAAACCTATGAGGTAAGTAATGTGTAAAAAAAAAATGCATATACCAGGGTAAAGCGTGCATGAGAAGGGTGAAAATGTCATACAAAAATGCATTGTGTTAAGCAAAATTGCATGGCAACATTTATATACTGGGAAATGCACAATAAACTGCTGGTGCATTTTCATGACTTTTTTAAAAAAAATGCAAGCTGATGTGGAAATGTGAAGAACTGAATTAAAGACTGCAAAAATGAGCAACTAAGAGCAACAGAGATGGAATGATTTTCCTATCCCTATTAGCAAGTTCACTTCACTAGTGATATAAACAGAATTTAACTGAAATGTATTTGTTTGACGTAAGTCATAACATTGGAACAAGACAAG
This sequence comes from Podarcis bocagei, assembly GCF_964188305.1. Classification (NCBI taxonomy): domain Eukaryota; kingdom Metazoa; phylum Chordata; class Lepidosauria; order Squamata; family Lacertidae; genus Podarcis; species Podarcis bocagei. The sequence continues at coordinate 53,657,720 of NC_138126.1, read as the reverse complement.
ATGTTAAAAGGATCAGATTAAATTGAGCAAAGTCATAATAGCACAACCCAGAGTTAACAGTGACCTCATTAACATGGAAATCTATCACATTTTGTTTTGGCTTCATCGAGGGTCATGCACATCTGTCTCTTTTTGCTGTTCTGTATAACCTCTTGCTTGTTATTACATATCAATTATCTGTAAATTAGACCAAAACGACCATTCAGCGTGGAATTTGCTCTTCACACTCTGACTTGCAGGACAGCAAAATATATAATATATATGTCCTTGATTTCCCTGGTTCTATATAAAAACAGTGATCACAGAGAGTACTTCTGATAGGGAGCTGAACAACAAGAAAGCTTTTCTGAAAACGAAATGCCTTGCAAGACAGAGCCAAATACATGTGGTGCATATGTTGTCCTAAGATGCATGAAATCAACATGTGGCAATGGATTCAGACCACGCACATGGAAATTTTATAGCTTTACATTACACTGTGCAAATGCTAGGTGTTCCAAAACACTGTTGCAAAATCATGGCTGCTTTCCATGTTAATAACTACTTAGGTGAGCATTTGTAAATAGCTGCTTGTCTGGGTCCTACATTTTTCAGCAGAACTTGTCTTACATGTGAACAGAAAATCATGGAGCCGATTCTTCGTGAGCAGGACTTCTCTATGCCTGCAGGATAGGATGCCTCTCATTTTGTAAGTGGCTTTCTGGACGTACGACAGGTGTGGCGCAATGGGATAGGATTATATGGCTGAAATATGGATTGGAGAGTGCCGCAGCTACCATAGCAGAGACACCATTGTCATCGCCCCTGGAGGGAAATCGTCTGTAGCCTTTCCCCCTCAACTGGAAGAGCCGCCAGCATGTTGGGTATAAGCCCTGGGGTATTGTGCAGCTCCCTGGCATAACAGTTTGTGCTTTAAGACGTTTGGCACCTACCCTGCACACAATTAACAACAGATGTTTAAAGGGGTGAACAACACAAAGGAGGGGGAATGAGGTAGCAAAGGGACATTGGAAGAAGAAAAAAGATAAATAACATAGGAACAGAGAAAACTGCCATACACTGAGTCAGACCAATGGTCCATCTCCTGCAGTACTGACTACACTGATTTCAGGCAGGGATCCCTCCTGGTCCTACCCTAAGATTCTGGAGAGAGAACCTGGGGCCTTCTGCATGCAAAGCAGATGATCAGTCATTTCGTTAAGGCCCCTCTCATTACTCCTTAAAGTAAGAGCACTCTGAAACGTCACCAGTTGCATTTGATTTTTAAGGGCAGTAGGAATGAAATGGTAGCTGTCTGGAGCTTTAATAATAATAATAATAATAATAATAATAATAATAATAATAATAATAATAAATATTTATTTATACCACGCCCATCTGGCTGGGTTTCCCCAGCCACTCTGGGCGGCTCCCAACAGAATATTAAAAACACAATAAAAGCATCAAACATTAAAAACTTCCCTAAACACTTGATCAATGATAAGTTGCTTCTTCGGAATAACCGCCCCACAGTTTTCAGATGTCTTCTAAAAGTCAGATAGTTGTTTATTTCCTTGACATCTGATGGTAGGACATTCCACAGGTCAGGCACCACTACTGAGAAGGCCGTCTGCCTTGTTCCCTGTAACCTCAGTTCTCACTGGTCCTCAGTGTTCGGGTTGAATGATGGGGGTGGAGATTCTCCTTCAGGTATACTGGGCTGGGGCCATTTGGGGCTTTAAAGGTCAGCACCAACACTTTGAATTGTGCTCGGAAATGTACTGGGAGCCAATGTAGGTCTTTCAAGACTGGTGTTATATGGTCTCAGCGTCCACTGCCAGTCACCAGTCTAGCTGCCATGATGATTGCTATAGCGTGGCCATCCTGGCTGTCCAAGGCCAGTGCCATAGTTGCCATTCCCCTCTGCAACCCAGCCCTAGCAGAAGTTTGATTCTAGGAAGGAGTATTATCAAAGCAGATGAATATAAATATACCGTAAGTAATTATAACATAAAGCACTGGGAATTCCCTGGCACAAGAGCCAGCTTTTGCAAGAGGAGACAGAGAACATCCAGTCCCGATAGTAACAAGTCAATGCATATTCATATGTCAACATAGATTAGATGCAACTTCTGAAGTGAAGTCACAGTGGGAAGAGTTTAAAAGAAAAGCCTTGCTGAAGAGGGAGCACAGGGAATGTGCAGGGAGGGCACCCAAGCACCATTCAGAGAGTGCAGGGAGACCTCGTGCGATTCATCGTCATGAGTGTAAAGTATCTATTCATTCCCAATTCAACATCTAGGACGGGGTCCCTTAAAGAGAAACAGCTTTGACCCAGGAGGCCAGCTCTTGGAGAACTGTCCCAAAGATGTGGCCTGGCTGGAGAAGTTAGCTTCTACTCTATGTATGCTCCCAAAAAAGAAAAGAAAAAGGAGGCCAGAACAAAGCTTCATTTGCCATTAACTCAGCTCATACCTAAACAACAGACCTGTGAGAAGACAATTTGCCTGTTACAAGGCATGAGAACATAACTGTAACAAATGTGCTTTTGCTTAAAATGTGCACATGCTAATTTATAAGAATAGATCCACATTTAGAAATAGTTACCATAATTTGAATGGAACTATAATATAATAGAAATAGAGTTCTTCTCGCTGTGGTGGGGAAGTCTGAAAGCCTGCTCAGTCTGTTGTCCAGCTTCAAGGCCCCCTCGCACTCTCCCTCCTTGTGACTCATTAATCCGACAGAGCACTTGGAAGAGATGGACAGCCTTTCAAATAGAAGAATGTCCTCTGTAGAGCAGGCCAAGTGTCCCCCTCCCCAACTAATAAGGAAAGTTAAGAGAAGCAGGAAGGTTCGGTGAGGAAATCATGAAGCTACAGGCAAAATGGTGGGAGGCCTTTGGTTTAAAACAATAGAAAATTGAACTAAAAAGGACTCTTGTCATAAGACCAAAGGGGGTGCCTGAAGTAATTCATTTCAGTATGAAATTATATAAAGGAAGTCTATTCCTCTGAGGAACTTCCAAGCAATTATTATTTTAATTAAAAAGTTTGGATAATGATTTGTGTAATTTACATTGGGTAGGGTTTGTGTGGGGTTGTGGAGAGGGCAGGATCAGTGACATGGACACTTATTCATTGCTTGAGGGTTTTAAAGAATGGTTACCAGATTTTTTTTCAATGAATCCGGGGACACTTTTCTTTTTCTTGAAGCTGGGTAGCAACAGGGAGTGAGTAGTGGGGATAGTGAGGCAAAAGACCCTGGGCCCAAGCACACATGCATATTGTATAAAGGTGCAAAGCCCTTCTTTCACACCCTGTGAAACATAAATGCGCAGAGGTTTTTTAAAAAACTGGGCAACAGCGCACCGCGCGTCCGTGACTCCCGAGCCTTCCCCGATCTCCTTCCGCCTTCCCACTTTGTTTTGACAGATCAGGGGAGGCTCGGGAGTCACGGGCAGGCGGCCGTTGCCCAGAAGGGGCCAGCATGGTAGTGAAGTTGCCTCTGGCTGGCTTCAGGAGCTGCTCGATACTTGTTGCCGTGGCGCAGGAAAAATGGTGGGCGCCACGGCAGTGAGCAGCTCCTGAAGCCAGCCAGAGCCAACTGCACTACCAGGCTGGCTCTGGGCTGCTGAGGCTGCCGCTGCCATGTTTCCTGGGGATAGATTTGCAAATCTGGGGACATTCCAGGGACGGAATTTGTCTGGGGACAGATTTGCAAATCTGGGGACTGTCCCCAGGAACTGGGGATGCCTGGTAACCCTATTTTAAAGGCAAAAATAACACAAGTTAAGATGTGTAATAAAGGTATAGTCTGAAATGAAAGCCAGGTTAAAATTAGTGTTTTACCTCATTCTCTTACATAGTGCTTAATCAGCAACAATGGTAGGATCAGGCATGGGGTCTGTTCTGCTGGCACAATGTCACACCTGTGACAAAGGATTGCAGAGTGCTGTCTAACCCAGACCTGGTTCCCCGCTTAGTTTTCTTGCTGGATACCCCTTTTCTGGAAGTCCTGTAGTATGCAGTCATCATGGCTAGTCGTCATTGATAGCCATACCCTTTGTGGATTTGTCTAAACCTCTTTTACAGTCATCTACGTTGGTGGCCATCACTACATCTTGTAGGAGTGTATAAATAAATCCTTTCTTTTGCTTCCAACATCCAGCTAGTCCCCATTGTGCAAGCAGAATTCCTTGCTCTGACAGGACATGGTAACTGAAGACTGAATGTTGAGGGCCTTTTAGCCTTGTTGGTCCAAGACAACATAAGGAGTCTTAAATCATTCACGCCATAAATTTAAAACACCATTATGCTACTTTAACAGTCAGGGCTACTCTCAAAGAATTGTGAGGACTGTAGTTTGTTAAAGGCGCTGGGAATTATAGCTCTATGAGGCGTCGCTCAGCATTCTACTGTTCCCAGAATTCCTTGGGGGAAGTTGTGGCTGTTGTGGCTAGCAAAAAGATGCTTTAAATGTATGGTGTAGATTATATTAGTTTAAATTGTCAATGTCAACATTTAAGAAAGACATGTGGAACGTTTCCAACCCAGTTATATATAATGAGAGAGCGGGAGCTGTAAGGATAAAGAGCACAGTCTTTGGCTGCATACACACTATACTTTATAACACAACTCTTCCCCCAGACAGTGCTGGGAACTGTAGTCTACCCCTCGCAGAGCAAATCTACAGTTCCCAGGATTCTTGGATGAGCAGAAGAAAAGTGATTTAAATGTATGTTGTGTACTGTGGTTCCATATTTTATAGAACTTTCTTTGGAGTTCCGTTTACATCGACGCTGTCTTCCTTGAATGGCGTTGGGCACTTTTTCCTACCATGCTTGGCCATCTCTAGCTCATTGCATTAAACCCAGCTACCCAAGAGAGCTCTCTGGTCAGTGGAAACTTCAAGAGAGCGAGAGAGCGGCATTCTCCAGAGGCAGGGGAGGGAAAGGGGAAGCCGCAGCCCCATTGGCTCTTGCGATGGGAAGAGCTGGCAGCACTTCGGAGTATCTTGTCCCGCTCGCTGCAGAGATTATTAAAGCCATTCTGTTGTGTCAGCAGATCCTCCATTTGTTAGTGCTAAATCTCAGCTGGCCATTGCCTGCCAGAAAGCGCAGAGGAAGCCTGCCAAACAGGCCGAACAAAAATGCAGCCTTAACTATAACAAATGAATCTGCATTTTGCTGTGGAAATGTTTTGAGAAGGGGTGGGTCGGAAATCACATATATGCAGGCCAAAAACGCCATGCACTTGGGGGGTGGGGAGCAAGAGATGGTGGGAAGGTTACAGAAAGTCTTTGCAGGCAAATTGACAGTGTAGCTTCATTCATCCAACGGCCAGTTCAAAAAATATGGCATTCCACCCATCCCAGATTGTACCACAGGGAGTTTGGAATTGGGTCTCCCAGGCTTCTGCCTGTCCTCCTTGATCTGTCCCCTGCTTCTCCCCAATTCTCCTCTAGAATGTGGCATTGAATTTACAAGATCAAGAGGATCCTGTGAAGAAACAGAAAGAGATGGATGCAATCCAACCTCAAAAGCCAAAACAACAGCAAACAAGTTGGGAAATAAAATATGGATAGAGAAAAGACATCTCAAATACTGTACAACTAAATAAATTTTTACAACCATGTAAAACTCAAAACAAATACCTAGAGGCATGAAAATGAAAGAAAGTCACTAACAAACAAATGCTTATATATGATAAACACCAGTGTATAATGGAAAAGAGCCAAACAATTTTCTTCTTTGGTGATTTAAGAGAATTGAACACAAGTCCAAACAGATATGTATGGATGAAGTGAACCTAGTCTCTTAGCTTCATGTGCCAAATATAACCATGTAACAGTGCTGTTACCACTTTAAAATGTCACATCCATATAATAGGCAAGTTTGAACACCAATGGGAATCCTTACATAATCCAATAATTTACACCTACACTCTCTAAGACACCACCGAAAATTCAGCTATAGACATGGACAGGCAGGGATCTCTTCAGTTCACTTTTATTCATGGTCGGAGAAGAAGTTCAGGAGAGAAGGTGCCACTACACCAGCACGGTGTAGTGGTTAAGAGTGATAGACTCGTAATCTGGGGAACCAGGTTCGCTTCCCCGCTCCTCCACATGCAGCTGCTGGGTGAGCTTGGGCCAGTCACACTTCTCTGAAGTCTCTCAGCCTCACTCACCTCACAGAGTGTTTGTTGTGGGGGAGGAAGGGAAAGGAGATTGTTAGCCGCTTTGAGACTCCTTCGGGTAGTGCTAAAGCGGGATATCAAATCCAAACTCTTCTTCTCTTCTACTCCTCCAGGTACAATTTTTGCATTCCGCATGATTCAGATAAAGGATAAGATAAACAGAAATGCTGTTTATGCAGGAATTACACTGGAGTGGGCCTTCAGAAAAAGCCATAGGTGAAATCTAGCCAAGCCAGAAGGCCAGGTCTAGCCCACCAGAAGTGCATCTTATGAACATTAATTCCATGCATTTGCAGAGAGTTTGCAAGAGTATGGACACTTGCACTCATCCAGCCTGAGAAGAAGGACTACTGCTATTGCTTCAGTCCACTTTCTAACATGTTGCAAGGGTGAGGTGAATCGATCCTTAGATTTATGAGGCTTGGATAATATGAGTTCCACAGGATTTCGAATCATTTTACCATGGAGGACACTAAACGCACTGTATTTTATCTTACTTCAGTGACTATGAAACAGTTTGGTTGGCTTTTAAACCAATGTTTTAGGAAATGCAGATTCATTATTCTTTTTTGAATCCTATATTTATTTCTCAGCAAGTAGTACTTGGGAATAGTTCTGCTATCAGTCTTTAATATACATCTGCTGGCTGGCAGCCAACTCTCTGCTCGGTTTTCTGCTATATGGCAAGAGAGAAACCAGAACTGCTGAGCCAAGAGAAGCAGACCAGGCAAAGATCTGAATACCAATCCCTCAGGCTTTCTCTAATCTTCTTGTCCCTGTTGTGTTATATGGAGCAGGAATGGGCTCTTGCATTGTGTGTGTGTTTTAAGGGTTAATTCTGCTCCCAGTGTTAACTACCCAAGAGCAGAGGGGGGTTTAGGGAAGCACAACCGGGACACCTGTACTGGGTGCCATGCTGCAGGGGGCACCACAACAATGCTGTAGAACGGAGCACGAAAGGCAGGAGAGGCAGTGAATATTAGTGTTGTACAGGGCGGCACTATAATTTGAGAGCCCAAAGTCTGCCACTGCCAAGGAGTGAGGGGAGGTGTTGCTTACCAACCAGGCAGAGTGGTATGATGCTCACATGCTCTGGTTGCCTGTGTAGTTCTGAGGGTAAGTATGTTTGTTCATATGTGTCTCCCTGCTGCGTAGAAGGCCATTCTCTTCAAATTACACGCTGTGTCTTGTTGAGTTTTTCTCAGTAAAGTGTTATCAGGATTTGTCTCTGGACTCCAACTGCTTGACTCTGCTAACATGAACTAGGGAGTTCGGTCCAGTTCCGAACAGCAAGAGTGTCATGTATTTTCAGTGTAGGACCGCAACCATATAAAATCTGGTCTGCAGAAATTGAACTGGAAAATGTCTGCTTTGCTGTTTTGAATCTGTCTCTGATTTGGCGGGGGGAGGGGGCATTCAAGAACTAACGTTCCAAATATTATTTCTTCCCTTGAAACATCTACTTAGCAAAGATGCTAACAGCTCAGGCTCCAGTTCTGGCCCGTCACAATGGGAAAGCCCCCACCATGAAAGTCCCTTTACTTTAACAGTTTCCTTCTGCTCAGTTTTAAACAGCTACATTAGCAAAATGTCATCTGCTTAGGGCAGCCCCGGCCTACTTTTATGCCCGGGGAGTGGACCTGAGGGAAGACTGCGCTCCTCAGGTCTGCTCAAGCCCCTCCCCCCCGGCTGCTGCAGATTGGCCTCTAAATTAGGACCCCACTTGGATTTAACACTGTGTATCAAGGCTACAAATTATCTACTATTTAAAAAAATCTGACTAATTGTAGCCTTTCATTTATTCTAGCATAACTTGACTCATTCAGTTTTATTTTTTAAAAAAATGTTATTGTTTTTGACTCCAGTACAGTACAGCAGGAGAAGAAGGGGATGTTGCAGGCCAGGTTGGGAGGTTCCATGCTCTGAATACGGTCCCTACAGGCCTCTGGTTTGCCCACTCCTGGGATGGATCTACACACAGGGGAGAAAACGCTATAAAAAAGTCAGAAATAGGATTGTTATAACAAAAGAAAAAAGAACCCTATGGAAAATCGTGTATACATTTTTTCTGCTCTTTGGTGCCATCTGGTGCTGCATGTTTATAGCGCATTCAAATCGTTGTTTCTTTCCTAATGTAGCTGAATCTGAGTGTCAAGTATGTCGTGTTTGTTTTCCTTGTACAACAACAAAGAATGGAACTCCCATATGCTTGTGCTCAGTTTTCAGTTTTAAATACTCTAGATAATCTACTGCTCCTGGTTTTTGCTATTAGAAAAAGCCCCATCTCCCCACACCATCTTTGTAGTATGGTGGAGGGTTAGAATTTTGTGTTGAAAACAATGGTGTGTGGGTGTGGGTGTGGGTGTGTGGGTGTGTGTGAGATGCAAGTCCTAATTCTCTAAATTTCCCTCCCCAAAGCATCAGTATTAAATGTAAATTATATGCTTCTTTTACAGTTGTAACAGCGTATCTTACTTGCATTTAACACTGGGGTTTTGGGGAAGACAGATATTTGGCCTCGTAATCTAAAAAGGCCTTTTACAGACTTTATTGATTTGGGAAGCTTCCCTGTGCTTTGTCATGGAAAGTACAAGAGCTGTAGAATTCCTTTTCCCTCAAGGCTTCAGATCCACCCAGGCTTGCCTACAGTTCCCCTACTACAGCCTTACAAATCCCCCTTACGGCATTTGCTAAGTTTTTTCTGAGCTGCAATTGGTGTCCATGACTCTCCTCCTTCCAAGACTGTTTAAACTAATTGGGCTCCTTGTAATTATGAACTTTAAGAGGACTGCTAATAGCGATGTATTTTTCCCACACAGTAACAACATACTCACCCAAATGAACTTTCTGCATGCCACCCGGCGGGCATGCTAAATTGAGCTTTTAAAGAAATGAAACCGTTCACATCGCAAGATGGCTGAGAACAGAACAGCAAAGTTCCAAAGTGCCCTGCATGTTTTCTGGGGAAATTATCTCATAGCCATTTGTTTCCCTTTTCAATAAAACGCCAACAGAAAGAAATATAATCGGTCCCAGGTTACAAATGAGTCAAATGGTCAGTGCTTGTTGCTAAACAGATGCAATCTGTGTGCGGATTCTTCGCATTTAGGACATATGGCTATCATTGTCTTAAATCATGATAACAACATGCCCTGTTCAATATTAGTTGCCATCCAAATTTCGGGTAAACACTGTATTTTACACACCCAGTCTGAAGAAAGTATATTGTGTTGCTGGAGTCCTCTTTTTCCCCACACTTCACCAGCTGGAACGCTATAATTTAAACCAGCAAACCTCAAAACAGCTTAACATTCCATTGTGTTTTAATGGACGTGTTAACATGCTTTCTGCTGTGGTTTCTGCGAGAGAAAGAGAACAGGTTTTAATTACACATTTAGCAAAGGAGGTACCAGGGTTGGCTACCTGAATTATTTGGAACGCTCCTATCCATACTGCTACCACATTGGCTTGTATCCAAAAATGCTTTTTGCACAAGTGAGGATTACTTCTGTTCACGCAAAGCGGGGACCCCACCACCGATGCACAAACAGTAGCAGCTCAGTGAGGATGCCTATTGGCTGGGGCTTAGTGGGTAGCGGGGATCAGTAAAAATCAGCAGCCTGCATTTCGCAAATGCAAGAAGGTGCTCCACTTCAGCAAAACCTCCACCACCCACACAAAAAGATTATTTAAATGTGTGTTAATTCATTGCTGCTTAATCAATGAAGGGCAGTAGCAGCCAAATCGATGCTAGATTGCAGATTTAGAACAGGAAGCGACTTCACTTTTAGGTGCTCTACTTCTTCCCCGCCCCCAGCCCCCCCTCCCATAGCAGTGGCAGCTGGTACCAATTGGGACTGGTAGGGCAGGAAGCAGGAAGACCAACAGTAGGGGGAGCCAGAGGCAATGATGAGTTTTACAAGGGCTTCGTTCTTAGCAAGAAGGTGGGTAGGTAGAAGCTGGCCGAGAACAGACTGTGGTTGTTGGGGCACGGCTCCATTTGCCCTAACAGATCAGCCTCTGCTGCCTCAAGGTCTGTTTTAAATATTTCCCTTGCTGCACTCACAGAAATTATTTTGATTTTTTCCTCTTAAATTGTTGCATCCCTGTGATGAGCAGAGCAGCTCAACAGTGGCTGGTATAGTCTGAATCCAGTGAATACCACAGAAATATCTGCAGTGTTTCGAAAGCATTTTTGAAACCAGACGATTGTATAATTTTATCTATCTTTCTTGGTAGGCTGAAACACAAATTGCTCTTGGGTCCTCTGTTCCCAAGAATTACTGAGGACATGGTGTCCTTCTGTTGTTGTACAGCAGGAGAAATTAGGGGGGGGGGGAGAGAGAAAATGATTTTTTAAAAAAATATGTATTAGTAACATTTCCCACAATGTATATTCCATGCGACACATCCTTTAGGTATTTCAGGAATTAATGTCAGAATTAAAGCAGTCCAGATGCAATGGGTGAATGTACAGCACAGAGGAAAAATAGAAGTATAACAGGAAAGAAAACTATAGTTTACTATAGAGGTTTAATTTCTGCATCCTGTTTTCAGGGCTGTTATTAATGATCTCAGTCTCTCAAAATGGCTTAAAAGGAATGAACGTCTGCACAGAAAAAAACGCTTGCTTCTTCATTCTTTCATTTACTCCAGTTAGAACCTGCCTTTCTTCCTATATACGTACAAATGTGAGGTGACTAATGGTCGCTGCTAGATGAGGAATGACTGGCTGGATCAGGCAAGCTATTTTTATTTATTATTATTTACATCTTATATTTATATCCCATCGTTCTTCCAAGGTGCTCAAGGTTCCTAAAGCACACACACCCTCGCCGCCTACCCATGGACCACTTGAAAATTGCTCAGGGTCTTGGTGGGCCACTTAATAACTTACCTGCCCATTATAGCAATTGGCATGTGCTATACTAGTTGCTGCATGAATGCTAAATGTATTTTTACAAACAGGCCACGTACCATTTGAATGAAGCTCACGGGCAACTGATGGACCCCGGACCTCAGTTTGGGAACCCTTGCACTTCATGCACATTTTCTAGTTGAAGTGTGAATTTTGAGGGATAACTGTATTTTTGTTCATGTTGCACCCATAAGTGTGTATTCAGTTTGTTTGTATTAAAATGTGAACCAAACTGAATTTATCCACCGTACCTAGTTGTTAGTTTGTATAATTCAACCTGATAGGTTTCTCTCTGTGTGTTTCTGCTGTTCCAGAATCAAGAAGGTTCTTGAAGTTTCCTTGGTCCTGCTGCTTCCTAGTCTTAGGGCAAGCAAACTGAAAGGTCACCTCAAAACAGAAAGGTCTCCTCCATACTCACATCAGTAGAGGATACACTACAGCAGTGTTTCCCAACCTTTTTTGGGCAAAGGCACACTTGTTTGATGAAAAAAATCTCGAGGCACACCACCATTACAGCCCCGTGACGTCAGCGCACAGCGTCACGCTGGGAGGGACGCACGAAAGTGTAAGTTTCAATTTTTTCCCCTCCCCCTTGCCGGGGAACCTCCAAGCTTTGGGGGTGGGGGGGGGAGGAGGCAGCAAAGCGAGGCAGGAAGGAGAGCGCGGCTTGGCTGGGTGAGCTTTGGCAGGGGCAGGGAATGAGAGCCGCGAGGCGGGCGCTGCGGACAGAGGCGCTGCCCGCCGAGCTTGCAGGCAGCCAGGCAGGCAGACGGCGAGAGCCCCGCGCTGGGCGGCCTCTCCTCGCCGCCGCCGCCCCGCCTCTCGCCGCCCGACTCGCCCGCCTCCCTCCAGGCAACATCTCGCGGCACACCAGGCAACATCTCGCAGCACACTAGTGTGCCGCGGAACAGTGGTTGGGAAACACTGCACTACAGTCCCCTCTGAAAGGAACATTCTCAAGCAAAATAGTCGTTCTTAATATTCTGAACCTTCTTCAAAAGCCCCAACCAAATCAGAAATGTTTTTACTTTGGGATTTCTTGTGTTCTTTGTCTGCTTTTGTGTGTGACAATATGTACTTTTAACGTGATACGAGGCAGGAATTACAGGGATCTTACTGGGGGAAAATGGATCTTGTTCAGAGTATGAAGCCAAGGAATTTCAGCTGCTTATCTAATAAGACAACACGTCTGAATGGTGTACAAGACTCATAATCCAAACACGTGACTGTCTCTTCTCTTTTATCTTTCTGTCTTTCTATTTACCAAGTAGTAGTTGTGGTAGTCTGCAGCAACCTTCAGAACTAATCAATTTAGTCTTGCGGACCAGAGACTTCATCGGACTCTACTCTACAAAAGCTAATGTCATCATGTTAGTTAGTCTTCAAGGTGCCACAAAGATATTTGTTGGTTTTGCTATTTTTCTTTGAGACTAAAGTTGTTTGAATCCATCCCTTTTGTCTCTTCATCTCTATCTAAAAGCTTGAGTCAGCTCAAACATTGAATCTTGTTGATTACTTCGCTATTCTGCCATAGATTTTGTACCCAGCAATTGATGTTATTCCATTACTTGAATGATGAGGTGTTGTAAGTAGCTCTTGCTAAATTGTTAAAACACATTTCCTCACTTGCCCCAAGCAGCTCTCAGATGTTCTGCAGGAACTCATTTTTAGGAGATGGCAAAACTTAAGAGCAGCAGCTGAATTAGCAACATTCTTTGGCTTCCTTCCTTGTGCAGGATTGGTCATCTAGACAAAACACCAGAGGGACTAACAGTAAGCAGAATGAGGACACTTCAGACCCTGCCAGAGTGATGAAAATACCACTTCGCCACAAGACCATAACAAAATGGAAGTCATGTCAGCAAAAGAACTTCATATGTACAGTACAGCAATATCTGATTAGTACTCTAGTTCAGACAAAAGAAAGGGAATTCAGAAAATGTAAACTCTGAAGTCAGCTCTTAGGAGGCTGTTTAGCGCTGGATTGGAAATGTTAGTGAGCACAGTATTTAAATTATAGTGAATGGTCTGGTGTCCTCTGAAGGCTGCTTCACACATGACACTTTTCCTATGCAAAGTCCATCTCCATATAGGAAAAGAAAACATGTACACCATCATGTCTGAATTGACGGATGCAAATGTCAGTTTGGGCATTAATATATAGATCAGGAAGTCACACCTACTTAACTGGTATAAATTTGTACATACTGTATTAGTTGCAGCTTCATTTAAAATACCGATACCTCACATCCCAGCAAGAGATGAATCTATTTTAGGGCAAAATAGAAACTGGTACAAGGGATAGGTCTGTATTATACTGAAGCCAGTGGGATCTGTGCCTATTTTATACCATTGCTAAATTAGCTCCCTTGTGGTTTCACAAAGGAGACATAAGTAGAAGCAATAGTTCGCAATCATGTTGTGCGTGATTTATTGCATCATTATACTGAGGAGGTCGTTTTTGGCACCTTTCAAAAAACCTTTCACAATAGGGGAAAATGAATAATCTGCTGTTTGAGCAAACAATGCCCATCTGAGTGCAACTATCTGAAGAACAATGTTGCAGCCAAATAATTTAATATAACTCCAGTTCTAGCTGTGCGGCAGTCAGAGTGAATGGAAGACGTGTAAAGAAGTGAGAAAGACTGGATACTTGATGCCCTCTGTATATCAAATCAAAAGCAGAAATAAATTAATAGAATGCGCCTGTCAGAGACAAACACACAGTACACAGAAGATCAGCTTTCCCCAACCCTCTGCCCTCCAGACTGGGGCTGATGAGAGTTATAGTCCAAAACTATAACTTGGGGGGCATCAGGCTAGGGAGGATGCAATAGATAGTCACTTCTCTCATCTCACTCATCTACTGGATTAAATATGTATCACGAAGCTCTTGTTTCAATAGCTATGCAATGAGATTTAATGCCCGTCAGGCACCATCAGTTTAGGATACTGTAGAGCAGGAAAAGAAGTGCAACCACTAGAGAAAACTGTTTTCATCAGAAGTTCACAACCTAGTCTAGCCAACCTGGTGCAACACAGGGTGTCTCTAAAAAGGCAAGTCCAGGTGAATAATCCTTTTCCACTTTGTTTGGTGTTGCCTCATCAGCTTGTCATAGGTCTGGGAAATTTTAAAACACCAGTCTAGAAATGGGGAAGTGTATGTGCTGGCAGGAAATCTGGCTGCCCCCATGTGTGCCTACTTTTCGCACACAATGGATGATATTATCCCTAGAGAAAGTACCCTCAGGTATTTAGCTCTTACTCCAGGCATGGCCAAACTTGGCCCTCCAGATGTTTTGGGACTACAACTCTCATCATCCCTAGCTAACAGAACCAGTGGTCAGGGATGATGGGAATTGTAGTCCCAAAACATCTGGAGGGCCAAGTTTGGCCATGCCTGTCTTACTCCATCTGGGGTATGATAGCCTCCCATTTCACAACCCAACAGATGTAACTTCACATATACAATACAGGAGACTTCTGAGCTATCACCAAAAGGATTGTTCCCTTTGTGCCAATCCCAATTAAACAAGGTTATGGCAGATGTTTTGGACTCTTTTGCAGCAAACAACCTCGCCGTCTTAAATGCAGTCAGCAACAGAGCTTCGTCCAAGTGCCAAGTCAGTATCCCTATGTTTTGAAATCGGGTGTTGTGGCAACATCACGCTTCATAATTTATCACATGTCTGGGTGCTTTTCAGATTTTAAGGAAATAAATAAGCACATGACTGAGGCTGACTCTTTTCTTGTGATAGGAATGCCTACATGTCCCCCTTGGGAGCTTACTGTTGGGGAAGATTGATTCCGCTATGAATGCTCTTGTTTTTTTAGTTTAGTGCAGAATCTTAGGAGCAAAGGTCCTGTGCCAGCTCAGTTAAACTCAATGGAAGCTTAAGAAGAGCAAGGCCTACAGTGGTACACAGAAACGTTCAACAAGAAAAGCTGCTACCACCCGTGAATCGCTTGAAGAATTTCACTTCCCCACACAAAATTGCTGAAAATTGTTCCTCTGCAAAAAAACAACCACCCCAGTTTCCTGGGTAGGTGGGGGCCATTTTCACTCAATTTGTTATTTCCATTTGTTCAAAGTGGGCAATGCATCACCTTGGCTTTGTTGAGATATGTGTCAGGGGTGCAAGTTTTGTCCAACAGCTGCAACAAAAAAATCTCATAAAGTAGGCAAAGTGTTTTAAAATTATAGCAAATAAAGATAAACAATAGCATAGAGTTACATGCGTGTTTTTAGTAGCGTGAGATTAGTAGCTCCTCTTGTTTTGGCATTTGGAGTGATACAACACGGCCACAGACTTGGTTTGTTATGCCTTCATCAACTACCTTCCCTTGAGCTACTTCTGCAAATACTATTTCATGCGTACATTGCTGAAGTGATAAATGATGGATTCCCTTATATCATATTCAGTTGTCCAAGTTATTTTCCATCCTTGGTTAGTGGAGTACTGTTAGGGAAGTTATTATACATTGGTGTGAGATAGCAAAGAAAAGACTAAACAACTGCCCTTTCCTTGAATTTTTGTGGTTCAGAATAAACACTTGTGGCATTATCTAGAAGGAAATTTTGGGCTGGAGTCTAAATTGCCTTGACTAGTTCTGGGTTCTAGCTGGTACTGACATTCACCTTGAAACAGTGACAGAGCTGTAATCAATATGAACAGTGGTCTTTTCCACTTGGTCTGTCAACTTGTGGGCCAGTGAGTATACTGGCCTTGGCCCACCAGTGACAGATTATGCAGGTATCTCTTTAAAGCAAGTGTGCAGAAGATATGGAGTCCCTACTCCCCGGGAATTTTCATCCACTTGTTTTAATAGGCTTAAGAACAATTAACTGTGTTGGATTTTCTTATTCATGAGAAAACTTGGTATACTTATTTGTATAACATTAATCCTGTTTATAAAACCCAATGGTAATAAAAACAACTAAAACTGTGTTGGATTGTGTATGTCTCTATATGACTGTATCTTCAGCATTTAACAGTGGGGGAAACAGAGCTGGTAGAGTTTGCTTACCTGGGAGTAAGTCCCACTGGGAATAAGTAAATGGGGCTTACTTCTGAGCAGATACATATGGGATCACACTGTTAAATATACAGTATTACATTTGAATTAATACCATGGATGTATTTATTTTGCCTGCCACCCAAAGTCATGGGGTGTTAAATGGTGTCTGTGTGGCATTTTCTTCAATGAGCATCTGCCAAGTTTTCATTGCCACAATGTTTAGCCAAGACATGTAGAGGTCAGTAGCCATCTATGGCTAATATTAGCAGATGCATTTATTTATGAACAAATAAAGCCATCTGCCTTACTGCCAGTCACAACGTGACTTTTTCATGTCCTCTGTATGCGGTGTCTCTCATTGTTGTTAGCATATGATTCATGAAGGCTGGTTCGCTGCTTAATTCCCTCTCCTGTTATTTCCAAAGGCTTCGTTCCAAATTGTTGCACCCTGTGCATTCCAATGTGTGGGCTAATGATCATTTTGTTTCCCTGTGGGTGGGTATTTAAAGTAAAAAAACACGGACGTTGGGGGTGGGTGGGGAGAAATTTTCCAAGAACATTCCGATAATGCTCATCACGTACCAAGAAGCATGTTGTTTTTCCAAGAGACCACATGATTATGACATTTTTCCAAATGCCAATGAAATCCAAAGATTGCCCCTGGGGCAAAAGAAGGTTGTAAAATCCATAAAAATATTTGTACTTTCAATGCCATGATGTGACCACAATGTATGGGCAAATTAATTCTAATGAGAAGATATCTTGGGGACGCCCTATACAATGAAACGGGAGGGCAAAAGGTGCATTGGGATCTACTCGGTAGGAGATTGCCTGCATATGCCTGCTTAGCTTCAAAAATATAGCTGCATCATATGTCCTTCTGTCCCCCAACCAAGGATGGGTCTATCCCTCAATTTCAGTTTCTCTTAGTTTCTCATTTTTTTCCAATCTTAAATTTAGTATGCAAGATTTCCACATCAGTTTGTGGATTTCCCCCAAAAAAACATCCTCATTCAGCATTTTACTGTGAATGTCTCCTAAAATACACATTTCTGCAAAGCAATTTGCCTAATATAATGCATTTTTATGTTATTTTCACTCATTTTTATGCATAGCTTAACTAAGCATATGGATTTTTGTAAACATGACTTGGTTGGAGAACTGCATTGCAAAATTCTGAAAAGTGCAAAAAGATGGCTGTTTCAGCCTGCATATTGTTTCAGAAAGTATGAATTCAGTAGGTTTGCCTTTTAAAAGGAACTGAATAGAAATTTTCCCCATCCATATGCCCAATAGTTTAACATTAACTACATTTTTAAAAAATTGTAGACTGGCCTTGTGCGAATTGCTTCTTTCTCAGCCCCTGTGTTTCTCCCTATAAAAGGCATGCTTTTGGCATAGAAACTATTTTAGACACCCTATAGAATGGCCTCTGTTGGAAGAGAGAGAGGCGAAATGTGTCCCTGTTAATTTACCTTGACCTCTCAGTGGCTTTTGATACCACCGTCCATGGTATCCTTCTAGAGCGGCTCGCTGAGTTGTGGGTGGGTGGCACTGCTTTGTGACGATTCCAGCCCTACTTGCATGGCCATTTCCAAACGGGGATGCTCTGTGGAGCAGAGGGTGAAGGCTCTGTGGCGCCTTCAATGCGAGATTCCTCAAGGTTCAATTGTACTCCCCCATGAAACCATTAAGTGGGATCATGGAGTGTCTTGTCAGCAGTCTACTGATGGCACACCGCTCTACTTCTCCTTTACATCTGCAGGTGAGGCAGTGGATGTGCTGAACTAGTGTCTTGCCTCGGTAAGGGACTGGGTGAGAGCCAACAAACTGAAGCTCCATCCAGATAAGGCTGAGGTACTGTTAGTGGGCAGTTCCCTAGATGGGATGGATGGAAGGCTGCCTGCTCTTGATGGGGTCACACTCCATCTGAAGGAGCAGGTATGTACTTTGGGTGTACTTCTTGATCCATTGCTGTCACTCTAGGATCAGGTGGCCTGGGTGGCAAGGAGTGTCTTCTATTGAGTGCCTCTCACTTTTCTTGACATCCTCTTTTTCCTCTGTGTGTTTTCCACAAATATCTCCAATTTGTGAAACTTCTGTCTTACACTTTATAGCATCTATAGTAGGAGCAACACGTTCAGCATCCTCAGTGCTTTCTGAGTACAAAGGTGTTTCAAGAACCCCTCTTTAGGGCTGCCATATTTTGAAGAGCAAAACAGAGGACACATTTGCCAAGTTCTACTTTTAACTTTTTAAGGGACGCGGGTGGCGCTGTGGGTTAAACCACAGAGCCTAGGACTTGCCGATCAGAAGGTCAGCAGTTCAAATCCCCGCACCGGGGTGAGCTCCCGTTGCTCGGTCCCTGCTCCTGCCAACCTAGCAGCTCAAAAGCACATCAAAGTGCAAGTAGATAAATAGGTACCGCTCCGGCGGGAAAGTAAACGGTGTTTCCGTGCGCTGCTCTGGTTTGCCAGAAGTGGCTTAGTCATGCTGGCCACATGACCCAGAAGCTGTATGCCGGCTCCCTTGGCCAGTAAAGCGAGATGAGCGCCGCAACCCCAGAGTCAGCCATGACTGGACCTAACGGTCAGGGGTCCCTTTACCTTTACCTTACTTTTAACTTTGGGTTGCTATGACGAGACTCATTTTACATACCCATGAAAAAGAAGACATGTCCTGAAAAAAGAGGACATATGGCAAGCCTACGCTTGCTCCTTAGCTTTTTCTACTCCAGTTGGTCGTTTTGTAAATCAACCATAGCTCACTAGAAAATTGAATACATTCCCTAAACAAAGTTAAGATGTTACTGTAAGATTTAAAATAAGTGCATTTTTTTCTGGTGTGTGTGTGTGTGTGTGTGTGTGTGTGTGTGTCTGTGTAACATAATAAACTTTATTCTCTATTTCATATATACATTAGAAAAACATAAAAAATGCATTGTTGTAGGGAAACTTGCCTGCCTACACATATATATTACGTGAAACTGCATATAAAATGTGTATTCTAGGAGAAACGCACACTATTAAAAGGCTGGTGGGTTTTCATGAGGACTTTTTAAAACAGCAAATTGATGAGGGAATCTGGTGAACTTAAAATGGGGAAAAGGAGAAACTGAAACAGATACTGATCAATGT
The DNA here is from genome assembly GCF_964188305.1 of Podarcis bocagei. Classification (NCBI taxonomy): domain Eukaryota; kingdom Metazoa; phylum Chordata; class Lepidosauria; order Squamata; family Lacertidae; genus Podarcis; species Podarcis bocagei. The sequence goes on along the minus strand of NC_138126.1, from coordinate 53,638,467 downwards.
GTTCATCCACACACATGTACACACACACACACACACACAGAGAGAGAGAGAGAGAGAGAGAGAGAGAGAGAGAGAGAGAGAGAGAGAGAGAGAGACCTGGTGGGACAGGAGCGACCAAGGGGTGAACTGCACTAGATAAACAGATGTCTGGGAAAGAAAACACACATACACAGAGCTGCTTTAACCCTGGAAGCAGTTTTTTCCTCCTTCCACAAAAGGTGTGTTTTTGTGGAGTTGTGGAGTTACTCTAGAGAGAACTATAGGCCTCCTATCCTGGTTGTGGGCTTCCTATGGGCATTTGGTTAGCCACAATGGTATACTGTACCAGATGGCTCTTCCTGTGTTCTTACCCACACATTCACATCCAGGGGTGGCGTGTTCCATTTCACCACTCAAAGTGAAATGGCAGCATGCCGCTCCCCACCCCACTGCTGCCCCCTAGCTACTGCCCCAACAGTAGCGTTGTACCTCTCTTACCTGTGTTGCGTGTTACTGCCCGCAAAGCACCGGCAGCAGTACTGACTTCCAGTGAGATCTTGCAAGAACTCGCCGGAAACCAATGCCACTGCTGGCACTGCTTCTCTGTTGGTGGGGAAGGAAGCAGGATGGGCAGCAGAAGCCCAAGACAGGCGCCTCACCCTGCCTCATAAGTCGGCCAGGCCTATTTGCATCTGTTATGTGCAGTTCAGCCCCTAAGTTGCTGAAGTGTAGTGACTTTGGCCAAAGTCACACAGTGAATCAGTGGCAGACTACAGGAAAGTATCCAAGCAGAGAATCCACTGTAAGAGCTTCCCCTGAAGCAGCCCCATTGAGATGGATGGCAGCTAAGCCAAAAAATGAGGACATCTGAGTGGCTTGTGTTCCAGGTGCCATTAAACTTGCCCCAGTCTCTGTCTGCTGCTCTGCCAGGCTGCCTATAAATAGCAAACTGAGAGGGTGTCAGACATGTAGTGGCCTTATGAAAAGATATCAGCGAGAGGCTAGTGACCTTACATAACACCCCCAAGCTGTTTGGTATTCTGAGAAATCCAACCAGAACTCAGACGGAGGGCAGTAATTGATTCACTATATAATGTTGACTCAAGGGAATCACGTGCCTAATTGCAAAAGCTGATTCAATCTGTCTCAAAACTTACAGCGAGAAGTTTTATTAGCTGCCAGTCCTTCTTTTGCCTACTAATATGCATTGTTGACATCAGGTTATCATGTGATAGCCATGCCATTCGCACGTGTTGCAACAGTGCATTTGACAAACATCACAGTCAGATGGTTTGGTAAGGGGCTATTTAAGGTTGCCCTCCGTAACCAAATATTAACAGACATGAACTTTGCAATCTTCTGTATAATGGGATTCCTCCCCCCATCCTTACTTGGTCAGTTATCAGATTATTCCCAAAGTATTGCTGGCTAAAGAGCTGGACGATAACTTCACCAAAACCTGAGATTTCAGAGTGATACTTTCAGGTCAAGCTATTTGGGCAAAGAAAATCCTATCTCCTCCTCCTCCTCACTTCTTAATGCTGTTGTGGACATCACCTGCTTTCAGCAGGACTCTAAAGCAGGGGTGTGGAGCCTTTTTCAGCACAACAACCTGATACCCTTCTGTGCACTTCATGCCCATGGCAGGCAGGGGGAGAAGTATAAGTGAGGCACAGCAATGGATGTGACTCTTACCATTGTATAATAGGCAATATTCCTGCTAGGCAAAAGCCAGAGATTTCTACACATCCACCTCCGCTTAGGCAAGCAAGAAACTATCACCATTCAAAAACACATTCCTGCCAGGCAAAAGGCCAGAGAAAGCCAGCAAGCAGGGCCAACGAGGGATGAAGTTGCATACAAAACTCAAGAAGGGTGTTTACACAATACATACATTACATGATATAGCCACTGACCCTTCATGGCTTCTTCTTCTTTTTTTAATGCTTTAATATATGCTGTAAGCCGCCCAGAGTGGGTGGGGAAACCCAGCCAGATGGGCGGGGTATAAATAATAATAATAATAATAATAATAATAATAATAATAATAATAATAATAATAATAATGTTGTTGTTGTTGTTGTTAGGCACCACCTAACCCATGTTTTGCCATCTGCAGAGGAGACCCAGTTTGTAATATGGCTTGGGCAAGGTCACCACAATAGACAGGGCCTCCTCAGTGGCTACCCCCAGGTTTGAAACTCCCTCTCTGCAGATATCAGATTGTCCCCCCCCCCCACACACACAATATTGTTATGAGTTTTTTCTGAGAGGCAGACCTCCATACATGCATGAATTAGCTAACTTCCTCATGGAGCCAGCCCTGGTGATGACTCACTGGGGGTGGGTTGTTTTTTTTTTTATTAAGGATTTTCTTGTTTTACAGAAGTGTAATGCCTCATGTATTTTTTTCCCATGTAACATTTTTACAAATCTATTTCATTTGTTGAGGCATTAGGGGGAGAAGACAAAGGAAGGAAGGAAGGAAGGAAGGAAGGAAGGAAGGAAGGAAGGAAGGAAGGAAGGAAGGAAAAAGAAAGGGGGAGTGGGGGGAGGGAAGATGGGTGGGGGTGGGGTCGGGTGGCGATGTTTCTATTATGCTTAATGTATGTAGAGTTTGGTGTCAGCGTTACTTGTGTTCCTTTGGTGGTGAGAGAGGTTGGGGTTGGCCTAGGGTGTGATTGTTTGCTGGGGGTGGGTTGTTGAAGAAGCAATGGCATTGATGGCCAGCCATTAGCCCCTCAGTGAAAGTCATCAACCAGGAAGAAGGCTCTGCCAGGCACAGAGGGAGAAGTTGCCAGGGTAATAGGAAAACGGGGTGCAGGAGGCTTTTGAAATGGAGGTTACAGGGTAGTGGGGAAGCAGAAAGGAAGGAGTTGTTTTTCTGCAAAGGCTGCTAGGAAGGAAGAGGAGAAGGAGGTAGGCAAAAGTCCATGCAGGGATTGGAAGGCAGCAGACATACTGACTGGCTGGAGCAGGCTGCAACAGAGAGAAGATGCCTCTGAATCCATTACTGCACTTCTTGAGATGCAAATACTGTGAACTCTCCTTTCATAAAACTCAGGTGGAAATATGTGCAGATGGACTGTATTTCTTGAAGGTACTCGTGTCTGCTGGGCCTTATTTTTCCCAAAGAAACACAAACCCTGGTTAAGTGCCAGGACCCCTGGTAAATATTGCCACCGCTTGGCAGTGATTGGGGTGGCCTGTAAGAACATTCATTCAGACAGCCTCTTAAGACCTATTTGTTTCGGCTTGTCTGTGGAGCACAGCAGAAGTATCACGGTTTATACAATCTCATATTGATTATCATTGTATGTTGTATGTTCTACTTTTGTTTTTAATCCTGTATTTTTATTGTCAGCCATCCTTGGCACTCATGAGATGAAGGGTGGAGTTTAAATAGTGGTGATTATGGTGTTGATAATGAACTCCCTCCCCACAGAGGTATCATTATGCAGTTTATGTCATACATTGAAAACAAACCTATTCACCCTGCCCTTTGGCACCTGAAATATATATGCTTAGGATCCACCCTGTTCTCTTGGTTGTCATTTGCTTTCAACTAATTTTAAGATGGTATTTTTTAAAAAAAAATATTTATTTTTTTATTAGATTTATATACCACTCTTCCTCAGAAGATCTCAGGGTCATTCAGTCAGGTGGAAGTGGGGATGGAGCATCCAAAACAGAAATAGGTTCCACCTCTTCTACATCTATTCCCAGTTTGTCAAACTGTATTTGTACCAATACAAAAAGGAACACCCACAGGAACAATGTGGCTAATTCAGATTAGAGATCTTAACGATACCTCATGACTAATCAGGCAGTTAATCAATTCAGTAGCACAATATGTGGCTTAATATGATGAACTGCTCTGGCAAGAGTGGCAACATTCAGTTTCTGCCACCTACACTCCCTGTCTGTCTTTATTTTGCTTTCCTGCATTTGTAGAAGGAATTTCTTTGCCAGCCATCAATCTGAAGAGGGGTAAAAATAAGCTTAATGCTTTCTTTTATAATGAGACTTTGGCCTGAAAGAAGTTTCTTTTTATTTATATAGGTCCTATTCAGTGCTTTTTTATATATAGGAAAAAAGGTGCCCGTACCACAAAGTTGTTACAGTAAGTGTCACACTATTAACGGGGGGCAGGTGCCAGAACTGGTACCCTTGAGTACCCCCAGAAAAACAGCATTGGTATCACATCTTCCCATAGACTCCAGAGAGTCCCTTCTGCTACTATAACATTTTCCTTTATACATAGTCATTATACTGCTAACTTAATTCCAACGTTTGTGAGTTCTCCAGAATCAGAGCTTCCTTCCCAGGAATAAAGGCACAAAGTTCCTGGGTTTGTATCATTCCCAAAGAACATGTGATTGCCATTGAAGGGATTGCACTGGAAATAATGTAGCAGGAGTTTCCCAGTTTTAAAGCTTCTCCATCCACAGGAAAAACATCTAGCCCCGTAAGTAATGATGAGAAACCAGTCACTCACTGCTCTTGGAATTAACTGAATAAAGTTCACTGAACTAGTTCAAAATCTCTGAACTACATCTGAAATCAATTATTAATTGCCAGATGTACTAAAGCTGAATTGAGTTCATTTGGGGGGTAGAATACTGAATGAGTTCATCTTCACATTTATTCCCTTCTCCTTCCACTTCCCCACCCCTAAGCAGGAGGCCCAGCCTCTTAGCTTTCATTTTAAAAAATGTTAGTCAATCATACATTTATAAAGAAAGTTAGAAAGCAAAACATGGAGGCAACGTTCTATGGCTTACTAGGAAAATAAGGAAGTACTGCTATTGTAAAGGACACTTAGTCACTTAAAACTGAATATATTTTTAGCCACCACGAAATGATTCTTGTGAAGAACTACTTGCTTTTGTGTCTTAGGAATGACTTTGATGCTTATTTAAATGGCAGGTTATGTGAACTTTCAAAGAAGTGTTAGCTTAAAATCTGAGTAGATGTTGAACCTTCTTGACGTGAATGAGGTGTATTTGAATTTGCATTTTAGGGAGGCTTTAAAAAGACTATTGGAAATTAGAGAGATTACAGTTTGGAAATGAAGAGGAAGCAGACTAGAGAAAAAGAATTGATGAACCAAGAAATGAAAATTGTCAGGGAAGAATGTGAAACCAGAGTGCTCAGGAATAAGGGACGAGTGGCTTACTAGTTTATGAGAAACAGTTGTTTGCATTTGCTTGCTCATAAATGTAATTTAAATAAACAGATCACTTCCTAGTATAGGCCTTGGCGTGCAGCATTTTACGGTTAAAATAATAAAAAAGGGAATATTAAGCTGCTGGTATGTCAAATTTAACAAAGGAACAGCAAACCTTTTCCTGTTATGAAAAAAAACGGAAAGAAAATATTAAAGTTTCTCAAGAGGATGTTTTTTAGTTTATTTTTGTTTGAAGAAAAGACAACATGTGTTTGGCAGAAAATTAGGGGTTTTTTGCTTTCATTCCATTTAAGAATGTGATGATTTAGGGCATTATCCCATCTTTGGGAGAGTGAAGGATCATAATTTGGGAAGCCTCTTAATTTTTTGTACATTTCAGACAATAAACAGGCACCAGGTCAACATGAATCTTAAGCATGTGCCAGATTCATAACACTGTAGACAATGGATCTATTAAAAGAAAGGCCCATTAAAACATTTATTTGATTGCTGTACCTTGCTGAATCAGGTCCATGCATTGTTTTTAAAATTCCTGCAGAAAAGAAAAGACCAGAGGCCAATTTTATTCTGAGGCAAAAGGAATGCAACTTGAAGAGCTTTTCTGCCAATGCTGAACTGACGCCAGAAATTTATATTGCCATTTCTTAAATCAACTTTTATTCTATTCTGATCCTTTATTTCCTCTCAAGTACCGTAAGTCTCCATCCTAACTGCTAAATGTTTCAGTTCTAGCCCGTTCACCAGGTTTGGTTCAGAGCTAAGGTAACAGGAATCTCATCGTCTTACTGAAAATGTTTCTGTGAAGTTTTGGGCTTGTTCTAAAGCAAATGAACCATTCTTCTAATTTCATAGATTTTATAGAATCGTAGAGTTGGTGAAAAATCTGCTCAAGGGCTATTTATCAAATACAACTGTCAGGGCTCCTCCAGACTTGCTTACTGAGAATTCATCCTGATTTTCTTGCACAAACATTGCATGGAAGTTAGGCAATGTCTAGTCTTTATTGAACATTCATTCTCATTTGTTTATAGGGAGGTACGTATGCTATCCTGATTTGCTTGTTTGGTGGTTGTAGGTCTTCAGTCATTTAAGCCACACTTTTTAGTGCATTTTCCCATGGCTTTCCTACCCTTTAATCCACGTTAATTGCATAAACCTACATTTTTCAGTATGTGATTGAATCCCTTTCACAAAATAATGGCTGTCTGGAGGCAACCTTCTGCAAACGGGTGAGCTCCAAGGGCAAATTTAGATCACATGCAGCCTTTTAGAAAACCCAGTGCTATGTATTTCAGGTTTCTCAGTCTCGCCAAATTTGCAACCTCCAGCCCATGCAGCTAACGGTAATGCAGTCGGAGATCCTGGCATGTATCAATCACACAGTGGGGACTGTATTACTGTGCATTTGTCTAAAATTGCCGCAAATAATGGCTTTCTTGCACCTTTTTTTAATGAAATGAGTGGAGATGGTTAGGCACACAAGTTTTGGGGGCTATTAATTACATATCAATCGGTCATAAATTCTGAACGCCTGTCATTTTCAAGAGGTTGGAAGGAAGAAAAGGATCAAGGGCAAAAGTGACAATGTCAGATTCCCATATTTCTGCAATGAGAAAGTGCAAACGAGGACCTTTCCCCCTCCTCACTCTGCTGCAGTTTGTAGCATCATAACAATGGGCTATGCTGCTTCCATATGTTCCAAGTGAGGATTATACCAGGCAGCAGAAGGGTGTCACAACTGAGACACAGCAGGTTGGGTACATGACTTCAAAATGACACTGGCCTGCAGTTAAAGTCTAGTGTGGACCTGTCCCAAGAATCAAACATTCCTTTGATGTTGCTGGTTTTACAAGTGTAATCAGATTGAGGCTATTCCTGGAGTTTTGTGTGATATTTAATGCCATTCATTAATAAATAACTTGGCGTGCCTCACCTTGTGTTGACATTTTCAACAGGCTATAAAACGTTGGAATGGCTCTGCAGGAAAATGCAGTCTTAATTCAGAGCCTTCTAACAAAATTTGCTAAAATGTGGACATCTAGTGGCTCCACCTATTATTGCAGTCTTCTTTCAACATGCAACGTATTGACAATATTGAGAACTGATTTGCTGCTGGGAGCCTTTGCTTGTTTTTTCCTCATTGGCTCAGTGGATAAGCAGGGTGTGGTGGTTATTATAGCATTGCTTGAAGGACAGAAAGTATTGTACCATTTAAGAACCGCCCTCCGAAACAGATTAATGCTGCAGAATTATTGTTTTTAATACTTATCTCAGAGATATGCAAAGAGAGATTCAATGCCAAATGCAGACACCCATTTATTAGCAGCAGCTAACCAATCACAGGACAAGGCTGTGCTGAAATAACAACAGCAGCTCCCGGTTCAGTTGTAGGCATAATTTAAAGTGCTGGTTTTAACCATTAAAGCCCTTGACAACTTTGCTCCAGGTGATCGTAGGAACTCTGTTCCAGGGATGCCTGGTAGACCAGCTCCAACACTGCTTTTAGGAAACTGATAAAACTTCTTTATTCCATCAGAAATTTTGGGGGAGACAGTGAACCAGATTAAATTTCAATAATTGAGGCCATTTTATTTGCTGCTCAAATTATGATTCTAATTTTTTAGAGTTTGTTTTTGTGACTGTTGAAATTATTGTGCAATGTTATAAGCCTTCCTGAGGACTCTGTAGAGTTATGGGGTGAGATATTTTGGCATATAAACTATACATAAGGTATAGAATCTTTGGAACTCCCTGCCTATTGACATTAGCCATGCTCCTTTGCTGTACTGTTTTTGGCACCTGCTTAAAACATTTTCGTTCCCATAAGCTATTTAGACACGTAGTTGTTGACATGTTTTGTCCACTCTGTTTCAGTTAAAAACAACCTATTCTCATTCTCAGTCCAATTCAGTGCACATATTTCTATAGCCCACTGCAATAAAACTATGGGGAAGTTAAACTATTGTCAAATCTGACCTGGATAAGTAAATTCATATTTTATGCCTTCTGCCATTGACAGTTCTGCAGGGGAATGTAATTACCCTTGACAATGGCTTTTATTACTTTGGAAGGAAGCAAACTCATGGCATAGAGGTCAGTGAACTGCTGTCAGCCTAAACTGAATTTGTTGACACATGTCTATTTCCAGCAACAAATGGGCACTTAACATTTTAGCGCTTACAAAATCAGATTATACTGCTAAACTTACTGTATCTAAAACAAGTCCAGCTTTTCATTTCCCAAGGCATTTCAACAATAGGGAGAAGGGTAGCTCTGACCTGTAGGACAGCAATCCTGACACCTATTCAGAATGATTATCCCATTCTCTGAAAATAGCTAGTTGTTATTAGTACAGCTGAAAAAAAATACTTCAGGGTTAGAGAGAGAAAAGCCATGTCCTCGTTTCTTTTCCCCTCTCCTCCCCCACCTGTGAGGAAGGGGTAAAAATATGCTGAAAATGTCCCATTTTGAAAGCCTTTGCTTTTTTCAGTTTCACAGATTCATGAATTGCCAAAGTGGTAAGTATAACTGCTATTTTTCAGGGTTTTAGAGTGATGCAGGTCATATTCACATCACACATTTAAAGCACATGGCTTACCTCCCAAATAATCCTAGGAACTGTAGTTTATTAAAGATGCTAGGAACTGAAGCTCTGTGAGAGGTACTGTTGCATGTCATCCCAATCTCCAAGCAGTGCAAGATTCTAGGAGTTCCAGTCAATGATCCAGGGTTCGGTTTCCTTTGAATGAGGGACAGTGGAGACTGTGATCTTTAGGATACAGTATATGGTTTATTCACACCTATATACAACCTGAGCCTATGGTAGAGGGACTCACAACATTAACATTCCAAGAAGGTTGTGTTTCTCCTAAACCCAAATCTTGGATTACAGCAGAAATCAGGCATGGTTGTGGCTCTCAGCTGCCCAGCCTGCTTCTAGCTCTCACACACAACTCTGGTTTTTGTACTTCTAACCAACAGACAGTTAAGGGAGCGGGATCCAACCATTTGCTTTCTGGCACATAGCTACTTCCTTTGCTATCTTAATGACCTACACATGAGCCATTACTAAGAAGTTTGTCAGACTATTCGAGCGATTGAATCTTTGTTGGATCCAGGAATTAGAAGGGCCTCAGGCATGCAGCCTATTCCATCCCAACAATACAGTTCCCATGATTATTTTGGGGAAGTTGGGTGCTTTAAATATGTGGTGTGGATGTGACCAGATATGCTATTTAAAAAATTAAAAAATAAAGGTCCCCTCAAAAATTAGCTTTAAAATGGTAGGGATAGCGGAGTTACATATCATCAACAATATCTAGATCTCTATGGTCGGAGCAGGGGGATAAGAAAGTTTATCAAGCGGAATTGACTATGAAACTAAGAGGAAGAGACGACAACTAATTTAAGGAAGAATGGAAGATGTTTATTGCATATTTACAGAAGCAATGTACACATTAGCAGGGTTTTAAGATTATTTGTAATTTTGTTAGGAATGGATAATAGGGATTTTAATAGGTTAAAATTTAACAACAGACATGCAGTATGTTGATAAATAATAGAACCAAGGAAGGGATTAGAGGGAAGTCAATTTGTTTTGCTTTTGTATTGTTCTTGTTTTTATTTTTGTTATTTTTGGAAAATCAATAAAATGTTACTTTAAATATATACGGTATATAAGATTAAGTTTATCAAGCAGTAATACTACATACAATAGGAAAGTCCTATCTTGTCATAGAATCTTGAGAGTTGGAAGGGACCTCAGTGGTCATCTAGTCCAACCTCCTGCAATTCAGGAATCTCAGCTAAAGCATCCATGACAGATGACAACCCAACCTCTGCTTTAAAATCTCCAAGGAAGGAGAGTCCACCATGCGTTGTGGGAGTCTGTTCCACTGCTGAACAGCTCTTAGTTTCAGAAAGTTTTTCCGGATGTTTAGTTGGATTCTCCTTTCTTGTAACTTGAAGCCATTGGTTCAAGTCCTACCCTCCAGAGCAGGAGAAAACAAGCATGCTCCCTCTTCTGTCTGACAGCCCTTAAGATATTTGAAGATGGCTATCATATCTCCTCTCACTCTCCTCTTCTCCAGGCTAAACATACCTAGCTCCTTCAAGCGCTCCTCATAAGGCTTGTCAGTTGCCCAAGAATCTACAGAGCGGCCTATGCTGAAAAGCAGACTCCTCCAGTAAGCAAATGTAAGAAGTGCTGGTTTTGTTTTTCAAATACCTTTCAACCAGCACCCATTTTGCCCTACACTGCACATCGTTCCTTAACCGACATGGTTGAACAGGTTGATGTGGAGAAAGAAGAGGGAACTCCCTTGGGAAATGGAGGATTCTTAAACTTAGCTGCCACCTTTCAAAAATAAGGTCTGCCACTTCTGCCACGGAACAAGAGGAAGCGGGGAGAGAAGAGGAGCATGAACGCTGATGCTGCCGTTCTTTTACACCCAGTACTTAAGAGCAGACACGCTACCCCATGGGTAGGCAACCTAAGGCCTGGGGACCAGATCCAGCCCAGTCGCCTTCAAAATCCAGCCCACAGACAGTCCAGGAATCAGTGTGTTTTTACATGAGTAGAATGTGTGCTTTTATTTAAAATGCATCTCTGGGTTATTTGTGGGGCATGGGAATTTGTTCATTATTTTTTTTCAAAATACAGTCCGGCCCCCCACAAGGTCTGGGGAACAGTGGACCGGCCCCCTGATGGAAAACTTTGCTGACCCCTGCGCTATCCTATCTACATTCATGCGGGAGCAAAGCCCACATAGCAGACGTGTTCAGGATTGGCACAGTCTGGGTCACTTTGGAATAATCTGCAACAGAATCCCACAATTCTCAGGCGCAAACCCCACTCTCTTCAACGGGGGCTTATTCTCAGGTGAATAGGTGCTAGGGTTGCAGCCTACAGTCTTCAGGCACCAAGTGGGTGGCCCTTTCCAGGGTGCCCCCCACCCAAGCGCTTGGGAATCAACTTCCGACTGGGGCAGGGGGAGGAGTTCCGACTTCTTAACAATATTCCCAGCACCAAGGTAGAAAGATTACAGAGCGCATGCGTTTTCTTTCCCCCACCCCCGCCCTCTTTACGCGTTGCCGATTGGCTGCGTAGTTTTCGATTCGTCCTATTGCCGCAGCTCAACGAGCCAACGTTACGACGTTCCTATATGTAGACCTCCGGTTCCCAATCGCAGCGTGGAGAGTCTGCCATACGCGGGGAAACGATAGCGGGGATTAGTGCAAGAACCGAAGAACGACACCCTGAACGTTAGAGGCTTCCTTGCTAGGGTAGGACTTTGGGAGAAACAGCTAAAGAGAGAGACTCACTCAGTGAGCAGCATTGCCTAGATAAGCATGATGATGGCCATTTTACTTTAAAGTCTGAATTTAAGGCTGCACCTCTTCTACTCTTGCTTCACATATGGAGGACGCGAGTAAGAACCGGAAGTGATAGTTACATGACACGCTTCGTTTTATTTTTACCTCTTTGGAAGCAAGAGGCCTTTCCTGCTTCCGAGGCGGAGGAGTCCTTTCTGCATGTGCGGCGGGGGAAGAGCCGCTTGCATTCTTTCCGCTGCTCGGGTTCAGTTCGCTGCTAGTGGCCAGAGAGGTGCTTTGGTTAACCTTCTTTGCAAGAGGGAAGAAGAGCCAGCCAGTTAACTGCGAGCTTTGTGCGGGGAGCTGTCAAGAGCTTTTTCTCCCTCCCATTTGTCTCTTAGGCAGAACTGGGGCTTGGCAGGGGGTTGGAGTAGATGACCCACAGGGTCCCTTCTACACAAACCCTCCCGCTTCCAGAGCCCTCTCGTTGGGTGTGCTTGTACCGAGGAGGGTGTCCCTAGTGTCCCTCTTTGCCTTTTGTCCTCAGGAAAGGGAGAATGGGAGAGAGGGACGCAAACATCCTGGGATCCTTCTGTGTCCTCTTTTTCTCTCTCTCCCCACCCCAAGTCCAAAGGGGCCACTGATTTCTTTGCTTGTAATTTTTATCGTATACTTTAGAGGAGGCATTATTTTGCTGAGCGTGTGCTCAGCATGCATGCCACTTTGCCACTTTAAAAAAGCCTCTCTGGGTGACTTACAAGGTAATTGAAACCATCAAGAGAACAAATAACATATTTTAAATTTCTGCACAGTTTTGGAACTAAACTAGCACAATAAAAACCCAGAGTTGGCCAATCTCAGGAATATGGCAGGGCCAGATAAGTCTTCAACATTTCTAAAAATTTCAGTGGCGTGGGACTATCTTGGGGGAGAATTATATAATTTATTATTATTATTATTATTATTATTATTATTATTATTATTATTATTAATATAAAGGCACCACCACAAAAAGGCAGGTCAGTCATGCCCCAATTGGTGATGGTGGAGGCACTGGCACCCAAAGTGTGTCTTCAGCTAATTATTCAGGGAGGGGGAAATAATGGAAGACAGTAATTCTTTATGCAGCATGCCAAAATGTACTTTATGCAAAAGCTCTCTTTGTATGATAACATCTTTTTGTGGGTGTGGATAAAGGCAAGGCAGGCAATGGAGCTTAAACTACCACCACTTTTGGGGACTGCCAGTCCCTGTTGAGAAGAACTATCAAGGTACCCCATGCCGGAAAATATTTTTCAGTGTAAAAACAACTAAATGAATACATAAAGAAAGCTCAAGAAAATGAGTTAAGACACTTGGTACAGAAGAGAGTGCAAACACTCCCAGAGTCTTTCCCGAATATGTGTGTTGTAATTTTGTTTGGTTTTAGCGCTTTGAGTTCCTGATAAAATACTATTGTCATATTCTACCCTTTCAGTATTCCAGCTCTTAGAGTCTTCCAATGTGTTAAGCCTTTTTGGCCTGTGTAACCCAAGGTGAATAGTTTACAAGGCCTCACTGCTCACCAAGAAGTAACCCCAGTAAGTTGTCTTGCGTTAATCTGGAATACAGATGGGAAGAGGCTGTTTCTGCAGGAATATTAAGACCGTGAATCCCATGAGTTACTGTGTATATTTGAGAATCAAGGCACGAGTATATATATTTCCAGAAAGAGTTTGAGTTGGTGTCCTGCTTTTATGCCCCTGAAATCAATTGTTCTGACCAATTCAAGGGAAAGAATGTTACTTTAATGGTTCATCAAGCATACCTAATAAGTGTCTGACTTTAAAAAATATTTCACAAGTTTTTCTTCCCTTTCTGTTCTTTGTCCTTAGATGACTGTTGTTAAAGTAGAAGGATAATACAAAATGGCAGAAGCAATTTTCCACCCCCCAAGAAGGAAGAGAAGAGTATATGAATCATATAATTCTCCGTTTCCTATTTCTTCCACCGGAGAGGGAATTTACGGAAGAGATTTCCAAATATGCCAGGCTGAAATTTTAAATAATAATGTAATTGTGAAGAATCCTGAAGATATAGAACATCTATATAGTATGGTATTCTTGACTTTTGTTTATCTGTCTAATGCATGACGCTTCTGACATTGAAAAGATTCACCTTGGTTGCCAACACAATGGATTTTTTAAAATGTAATTAATATTCCGAACCAAATAATTGTCAATCTAGTTAAAATACTGTGTATGTGTGAAGGTGTGAGGTGGGGAGGGGCAAATCAGTCAAATAATCACATGGGTCCTGTATTTCTATCTGGAATGGTTGAGAAGGCATCAACAGCAAAATAAGGTTTATATTCATGAGCACTATACTGTACTGGATTGTGTGTTTCATAGAAACTTGCTAGTGTGTGCTTCTCTTTTAAAGCCATCCCTGCTGGTGGCCCTCGATACAATTTGTGGGAATGAATTCAATAGCTTTTAAGCACTATATGCCTATTTATTTTGCCTGTCCTGAATCTTCCAACACTCAGCTTCATTGGATGTCCACAAGTTCCTGTTATGAGAGGAGGAGAAAACCTTTTCCTAATCCACTTTCTCCACACTACATAGAAGATAACTTGTCTTCAGCATCAGAGTAACTGCGCTCAGAGAGCTTGTGTTTATTGACTGACTTTCATATGCTGGAAGCTTTCTAGTTTAAAAAAGATATGACAGTGTGTGTGATCAATAATGCAAAGAATATCAAATGCACAACTGTGGAACTGTTGGTAACACAGATGTCTCATTCTTCTAGGGATTTTTTGGGAAAGGTATTCTTTCCAGAAGTCGGCCGGAATACAATATTTCAGATCCTACGTTGGTTGCTAAGTGGCAAGGTAAGCTAGTCTGAAACTGAATTAAAGGCATAAAGTGTGCATAATGAACTCTTTTGATTGGCTCAATTTTTGGTCCTTAAACCCTTAAGGCCCTGGAAAACAGCATTTGCAGACACAATATTGCAGCAAATGTTGTTTGGATTCCTCTTATGCAGAGAGGGTAGCCAGGAAGACAGATATATTTTTCTATGGTGTAGTGGTTAAGAGCGGTAGTCACGTAATCTGGGGAACCGGGTTCACGTCTCCGCTCCTCCACATGCAGCTGCTGGGTGACCTTGGGCCAGTCACACTTCTCTGAAGTCTCTCAGCCCCACTCACCTCACAGAGTGTTTGTTGTGGAGGAGGAAGGGAAAGGAGAATGTTAGCCACTTTGAGACTCCTTAAAGGGAGTGAAAGGCGGGATATCAAATCCAAACTCTTCCTCTTCTTCCTCTTCTTCTTAGTATGAATGCATTATTTGAAGCAAAATCCAAACTGTCAGTACAATGCTATCCGCCTTTCCACATAGATAGCTTGGGGAGGTGGGGGGAACAGGGGAGAAAAAATGGCCCATAGATGTCTCTCCATCACTTCCACTAGTGGAGATAAGCGCTGCTGATGGGGCAGGGAGCAAGGCTGTGCCACAAGGGCTACCCAAGTTCCACCCTAGTGAATGGAAAGCTACCAGGGCTAACAGCTTTAGATCCAAAATTGCATGGATTCCCTGAGGGGTCCCATTCTTTGTTCCCTTGTCTATGCCAGCCTGGAGCTGCCGCACAAAAAAAGGGGGAAATCTCCTTTCAGCCTTCTGCCCAGAAAGCAGCAGGACTTTGAACGTGGAGGTAGATCTGCTGATCCACTCCACTTTGCTGCTCCCAGCTGGGTTTTGGGTTGCCCTGTGTGTTGCGGAATCAATAGCTAACAATTCTGCTTTTATTGCAGATGTCGGGTTAAACATGCCGATAATCTCATCAAAAAAGTAAGTGTGGCTCCCCCCCCCTTTTTCCCCCTCCTGTGTCTGAAGCTTGAACTGCAGTTCCTTGGTACCAGGGAGGTCCGACTGGCACCTTCCTTATACACCTTTGGGTGCCAGGCGAAGATGTTCCCCTTTAACCAGGCCTTTGGCGGATTGACATCCGATACCCTTTTAAATCTTTTGTGGAAGGGAGGGGGCGTTATTGGTTTGTTTTTGTTCCTATTTTTGTTATGTACAGTGGTACCTCAGGTTAAGAACTTAATTCGTTCTGGAGGTCTGTTCTTAACCTGAAACTGTTCTTAACCTGAGGTACTACTTTAGCTAATGGGGCCTCCCGCTGCCGCCGGAGCACGATTTCTGTTCTCATCCTGAAGCAAAGTTCTTAACCCGAGGTTAGCGGAGTCTGTAACCTGAAGCGTCTGTAACCCGAGGTACCAATGTATTTTGGGTTTTCTATATTGTAATTTTGTGCTGTGAACTGCCCTGAGATCTATGGGCACAGGGCAGTATACAAACTTAATAATTATAATAATAATAGTGAAATTGAAGTTTGTTAGGGGTGGCTAATGTGGTGCTTGAGGGAGCACATGGGCCTGCAGGGGGCTTTTCTGGCACATGTAGGGGCCCCTCCCCCTGCTGAAATTAAGCGCAAAAGAATCATTATTGTGTAGCCCACAGAAAAGGTCTTGGTGTGTGCTTGGTTGCAGGACGTCTTATGTGGTGCTAAAAACAGTTTCTCCCATTTGCAAGTGTGTCCGCAGGCCTCGGAAAGATTGGCAACCCCTGTGTTTCCTTTTTTATTCCAGGTACCAGCGTCATGTAGAATGGGCTAAAAGCCTCATGCGGGAGCAAGGACTGGATGACTTCACAGTTGATGCAGCCATTCTGAATTATACGCAGCCCGTTAATCTGAGAGAAGTTGAGCAAAATAGTGAGGCTGAGGAGACCATCAAGATGGAGACGGCTGAGGATGAGTCAAAGCACGTAGTGACTTCTTCTGAAACAAATGGGGATAAAGTAGCTGGCCTGGAAGGTGGTCCATTTTTTGACCCACTAGCCGAGAATGACTCTAATGAATCAGATATAACAGGCTCTAAACCTTTAGCTAAAAGACACTTGGCAAAACTGTCTCCAGTCAGTGTGCATCACAGCTGCAAGCCAGAAGGTTGTATTAATCAAGACTATAATAATGAGTGTGTGTTAGTTCAAGAAGAAGAAGAAGAAGAAGAAGAAGAAGAATCAAATTTATGTCTGAAAAAAGAGGTAAGAAATCACACATAAGGTCACAAATTAGTCCATTGCTGTTTTTGGAGGGGCAACTTTTGTTAACAAATTATTAAAATAACATTTTGCCTTTTCAGTGACATATTTCTGACATAGGCAGTAGGTGTAATCATTTATCCCTTTCTGCTGAAAGAAATCACTCAGCTGATCTCCATCACTTGAAAGCCATTATGGCATTTATGCAGTAGTGACAGGTCAGTTTAACAAGTAAATTGTGAATCTTGGAATTCACACGGCACATTAGGACATGGGAGAAGATAAGCCAATGCCATCAAATGAGGTGTGCTAAGCAGAGAGAGAAAATTATTCAGGAGTGAATAGGCATGTCAGAAGGAGATTTTATGGGAGAAAAGGAATACGAAGTATCTTGCTGGCAGGCTCTTAGCTAGGTAAAAAGCTTAGAGTTGTGACTGCGTCTTTGTAACTTTGGTTTGCTACTTTTCTTGCAGTTAGTCAAAAAAGAAAGGTTAGTGTGCAGAAGGAATCCATTTAGGATCTTAGAATATTTGCAACTCAGTCTAGAAGAGGTAAGTTTGGAAGACTGTCATACTTAGTAATTTGCCAATGTAAATATATAACTTTGGTATTTGCATGGTTTTTGTTTTTAAGAAAGTGTGGATAAATTTTGGAAGAGGAAAAATTATAAATTCAGTCTTGCAGAATTCTCACATGATTGGCCTTTCCAGGTGCATTTGTACTACTGGTCACTAGAGCAGCCACATGATATTGCCCACCACTTGCTTCCAGTTGGATTCATATTGAATATGGCTCATAATTCTGATAAACTGTGATAGCTGCTATGGCTGTTGCAGGTCCTTTTTGACTCCTCCACAGTCCCAGGCATTCCTTGATGGTCCTTAGGACGTCACTGCCCAAGTCCCTCCTCACTTCGCAAATGATCATTTGTACCTCTCCTTTCATTTTGGAAAACTTATTCCCTGCCAAATCCCCTCCCTTTCTTCAGCAGTCCACTCCTCTTACCTAGCACTAACGTACACACTTGCTGGGGGTGATTTTTCTTTCTTTTAAGGACTGCTTCCATCCCAAGGCTAAGCTCTTTTCCCTTCTGTTGCTAGAATTGACAACACGAAGAATGAAAGTCATATTCTAGTGAAGGGTTTTCCCTCTCTCAAAAGATCCTGAATAATCTTGTTGCTCTTGCTCAGTTCCTGGAATTTACTTAGAATAATCTTTTGAAGGATTGTGCTCATTGGGTAGATGGACTGCAGCAAAATCTTCTGTTTGTCTGCTCAGAAGCAATCATGTAAATGATAGCAACCTTGGATGTAAATGGGAGGGCTTTTATTATTATTATTTGAGGATTCAGCAGTCCTGTTTGTACTGATGAGAACTTAGCTCCTATTATTTGATGAAAAGTATGATAGTGTGAGCAAATGCATGGTTTGACTTTTCCCACTTCCCTTTCCACCCCCCTACCCTTGCTATGCAAAACATGTCGGTGCCAGTACTCTGTAATAATGTATATAACATACACAAAATAATTCTAACTACTGTGATTTTTTTTAGGCCTTTTTCTTGGTCTATGCTCTAGGATGTTTAAGTATTTATTACAATGAGGTAAGATGGTGCCTTTAGTCAATACAATACAAATCTTTATTACGGTCATAGACCAGCATAAAAGGGTGGGATACAGTCATTTGAAATCGGAAAAGCATTTTGGAAAGCTAAAAGGTATTAAAAGAGAAGGTTGATATAAAAGTCTATAAGAATTTAAAAGAAGCTAAAAGAAGGGATAGGAGGATTGGACGGGTGTGGAAGAGCGTAAAAGGCTGATTTATAAAAGACTTTAACTATTAATTCATGGAGCACTCCGATACGTTCCTTAAATCTGGTTTGTGGCACAGGTCATCCTCCGATGAATTTTGAGCACTGCTGTGCAGAATCTAGCAACATTGTGTGTTGTAGCAGGATTGGTATCTGAGAGCAGCAGGGAGGTATAGAATTGCCCTATGCGCCCTGGGTACTTATGAAGTAGTGGGGAAATCAGGCTAATAGGAATGTCTCTGTAATACAGGCACTAGAGAAGGACATGCTCCACCGTTTCTATTTGTCCCGAGTCACAGGGACATTGTCTCCCAGGTAGTTAATCTTCCTGTATCGACCTTCAGTGACAGCATGACATCGAGCCAGGGTAAAAGCCCTTCGGTATTTAGGGACTTCAAGTTAACCAGGGCTATCGACTGTCTGGCTCCGAAGCGCCCTCTCCGATTGCATGGAGCCTGGACAGCCCCGTGGTTTTCTTCGGAGCTGAGGGCGATGAAACAATCGCTGAGACGGCTAGAGCGTCGGTGGCAGAAAACTCACTCCGAATCTGACCGGACACAGGTTAGAGCTCAACGTCGAGCCTACCAAGTGGCGATAGCGACGGCGAAGAAGACTTTCTTCACCGCCTCTATTGCATCTGCAGAAAATAGTAGCAGGAGACTCTTTCAGGTGGTCCGCAATTTAACGGAACCACCTTTACCACCGGGGCCTTGTAAAGACCCCAAGATCTCCTGCAACGATTTTGCAAAGTTTTTTGCAGATAAAATCACTCATATTCGGAAGGAGGTAGACACCACCGTGGGAGCAGGGCTGGGGCGGGAGAGTGCTGGAGCTCTGTCTGGTCAAGTTGCATGGAATCAATTTCAATCCGTTACCCCCGAGGATGTGGACAGGCTGCTTGGACGCGTGAAACCAACCACCTGTCTCCTTGATCCTTGCCCATCCTGGCTAATAAAAGCAAGCCGGGAAGGGTTGGGCGATGGGCTCTGCGGGGTGGTGAATGCTTCCCTCTGTGAGGGAACATTCCCAGATCCGCTGAAAGAGGCGGTCATTAAACCGCTTCTTAAAAAACCATCTTTAGACCCGGCCAGTATGGCCAACTATCGCCCAGTCTCAAATCTTCCATTCTTGGGCAAGGTGATTGAGCGTGTGGTTGCTGAACAACTCCAGGCACACCTGGAGGATGCGGACCATTTGGATCCCTTCCAATCAGGGTTCAGGCCTCATCATGGGACTGAAACTGCCTTGGTCGCACTGGTTGATGATCTCCGGCGAGCTAGGGACAAAGGTGAGAGTTGTTTCCTGGTTCTGCTGGATCTCTCAGCGGCCTTTGATACCATCGACCATAGCATCCTTCTGGACCGTCTAGAGGGGCTAGGAGCTGGGGGCACTGTTATACAGTGGTTTCGCTCCTTCCTCCTGGGCCGTGTTCAGAAAGTGGTGGTGGGGGATGAGTGTTCAGACCCTTGGGCCCTCACTTGTGGGGTGCCTCAGGGTTCCGTCCTCTCCCCCATGCTTTTTAACATCTATATGAAGCCGCTGGGAGAGATCATCAGGGGGTTTGGACTGGGTGTCCATCAATATGCAGATGATACCCAGCTCTACCTTTCTTTCAAATCAGAACCAGTGAAGGCGGTGAAGGTCCTGTGTGAGTGCCTGGAGGCGGTTGGAGGATGGATGGCGGCTAATGGATTGAAGTTGAATCCTGACAAGACAGAAGTACTGTTTTTGGGGGACAGGGGGCGGGCTGGTGTGGAGGACTCCCTGGTCCTGAATAGGGTAACTGTGCCCCTGAAGGACCTTTTGCCCCTGTTGACCTTTAAAGCCCTAAACGGCTTCGGCCCAGTATACCTGAAGGAGCGTCTCCACCCCCATCGTTCTGCCCGGACACTGAGGTCCAGCGCCGAGGGCCTTCTGGCGGTTCCCTCATTGCGAGAAGCGAAGCTACAGGGAACCAGGCAGAGGGCCTTTTCGGTGGTGGCGCCCGCCCTGTGGAATGCCCTCCCATCGGATGTCAAGGTGATGGACAACTACCTGACATTCAGAAGACATCTTAAGGCAGCCCTATTCAGGGAAGCTTTTAATGTATGATATTTTAGTGTTTTTTGGTTTCTGTGGAAGCCGCCCAGAGTGGCTGGGGAAACCCAGCCAGATGGGCGGGGTACAAATAATAAATTATTATTATTATTATTATTATTATTATTATTATTATTATTATTATTATTATTAGTTAGATGTTCCATAGGGGAGACAAAGTACCTGGTGGATTCCTTGGCAGTAAACATTGGGAGTCCTGGCGAGATCCAATTGGTGGCTAGATCCAATTGGGTGCCTTTAGTCTGTAGTAGTAAGCTGTGTGTGAGTTAACCTGTTGCGTGTGTTGCTTGTTACCATAAAACAACAAACACTTTGTAATAGTTTCCAAGGCAACTTGCACCATGGGTAATTTTTCCTTCTCATATACTCTTATGTTCTCTGCATAAACGTAGACAGTCTTTGGTTACAATTCTGCATTAGTTGCGTATGGCCTTTGAACTCTGTGGGTTTTAATTCCCTGTGAACATGCATAGCATTGGATTGTAAGTTCCATTCATTTTAGGGGGCTTAAATGGGTATAACAGAGCTCAGGATTTTGTATAATGCTATGAGAATAAAGCTTTATCCTAAACTTTTTCTGCATCGTGTAGTTGAGTATACCGTTTGGTGTTCCATTTCTGACTGCTGAGTTCCCTAGACTAGATGCCCTGGAACCTATTTTTAATAGCTTTAGCTACACCGCAGTTCAAAAGCTAGATGGCATTTATGCTTAGACTTGCATGACAAACTTGACATTTGGCTTCTGTCCTCTTTGTGCCTTCTCCCAACTTGAATAAAAGATAAAATACGCTGCTCTAGAAGTGGCTAAGATTGTTGACTTAGCTGCCAATAATAGTAGGTTGCTTTTGTACACTGTAATTATAGGAAAGCATCTGGTTGTGTTTTTAGGCACCTTTATCTATTCTGAAGCTATGGGAAGTTTTTAGCGAAGCACAACCCAAATTTAAGGCTACATACATGGCATATCACTACTTCCGTAGTAAAGGATGGGTCCCTAAAGTTGGCCTGAAATATGGGACTGACCTCTGTGAGTATTTTCCTTTCATTGATTATAGTTTGCAGTAGAGGCTGGTGCACACACTGCGGATCCAGTCCTTTTTATGTGGTGATGCACTGTCCCCTCCCATTTCCACAAGGACAGGTTTTCCAACTCATGGCCTGCAAGCACAGGCCATAAGTAGGGGATGGTGCAGTCAATTCCCAGGTAAGACCTGGGGACCAATTTTGACCTGCATGCGTTTGATGTTAGACATGCAGGCTAGAATTCATCTGTGCCATCCTCATAGTGATGGGCAGAAGCAAGAAAGTGTGCTGGAAAGAGGGGTGGGCAGGTACTTTTGCATTCCCCCTCCACATGATGACTAGATTGCTATCACCCAGACCGACCCATAGATAGCCTTTGTGATATCGTTTTCCCCGTTACTTGATAACAAAAACCACTGGACCAAATATGGTTAGTGCAGATTGCAGAACGTAAGAGAGGCCACACACTGGAACTGTGTGATGAAATGGATATTGCAATGATGAAAGCTGGTGGAGCTTTGTGGGGTGGGGGATTGGCTCAGCTAATCGTCTCACAGTGCAGAAAGCCTGCTCCCCAACTTAAATAGGCTATTGCTCATTGTCTGGTTTGTTTGTGCAGATGTGCTGCCCATTCATTTGACTGTAGCTTCCTTGAATCTTGAGCGCTAATGTCTTGGTGTTCCCATTCTCTGTTGCCTCGTTTGAATAATAGATGTGCACACAGCAGTATTTTTTGAAAGAAATGTTTAATTGATGGCCTGCTGTCATCTGTAGGAGGGAAAAGCTTTTTACCATAGGCAAAAACGAGTCTGGTAATCTCCTGGGGGTGTTTATTGTCTTGTGGAGCACATTTAATATACAGAGCTCTTTACAGTCTTTCCTCAGTTCATCTCTTCCAGTTGTCCTTCAGGCCTATGAGCATGGGGAGTGAGACCCTAGCCATTTACCTGGGCAAGTCCTGGTGGGGATTTACCTCCCATAACCTACTCTCACCCCCTCCTTTCTAAGAGGAACAGACCCAGCAAGGTATTGGCTTGCCTGAGCATGCAAGAAGATTAATTACATCACTGTCCCTCTCTGAACGCAAATGATGATAAAAGAATGCAACATTTTAAGCAATTAGTTTTCCCAATAAAAGAATGTTTCACTTCTCTTTTAGTCTGGGGGACCAACTTGCTGTTAATTACTATGGTAATCCCTTGGCAGCATCAACTGTGCTGCATTAGTTACTGCTCCAGATTCCTCTTGGTCCGCATTCAGTCTTTTGAGTGGAGCCAGTATGCTTTGGTTCCCAGGACCATTGGCAGCTCTCTTGAGTAAATTGCTCTGCACATTACGTCCCCAAATGCTGTGCATGCAGCTGTGACCTCCTCTGCATGTGTTTTCCCAGACTGAGAACCTCATCTAGGAGCAGGTGCAACCTTGGTAAGATTGTTGGCAAGCAAGTGAGCAGCCGGAGGCTGGATTTAACCCATCTCTCTTGGAATAGATCACTCTGTGGCTGTTTTTAGATCCTTATGTGTTATGTTTGCTAGTTGACTTGGAGTGACATGAGTGGGGTTTTTCCCCCTGAAGGTGGCACTGTACAAGTAGTTAAAATATCTTTATTCCCAGTTACCTGATTAGGATTTTTATTTATTGTGAGCAGCTTCAGCTCCCAACTGCGGTTAGAATAAAAGCAAACAACCCTGATCCTATTATATTATGGTTTAGATTTTCAAAGCTGAGTAATGGGAAAGCCACGTGTCCTACATTAATATGATTCAAAATGAAGAAAGCATGATTATTTCTAGTAAGTGCTTGTTTTGTTTCTTTTCTTCCCATTGCAGTGTTGTATCGAAAAGGTCCTCCTTTTTACCATGCCAGGTATAGCATTCAGATTTGGATATTACAGACAGACAGATATGCTTAAGTGTTATGCTTAATTCTTGCATCATTAGCACTGAAGGAAACATGATTGCATTGGGAAGGGACAGGAGATTGACATTTTTAATAAGTACTCTGGGGTACAAAGCAAGTTTGAGTACAAGTTTTCCTTAGTGGACTCATAAGATATCTAACAGAGTGACTCTGGAAAGCAGCTTTGAGTTTGGGTAACTGGATGGAGGGCTAGACAAAATAGCCTGCAAGGTGGCTGTATCTTTTGCTAAATGGTACACTTTAAAAGTATGAGAAACGCACTTGTTGCTCTTTTTTTCCACTCTGCTAAAGTGAAGCTTCAGCTCTTAAGTAAATTTTAGCTGAGGACTGTACCTAGTTTTTAAATGCCAGTTTCACCCCATCATCCTAAAAAAGTTTCACTTTGCTTTGTCTTCCAGTTACTCTGTCATTGTGGAATTAGTTAACAGTGACTTTGAAGGGTCACCACACAGACCTTTCAGCTGGAAGTCTTTGTCTGGGTTGAACAGGACTACAGCAAATGTTTCCAAGGTAACATAGACTCAGCTAAGCGTTTCAAAGCTACAAGGAAAAGCATTGTGGAGCAAAGGAAAGGTGCTACAGTGGGGGCACAAAAAGAGATAATGTGAAGTTGTCAATTATAGCCATAAATAAGATAAATGAGATACTGATCAATTGATTTGATTGATCCTCCATGTGTGTGACCTATCCTGGGTTCAGCTGTGTTTCTTAGTGTCACCGAAGCCGCTTCAAGTATAGTTGTACCTTGGAAGTTGAAAGGAATCGGTTCTGGAAGTCCGTTTGACTACCAAAACGTTTGGAAACCAAACGTTTGGAAGCTCCTGCAGCCAATCAGACGCCGCGGAAGCCCCGCCAGACGTTCAGTTTCCAAAAATAGTTCACAAACCGGAACAGTCACTTCCAGGTTTGCAGCGTTTGGGAGCCAAAACATTTGAGAACTAAGCTGTTCAAAAACCAAGGTATGACCGTATTTGCATGGGGAACTCTTACATTCTGGGCCATCTGCACCTTTTCTTATTCAGTGCTAGCCACTGATAAGAGACAGTTCAGAGAACTTCCCAAGTTTCAGGGAAGAGAGAAGAAACGCCCAATTCGAGTAATCAGGGTGCCTTAAGCCCTATGTGCACTTATCTCAAAGTAAGGCCCAAAAAACATAATGGGACTTATTTCCAAGTAGAGAGGTGGAAGTAAGATTGCAGGGTTAGTGTACATACATGCTGAATTTCAAATTTCTAGCTTACGGGGAAGTACTTTAAATATTTCAAGTCAAGCACATTCAAATTTCCATTTGAACACTTATGTAGTAGCTGGGATGCGTTGGAATACTTGCTTATCAGTTCTCAACTTTTTACCTGAAACCTTCCACATTTTAGTAACCTATCTAAAACACACTTAGTTTATTTTATTTTGTCCTACACAGCATTCTTTAAATTGGCATAACCCCCATTATACACACTGGGAAGGGTACTTTTCTGGAAACACGCAACAGAGTAATAAGAACTGTAGATAAAGTACTTATGCCTAGTACTTCTGATTAGAGTTGCACATACCTACACACACAGACCGGTCTCTCATCGCTGCAATTTCTTGTGAAATTTCACTTCACAAACTCGAGTTTGAGGCTCTTTGGAGCTTCCCCCAATACAGCAAGAAGAATTGCCGTAGGTAGGAATACAAATTGTGTCCACTGAAGCTTTCCACAAAGGAACCCTGGTCTTAGAATCGGGGAGCAAGCGAGTGACCTGTACATAGCCATCCAATTGCAGACCACACCCAATGTGATTGTGGTTGGATGACAATTTGAACCCAGATCTCCTTGATCCACATTCAGCGTTATATTCATTGAAGCACATTTTGCCTTACTACCACTACAGATGTAAAGAGCAAATCTTACACTACATGAATTTCGTACATTTTAATGGATTTTTTTTTAACCACCAGGAACTCATGTTCTGCTATTTGATTCGGCCACCTGATATGACTGCAAAAGAAATGTTGTCACCAGAATGTCTCAAAAGAATTAAAGTTCAGGTATGCAAGTCCTGCTCTGATTTGTTTTCTGAAGTCACTGACTGCCTTAAGGTATCCAGTTCTCTGGATAGAATGTAGACCATATTTTAATAATTTATTTTGTAATATTTGAACCTTTCCTAATTCAGTATATATATGTAGTAACTTGAGCTGGGTATACCACACATGGCAATCTGATTTGAGAACCTAGGGTTAATATCTGGGAATGCAGTAAAAATATTTTTGCCTGTGCCTGAATTGTTAGAGTAATTGTTGAGCAATTGATTATTCGAGCTAATTTATATATCTCAAAAGAGCAGAATGAGATACATCATTTGCCTAACTTATGAGGCTCCTTCCTATAGATGTTACAGGAGCAATGAGGCATCTAGTTACATTGATATGCTTTCTATGCCATTTCAGTAGCAGGCAAATTACTCTTGAAAAAGTAGTAATAAGAAGTAATGCTCTAGTGTGGTCAGAATCCTAGAAAACAGTACAACATAATGCCTAAGATTTGAAGTTTCTAATCCGACACTCCCAAAGGAACTTCGGGCACCTGGATCTTGAACATCAGCCCGCTATGCCACATAATACACCTCTTTCACTGATATGGGAAAGACAGGCGAAACACCAAAATCATATTGTACATGGCTCAGGTCTTGGCATACTGAAAACAGAAGGTGTGCTGACGTAGAATCATAGAAATGCAGAGTTAGGAGGGATCCCAAGTGTCCTCTACTCCAAACAGCTGCAATGCAGGAATCTCCATGACTGATAGCCATCCAGCCCCTGCTTAACAACCACCCGTGAGGCCACCACCTTCCGAGGAAGTCAGTTCCACTATGGAACAGCTCTCACCGCCACAATGTCTTCCTGGTATTTAGTCAGAATCTCCTTTCTTGAGTTAGGGTTAGAAATGTGTCAGAACAAGAGAGACCAAAGTTATTTGTTTTTCCATTGGTTGTGTGTGATTGAGGGATAAGGACAAACAAGGTGAATGGGACTGGGGGTGCTACTGTGGTGGACATGCATGTACGTTGATGAGCTGCTGCCTTATCCCAGTGGGAAGCCCAAAGGGCACTTCTGCTACAGTTAAATCATACTGGGTTAACTAGGGACAAGAACAGTGAACAAACTTTTTTTTTCCATTTATACCTTTTTAGTCGTCAATAATCAATGACTTTTTTTAGGAATTGATTCTAAACCGTTGGGTCTCATCCCATGAGCGCAGTGAACAAGAAGAGCTGTGATAAAATGGATTGCGGAAACATGACAACAAAGTAAATAAAATGTCAAATGTTTACTCTTGTAGAGCTGTCTGTGCATGTTGTATTACACACACACACACACACACACACACACACACACAGTTTTTGTTTTGTTTTTAAATTAAAACCTAGATGGATACTGACAGATATTCTCTGAACCCCGAAATGTATTTTTTGTAGTTAAGTTTTTACCTCAATATTCAGTACATTTTATTTTATTGCTATGGCTAGTGGCTGATGCAAATAAGATTCTTCTTCTTCTGAATCTATTTTGTCCATGGAGAACGTTAAATTTGTGTTCTTGGTCCACCTTGTCTTGATATTTCTGTGAACTTTAGCCATTCTGCTACAGGTAATTAACCAAACTTTAGCTCAGGGATAGGAAAGTTATAGCTCTCCAGAGGTTGCTGGACTACAGCTGACTATTGGCCATGGTGTTGGGGACCAGCAATATGTGTAGAGCTACAGCTGCTCCACCCCTGCCTTAACTCCTGGTACATAGTTATAATTACTTTGGAAGCAAGAGGTGTTTGTAGAATGCAGATCAATAATGTTGAGAACGGCTTAGAGGAATGCCTGTTTACTCAGAGGTAAATCCCAGTGAGTTCAGTGGGGCTTACTCCACACAGGACTGTAGCACGAATAAAGCCGTGTTTGTTTCGAATCAGAAACACACCTAGGATGTTTTCAGTTTTCTACCTACCATTCTTTGTAAACTAACATTGCTATAGAGTAAACGTGCAAATGAAAGGAAGCCTTTTCTGTTAAGTTAATGATTTTGAAGGTTACTTGCAATATGCAAAAAAAAAAAATCAGAACATGCAAGAATGCAGATAATGTCTTTATTTTATTTCATTCTTCCAAATGTCATTGTTTAGAAAAGTAGAAGTTTATTGGGACAGCCTCAAGGTTCCATAGTCTTATGGATACTTGAGATTAATCCTCAATCTCTGTGGGACCGCCTTCTGAGTAAACGTGCAGCATGATTTAATACATGTGTTGCAGTCCCAGCTTCATGTTTTCTTGTGAGATGATAGGAACAAGAAATATAAGTGCCTTAACATAAGGATTTTACTTCCATTGCTATACAGTTCCCTCATTATAAATTCAAATGGCAGTGTCCTCCTGAGCAGGCAGGTCAACCGCATAGAAGCCATTTTTGCATATTTCCTTGTAGATGGTGATATACTTGGAAGCTTTCCTTGTTCGTGGAATCACAAATCTCTCTGTAAATTCACTTTTATTCATTTGCTGCTTCTTTTGTGCGCTAAGCACACAGTTAATAAATGTTAGTGCATAGGTGTAACAGTTATGGAGATGTTCTTCATACCTATTAAAGGGAGAACCAGAAATGAGCATAAGAAACCAATGTGATACATAACTATTAAACATTTTATTAGCTTATGATGATGGTGCAGGCCGGCCATTATGCCAGAGCAATCCTTGACCAATGGAAACATGCACCAGCAGAACATCATTTATGGAAGGATTTTTTAAACGATGGAACTTGGGGATGTGGTGGAGCAAAGCCACCATTGGGTAGTGTCTTATGTTTGCTAAGATTAGTCACATTCATTCTGTCTATACAAAGTTACACATGGAAATGATGGAAAGACGCAGATGCTAATATCACCTCCCCCCCCCCACCTAGACAAAACTTTCATGTCATATGTGCCATGTGAGTTACATCACACTGCCCTCATATTTTTTTAAAAAACAACAACAACTACACAAGTGGAAACTTCTGCCTTCTATTTAAAGTTCTAACTTTCAGTATGAGGCTTAATTTTCCTTCAGTTATATTTGGGTCACCCATAAATTTATCTTGGATGCAGTTCTTACCACCTTTACATTTTTCTCTTCTTGGAAAGCTGAATTTAGCAATAGCATTTAATCTCTTTTTGCATATTGCCGTGTGCCCGAGATTCTACTTGTCCTGTGATTCTCCAGTGGGTAACAAAACATGCATATAAGGCATATGGAGCTGTAAGGATGTGGTTTGCATATGCTAACTGAAGTGTAACTGAGGAACTCTGTAGTCAGGTTAACTTTGCAATGTGTTCCTCATTATTATTAGAACAGTGCTGATTCATTAAAATTAGTCAAAATACAAAAAAAAAAGCCAGGGAATGTCATCCTTGTATGATTTTTTTTTTTTTTTTGGTAAGTTTCTCACTTTGAAAACCTATTTCTCTAAAATTCAAAGTATGTATTGAGCTAATTTTTATGAGATCCAAGTTTAGGTTTCTTAAAAGGATGGAGTGGCTCTGAGTGCTTTTGCAGCCTATTCTTAGGCGACGCACTACTGGGTGGGCTTGGCTTAAAACAAAAACAGATGATGGCCTCAACCGCAAATTTTATGACTGCCTGTTTAGGATCCAGAACAAAATGGTTTTTTAAAAATAAAAAAATAAGATTTATGTCTTTCTTTCCTTGCCGAACTGCAGTAAAATTACAAATCTCATGGTAGACACATACTCTCACCACCAGCATTTCTTATGTCACCCACTCTTAGCAAAAAGAGTGCTGTAATTTTCAGAGTAGTGTCTTTGCCTGTAACTTTTCCATAGCTTGGGGATGCCAATGAGTCCCTTCTTGGATTACTTGAAACCTGCACACAGCTCTTGTTCAATTAAAGTAAGAGAGAATATAGTCTACGTTTACATTAATTTTTTCAAAATTCCAGAACTTGTAAGTGATCATCAGGTCTTTAACATTTGTTGGCCCTTTTTGGTACTTGTAATCATCACTGCATATATTATGCTGGGTCGCAGAAAAATAGCTTGACTAAAGCCTTTATTGGAATGACGTTCCTATCGCTAGAAGTACTTGAAAAGCAAACATAATATGTTTTGTTTTCCACACTGAAACCATAGGTTGTACTCGAGGGACTATTTGGAATGTACTTCAGGAGAAATCAATCCTAATAATCATTGGATCAGTGAATATGGACACTGAAATGTTGTTAAGGCTTAGATTAGCCTTCTGGTACTCTCTGGAAATTTTGGACTACAACTCCTATCATTTCTGACAATTGCCTATGCTGACTGCGGCTGATGGGAGTGGTGGTTTAATGCAGCTGGAGAGCACCTGATTGAGAGAGGCTGACATAAATAATGAAAGCAGCAAAACCTGCCTGTATTCAATTTTGGTTTTGTTTGTTCATCTTCCAACAGAAGTGCAATTCTGTACATGCTTACATCCCGTTCCCTCTTGATCAGTGTATCAAACGGTCGTATACATTCCAATCAATTCCTGTTCCTTATGAAACACATCTGACAACTTTGAACAGAAGTTAAAGCCAGCAACAATATATTTGATTGCACAGATGAGCGTTAACTGAGAATAGGATGGAGTCCAGTGATAATTTATTCTGCAAAACCATAACACTACAAAGTTACATGGAACTGCTTGCAATGTCTTGAGTCACCTCTCCCTTCTAGTATTGTTCATACAATACATACTATCAGAATCTCTCAATTAAACCCAAAATATACAGAAATGGTTAAAGAAGGTTAATGGAGAATGAGGCCTCAGAGTAATTTTGTCTAAAACCATTTCTCCAAATGACTACATCAGATCCTTCTCTGAGTTACCACCTAGGCAGAGTTCCAAAACAAAGGATGTCTAGTTTAGCTGCCTTTGAACATAGTCACATTTGCCTGTTGAGCTTCTTACCTGTGTGGAAGCCAGATTTCTGCTGCAGAGAATTGTTCTAGGTATGTATCCCATTGGTTAAGCAGGCCATACATGTCAGGCTGGACTAGATGAACACTTACACATTGTTCCCATCCATGCTCAGCTATGTTAACTCCAGTTTCATTGTAATTATACACTAAACCTAAATACACAGCAACAGGACAAATCAGAAATGCAAAATGCAAGGATTAGTTATGACATGTTGACCAATAGTATAATTCATTACATTCTGTTAATTGCTGTTACTTGCAACATTCCAATTTCTTTTACAGGCTCATCTGAACAGTAGTTCTAAAAATGTTGGTTATATGAACCCTGAGTATGTAGTCCTATGAATGTCAATGTAATGGCATAATTAATTACCTAAATTGTGTAATTTTGCCACAGCAAAAAGCAAAACAAGTAACATTTTTGGCAGAAGACAAATGGTGGTGTAATGGAAGCAGTGCCGCATAAAACCAATACAAGTGGAACAAAAATTTATGCCTTCTTATGTACATCCCTAGGCCCAACTGAAAAGAGAAAAGAGCTCTAGCTACAGGCAATCACATATGCAAACTTTCCCCAGGAAAAATGGTTATGTAGACTTAGCAAAAAGGGGATTGGTGGTAGAAGGGTTGCAGTTCACATACTGTAAAGAGCCTGAAATCTTGGAAAATGAAGAGAAATCAAGGGCCAGAATGCCAGGAGGTTGAAGGGGGAGACATTGTAGGCAATAGGCAAAGGATGAGCAACCTGAGAGAAGGAAATGAGTCCAAAGACATTTATGTTTCACATAGAGAATCTTAATTTAGAAAGTGAATTACAAATGTCTCTTACCACTAGTATTGGTTATTCCAACATGGAGATCAGAACTTCCATCATACCCTCTGAAAGAAGACATTTAATATCTTTTCATGTTAGAAAACAATCCAGTTATTGGGGAGGGAAATGCTATATTTTTGCAATATAGAGAAATGTCCTGTTCCCTCTCTCTGCCCTGAAAAGACTGACTACAATCTTATCAAATGTAATTACTGTTCCATTTAATTAATTAAACTTCTAAATGAGTAAAAGGCTGCCTCAATCTGGCAGCAAATTATACATGATATACATACAAAAAAGCACTTATATAAACTGCAGGCGGTTAGCACCATATTAGAAGAGGTATCAACAACAATAACGAGTTTATTTCGGGAATTACCGTATTTTTCGCCCTATAGGACGCACTTTTCCCCCTCCAAAAATGAAGGGGAAATCTGGGGGCGTCCTATGGGGCAAATGCAGGCTTTCGCTGAAGCTTGGAGAGCGAGAGGGGTCGGTGCGCACCGACCCCTCTTGCTCTCCAGGCTTCAGGAAGACATCCGCAGCCTAGGCAGCCCTGCGGGAGTTCCTGCAGGGCTGTCTAGGCTGCGGATAGCAGCCTGCTTCCCGGAGCGTTGGGCGCCCTGAAAGCAGAGTACCCGGCACTTCAGGAACACCTCCACAGCCTACGCAGCGGATAGCAGCCTCCCGCCCGACGGGCGGGGCGCCCTGAAGCAGAGCGCCCCTCACGCCAGGCAGACATCGGCCAGCCCCACAAGTTCGGGGGGTAGCAGGGAGGCGCAGCGCCGCCATCCCGCTGTTCCTCGACCTGGTTCGGTTTCCCCGACCTGCTTTTGGGGGGGAAATAAAGGGGGAAATTTTTTCCTTTATTCCCCCCCCCAAAAAAACTAGGTGCGTCCTATGGGACGAAAAATACGGTATTTTCATCCTGATGCAAATGCTATTGATACATTACTTAGCTAAAACTCATGCAATTACCGGTAATTGATCAATACTTTTCATCAGGTTGTACCCCACGTTCTGCAGATTTTATAATTCCTCTAAACCAAGCACGGGGAACCTTTAAGCTCCCCATTGTTCCTTTGCAGCTATGTGGGTACCTGTCCCATGGCACCACATATGACCACAGATGTGGGATAGTTGGGTGTGGTTTGCAAGGAATGGCCTCATATATTGAAGCCGGACTCCCGTTGGCCCAAATCTGCCCTGAAGCACAAGAGGTTGCCTACCCTTGCTCTAAATCAGTGTTTCCCAAACTCTGGTCTCTAGCTGTTTTGGGACTACAGTTCCCATCATCCCAGACCACTGGTCCTGCTAGCTAGAGATGATGGGAGTTGTAGTTCAAAAACAGCTGGAGACCTAAGATTGAGAAACGCTGCTCTAAACTGATTGTGGGATTTGTAACTCTATAAAGGTGGTGTGGTGTTGTTGTTGTTTGTTTTCATTTCTATACCACTTTATAAGAAAAAATCTCAAAGCCGTTTACTAAGTTAGACCTCCTGACCTGTCAATTTGGTTTCAAAACAAATTTTGACTCACTTTAGTAAATTATGCAGAATTTACTCATTTCTACACCAGAGCTTAGAATAAGACCACATGGTTTGTCTGCAGAAGGTGCCATATTTATTTCATTTTTAAAGTTTTACAAACCATTTAATCCAAGAACTCTCTAAGCAGTGTACATAATAAAATTGTACCGAAATCCACTATGAAGAAACATACACGAAATAATAATATATTAAGACACAGATGAAAACCATAGAACTTCTAAAACAAATATAGGTAACTAAATCATAGGTCCGGGTAGGCTTGCTAAAATAAAAACTTTTTCAGTGCATGTCTGAAATATAGTGAGGGTGCTGCCAAACTAAATGATCAACTCCTTGCAAAGGCAGAGCAGACATTATATGGCACTTGTAAAAGTGCAAGTTCCCCAGATCAAAGCAGTCAAATTGGCACATGTAGGGCAAGGCAATCCCTTAAGTAAACTGGTCCCAAGCTGCTAAGGCCTTGAATGGCAGAACCTTGAATGTGGCCCAGTGACAAACTGACAACCAATACAGATGTTTGAGCAATGGTACCATCATGCTGGCAAAATCTCACTCCTATCAGTCATCATGCTGCAGCATTCTGCACTGCACACTGCTCACTCCTTGGCACCTCTAATCCTGCTGCCACATTGCAAGGATGAGAGAGAATTTAGCCCTAGATCTTGGGAAAACATTGCTACCCATAAGTGGACTGCGGCAGATGGACTGATCTAATCCATCGTAAGGTAGCTTTCATATGTCTTCTTTCTGAGCACACAAGCAAAATGAACATAAATATTAAACATAGCATTGTTGAGCAGAAAATCCTACCTCAGAAAGGTTCCTGTAGTAGGTTTAAGTAAAAAAGAACATCTTTCTCTGTGCCCATTAACAAATGGGCTGGGGATAGTGACAGGGGCTTCTTCCAGTTTCCTGTAGAACAGGCTCTGCCCACACAGGGGACAATGCTTGGGCACAAAGGAACCAAAGATGTCTCTCTTACAGTGGCTGATTTTGATTAAGCCTCTCTCCGAGTCCAAAGGCTGCATGATTTCTGCCTCCTCCTTGTGCAAATGCAGCTGGGCTTCTACCTGGCACAGGCTTATGGGTGAAAGGCAGAGCTTAACTACTGAAATGGGCATGGGAAAGTGGGTGGGGTTTATTAGCTGTGCAGGTGAGACTGACAGATCAGAGAGCCAATTACTCCTCTAAGAGAAGGAAGCAGAGAAGGGGGCAGGGAGGGAGGGTTTGCAGGTGGACATTCCCTTAAAGAGCCAGTATTTGTTTTTTCACATCATGAGGAGGTTATTCTGCTGTAGATTCACACAGTATGGTAGCTGTAATTTGTCCACTCACGTGGTCAATATTAGCTCAGTTCCTGCTAGTGGCTAGCCTTCTGTTTCTCTGCATATAAAACCGAAACCCCAAAGCTATGTTAACTGATGTTAAACAGAAAGGCCCCTGTATTTTCTCTTTTGCACAGAAAGAAAACTGTGACTTGGAAGTTTGGGGCTTGCACCTGCTTCTCTGCTAGCATAGCTGTCAGGCAAACCTAGCAGCATAATACAGTGGTACCTTGGGTTACAGACGCTTCAGGTTACAGACTCCGCTAACCCAGAAATAGTACCTCAGGTTAAGAACTTTGCTTCAGGGTGAGAACAGAAATTGCGCAACAGTGGCAGCAGGAGCCCCATTAGCTAAAGTGGTACCTCAGGTTAAGAACAGTTTCAGGTTAAGAACAGACCTCCAGAATGAATTAAGTTCTTAACCTGAAGTACCACTGCAAAGCTGTTCTTACTGACCACATTCTAATATAACTGAAAGCAGCTCCAAACAAGAACCAAGGCAGTAATCAGAGCTAAAGGACCACCCAGGAATCCATCTTACTAGCTGCAGGAAGCAAGGTTTCTCTCTCCATGTGATCTGCCTGCCTGCTGTGTAAAGTTCTTGTGAGGAATTGGACTCTGCTCTACGAAACCCTGGAGCAGATTACTATGAAACTAATAAAGGTTAAATATCAGGGGCCCTAATCCCAGACAGGCACCATAAGTGACTTCAGTCCACGTAGCTTAAAATTTTGGGGTCTAGTAGACTCAAACTGAGTCACACGACTCAAACTGATTAATTTTTTGTTGTATATATTTCAACACCAACGTTTGAAAGTCTGTAGTGCAGATGCTGCAAAGGTGGTGTGTCGTGGCAAGTTGGCCATTCTGCTGAAGAGCGCTTAAATTCTTTCTGAATATTGCCTCTAGAAAATTACTTCCAAGAAGGACTGCAACCCTAAGCACACTAAGTAGAGAATGGACTTACTTCTGATTAAATCTACTTAGCCTTGCACATTGCAAGAAAGCAAAAGAAGGAAATATATTGTCTCTCAGTTATCAGAGCATAAGACTCTTAATCTAAGGGTCATGGGTTTGAGTCCTACGTTGGCAAAAGATTTCTGCATTGCAGGGGATTGGACTAGATGACCCTCGTGACCCCTGCGAATTCTACGATTCCTGGTGTTTGTGACGCTTCCCGCCCTCCTTGCTAGATAGGGCGATGTGCAGCTCCCAAATGATTCGGCGCCACCGTAGATTGAGAACGACTGTCTTGTTCAGAGGCGCCGCTAGAGGGCGCGCCGCCTCGTTCTCGCGTTGGCGCTTCAGGCGTGCGGCCGCTCTAGCCCCACAGGCTGGCAAGGAGCTACGGCAAGTCTCCATGGCCGCCGCCGACGACCTCCATTTCCGCCACAGCCAAAAGCATCCGGCCTCTAATTACGGCCGCGCGTGCCTCCCCTAATGCCTTCCGGCCGGAAACCAGTTCCTGCAAGAAGAGGCCGGGTAGCTTTGGCAGGGCTCCCAAACAGCTCCTCCTCCTCCTCCCTTCGCCCGCCGCCTTAAGCTTCTCAGGGCTCAGCGGAACCAAAATGCGAGGAGCTGCGCCGGGAGGGGACGCCGAAGCGGGAGCGGAGCCGGAGGAGACATGAGCAGCACTAAGGACGTGACCTGCAGGTCAGAGCCACCGAGCACTGCGACCTCTCCCCTCCCCCACCCACCGCCCTACGGCGCGCGGGCACGCCCCGCCCCTCGCCGGGGAGGGGTCGAGAGGCGGCCGGGCTCCCGCCCTCCTCCCGCCCGTTAAACTCCCGAGAGCCCCCTCCCCCTTCCCCCTCCCCCACCCAACGGAAGGGGAAGGAGAGGCGGGCGCCGCTGCTTCTGCTTCCTACCTTTGTTCCATTTCCCTGGTGACAGGCGGACACACCCCGCCTCCCGCCTGCAGCCCCGTTGGTCCCAAAGCCCTGCAAGGGGACCCTCGTGGGCCTAGAAGCCACTAGGTGTATAGGAGGCCCTTTGGGATCTGGCCTCCTTGGGGGGAGAGGACGAGGCAACCTCTGTGATCCTGGCCCCCCATCCCTACCTAGCTCGCCTCCGCACGCGCCTGTGTGTGTCTCCTTGTTTAGCTTGCTTTTGAGCAGCTGAAGTTCGCCCCAGTAGGGAAGAGAAACAGAAACTTAGTTGTGCGAGAGGAGGAACCCAAGAGCAGCCCTGTTGGATCAGAACTGTGGCCCTTTCTGGTCCAGCATCTCGTTCTCAACAGTGCGCAAGCAGACACGGAGCCATAAGAGGAGCACAACAGCGCTCTCCTCACCTGTGAATTCCGGCAATTGATATTCAGAGGCATATGCTGACCTTCAAGACCCTGATTGCTGGTCCTCACCGTGTTATGTGGCAGGACATTTCATAGTTTAGCTATGCTCTGAAAAGAAGCATTTCCAGATTTTGTATGTCCTGAATCTCCTATGATTCAGCTTCATGGGATGTGCCAGTTTCTAGTATTACCCAAATAGAGAGAGAGAATTGTTGGTGATTTTTTTAAAAAGTAAACCTTTTAAAAGAACATACTCTGTCAAGTGCATTTTCTGCTATTTATTTAGTCAGTTGCTTTATATCGCTCAGGGCAATCCAAAGATACATTAAAACCAAGAGGAAAAAGAAATGCTTTAAAAACATCCCACCCGACTTCTAAAAGAACACAGATAATTAAAGGTCAAAGGCCTTGTTACAGAAGAAAGATTTGCCTGGTGCCTAAAGCTATATAATGATA
The DNA here is from genome assembly GCF_964188305.1 of Podarcis bocagei. Taxonomy (NCBI): domain Eukaryota; kingdom Metazoa; phylum Chordata; class Lepidosauria; order Squamata; family Lacertidae; genus Podarcis; species Podarcis bocagei. Next base: position 53,601,641 of record NC_138126.1, on the reverse strand, counting down.
GTGGAGAGAGCACTCCACAAATGATACCTGTTCTCCTGTTGCGATTTTCCAGACCTCTTGTGAAGGAGGCACACAAAGAAGGGTCTTATTGGGGTCTGGGTTGGTTCATATGGGGAGAGGCAGTCCTTAAAGTATTGTAGTCCTGAGTCATTTAAGGCTTTATAGGTTAAAAGCAGCACTTTGAATTGGGCCTGGAAACTAATTGGCAGCCAGTATAGTTATGCCAGGATTGGTGTTGTATGCTCTCATCCTGTGTTTCCCAAACGTTTTCCAACCATGGCCACCTTCCCAACCTTCTTTCCTTCCTGTGGCCCGCATGGGTGTAGCCAAGGGGGAGGCAGGGGAGCAGCTGCTCCCCAAATCAGTAAAAATCAATACACATCTGAGGTTCTGCCTCCTTGCCTTTTTTCTAACAAAAAAGCCCTAAATTAGGCGTAGGCAACCTCGGCCCTCCAGATGTTTTTGGGACTACAATTCCCATCATACCTGACCACTGGTCCTGTTAGCTAGGGATCATGGGAATTGTAGTCCCAAAACATCTGGAGGGCCGAGGTTGCCTACGCCTGCCCTCAATATTTTTCCTTATAGAAGAGTTGCTCCAACCTCTTGATCACTTATGCTTTTACTAAGTTCATTTCATTTTTGAAATTGTGCCCTAATTTCTGTCTCACTTTTCCTGGTTTCACATTATGGTGCATGTTATAGTTGGTGCATAATGCTTGATGGTTGATTTTTGGTCATGTCTGAACAACATCAAGAAATAGTTTAAATGCCTGTCATCTGTTGGTATTTTCTCTTTGTCACTGCAGGTATTTTATGCAAGGGGTATGCCGTGAAGGAAGTAGGTGCCTGTTTTCACATGATTTGTCTACAAGTAAACCATCTACTATCTGCAAATTCTACCAGAAAGGCCAGTGCGCCTATGGAACTCGCTGCAGGTATGGGCTGCTTGTTTTAAAAATAAAACATACAGGTTTTTTGCAGGGGGGTGGAGTGTCATGCCAATGATATTTCCTAAGCTGTTGATCCTCTAGACTTGAAGAACAGCTTGTGGCTTGGATTCTATTTGGTTTGTAATATCTAGATTTTTATTAAAATCAGAGGAAGAGCTTAATGTTCCAATATCCTGGTTGCAGCTGGACAATTAGTTCTTAGAATCTGTGCTGCTTCTTGTTTTATAAAAAAGCTTGCAAGATTAAAGCTTGCCTTGTGTGAAGCCCAGCTGGTTGATCTAAAGTTACAATCCCATATACACTTTCTTGGGTGTATATACCATTGAACTCAGTGCATAGAACTGGGATGTTTATGCTGTAATCCTAAATATTAAGTAGAAGTAAGTTTCTTTTGAAATTGGCAGAGCTCTAAGTAAACATACATAGGATTAGGATCCTATGTACTCTTAAGAGTACTTTCTGGGCTTAACTAGATGAGGGATGTAGTCTCTCCTAAGGGGATTTTAGTTATGTTATAGAAAGATTAAAAAATCAATTTAGACTGCAGTCCTTACCGCACTAATGCCCATTGAATTCAATAAGACTTACTTCTGAGTAGAATTCTGCTGGAAGACTGCAACCCTGTCCCTCACTTAATTGAAATCAGTGGGACTTACTCTTGCATAGGAAGGTACTGTGGATACGTTAAAAGTGGAGTAACTCATACTCATTGTATGTTTAGTGTAGATTTTGCTGAATTCGTCCAAGCAGTGAGTGACACTCATTCTTAAGAACCTACTTGCTTTTAAACAGCCTGCCTATTGAAACAAGTCCCTTTTTGCAAGGGTGGCTATCCCCCCAAACCTGAGAATTACACAGTAGGGTAATTGTACTAGCACAAATGCATTGAAATAAATGTCTTCCGCAGTTAATATTTGTGGTCTTTTTATTTGTTCTTAAGATATGATCATGTTAGACCTTCTGCATCAGGTGCCATAGTGAGTACTAGGACACTTTGCGCTTCTGCACCACCATTCTACAGCCTTAACACTCAGCCGGAGCAAAATACACCTATAACAAAAAGTAAAGTACATGAGCCTGGAAAACGTGAAAAGAAAACATTAGTGCTCAGAGACAGAGGTAAGAGTGGGGTTTTTTTTCCATTTTTCTAATGCTGTTGACACTTGGTTGTTTTGCTTATTTGCTGCTTTTTATTTGGTCCTAAATGATTCCAAGCATTTGTCCTTACATAAACAGACTCACACACTGCAGCCGACACACTAACATGTCACAATGTATAGTTTGGAAAGCTCTGGCCTACAGTGACCAAGAAACAGGCCCCAACTTTGGCAGATAGGAGCAGACTTGATTCTTAATGGCTGAGGTTTAAAAAGTTGGTTTCGTGTGCACCCACTTTTGCATCCTCCAATGTCAGTGCATGGCTGCCATTCACTCATATGGAGAAAGATACAGCACTGCACTTGGGGAGACTGTTGCTGTGAAGGGAGGGCAAGAGCTACTCAATCTTCACCTCTAGGATCCTGGAAACTTACAAGCTCTCCCTTCATGCACACTGTGCCTGCTGCCATGACTGGCATTTTGTAAATTTGCAATTATTTTTCACCCATTCTTTAATTTTGGATGCATGTTTTTCTGATGCTTGTTCCAGAAAGAATTGGGTGTGAGTAATTAAAGTGCATGACTGGAGATGATAAAGCTTTCTACGATCTGAAGATGAAAGTAGGTTCCCTGTGTTTAGTGGAGGCAAGTTGAATTAAATTGCAATTTAGAAATGCCTGCCAGCTGCTTTATTACCTTATGATGGGATATTTCATGAGCAGCTAACCGTAGCTCTTCTGTTTCACATGATCACATGCTATTTTCTCCTCTCCCAAGATTTATGTGGCTCAAATGAGGAAAGGACGAGATGCAGCGCTCAGAGTGATTCAGCATGTTGCAGTGTTCCAACAGATGCTCTAGAAGCAAAGCCCCATTCATATTTGGAAGCTATCCGCAGTGGGCTTGAAGATGATGATGCTGAACCTGGAAGTTCATACGCAGATGGTGAACAGTTATGTCCCTATGCAGCAGCTGGCATGTGCCAGTTTGGTGACAGATGTCTCTACCTCCATGGGCAAGTGTGTGAAATCTGTGGCTTGCAAGTACTTCATCCCTTTGACCCAGAACAGAGAAAGATGCATGAAAAGGTAAACATGACTAAAAAACTAATTTCAACCTGAAACTATATTTCTTGAAACGTCTTGTAGATCTATGTTATTTTTGGTTTTTAGTGTCCTCCTACAGATGTAGCTAGAATCTATGGTTTCCTGCCATGAGAGTGAGCTGTAGTGAGCCTGGGTCTCAAGTTCACTCTTCTGCTCTTTCGTGCCTTCATCAAGTAGACTGGAATCTTTGGCTTCTGGTTTTAAACTAACCACCGCTCCCTATGTCATCTGAACTTGGTGGACTGTGGTTTTGTTTATGCTGCAGCTGACTTTTTTCCCAGATCCTGGCTTGGTCTCACTAGGCATAGTTTGAACAAGCCACAGATCCCCAAGTTCAGACATTGTGGGGGACTGTGGTTAGTTGGAAAGCTTCCTCTTTAAATTTACTCCATGTAGATTACCGTATTTTTTGCTCTATAAGACTCACTTTTTCCCTCCTAAAAAGTAAGGGGAAATGTGTGTGTGTCTTATGGAGCGAATGCAGGCTGCGCAGCTATCCCAGAAGCCAGAACAGCAAGAGGGATTGCTGCTTTCACTGCGCAGCGATCCCTCTTGCTGTTCTGGCTTCTGAGAGTCAGAATTTTTTTTTTCTTGTTTTCCTCCTCCAAAAACTAGGTGTGTCTTGTGGTCTGGTGCGTCTTATAGAGCGAAAAATACGGTAATAATGTGATTCACTATTGTAGTAGGAAACCATGATAATGCTATTGTGTCAGTGTAGTCTTATATTTTTGCTAGCATATTTTCCTCTAGTTTATTGGTAAGCTTCATTTTAAGGTATCTACAAGTATGTTTTTGTCACCTTCCATGAGTAATCAAGTGGCTTAAAAAATACTAATAACTTGAGTCAATTACTGGAGAAAGTAGTATGTAAAATTGCATTGGAAAATAATACTTAAAATACAGTATAATCAGTGTGTGAAGCCATGAAATATAATTTTCACAGCTATATTAAAATATGTCTATTGTAGCATTATCAGAATCTAAAACCAAAGTAGGTGTTGAATGCACCAGTCTCATGAAACTAGCCTTAGAATTCAACCTGCTGCTAAATTCTTAAGTGTAACTGATTAGAAGTAATGAAATTCCATTGAGCTTCTTATAGGTGTGCTAATGTTGTACTGTTATTTTTAGATTTGATTGATGCTTTTAAATGGATTGTCTTGTATTTCGTTTGAATAATATAGTTGGTTTCAGTAACTCAAATATTTAACACAGAATGTATCTATAAATGTTCTTGCATACTGTATTCTATACATTGCATTTCTGGGAATGTTTCCTATACTGCTTCCATTCTTCTTAAAAATGATTGATAGTACAAAACCATAGCCTTCACACTCTGCCCTTACTTACCAGGTTGTATCCAACATAATGCTAAGTGGATATTCCATCAGCCCAATAATTTCTGCTTTTTCAGTGGAATGTTCTTCTCTCTCTCCCTCCCCACATTCCCTTAAACATTTCTAGGAGTTCCCCCAACCCTGTGGAACAGATTTGGGGAGAATGTGGTGCATGCATGGAGGGAGGAAATGCCCTGTAGCACTAATTCTTGCACTGATGGGATGCAGTAGTTGAATACTACGGTAGTTCCATTCTTCTTTTCCTGACCCTGCCTGCCTGATGGCTCTCCTGCAATATGCTGTGCTAAGGCAACGGACAATCTTTATGTTAGCCCAGTGCTCAAATGGGGCGGAATCCTATGTCACTTCTTTCCAGGCAGTGATCATTGGGCCTGGCCCAACATACCCCACTTCCTCTTTTGTCCCATCTTAAAACCAAAGCTACTTCCTCTCCCACCCCTCACCCTCTTCAGACAGATTACTCATCAGTATTAAATTAAATGCTGTTAACTTCTCATATATCAGGACTGTTCAACTTGTGACCCATCATGCCAAATTCAGCTCACCAGCTGTACACTGTGATGTGATCACCAGGTGCTTGACAGTCCCGTCCCCCACCTCCTGCTCTGTGAAAATAGGGCATTTACATAGTTGCTGGTAGGCTTCATTAAGCTTAATGGGTCTGAAATTGTGTGGGCCTCATCTGTAAAATTCTACTGTCACATAATTGTATCCAGTTGCCATTTTAAATCCAAGGTCAGCTGCATGCTTAATTATAGCTTAATGTCAGTCCCTTGGCTGTCCAAGGTCTTTACGCTGGTGGGTTTGGTTTGGTTTAGTATTTATATTCTTCTTTTTAAAACAACAACAACAACAAAGCAGCTACTGTGTTTTTGGTGAGGGGGTTCTTAATTAATGTTTGTTTTATTGCCAAGGAAAACTTGTATCAATCTAGCAAGGGAACTTTTGTTCCTCTCCCTCCACAAATCTGCTTTGGATGGTTAGTGGAACCCCTAGAAAAAGCTTGATTTAATGGCACTTAGGCTGCAATCCTATGTTCCTGGTATGTGGCAGTGGGACTTGATGGAGCAGCAATGCCAGCACTGCACGTACAGACTGGTGCTTGAGGCAAGAGGGGGAAGCAGAGAAAATGTCCCTCTCCTGTGCCAGCTCCCAGGCTGCTGTGAACAGGCCCAGATCTGACTCATTTGCCATCACAATGACAACAGCAAGGTCTGCACAGAATCTAGTAGATCCAGGGCCAGCCCAGTCCTGCTCCCTCCCACTGGCTGTCGCCATCTGGGATGCTGTTGGCAGTAACTTGCACCTGCTCTATAAGTGGGCATATTCAAGTGCTTCTCATTGGTGGAGCTCCTCCACCATCTGAGGCTGACAGAGCCAGGCAGGACTGGATGGAGGGAACCTCTACTCCCAGCAAGGCATATGAGGGGTTTGAATTGCTCTGCCAGTTCTAAATCGACAGGTTTAGGACTGTACTGTCAGAACATTGTAGTGGCTCCATGACAGAAACCTATAGTAGCAGTCCTTCCCTCTGCTTCCTTTAAAAATATCTAATATCTTTTGGGCTTTTCTTACATATATAGATGTGCATGGCTACGTTTGAACACGAGATGGAGAAGGCCTTTGCCTTTCAGGCAAGTCAGGACAAGGTGTGCAGTATCTGCATGGAAGTGGTATATGACAAACCATCAGCATCCGAAAGAAGATTCGGAATCCTTTCCAACTGCAATCACACATACTGCTTGTCCTGTATCCGGCAGTGGAGGGGTGTCAAGCAGTTTGAGAATCCAATCATAAAGTAAGTTCCTAACAACCTTCATTTTCAGAATACAGTGCGGGATACTTTTCTTATTTCTTTCCTTTGTATCTTGAAACGAGATGTAGTGTAGCTGAGGATTGACTAAGGAAAGTTTTGCTTGCGGTTTTTTGTTATTGCATTGTTACAGGAATTTTTTCGATTGATGGGGAAACCCCCATTTGTAACAACAACCAAAAGATATTATGGAATATGTAAGTGGGGTTATTGATGAGAACAGACTCTTTTGTTTGTTGGCTTCAGTGTGAGCCTCAGAAAATGAAGGGGTGTGTGTGTGTGTGTGTTTGTACAGAAAATGCTGAAACCTAGCATTTTTAAAATTTGGTTCCTTGGATAAGACTGAATTTTTTCGTTATTGCCATCCCAACATTCATCATACTGTAGCCACTGAGCATGTCATTGAATGCAGATAAAAATTAAATGGTGGGAAAGAATCATGCCTGGATCAGCTCTGGAAGTGGGGGTGAAGGCAAAAGAGTAGGGAGTATGAGGCCATCTCTTTTTAATACTGTGCTTTGAATTGCTGTGACCTGCATCAGCTTTGAGAAACAGAAATTTGCATCCCAGTTACCACACTGATCTGAACAGAGGAGCTGAAATCTCTGCTCATATCAGCTCTTATGATGGAGCCCATCATCACACTGATAAGGGGAGAGGTTGAAACCTCTTTTCACCCCAGTGTGAGATTGGAGCTCAACACTGCCCCCTCCTGCCCTGCTCGCTTTTCTTTTTTTAAGCTCCCCCATCCTCAGAAAAAAACTTTTTTTTTTAAAGATAGGGGTTTTTTTAGGGTGGGTGAGCTTTCAGAGCTGCCAGAAATCACATTGAGCCCCAGATATTGCTTCCAGGCCACAGGCTACCGATTTGTACTTCAGAAATGCTTGGTATTGCTCTTGAATTGGATGAAACTGCTTCTTCTCAGCAAACTACACATATACTTTTTAAATTTCATCCAAGGTCCTGTCCAGAATGTCGTGTGATATCAGAGTTTGTAATTCCCAGTGTGTATTGGGTGGAAGATCAGACTAAAAAGAACGAGCTGATTGAAGCATTTAAACAGGGAGTGGGGTAAGTATTATGATTATTATAATGTGAGACCAGAGTTGTTTGATGAGTTCAATTACATAATAATGATAATTAATAATAATAATAATAATAATAATAATAATAATAATAATATATTGTGTTATTGTCTCAGTCTAGAGCAGTATGCAGAATACTTCTGTAGTTAAAAAGGTTTTTGTGAATATGTCTATCAGACTATTAAACATAAAAGTGGCAATCAGTGGGATGAAATACCTCCCCCCCCCCCCAATTAAAATAACTCCAGGATGTGTTGGTTAAGAGTTTGGTAACATGTTTATACTGATCCAAATAGTGATTTTTTCCCCACCCTTTAGCACGCTAGTAGTTTGATTCTGCTTTGCATGAAGACGACCCAGGCTAATACACTCCATCCTCCCATTTTGGCCTTCTGTTCTTCATCTGTCCTTCAGTTCTGGATGTAGGCAAACTGGTTTCTGCATACCATAATTTGCAATTCTGTCTTCTAGGCAAAGTTGATTTGCCAACAGAGCAGATGTAGATGGGGGTATGGAAATAGAGGCCACGTGAGCCCACTACGTTCCCAATCCTTTTGGTTTGGGGTTATCAAGCAACATTTATGCCCAAATTGACCCATGGCCTTTGCACAAGAATTTTATTTATTTATTTAGTTCTGTTTATATATCATCATTCACCAAAAGATCTCGGCGCGGTTCACAAGATAAAAATGCAAGAAGCTGTGTGTCCCATAATGCAAGTTTTGCGAGTTACAAGTGATCACTGGTGATCCACCTACCCCTGTTTAGTTTTTTGTTTTTCTAGCATTCTTCCATTTGGCTAGGCTCACACTTTTTTATCCCTTGAAATGAAAGTGAGTATTGGCATCTGGAAAAGGCCGTCTTTTCTCTTTTTTTAAATGTGTGTCATATTGAATTCAAGTGGGGACTCTTGATGATTAGTTCCATCGAGCCGCACTTCAGGCCTCAGATAGCCTGGCCAGGGACTTTGCTACTGTGTCTTTTTGGAGAATGCAGTCCTCGGTTTGAATTAATCTTCAATCTCATATATAGAAATTTATGGCCTCATTTCTGAGGTTAATGAAGTAGAATATCTGAAAAGACTTGTTTACTATTTGCATTTAGGCTGTAACTTGGTATTAAAGTCAGACCACAAATCATTTCAATATCCATTTTCTCTAAAATTGCTAAAGATCCTGATTTTTTTACCCATGGTGGGGTGGGGAATACATCAGGAAATTTAAGAAGTCTTTTTCTAATCATTACTTTGCCAGGACAACATTTTTAAGTGCAGTGCTTAACTGAAACAGCAAATCTAGAATGAAAGTATGTTTTCAACCTTCTCACACTATTTTGGTCAAACTGTCCCCTTAAAATTTGTCAAAACAAAACAAAAACCCACATGTGGTGAATAGTTCATTTTATGTGAGCCAACAGTGAATTGTGTACATATCTTACTAATCTATCTAGCATTTGGGTAAATGCTTGTTGTAATTAACCAAATGCCAGCTGTGTCATTCTGTGACCTTCACTGTTGGTCTCTGAGATGTGTGTGCCTCAAAAGGCAAAGCTTTTGTTGTTTACATTGTGTTACTCTTTATTTATGCAGTGTTTATGCTTATCAGTCACATCAGGGGCTGTGCTATTAATACATCTAGAGCTGAAATCTGCAGCTGCTGATCAGAACAAGCAGCTTGAGCCTATGATTCAGTGTTTTGTGTCTGAAGGCTATAAATTATATACTTCTGTGGAAAATCTAAGCGTGACAGCTCCAGAAATGGACCTGTATGCAGGAAGGGAAAGACCTGGCAGTAAACCTCCTGACTTTGCAGCTCTTTTATGGAACAAATCCACCCAAAAAAATCATTTTGGATTTGTCTTGATAGAGGAATTGAGAGGAATGGTAAAAATACATAATAGCAAAGTTACTAGCATTTTTGACATGGTCTCAGGCTGAAATCTTTTCTGCCTTTGACCATCTTTTATAGAATCAGAATCATGGAATTGTAGAGTTGGAAGGGAACCCAAGGGTCATCTAGTCCAGCCCCCTGGATTGCACAAATCTCAACTAAAGCACCCAAATAGAACTTTCAAATTGCAGTAAGATCTGCCCTATTAAATATAATTTGAAACAAGTTGCAAGCTGCCTTTCTCAGTTAGGACAATGTGCTTCCTTAATGCAGATTAATGGGAAGTACAGTTAATATGCTTTTGTGGTATCACAGGCTTGGATGGTTGACCCATCTAAGTGACTCAGAATGTAAAATGATGTCTGAACAGAATTTTTTGTCCTAAATAAAACCGATTCTGTGAGTGGGTTTTTCTCTCAGAAAGAATCTATCCCCTTCTTGCTTCGGATTTTAACAGTTGAACTTAATAGCTGGTTAAAGTTACTGTGTTACGCTCAAATTTTACTTACAATTTTTAATTAAAGATTTTATAATAAAACAAGTCTCCTATAATATAATAAGTTATGGCTGAAGCCACATGTCTTACATTCTTGCCTGCTTCCATTTTGTTCTAGTAAGAAACTAAAGTGTGCCATTGGGTCAAAAGAGATCACAGTTCCTTAACATTGTCCTAAGCCTCTTTTACCACAACACTCTGTACGCTTCCCAGTGAAGTCTCACATTGGTATACTACAGTCAGAACAGGACCAGAAATAAATGCACACATCCACTGCCATATCATACCCAGCTTCCTTTCTCTAAAGATACATGGGAGAAAGTGTGGCTGCAAAGGGTTGGCGATCTGATCTGCACAGGGACTGTCATAGCCAGGGACTGTACATCACTGCTCTGCTCCAGTAGAGATTGATGGAGAAGCATTCTATTCACCTAAAGCTTTGTTGAGCAGAGTCACCAATGCCAATCTAATCGGAGTGAGAGTGATGGGTGCTGGAGGAAATTCGTCAAGCTCTTTGTGTTTAATTGCTTTCCTCTTACCTTACAGTAAAGCAAGCAATAAATGCCTACAATAATGCCACTGACAATCTCCCCTTGCATTGAAGTGCCTTAGGTGCCTTTACTCCTGTATTTACTTTCCCCCCCTTGTTTTTAGCAACATTAGCCACCTTGAGATTTAGGGTATAAATGAATGCCCTTGTGTTTTCTCTCTCTCTCCTATGTTCAGGAGGAAGGCCTGCAAGTATTTTGACCAGGGTAAAGGGACCTGCCCATTTGGGGGGAAGTGTCTGTACCTGCATGCCTATCCAGATGGGAGACGGGCTGAACCAGAGAAACCACGAAAGCAGCTTAGCTCTGAGGGGACTGTCCGGGTAAGATTTCCAGCCATGTGTCTTCTCGCAACTAAACAGCAGCGCTGGGCTTCAGTGATCCGGCACATTCTTCCACTGAAGGCTTTGACACTTTTATACATTCATAAAAGGCTTCAGTGTATCAGCTGTAGCATAGCTGGCCCCTTTGGGGAACAGAGTGCTCTTTTCCTAAGATCCCGAGTGATGAATCTCATTTTGACAATGGAGTTTCTTCAATTTCAGAATCTAGTTTATTTGGCATTTAAAACACAAATGCTTGAGTGTACTTGTTCATTTTTGCCTAGCTAGCAAGTGTGGTTTTAAATAGCCCTGAAAATTGCACATTTATATGTTTGGATCATCCAAGTAGGCTTCTTTTCAGTAGAGACTATTGTATTTCTAATAATAGTGCACTTGTTGCTTATAACCTTTACTTTAAGCGTAATGCTATTTTGTCAGATCAGTACAGATACCTACACAGCTAGTGCTGTAGCCCTTGCTGGCAGTGCAGGCACAGTGGCATGCTTTGAAGTCCTGGACTTCAGAGCTCATTCAGAGGCCTTAGGGTTCAATGGGAATTTAGAGTAGTAGTAGCTACAACACACACTCCCATCAGCTGGACCCAAGAGCTGTTAAGGTCTTGGAAATACAAAGGCCAGGATCACAAGCTTGCATTTACAGAAAGGCCCTTCCTAGGGCAAGGACTGATAGCTCACTGGTCAAGCACATGCTTGCACAGAGAAAGGTGCCAGTTTCAAGTGCTGTGAAAAATCTTTGCCTGGGACTAGTGAGTTAGATGGGCAAAAGGGGACTGTAGCCTCCAAGAAAAGCTAACTCTTCACACACATCTGGCAGTGACCCATGTGCCTCTCTGCAGCTGGCATCTTTTTGGTACCAAGGGAAGCAGGCCTTGTCATACTTGTACTGCACTGTGGAGGATGCTGTTTTAGCTGTAGCAGTACCCTGCTTTTCAGTTCAGGTGTATGCAGTATTTAAGCAGATATCTTCTTAGGTATGAGTCATTAGTGAGCACTCTATTTTGTTGTTTTTTATTCCAGTTCCTTAATTCTGTTCGCCTCTGGGATTTTATTGAAGATCGAGAAAACAGAACACTGCCAGCTGCTGACAATGATGTAACAGAGATGGGAGAGCTTTTTATGCATCTTTCCGGAGCAGATGCTGAACCTGCTGCCCCTCCCTAAACTACCACAAGATCTCTACCATGTACTCTTCTGTATCAGTCTTTCTGTTCCTTAAATAACTTTGTACTGTTTACCACTTTAGAATTACTGTGCCATGGAGACTGAAGTCCTGGTGAAATTCTAGTATGAGCCTGACACTGTAGAGCAGAACAATTGAAGCTTAATAAAGTGATTGCTTTAAATAAAAATGTCAGTGTATAGTCATAAGTAGAAGAACTTCTGTTTTTCTGAAATCAGAACACCAGTGTGTTCCCCAAAAACTTCCAGATTTTGAGAGATGATTTGTTTCCTGAAAAATCACAAGTAAAGCTAGGGGCAGGCAGTAGTGAACATCAAGCATCATCATGTACCATTCTGCCTGACTCAAACCAGCATTCCCCAGTATTGCTTAATGTTGTTAAAGGTTGTTGGGTTTTTTATAAGAAAAAAGTTGGGAAAATTATATAGAACTAGTCAAGTGTTAAAGCAGTACAGTTGATCAAATGTTAAACGCTAAATAGATCGTGTTTTTGAATGCCTTATTTAATGTTCTTTAAAATTTGGTTATGAACAATAGTACAAGGCTCCATTTCATAAGTAACATAGATATTTTAACAAAGTAATGCATCAATCTGTGCTACCATTGATTTGACTGTACTCCTGATGGAAGTCCAGTCAGAATAAGCCAGCAGTTGCATGCAGATGGAGCAGGCAACATCTCTTTGGTACAGAAATATCACTTATGGGATTTCTATACTACTCAAGCCACTGTACATCTCTTAGACTATATTCTATTAAAATCCATACCCAGTCTCTGCTGGAAAACTCAGTAATGTAGCCCACCTTTTTCCATATAAAGGTGATCCCTTTAGGTGCCCAATGCATCCACCAGGACTTTGGAAGATGAGCACTAATACTTTGAATAGTGCCTGGAAATAAACCAATGCACCTGCAAGATATGTTTCTATTACCAAAACAGTCGGAACCCACATTTTTAACTATCTGCCATTTCCAAGTGATCTTCGAAAGGGTATAACTAGGTCAATACTGTGCAGAAGAGTTCACAGCTCACTTAAGAGGCATCATGAAGATACTGAAAGGATACAGGGGACCCCTGCAGAAGCACATAGGATAAATGGCATGATGGGCCAAGCAGTAAAAGCCCTTGCCCTGTCTTCTGAGAGCAGCTGTCCAAGACAAGCACAACTACTGAAACACCGCCTTCAAGTTACAGAGCTTGTCTTGAAGGATATCAGGGTTGATTTTTATTTTTATTATTTATTAAATCTGTATACTGCTCTATACCCATAGATCTCGGGGTGGTTTATTACATGCCATCAGAGGCCACTGCAAGGTCCAGAATGAGCAGGGGACCCCCTCCTTGCACAGATCATCCATCAAGGTAATACGATAAAACCAGGTCTGCAATCGGACTGAAATTGGCAACCACATAATTGAGCACCTTTCCAAGAAGGGACTATTAAGCAATGCTTGGTCAGCATCTACAGAAGTGACATTTTTGGGGGAAGGAGAGAAAAATGTTAGCAGCAGCTTACCTCTTGGAGAGTGGCGAGAACTGCAGCAATTTCTGTTTCTGTGGTTGTGTGGTTTCCTTCCCCCCCCCCCAAAAAAAATATGCTTCTTGGGAGGCCAGATCCATCTACTCTAGCTACAATTTATTACACAGCTAATTGTTAAGTGCCACTATATTAAAACTGAATAAATGCATGGATTTAATGTTACTAAATGTCAGCTGCACCTAGACTATCATTTTATTGGACAAGGAGTAGGAGATAACGGCCACCCAGAGCTACACCAGGACTCCCACCATCCATATACAGCAGTGGGTCAACAAGACTAATCTGGCTTGTTACTATGGAAAATGTTATTCCTACAGTGTAAAATGTACTGGCATTGCTCCCTAACAAGGTTGGGAATAGCTTTAAAGAAAGTTACTTTACCAGCAAACGAGGCAAAATGAATCCCATAATTGCTATAAAAATAGCATTCATTTCTAGCTAAGCCAGACCACGCTGCAGTGTTTTAAGGTGCAGTGCATTTGCAGAATGAATTAACGCTTCCACTTACATTTATGTAGAACATGGGTGGGTTTAAATTTCAGATTGCATTTCTAAAACTGGAAACATGCCAGACTGTTGCTTTAAGTATCTTTTTTGAGTGGCATGCCTATGACTTGCACTGGAGAGGAGAAACTAAAAGCTTAAAGCAGGCAGTAATTTTAGCTTGGACAGGAGCCAGTAGGGTTTCAAGAAGATGAAGCAGGCTTTGCCCAGTCTGCTTCTGCTAACTCTTCAAATTCTCACATTACACCTCCAACTTCCAAAACCTGAAGGAACTGCATTTTCAGTTTTTGCTTCTACGTTATATATTTAAATGAAGATAAATCAGTATTTGCTAAGGGGCACAAACCAATGCTTTCCTTATCTCCCCATCCTTAGAGAAAGTATCTAAATCCAACACACCATCTTATGGGTAGAGAACGTGTTTCCTCCTTAAAGGATGCCGAAGTTAAGGCACTCGTGTAGTCATGTGGAAGCACACCAACTCTTTGCTTAAACTGTGTACTTTTACACTAGTGTTGAAAGCAGTTTTACACAGTATCTCAGTACTCTTTACATCAAATATGTAATGGAAGTTTCATGGGTCAACTATTGCACCTGGCATACCATGCTGTGCTCACATTGCATGCTAACTGCACTTCAGCTTTAGCCCATTATTGTTTAGCCACTAAATAATGGGGCTAAAGTTAAAGCAGTTGTGCTCAGAATGTAGTCTAGACTGTAAAGCAAATGAATCCATGTGGAGATCTCCAAAGAAACCCAAAAGAATTCATTCCAGAATGCCACAACTCAACCCACAATATGGACTGTACAGTTCAAAAGCTGGGTTGGATCCAGTCAGTCATGACGCATCTACTCTAAGAATGACTAAGGCTGCAACTCTAAACCCACTTACCTGGGAGTAAGTTCCAATGAGGTCAACAGGATATACTAATGAGTAGACATGGTTATGATTGCCCCATAAATAAGGATTGAGCCCAAGGTATGAGGAGAAGGCAGAAAATACATACTGAAAAAGCTTGTTTTTCATGCACTATACTTCAGTCATTGTTCACTTAACGTATGAAGTTTGATCAGAAAATGCAGTTTACCAGGTACACTTTTCTGATGCTGTAATGGTAATGTAAAACACCAACAAATCCAGACTTCAAACTGTTTAAGTCTTATAACTGTATAATGCATGTTCATTACAATACTGGGCAAAAACAAGTGCCGGCAGCGAGGAATAACAGAAAGAATTTGAAAATCAACAGACTTAAGTACACCTAACCCTGTTTAGGATTTGGACGCTGTGCACACGGTTATCCTCTCCATTGTTTACTCCTGAAACCCTAAAAGCACACAAAATGCATTAGCAAAACTCCAGAAATAAATGTAACTCACCCAATATTTGCATTATGATAGTGAATACAAAAGTGCCAAGCATTCAAGGCCACTGCAGTACAGCTATTGTGGCACCTGAATACATTCATTGTAGGGGACATTTTTGAATATGCAGCAGAAAATATGAATTACAGAAAGGGTGGGAGTTCCTTGGAAAGCAGGGGTGCTTTTCAGTTCCTGGGTGTCATTTCAGCTGCAGCTGATCAGAAGAACTGAACAGCTCAGCAGGCACTACAAATGGCAGAGGCTTGTAAGCAGCACATGGAAAGTGACAGCAAGTGTTTATGAACAGCAAAGGAACATTGGAACAAGGACAGCTACAAAATGGAAGCCAGTCTTTGCATACCAAACTTAATACTATTAAGGAGAGTGCAAGCTGAAAGGCACAACTGAAATTACGTTAGCAGTGATGAAACGCAACCCCGGGAAATGACGTTCCTTACCTTTGCATGGATTATCAATCAGAAAGTTACCTCTCACTCTTAATCCCTGAGCAGTTTTCATTCATCACTACTTCCTGAGTAACTGACCTCCTTTATGCCTTAAAAAGAAATAAAGCCTACTGCATACAACTTGTATACAACTTCCTACTGAGTTGCCTAACATGATACTGTGTAAGATCAGGCAACCAGCGATCTAACACCCTCATTTATTACACATGGGATTGTCAATTCGCCTTTAAAAAATCTTAATCCTGTTCCAAAGAATCTGCAGATTTGACTATGTCACCTCTACGAACCACCTCTAGGAGTCACCTGAGGGCCAAACTACATGTCTATAGATTTTATAGTACAGTAACACAGCCAGTATAGATTCCGCCGCCCCCCCCCCCGCCCCCCCGGGAAATGCTAGCTTCAGGGGAAGGGTCAAATTCCCTTTCACAATCCTAATAATTATCAAGTGTTCACCCAGCTGATGCTACAAGCATTTAATATCATATCTAGCCTGGCTCTTTAGTGAACTCGGTAACTTCAATTCCAGGCCTGTGGACAAGAGGCAGAGGATGAATTTGCATGATTTCTTCTTTCTCTGTAAAGTGAGTCTTTCCATCACTATGTAGCAAAATCCATGTGGAACTAGATAGTAAGGATTTGCTGGATGTGTGGTGAACTAAATGTATTTATCTGAGAGCAACCCAAACTGAAGATGCACACCTACACTTACAGTGATGATGGTTCAATATGGGAAATATGGGTCTGTGGGTCAAAAAACAGCTTACCTACATCTCCAAGGGACACTTTGCTGTGCCTGAAAGTGATAAACATGTTCTTGAAAACTGCATCACATCTAAAGATCCCTCAAAAGGCTGCTGGAGCTACAAAGCACATTCTTCAGAGAATATAACGGTGCGAGGAAATACACAGTTAATAGCTCTACAGTTCTTTCCAAAATGGTATTTTAGAGGGGAATCGCTCCAGTATTTTCTTTGCTTTCATGCACACAGTGTACTAGATATTGCAGACAGAGCATCACGGCTACATAATACACACATTTAAGAAGATGGTCACACACATCAAATGTGGAACATCGGTTAAAAAACCGACTGAATGACAAACTTAAATTTAATTTATTTTATTAAAATAAGATAATCAGAAGAACCTGTGTTTACAATAAATGCTTTTCTCTGAGGGGCAATGAAAACAAAGTTAAAACCCAAATCAGCAAGGGAAAACCTGTATATGCCAAGTTTCTTTATAGTGCATCTCAGGAAAAAAAAGTTTCAAAACAGACTTTATTTTGCAGAAATTTACTAACAGAATTACTTATTTTGCCTCTTCTCCTCCCAAAAAAACTATAGTTTCTCACAGGACCCTCAGAGCGCCGCAAGAAACAAGTCCGAAGTACCCAACAAGCTTCTTATGTTACTGTTAGATGATTGTAGGAAGATTGTGCTAGCTTCCTTCTCTGGACAGTACTAGTTATAATATATTCCTTGCCTCAAAATTAGTATTTTCCACATGTGCAAAAATGTTTTGTGTTGACTTAATATTGGTGTTTAACGTTTCATGATCTTGAGAAATGCTTAGAAGTGGAAACTTTCCAGAGCTTGAATTCCCCTCTTCCCTTAAGTCTTCTTTGTGGATGATCATTTTAGTTAAAATTCCTCCAGCCTGAATGGCACAAAGTCTTAGAATATCAGAAGAACAGCACCATCTGCATTGACTTTCCTCAAATGCTAAGCTATTATTTTGCTATAGAAAAATACCAGTCTATTCAGCATAATGCAATTTCAAAGAAACCTGCTTTCTCTTTTTTTTCCTTTTTCCTTTTTTTTTTGCATATGGGATAAAGTAAGGCTCAAGTGCATCTATAAAAAATAGTAATAGGACCTCTTGTATACTGTCTCTTAACTATTTCAATATGATAACCTATAGAAAAAGGCAACGTGGAGTTTTTTGTCCCTGTAGGATTAGAATGGTAGAAATTCATAGCAGCTCATTCTCAAAACTGGCATCCAGCTGAATCCCATTGCTGGCTCTGCAATCCTGTAGACTGAGGCATTCAAAAGCACAACTGCTAGAAATGTTACTGGAAAGCAGTGGGCAGCGCGCAACAATCTCCTAAAACACAGGTAGCCTTGTCGAAGTCAACGTGCACGAATTGATGTCCTGGGTGTGAGTTGCACGATGCAGAGAAGGTTCTGAAGCACTTCGGTTGATTTTGGGTAAAGAATGCTGCAGCAATTCAATGGAAGACAATATCTAAAGTAAAGAGGGAAAGGGGGGGGGAGAGGAAATTATAACGGCCTGTCCAATTTCTGTGCAAGACTATCTTAATTACAGTACTGACAACTTCCTAGGTCTAGACAAGGCTACAAGTGCAAATTTCGTGAAAGCTCTTGCCAGCCCCACCCACTTCCCTGTGACCATTTCCTGTTTATAAAATAGAGAGCAGACAGGTCAGCGTTTATTTTCTGCCTTGTGAAAAGCGTGAGTGGCTCACATTACACACCCAAAGCACAAACCTATGTGCAGGGATACCCACAGGTTCCTGGCAATAGCTTGGGAGTGACAACGCTACAACACAAATACCCAGTTTTAAAATACATTCTTAAAAAAATCAAATTATAGTATCTCAGCATTACTGAAAAACAGTAGAGAAAAGTGAACATGGTTATCTGAAAAACTGTTTCATTATCTCCCACTAATGAAACTTTTTGGTCTTATCAGAAGCATAAAACTGAGAATTTTAGTGTCTCTCAGGAAACAGATAAACAGAGATATAAATCTGTCTTTCTTTCTATAATTTATATATATATTTATTTATGTATGTGTGTGAGAACGATTAAACATAATATGCCTCTCTCCCCGCCACCCTCTCTCTCATAAATGCAGATATATACATAAGAGAAGGGTAAAATTTGTATCTGTCTTGTTGTTTATGTATTTTATTACCCTTCTCTTGTATATATTAAATCATATATAATGTTATATAGACACAGCTGTATAATGTGTCCATCTTGCCCCAAGGGGAGGAGAGAAAGCAGCAGAAACGGGTTAGGAAGCTGCCAGCCTCTAGCTCCCCATGGAGACCTCTCTCCCCACTCCCCACCTGAGGGACGTCTGAAGAATCAAGAGGAACGGATCAGAAAAAGAGGCAGCCTCTGCAATGACAGTTGTTTGTCCTTCCTCTTTCATCATATAATTTCTATCGACACTTATTTTAAAAAAAAAAATTTATGTAAACTACTTTGTGAAGTCCATCCGATAAGCAGTACATATATTCAATAAATACATACCTATAGGTTTTTGTTTTTAATTATTAAAGATTTTCCTCGTTTACAAAAGCACATGCTTTGTATTTTTCTTCAGGTTGTGTTTTCTACAAGATCAGTTACTTTTGTCGTGAAACATTGGTGTTATATGCAGTATAGGGTTGGGAAGAAAAGAAGGGGGCGGGAGAAAGGGTTGGGGTGGTAAAGCCTATATTCTTTTACTTAGTGTATGTGTAGGGTTTTTGTGTCAGTGTCACTTGAGGAGGTTCTCTTTCTATTCCTTTGTTATGTTTCCTTGATGGTGGGAGAGGTTGGGGTGGCCTAGGGTGTGGTTGATCCGTCTTTGGTTGGTAGCAGTGGGATCTGTTTCTGTGTGTGAGGAGGGTGTTGTTGGGTTAAGTTAATACATACCTATAGTTATACCTGTCTTTGTGCATGCATAGGCACATGTAGGCATGTCTGCATGCCTATGTGTGTGTCTCTTTCTCTAGAATATTCTCTTCTCTCTTTCTCTCTCTCTCTCTCTCTCTCTCTCTCTCTCTCTCTCTCTCTCGTCGTAATTCAGTCATGGAACTCACTGAGTTCCCTTGGACCAGTCACTCTCTTTTAGCCTAGCCTACTTCACAGGGTTGTTTGCAAGGATAAATTATGAGGTGTGAAGTGAACCATGTGCTCTAATCTTGACTTCTATGGAGTAAAAAGGTAATAAAATAAAGTAATAAAAATATTCTCTTGCCTGCAGTTTAAGAGATTAGTTTCCCCATTATTTTTCACTATTTGAACCAACATGTTCTCTCTGTCTCTTGCTTTATTCAAACACACACACAAGTTTATTCGTTTTGTAAAGCTCTAAAATCAAACTTAATTCTTACCTGGGGGAAGAGAGGCCTTTCATCCCTGACTTTCTTCACACAATCTGCTACGAGTCTCTTCATAGCTTTGGGGCAGTTTTTGTAGAGTTTGCTGAGGTCTGGTGATGCATAGCCACGACCAACCATGAAAATGATCTAAGAATAGGCAAACAAGCAAACCTTAGAAGTTTAGAGAGGCAGCATCTACGCTGAAAATAGTTTTAATGTAAACTATTCACTGTTCTCATGGAAATATGGAGGGCAGCTGCATGTGGTTTCAAGGGGGGAGGGGACATCACTCATAAGTGATACCATGGAGGGCTGGGAAAGACTTCTGTCCGACAATCGGAAGGGCTATGGTTAGATGGCTCACTGGCCTGGCTTGGTTTAAGGAAGCTTCCCATATTCTCAAGACCCCCCTCACTCACTGCCAACTACCAAAATTAATTGCCAAATACATTCTGGCCCAAGAAAGAATATACGCACATGGAAGCTGCTTGCCAGATGGGAACCTCCTGCAGACTGGTGAGGGATCTGCATTGTGATAAACAGGCCGTTTTATCTAATTTAGTACAAATTATAGCACATGTCATTGTATCTTCTTCCCCAGTGCTTCCAAAGTAGTTGACTTACAAGAAACAAACGTGTAACCTTCTAATGGCTCTATTTATCTCTTGAGTTGAGAAGCCAGCCCCAGAAGCCTTTCCAAGCACCCACCACCACCATAATCCTGTGAGGGAGAAAGTGGAGAGGCACTTGTTGGCCTCAGCCCTTCTACCATGTTCCCGTTGCACTTTCAGAAGGGTCATTTATGCAGTAAGCAGCTTCTCCTTGTGGAGGGAGGCTCACCGCACAATCAGAGCTTTCTGCAGCCTTCTAAATCAACCATGAAGCCTCCAACCTTTTCTGTGAGAAAAACAGGTGTTCCAACTTCACCCAATGCTTGGCATTGCCAAACAGCAGTTCCCCTTTGCTGCCCCATGATAAAAAAGGGGGTGGGCTTGCCGATTTGGCTGCCTAACCACTCCCAGCATCCTTACCAACTTCAGTGCTGGGAGAGGGCTGGGACCACCATACAACTGCTGAGACACGTCTGCAGCTTCAAAGTTTGGCAGAAGGCTAATTGCCCATCACCAGAGGGTAGTGCCACACTTGCCACAGTGAGTGGTAACTGCCTCTAAGGTAGCACTGAGCATGCACTACAGCTACTAGACCAGTTAGGAACCTTGTGCTTTCCACTTTAGCATGTCATATTACTTTAAAGTTCAAGGCACTTCTTTCATCTAGCATATAACAATTATTTCCATCTGGGCAGACAGGCTTAAGAAACAATGAAGGCAGAGTTCACAAGCAGTGTTAGCCTATCCTGCCTTCGATCCTCAGGTTAAGGCTTTCCTAACGCTCAGCCCAACCCTTGAGAAGACACAGATCCTTGGAGACCAATGGGAACTCCAAGAACACACAACCCAGATTTCACAAGGGAATTAGTTGACAAACTGACCCCTGTATCAAGTGTTAACAATGTAGATTTTTTTTCAGTCCTCTAGAACTCTGACTCAACATTCCGACCAGCCTAGTGCTAACAAACACTGCATAGCAAACAAGCAGTTTGGGCAAAGTATATATGATGTTATACTGACTTTTCAATGTTACTGCAAACAGATACCCTCTGCAAAAGCTTTTATATGGGATGCCCTGCTGCTTAGATACACACAAGCCAAGATCTACTTTTATAATTTACCATCTTCGCAGCAGACTGGATGAGGTGGAATATAAATTACATGGTTCTTTGCTCCGTAGCCTTCGAAATAAAATCCAGAAACCCTGAAAATAATAAATTTGGAAATACAATGCATTGCATTTAAAAAATGATCGTTTCTCACCTGGTCTCTGTTGTTAATATGGGAATAAGGTAGCTCTCCGGTCATCAGTTCATAGAGTACAATTCCATAAGAATACACATCTGATTGGAAACTGAATGGATTGCTATCCTGCATTCGAATCACTTCTGGTGCCTTTTTTTGTATACAAAAAACCAGATTAAGAATTCATACATGGAGGGAAAAAGAAAACAGTCTGACGGCATTAAGGCCACAATAAAAAACAGAATTAAGCCACTGCATTAAATTTATTTCCTCAAACATTCAAATTGGCATTGGAAACAATTGAATGAAAAATGTGGGGTTTTATAAATCAGGGAAAATACAATGGAACACATGATCGTTCCTCTGCCCTCATTTCCACGCTGTCAGCTTGAGGCCAGCAGGGCCCGGGGTGAGGTGGCAGAACTGCAGTCATATCTCACCACCACCAGGCTGCAGCCTCAGCTTCTTAAAAACTTAATATAGACATTGGCCTAGTACAGAAACAAGAAGTAACTATGGTTTGTCATTACAAGAATGAGCCTGCACACATCTGACTTCCTTGCTCCCGCTGCGCCCCCCCCCCCCTCCTACATACAAAGGAGATCAAAAGCTTCCATGCTCAGTTTGATATCCTGGCTTCTTTTAACTACCTAAAGTTCCCGAACTTTGGGTGTACAGTGGTACCTCGGGTTAAGTACTTAATTCGTTCTGGAGGTCCGTTATTAACCTGAAACTGTTCTTAACCTGAAGCACCACTTTAGCTAATGGGGCCTCCCGCTGCTGGAGCACGATTTCTGTTCTCATCCTGAAGCAAAGTTCTTAACCTGAAGCACTATTTCTGGGTTAGCAGAGTCTGTAACCTGAAGCGTATGTAACCCGAGGTACCACTGTAATGGGAATCCGTGGTTAGTTCAAAAGCCTATGCGTTTGGCATGCCACCTCTGGTTAAGACCTTGGGTGGGGGGAGGAACCCTGAGGTTCACACAGGCTCATTCTCATAACAAACCCTAATTTGTTTTGAAAGGCCGTGTATCCTGAAGCCTAGTCAAAAAACCTATCTGCAGCACCTACCCACTCAAACCCCCTTCCATGTTAAAAAGAAAACTGCAGCTCTAAAAGCACACATAGATATACACCTTCTTTTGCAACACAGGAAGCAGCCATGCCAATTGTAGAATAGCAGTACTGTATGCTAATTCTCTGGTATTTAAGCAAGGATGAGGAACTTTTGGCTTTCTAGATATTGCTGCATTCCACTGTCCTCATCCCCGGCCAGCAGTCAGGGATAATGGAAATTGTAACCCAAAAGCAATCCAAAGGTTCCCCATCCCCGGATTAAAGGATAAGAAACATGTTTTTGTCATATACTGCACATTAAAAACAAAAGTTAAAAGGAATAACTTTAATGTCAGACCAGCTACAAGCAACAGCTCCGTTGTAAGTCACTTACCATCCAGAGAACAGATCCAGTAGGTTGTTCTACCTGCTGGGAACCACTCCACCTAGATTTGACTGTTGCCAGCCCAAAGTCTCCAATCTTTACTGTGCGGTCTTCATGCAGAAATATATCTACATAACTCTTAAGGAACACACATGGACAGTCACTTCAGTTACCAAACACAGTCATCCTTGCATCCAGGCCTGTTTCAAGAAGATATTCTACACTAGTTTTTAAAGAATGTGTTTTAAGAACACAAGATGGATCAGACTGGATCAGGCCAATGGCTCATCTAGTCCATCACCTTGTTCTCACAGTGACCAACCAGGTTTATAAATATATTGTAAAATATTTGGTATTAAAAGGAAGGTGGTAAGGTGCCTAGGTACATCCTTTTTTCTCCCACACCTTACCCACTCCCCAGATTTTTATTACTCTCAGCACTGAACTTCCAACTATAGGTAAAAGGGAGGTGCTTGAGTCCATCAGCAGACTGCTTACTATTTTTAAGTTCTCTCAAAACACACAATTTGGTTTCTTTTAATTAAGTTTCCGTGTATCCGCTGCACTTTATAGAGTCCTATCCACTGAAAGCTTCAAAGGACATTGAGCTTTCCAGAGACAGGACCTGTAAAGAATGCAGACCATACATTATAAGGTTTGGTTTTTAAACAATAAAATAAAACTATGTGTTATGAATTTAGAGATCTTGAAAACAGCCCCAGTTTTCAACTCAGATCTGCAAACGAAAGACAGCTAACGAATGCAGAAGTAACCTTCAATACTGCTATTAACTAACATGTCTTCATATCACTTAATCATCAGAACAAACTAGAAATACTATGCCCCATGTTCCATATTGATCTAATGATGGCAGGCCATCAGAATTCCACCCAGTAAGAAAAGGATACTATTCGATTTCATATCTCTGTGTATTATATTCTTCGCATGTAAGTAGCTGTAAACAAAATTTGAGACATAAAAATGTGAACATATTTACATGTCAAAAGTCAAGTTTCAAAGCAACAAACTACATCCTTAATCAAACACAATGAAGATTATCATTTCCTCAGTAGTTATCTACTGTAGCTAGAAAGCTTTCATTTTATCAATTTAGAATCAGACAGTGCTATTTTTGTATATCAGGAAAACATCTTTGTAATCTCTCTCTGGAAGATTGCCCGGTGTTTTTATATTTCAAGTTTTACAGGCACTATCAAGATCTGCCTGGACCCAAGACAGCACTTCCTTGATTTTCTCTAGCACTATTTCATCTTTGGAGCAGTCAACACCACTTCCATAGCTACAATGATTCAGTCCAGATTACTCACTCCATTCCTTGTGCCGTCTGCCTTGCAATATCAATACGTTGTAACATCTGGAACTTGGTCTCCTGGACATGCAGGTGTTTATACAGACTGCTTCCTTCACACCACTGTGTGACGATGGCCAGGTTATCTTTAGTCATGTAGCCCATGAATAGCAAAATATTAACATGCCGGGTTTTCCTAAGAGAAACAAATAGGAATCAACATATGAACATGGAGTGTATGTTTAGCTTTGTAAATTAAATAAACATGTGAAATTTAGAACTCCATTGATTTAGGGGTGGATTTTTCTTCTGATCCAAAGCTTTCCAAAAAACTAGTACCTCTGAACCCAAGCTGAAGCTCAACTGCTTTTCTCTATAGCAAAGGTTTTGCAGGGAGATGTAAATTTAACAGAGAAAGAGAAACGTCTATTTATAGAAATAAATGTCTTTTGCTAATGACAGAATAATGAATGAGCCTGAATTTCCCTGTGCATATGTGGCTCTTTGAATTTTGGCGATGCAGTCTTTCCTGCTTGGATTTGAAGGTGAATTTGAGCAGCATCCAATATAAACTCTGTATGTGCTTGTTGGGCGGGGGGGGGGGGGGAGCTGTCCCTCTTCAGCTAGTCAGGCAGAACCCCCTGGAACACTGTTCTGAAGGCTGGCATATCCTCTAGTGTGGCACGAGACACAAGCAGCTGCTGCCAGAAAGGGGATCGGGGTGTGTGTGTGGGTGTGGGTGTGGGTGTGGGTGTAAATCAGCAAATCCTTCCCTTTGCATGCAAAAGAGTACTTCTACACCAGTCTGTTGCCCAGTGAAGAGCTTTGAGGACTAACAAGCAGGACTGACCCAAAACAGTTTGCTGTCTGAGGCAAAGGACAAGATGGCACTCCCTTCACATTCCATACACAGAAGCTGACTGGGCTGACAACGGGCTGTTTCTCCAAACTGGTAAAATGATAGCACCCTCCACTGCACTTGAGTCAGAAGGCTACTTTTTAGAGTGGTCAGAACATGTCATGAAGAATACATAGACTTGCCCTCCAAAAGACAGGAATGACTGGGGGGTGGGGAGCACAGGAGGAATAGCCAAGAGGCTGCTGCTTCCCCTCAACATCTGCTACCTGAGGCAGTTGGCTTATGTTGCGTAATGGTAGGGCCAGCCTTGACAAGTATTGATCACAGTTCCAGCCAACAAGGAACTGTAAGCTAACAAACTGAACATCCCTGCCTCAGGATAGTCTACAATTTGGAGGCAGCAGTATGAGAGTCTGGTAAATCTTCCAGTGCTGTTTAGTTTACTATCCTTGCGATAACCTCACACAATAAAGCGTTCTACTAAAAACACAATGAGCCTGTGCATCCAGCCACTTTAGACAACAGTCAACTTAATAAAAGTACTAGACAAGCATTTTAAAGTCACCATGTTGGCTTACCTTAGCACAGCCACTTCATTTCTGAAGGCCTGAAACTGCTCTGGGGTTGGATCTACCACCTTTAATATCTTTACTGCTACGTCTCCTGCAAACATAACACAACAATTGTATCTCAAGCACCATGCCAACATTCTTACAACAATGACAAGCAGTCCACTGATGTCTGTACACAAATTACATGCAGGGAGGAACCAGAGCTTCAGCAGTATGGTCTGCATGCGGAAAAACCCAAAGGCAGACAGTAGGCACCCCCACCCATCCTGATTATCACATGGTAAACCGGGGAACTTTCTAAAGGGTTACACTGAGGCACAGAGGTCTGCTCAAAGGAAAAACATACAACACCCCACAAGGCAGGACCAAGCATTTGAGTACACTAAGTAGTTCTTTGAATCTTGGCCACTATTTCCAAATACCCACTTCCCTTCCACCAATGCAAACGCACCTTATAAGAATAATGGAAGAGCTGTTTATAATTTGTTGTAAACATGATAATGGAAAATATGATGAAATGTGGCTGCTAAAGTTTGCTCAGCATGGCGTGTGCAATGCCACCTCCTGATGGGCAGGACATATGGTCAGCCTTTCTCCCAATTTTGAAACTGGATGAGCATGATTGTAATTTGGTGTACTGGGTTGCTGTTATTTCATTCTGCAACTCTATAAAGTATCTTTTTTTCCTACCTGCTTTTTTTTTGGTGCAACATGTTTTTGTACGTAACAAAAATTCAATAAACACTTGAAGAAGAAAAAATGACAGAGACAATATTTCAAAAAATAAAAATGGAAAAACAAAATTGCAGAGAAGAGAGGGGATTGTTCCTGCAGCTGAGCAGCAATTCCCATCACCACCCCAGTTCCAAAGTTGGAATGAAGGGTTCTCTGCCCCATACATAATTATAGGATCAGTTCTTATCAGATATCTATGAATCAAAAATATTAAACCTGTACACATGGCCAAATGTATATATTTTTTACTATGTTAAACAATTTTAATATTGATATTTTCCAAGAAGAGTGGTAGGAATACTTGATACTTACCATGCCATTTGCCTTTGTAAACAGTCCCAAAAGAGCCTGACCCTACTCTGGTAGAGAGCATAACTTCACTTGCTTCTATTTCCCAATAATAATTTGAGTCTCTCTGTCCACGAGGTCTCTGGAAAGCAAGTAAATATTTACAATACAGACAGCATGGCCTGGAAACCAAGTTTCACAGGTTCAGATTAAAGCTTGCCGCAAGCATGATTAATGATATTTGGAAATAATCTAGATCTGACTACGCAGTACATACACAGTTATAATGTAGACTTAACAAAATGTCAACAGGAAATATGTTTAAGCAAACTAAGGACTGAATGGGCATCTGTATATTTCTAAATCTGTTGTACAGATGGAAAATAATCTATGCCGTAACATCACTCCCAATAACCTATTTTCTATTTAATGACAATCGGATTTCCCTCTTATACAAATGTGATCATATTCTCATCTCCATACTAACAGCCTGTTTCTAATACTTCCTGTGCCAGCAGACAAGAGCTTATCAGCTGTAACAACACAAAGTCAGAAATCGTAATTTTTTTACTGGTTCAAGGGGCTGATGTAAAGATCTAGGTGCTGTATTATGATACTGAGCAGAGTAATATGGAGGCAGGTGCTATTGCAAATTGGAGACTAAGGATGGGGAACCCGTGGCCCTCCATGTTGCTAGACCACAACTCCCATCAGCCTTAGCTGGCACGCCCAATGGTCACAGATGAAGGAAATTGTAGTCTAGCAACATCTGAGAAGGCCCACAGGTTAGGCCACCCCTGCTGGAGAGTTGCGCTGGGTTTGTTTTTAGAATCAGGGTGAAGGCATTAGTGAAGAATGTAAAATAACATTGACAAACACTTGGACTTCTTTTAGAAGCTCACACACTATTCAGCTATGGCAGCAGCATAAAGGGTATGACACAGAATACATGCAAATCATAGCGATACATCCAGCTGCAAGCTTTAATAAATTTGAAAATCACATTGTATACTCTGAGTATCTTCCGGCTGTAAATACTCTGATACATACGATTTTTTTTTCTTGCGAATTACATCCTGCAGCTCTCTCTCTTGGGGCTGGAACTGGTGTTTTAGGCTGCGACCATCCTGTTGGACTTGTATTGTTGGGGCTTCCGGATATAGCTGAGGGTGATGCTTCGCATGTTTGAAGAAAGATGAAAGAGACGCTTACTAACATTAGACAACCCCCATATCAGAAGCAAGAAAAACATGCGGGAACTGGTATGACACCATGTTGTGCAAAGCCTAAGTCCGTTTTACTGCATCAATGATATTCTGTGCTCCAGCTGCATGCTAATTCTAACATGGAAGCACTTTTTAATGTAGAAACGTTCATAATACGAATCATCATAATTCAGTGGCAGAGCACAAGCTTTCCCTGCAGAAGGTTCCAAGTTCAATCCCTGGCATCTCCAGGTAGGACTGGGAAAGACCTCTTGATGGAACTCTGGAAAGCTGCTGCCAGTCAGAGAAGACCACATTAAGCTAGATCGTCTGAATCAACATAAGGCAGCTTCCCAAGTGGCCCTCCCAGTATCCCACATATTATTAAGTGAAACACTCACCAGATTCACTGTGACTACGTATCGCATCCTGAAACAAAAAGAACAGGTATCAACACTTCAGCACAATTGCTCTGGAAGGCGGAATAGAGCAGAAAATTTCTCACTAACGGGAAACTGGCTCAGCAGCTTTAATTGTAGACACCAAACCACCACAACATTTGGAGATGCTGGCCATTTAAAATGCAAGGAAACTTAAGTATGCCTAACTTTTAAAATGAAGTTGTCGAATTAATCGTTGAAGTATTCACAGGAGCATTCAAGTTAACGTTTCATGAAAGGCCACCATTAACCAATCAAGTTAGTGGTGTAACATGTATTTTGCATAACCTACTACATATATAGCAAGTCCAGTTCCATCTGGTCATATTTAAACATAGCGATGAATTGAATCTGTAAAAGTGGAAATCCACACGGCCCCCACTGTACCACTGCTGCAGCTGAGCTCGTTTCTCCTTCTCTCACTGCATGCCACACATGCTACCCTGTGTAAACATGCACAGCTCTGATATAAGGCAATTTTAGAATGGTTCCCATTTGTCCAGCATTATCCAATGCACAGATTGTGTATAGTGGATAGAAAGACACAAAGCAAAATGCAAGGTCAAAAGAAAGGTGAGAAAATAGCCAGAATGCAGTTTTTCTGCCAAAGCTAAACTGGTCTCACCCTGTGAACTGTCTAGAAGTCAAATTGAGCTACTCAGAGCTCTTTGAAGGAAAAGTAGTGTGTAAGCACGTTCAACAAAATAAAAATAATGAGGATTCAGACAGATTTCTAGTCAAGATGGGCAAGATGAAACACTGAATAAAACCACCTGTAGAAGTATAGCTCAGTGAGAATTGCTCATCACCTTTCATTCTAAGGAGGTTCATTTGGAAATGGGCAATTGGGAACAGTTCCTGGAATCCCAAGAATTGCGTGCTCACGCAAGAGAAGTGGGGTGGTGCTTTCTGCTGGCATTTCCTTCTGCCACATAAAATCCTCCTCCAACGGGTCTCCCGACCTTCAGAAGCAGCTCTACAGAGACACAAGTGGCTTCAGCAGGAAGGGAGAAGGATGGGGAAATCCCCACTTTGGATCCCTGCCAGCTAAGCTAAAATGTGGACTTTACAGGAACTTTCATGCACTTGCTGTGGCTTGGATGTGGCCACAAAGGCACAGGCTGTCCTCTGTTTTGTTTTTTAAAAAAACACAATCCAAATCCTGAATTTCTAAGAAGAAGAAAATATTCACTGCATTTCAAAGCTGGGTGTTCCCTCATCCCCCAATTTCAACTTAAATAAAGTACTCATCTCCACCAGGCAAAGTATTTTTGAAGTACTGCTTCTGTGCTCTCTTCTATAATCACAAGCCTTCATTTACTGAAGGCTTGCTTTATATAAAGCTAAACTATTCAGATGTCTGTGTAGCTTCTTGTTGGGAGCACACTATAATCCACCAACCCTAAAAAAGCAGTTTAAAAAATGACATTTCTGAGTTTTTTATAATAAAAATATTCAACCAGCATGCCCACTTATCATTTTAACACACAACCATATCCATGAGAGCAAAGCTAAAAGGAACAGGTTTACTCCAGAAGCTATGGATTTTGCTCTGTACCACTAAAAGCTTCATCTGTGTAGTGCAAGTTCTATTTTGTATTACGAACTCTGGGTTTTAGTACTAGAACTAAACAAACATGCCACACTGGTCTTTCCAAATGCAACTGTTAAGCTACAGTTATTTAACTCACACTAATTTGGCCAACTCTCTTAGCAATCCTGTTAACTGAAGAAAGCAAAGGCATCCAGATAATACCTACTCTTCCCCTTAAACAGAATCGTCTGCACCAGGACCTGGGAGAAGCATTCAGGCTGTTATTCTAATTCAAAGCAATGAGAAATAAGAAAAGAACAGAGGAAGTAGTAAAAAAAAAGTTTTCAGCTGCTAAAAAGGAAAGTAGTAACAACAAGGAAAGAAGACAACTTGAAAGAAAAGAGAGTTAACACATTAGCTATGTGAATGTTATTTTATATAGGAACTGCAGATTAAACCTGATGCAAGAATGCTCTTAAGGTTAGGCAGGCAGACATTCCACCAACCATGAAATATGCTCCAGGGAAAGTTTTCTAAACCATCTCTCCGCATTTTCAAAACTTGATAGTATTCCAGTTCTGCCATAAGTAGACTCACAAGAAAAGAACAGTTCAAGGGGGGCTATGATATTTTAATCTCTACAAGGCAGATGTATAGAGAATCTGATTATACCCGATACTGATCCAAGCAGAGATAATCTAATCAAACGGATCTGCAATTCAACAAGACGCTAGATGCCATTCTATACAAAGGGTTCACTATTCTAGGGTAAAATTCAAAGAGAGAACTCTAGGACTCAGGAGCCTGAGATGCAGCAACAACAACAACCATGGTTTTCTTCTCTCCAACTCAAAACACAATTCCAGGGAAGATTTCCTAGCCTGGCTTGAGATACTAAAGGTATTGCCACTATCAAAAACCTAAACCATGCTAAAAGGTAAGCATTTACATAAGAATCATTGGGAGCCCAAAATAAAGTTCATCCCACTCATCCTATCAAAACATCCAATAAATTAAAGTGGGAGAACAGAAAGCTACGGGCTACAGATTTTATGATTCTTATACATGAGGCAATGAACACCAGAATTCTGCAGCCAGGTAACAAAATTTATACAAATAAAACTATATTTGCATATATAAATCAAATTTGCATATACCCATCTAACTTTGCACAATTTCTTCTACTATCAATGAGAAAGGTCAAAAGCTATCATAAGCACTCAAATCCTTCCCTTGCTCAGCTTCTCACCATTCTGAGTCACTCAGTCAGTATCTGCAGCCTTAAACTCAGTACTTGCTGAATTTCATGTCCTAAACCAGCCTTGCCCTCTAAATGGCCACAGTAGCTGGGGGTTATGAGAGTTGTAGTCAAACAACATCTGGAGGACCATACACTGGTGAAGGCTACTCTGAGCCACTTTCTGAGATATCACACAACTGTGCAATCATGGGATACACATCCCTGATAAAAAGAGTGTTACCACATTACAAAACTTCAGCTGCAAAATGGTGTTTGCTTTCTGGCACACTGAAAGCCAGCTGGACCAACAAGGGAACTCCAATAATGTAAGGTGGCTCTCTAAAAATTCCTGGAAAAGAACTTTACCATGAAAGTTTTAATGGCTCTACCAAGTGATTTTTGTCTTCAAACTAGTGATAAGCTCCAAAGTTCAAAAACAGGGGTAGGGGACAGTTACAGATAGGTAGCCGTGTTGGTCTGCCATAGTCAAAATAAAAAAAATCCTTCCAGTAGCACCTTAAAGACCAACTAAATTAGTTCTTGGTATGAGCTTTCGTGTGCATGCACACAAAAGCTCATACCAAGAACTAACTTAGTTGGTCTTTAAGGTGCTACTGGAAGGATTTTTTTTATTTTGAGGGGTAGGGGACGTTCAGTAATGATGTTTCCCAGCTCAGGAACCCCCAAGCCCATTACAGTTTGGGTCCAGATCTTAAAGTGCTTAGCCTAATACCATCCCTTGTAACGAGCTGCCACTTTCTTTTCTGTTCTGATTTACCAGCAAGCTGGGGCAGAACAGTCTCCATTTAGTGCTCCCATTAGAATTTTAGCACTGCCATGGAAGCATCCCCGGCACAAGGATTCATGGAACTTACTAGGATGACGAAATAAATTTTGAGGAAGGAGGTAAGAGGCAGAGGAGGTGCCTCAGGCTCGTCACACTGGAAGAGCGATGGAGCCTTAAACTGAGGATAAAGCATAGCTTGATTTGGGGTCAGTTTGACTCTGACCTAAATTTGAGTGAGTCTATCCATCACTACTTACAACACCTAATGTGCTACAAGCTATCAAGAACATATTCGTCATGCTGTCACCTACTATCTTGCCATACTGTCTCTGTAGTAGGAGAAGAAAAGCAATATAAAAAGCCAAATGAAAATTACTGCTTATAAAGGGGGGGGGGGGCTGCACACAACTGAACCCTCAAGATCTTGATAGTAAAAAGAAATCTGTTTAAGGAGAGCTGAGTGGATCTTTTGTTCTATTCAGTGAGATACAGTGGTGCCTCGCAAGACGAAAAGAATCCGTTCTGTGATTCTCTTTGTCTAGCGGTTTTTTCGTCTTGCGAAGCAAGCCCATTGACGGATTAGCGGATTAGCGCTATTAGCGGCTTTTAGCGGCTTATCGGATCAGCTGATAAGCGGCTTAGCGGCTTAGAAAAGGGGGGGAGGGGGAAAAACCCGCAGGAACTCGCAAGACATTTTCGTCTTGCGAAGCAAGCCCATAGGAGATTCGTTTTGCAAAGCACCTCCAAAACGGAAACTCTTTTGTCTAGCGAGTTTTCAGTCTTGCGAGGCATTCGTCTTGCGGGGCACCACTGTACTGTAAATTGCTATATTTTGTAGCACAGAAACTCTCTGTTTTAACTGGATTAACTTTGAACAAGCCATACTTTTATGGAAATATTAACTGATTACTAAAGGTGATAGAAACAGAAATAATGACATGTCACTAAGTTGGTCACATATCTGGCTACAAGCATCCTGTTCTCTGATCCTTCAAATCATAGTAAAGAATTGGTAACAAACTATGGGGAGTTAGAACATCAGCTGAGAACTGCGGTTTGGCAAACTAATGTGTTCTATGAAAACAGGAATGCGGCCATTATAACCTGCAGTAAGTATTAAACCAATATGCAATTCAGAAACAACTGGCTAAATACCCAGAAATAGGAATACCTCAATTATTCGGTTATCCACGGGCATAGTTGTGCTGACCATGTGGACGTTTGGTGTTGATGTAGATCTCTGTCTTTGAGAAAGGGAGCCCTCGGGAGATGGATTTGATGTGCTGAATGTGAAGGCATGAGGTGTAGAATATCTGTGTTGAGAACTAAAGGATGGAAACAAACATTTTTCATTTCTGCTACTAGGAAATGGTGATTCATTGTTAACCATCAGAAAAGCTGTTCTCTAGTAGATATCACTGCTGTAGAGTCTACTTCTCTTGAAATAAAATTAATATATGATCAGATTAGTCTGGTTCAGATGTAGCTATCTCAGTTGAACAAACCAGAGTTTAAATGGACTGGGAACCAAGCATGTATGTGCCCACACTCTTCCATCTCATCCCTCCAGTCATTTCCTCCCACTTCTGCGCCTGACTTTGGCAAAGCTTTCCTGGCTTCTTAAAACAATGATTTCCCATGCACCCAAACTGAGAAACTGTGGTTTAAGAGCTATCTCTAAACCAAAATATCAAACCAGATCAGTTTGTTAAATGTTGTTCAATTTGCCATCATTAAGTGCTATTCCAAATTATTACTAAGAATGCAATTGTAAAGTGAGGAGGCTTCGCAAAATCTCCGCATAATGTTGTCCATCCCATAAGCAGGCACTTAGCTTGCCTTCAGATGTGAGGATGATTATAGGAAAGAATTAGCTATCATTAAATAAACCTATTGGATGAAGGTTTCCCAACTATGGAATGGTTTTGACAAAATACTAACAGGTCTGGTTGTTAAGTCCAAGCACTGAGGTTACCGCACCCTGTCCTGACTTCACACTATCCAACTCCCTGTCTGAATCCTGGCTTCAAGAAAACTTTGGTTTGGTTTGCCCTGGCTCTCCAAACCCAGATTTAAGACCATTGCTTGAAATGGTCTTCCAGTTCTCCTTTAGAAGAGGACCACAGTTCTCCTTTAGAAGAGGACCAAGCTGCTTTTGCACATTGCTACCCAGGCTATTACAGCATACCATTATGAATTTCAGTCGTACCTTGGACGCTGAACGGAATCCGTTCTGGAATTCCGTTTGACTTCCAAAACGTCCGAAAACCAAATCACAGCTTCTGATTGGCTGCAGGAAGCTCCTGCAGCCAATCAGAAGCCGCAGAAGCCCCCTCGGACATTGGGGTTCCAAAAGAACTTTCGCAAACTGGACCATTCACTTTGTAGCGTTCAGGAGCCAAAACGTCCAAGTTCCAGGGTGTTTGAGATCCAAGATACAACTGTGTAGCAAAACACAACAAAAACCAAAGTTCAACTCACTTCACAGGCATCCTGGACACGGACTCCCGCATTCGCCGAGTCGTTAAGGGAGGTAGCGCAGGGATACCAGTATCACCAACATTTGGGTGTGGAAACAATCTGAAATCAAAAGCATGCAGCTGAGCAAAAAAGAAAAAAGTAAGCAGATTTTTACTAAATTCAATAGGCCTTTCTGTTTGAACCAGTGCATTTATTCTAATTTTAAAATAGCTGCATTTTTATTTTTTTTAAGGTTAAAAATAACTCTTACAAGAGTTGCCGGATGTTGCTCCAGTCCACACACATGGTAGGAACTTTTGTGCTGCAGTGTTCATGGAATTTATAACCGCAGGTTTGACACCGGAATCCATTTAGTAAAAACTTCTGGCAGATGTCACAGTATGCAAGCTTTAGAAAGGTCTTCCGTGCCTGGAAAATAAATTTCGTATCTAAGTTTGTATGAGGTAGCCAATTTATGAAGCTTTTTACATATTTGTTCCAAATTGCTTGTTACCACATTATCATTAAATATTTCACATTTTACCACTGGAATTAACTTTTATGAATAAAGCTATAGCTTTAAACATGCTTTGCTCAAAATATACTGTCTCACAAACAGCCAGTATTAATATATTTTAGTTTTCAAAACACAGGTGATTTCAGCAGAAACTTTTTTTTGGGGGGGGGGAAGAATTCAGATTATTCACATTTTCAGAAATTGCTTTATTTTCACTTGCAACCATATACATTAGATTAGACTAGAAAGGAACCAAAACCTGGCATTTGGGTAAGTTTAAACGAGCAGCTTTTGTAGCCACAGTGTTATTTGATCAGAGAACTACATTTATAGTTCAAGTCCATAGAAGCAGAAAGCGCACTCAATCTCCTAATCAAAACTCACCTTCTCCATGAAAACTGTTCCTTAACCCCTTAGTTCTCCCTCCCAATTTAGACAGTAGAGGCAAGTGCATTCGCTCACAGTGTTACTCTTGCTCTCCTCCCCTCTCATTATATTCCATAGTAGACCACTTCATATGTCATGGGCAAACCAAACTATATCTTGCTGTAAACAAGCAAATATGCTGGTGTATGCTGCTCAACTCTACTCAGCCGTCCTGCAGGAAACAGCCCCCGGCACTAGTTTAGTGTTACGTATGAACCAGCACTTATGCTTTATTTATCCCTCTTGCGGTTTGTTTAGAGAGGGGCAAAACACACAGCACTAAAAAAGCGCTGTGCTTTGTTTCCTTCTGACTTGGGGAAGGGAGGAGCAGGACAGGCATGCTTTGAACAGCATGCACTAGCGTGTTTGCTCATTCACAGTACAGTCACAGTTAGGTTTACCATGATGTGTGAACCAGGCCAAGAAAGGAGATGCTTTTAGTCTTGACCTCCAAGCATTTGGATTCCTGATCTCAGAAGAATACCTCAGTGTCTACTGCCACAGGGGCAACAAAAGAACAAGCTAAAGGATGTTAACTGAGGCAGTCTTTGCCAACCCAATGCCCTCTGTATGTTTTGGACTACCATTTCCATCATCAATGGCCATGCTGGCTAATGGGATTTTGTCAAAAAAAAATTTTGGAGGGGACTAGGTTGGGGAAGACAATGCCCTAAGGGTCTGGACTGCTTTTAAAAACATCGTTGATTTTCTGCCAAGATTGGAAAGGTAAGAACACTTAGATATATTGCAACACTTGCTTTGTGTGCTGTTTTGAGGTCAAATTATTATGAAACCTTTTGAGCACTACTGCTGTATAATTTCTTATAGTCTTGTCAGCTGTACTCCCATGAGGTATTTCCAAATATTTTGTACATACAAAAGAGATCAACATACAAAATTGTGTGTCGTAAGTGGAACATGATCCAGGAAATCCACTTGCAATTCCTCTCCAATCAAGGATGCAGCATCCGTACCCCAATCCAGCCGTGCTTTTTTACTGAAAAGGTGGGGAGAGAATATGCGGAATGAATTCAATTTTCAAAGTGTATGAGAACAAAAAAGCTACCGTATTTTGCGCCCCATAAGACGCTCCGGCCCATAAGACGCACCTAGTTTTTTGGGGGGGAAATAAAGGGAAAAAATTATTTCCCCCCCAGGCGCGGGGCTGGGGCAGCCCGAGCTTCCCCCGACCCCAGCCCCCAAACAGGCAGCTCTCTGCAAGCCGTGGGAGCCCAGCGGTGGTTCCCGCTGCTTGAGGAGAGATCCGCGAAGCCTGCACGTGCTGGGATCAGCGCGTGCAGGCTTCGGGATGCCTGCAACTCTCCCCAAGCAGTGGGAACGTTCCCGCTGCTTGGGGAGAGATCCGCGAAGCCTGCGCGTGCTGGGATCAGCGCGCGCAGGCTTCGGGATGCCTGCAACTCTCCCCAAGCAGTGGGAACGTTCCCGCTGCTTGGGGAGAGATCCGCGAAGCCTGCGCGTGCTGGGATCAGCGCGCGCAGGCTTCGGGATGCCTGCAACTCTCCCCAAGCAGTGGGAACGTTCCCGCTGCTTGGGGAGAGATCCGCGAAGCCTGCGCGTGCTGGGATCAGCGCGCGCAGGCTTCGGGATGCCTGCAACTCTCCCCAAGCAGTGGGAACGTTCCCGCTGCTTGGGGAGAGATCCGCGAAGCCTGCGCGTGCTGGGATCAGCGCGCGCAGGCTTCGGGATGCCTGCAACTCTCCCCAAGCAGTGGGAACGTTCCCGCTGCTTGGGGAGAGATCCGCGAAGCCTGCACGTGCTGGGATCAGCGCTTGCAGGCTTCGGGATGCCGGCAACTCTCCCCAAGCAGTGGGAACGTTCCCGCTGCTTGGGGAGAGATCCGCGAAGCCTGCACCTGCTGGGATCAGCGCTTGCAGGCTTTGGGATGCCTGCAACTCTCCCCAAGCAGTGGGAACGTTCCCGCTGCTTGGGGAGAGATCCGCGAAGCCTGCACGTGCTGGGATCAGCGCTTGCAGGCTTCGGGATGCCGGCAACTCTCCCCAAGCAGTGGGAATGTTCCCGCTGCTTGGGGAGAGATCCGCGAAGCCTGCACGTGCTGGGATCAGCGCTTGCAGGCTTCGGGATGCCTGCAACTCTCCCCAAGCAGTGGGAACGTTCCCGCTGCTTGGGGAGAGATCCGCGAAGCCTGCGCGTGCTGGGATCAGCGCGCGCAGGCTTCGGGATGCCTGCAACTCTCCCCAAGCAGTGGGAACGTTCCCGCTGCTTGGGGAGAGATCCGCGAAGCCTGCACGTGCTGGGATCAGCGCTTGCAGGCTTCGGGATGCCGGCAACTCTCCCCAAGCAGTGGGAACGTTCCCGCTGCTTGGGGAGAGATCCGCGAAGCCTGCACCTGCTGGGATCAGCGCTTGCAGGCTTCGGGATGCCTGCAACTCTCCCCAAGCAGTGGGAACGTTCCCGCTGCTTGGGGAGAGATCCGCGAAGCCTGCACGTGCTGGGATCAGCGCTTGCAGGCTTCGGGATGCCTGCAACTCTCCCCAAGCAGTGGGAACGTTCCCGCTGCTTGGGGAGAGATCCGCGAAGCCTGCACGTGCTGGGATCAGCGCTTGCAGGCTTCGGGATGCCGGCAACTCTCCCCAAGCAGTGGGAACGTTCCCGCTGCTTGAGGAGAGGTCCGCGAAGCCTGGAGAGCGAGAGGGGTCGGTGCGCACCTACCGCTCTCGCTCTCCAGGCTTCAGCGAAAGCCTGCATTCGCCCCATAAGACGCACCCACATTTCCCCTTCATTTTTGGAGGGGGAAAAGTGCGTCTTATAGGGCGAAAAATACGGTACCAGTTTTTAAACTTTTAACCAATAGTCTCGAAACCAAATCGCTTAAAAGTTTGGAGCTACCTGAAATGTGTGTGAACACACACTAGTTTAATAAGTGGCAACATTCAAAATAAAAGAAAGACGTAGATACCAAAATTTTAATGGCGGCCTTAATGATATGGAAGTTGTATAATGGATTTGAGCCCTAAAGTTGTCTGAAATTAACAGATTCAAGGGCAAAAATAAAATCTCACAAATAATTGATCCAGGACTGTGGCTTAACACAGCGTTCTATACCAGCCATCAGTAGTGTGAAGTCAATTATGTTACCTTCACTCCCTCAACTTGTTAAAGAATCATTTGGTACTTAAAAACAGTAGACCCCTGGCCCTATAAAAAGCGCATTAAGTCTTATACCGCCCTTTGTCCATAAATTTCAGGGCGGTTCACAGGATAAAATGAGATTATCCAAACTGAAATTTATATTCGAGCAGATAAAACTTTCCAACATTTTAGCTAAACCTAAAAAGATAACACTCTACAAGTATCATATAAAAATAGCTACATCTATGAACTGAAGAAAATTCTAGCTTTATTTCCTTCAAAGTTCAGAATAAGCAAAACAATTGATTTCACTTAGAATAAGCAAAACAATAATTGATTTCACTTAGGACAATGCAGCCACTTTAAATTCTTTGCATTCCCGCTGACTTCAATAGAACAGTTAAGCTTATACTGAATTCTCTCCATTTGAATCTATGCAACACCAACTTTGGTTGGTGTGCCCTTTGTGATTTTGTACTGTTTGAATCACTAAACATTATAAATGTGAAGCAAACAAAATACAGGGAACACTATGGGAAGGAACTGCTTGAATGGTTTCATAAAACGTAGTATTTCAATTCTTACCCTTTGTGTTCATTAAGTAATCTAAAAACAGCACAGCATTCCGGCTGCAGGCCTCTGACTTTGAGTGCTTTCATGAGACAATCATGAAGGGTCATTCCATTACGCACATTCACCTGTTAAAAAAGTAGTAGTTTTAATTCTGAAACATTTTCATTCTTCAGTAATGGAGTACGAATTACAGTGCTGTTATCAAACACTGGATGACTACAATTACACAATACTATCATAACTGAAAATTGCCATTATGGAGTTTTACACTTGTAATGCTGCTAATTCTGTAATCAAAAACTGAAGCGAAGGGATATCAGCTCCGCCCATGGAATGATGCATAACAGCAACAATCGGGGGGAAAGAAAGACATAACATCTTACAAGGACAGGAAGAAACATCATGGACTGAATAATTGCCACACACAGGAAAGAACAATGATATAGTTTTAGTTCCTCACATGAAGCTTTAGTAATCATTTAATGTGTCAACACGAATAGAAGTTATTAATATTGCAGTTGTTGTGTAAGGGATGACTATTATGTCCAGAATATAACTGAAACTATTAAGATTTTAGAACACAGAAATAAAGAAAATTAGGAAGTCAACAAATCTAGAACACGGGGGGCCACCTTAATTAAATAAGGTAATTTAGTATTTGAATTGTTGGTTATGATAATTGTATTATAAATTGGCATTGTTATAATGAGGCTATTATTGGAATGTAATTGAAAACTAATAAACGTTTATTATAAAAAAAATGAACAAAGGGAATCAAGTCTCCAACACTTCTTCACTGAAGATTCAACCCACATTTTCCTTGTTTGCCTAAGGCTGCTGTCTTAAAACCTAACACCTGGAAGTAAACCCCACTGACATCCACAGGACTTCATTCAGAGCAGATGTAAATAGGATTGCACTGTAGACATGAATGGCATTGCCTAAAACAATTAGTCAGTTTTTTAGTGTCACAGCTGCACAGGCACTAGCCATGGTTAGTTACTGCTAACAAGTGTTCCCATTGGCTGAAACACTGAATAAGTGGGAACCATGGTAAGCCAACAAGGAAGAATGTTAGGGGCTGGGATTGGGAGTGAATCTGCTCCTACTAGTTTAATCTTGATGAAGAAATCAGCAGCACTGTATCTGCACTGTAAACGCTCACCCGGTAGACATATGCAACGTTCAGGAGGAAAGTGAGCAGAATGACAAAGGCTGAATTCTCCCACTCTATATCTAGCAAAGAAATCAAGCAGACTACCAAAAGGGGAGTTCCCTTCCTATGCACTAAGCATAGAAATGCAGCAGGCTGCTGGAGAAGGGGGAGGGGAGTCAGAGCTCTCCATCCATCCTCTGCTAGTAGGCCACTAAATATTCTGCAGACTAATAATTTTTGTGGGCTTATTTACAAGGCCGGTGAAAGCAGTACCTTTAAGCAAGGACAGACAGTCATATGATAGGCTTATCGAAACGTCTGACAGAATCCAATCTAGGCCTGCTGCAATTAACCTGAGCTGATGTAACTTGTGTTGCTGACATTTAACAATCTGCATATTGATTTTACGATTTTAATACAACTTTGCAAGCCTTTGGGATATACTTATAAATCACTTTAAAGTCAGAAGCAAAAATAAAACCAAGATGCTTTTTCTGGCTAACACTGCTTTAGTATCCAAAATAATTCATCAGCAGAGGGCCTATTCATAAGAGACAGGATCGCATATTCATTGAAGTGATACAAATCTCATTGCTCTTCCCAAAATTATGCATGTGTATATTGGGTCAACATGCTGAACAAAACATCACTGTATCCATCCTGAAGCATCTACATTTAAACATTATTAGCCTACTGGGGCACTGGAATGTTTATGCACTGGGGGGGGGGGGACAGCCAATCTTTCACCTTGCACAAAACAAGAAACAGACTCACCACTGTGCGTTGCTTGTTAGGCAAGAAAACACGAATGGTATTGCTTGTCTTGGAAGAATCTGAAAGTTTCCCATCATCAGATGCTCTACGCTGATAGCTGTACTGCTGGACAATAGTAGGTGAAATACAGTTGGATCCATTGAAGACAGAATCCTTTAATCCAATTCCATCAGTTAGAGCCTTCCAAGCCCCATGAATGTGGTCCATTGAAGCAGTCGAAGCAGTAAAACCTTTTAAAAGAAGCACAAACACATTCTGAAAACAAGTCTTCTTAAGTGCAAAACTCAAAACAGTTAGATTGTTCAACTATAAATGAAACATTTGTGGTACTCGGGTATAGGCCAATGAATTATAATTTGTACAATCAAGGGCAAGAAAACCTTGTCAACAGCTATGCTGATTTTTCTTTTGTGAGTGTTCATATGTACAGATATACCGTATTTTTCGTCCTATAGGGCGCACCGGCCCATAGGACGCACCTCGTTTTTGGGGGGGAAATGAATAAAAAAAAATTATTTTCCCCCCCTCCGCCCTGGCTGCCGCCCCAAGCCTTGCGCTCACCTGCCCGAAGCACGGGGCACCCTCCGAAGGGCTCCCAGTGCTTCGGGCGACATGCTGCCGCCCCAAGCCTCGCGCACCCGGCAGGACCTCCTGCTGGGCGTGCGAGGCTTGCAGACACTCGCCCAAAGCACGGGGAGCCCTCCGGAGGGCTCCCTGTGCTTCGGGCGACAGGCTGCCGCCCCAAGCCTCGCGCACCGGGCGGGACCTCCTGCCGAGCGCGCAAGGCTTGCAGACACTCGCCCGAAGCACGGGGAGCCCTCCGGAGGGCTCCCTGTGCTTCGGGCGACAGGCTGCCGCCCCAAGCCTCGCGCACCCGGCGGGACCTCCTGCCGGGCGCACAAGGCTTGCGGACACTCGCGGGGGCTGCAGGCTGCTGCCCGCAAGCCTTGTGAGCCCGTGGGAACTCCCACCGGGCTTGCAAAGCTTGCGGATAGCTTCCTGAAGCCTGGAGAGCGAGAGGGGTTGGTGCGCACCGATGCCTCTCGCTCTCCAGGCTTCAGCGAAAGCCTGCATTCGCCCCATAGGACGCACACACATTTCCCCTTCATTTTTGGAGGGGAAAAAGTGCGTCCTATGGGGCGAAAAATACGGTACACCTAAATTTCTGCAACCGCATGCTGTGTCCATCAGTAAGGAAAACTGTGCGATGCATGTGACACAGTACAGATTCTTAGACTCTGCACATTAGAAGCCTTCACTCACTGAACAGCTAAAGGGATCCCAATCCCAAGACAATGTAACTTTCTCTAACCCTCCATAGAATCAAACTGTATGTTGATATACAGATATGTATATGAGAGTTAAATATCAATTTAATATGTTTTATTTTAATTAATGTAAACTACTTTTTCTCCCAGAAGTCTGCATTTAGCAGTACCAAGAGACACTGATTCACGACTACATTGTTAGCGAATTTACATATTTGTTTAGAATCTCAATTACAGTGGATCCTCTGGATACGGATTTGTTCCAGGGGTCCATGTGCACCCTGAAAAATCCGTAACCAGAGGCGCCGCTTCTGCTCACACACAAGCGGCAAAACCCAGAAAAATACTTCCGGGTTTGCCGCTTTTACAACCCAAAGATTACGTATCCAGAGAGGTACGTAACCCCGAGGGTCCACTGTATAGCTCTATTCAAGTGCTACTTGCATAAAGGGGTGGTCATGCAATCAAGGTGTAGCAGGGCCACACTACTGGCCAACCCTAGAGGTCACAGGGCTTCACTCAGCCCCACCTGTTATCCTCACATTAGGTGTGGATATCTGCAGGTGGAAATCCTACATATGTAGATGTACACACCTAATGAATAGACAACAGGGGAAGCTAACCAACTTCAGAAGAGGGAACTGTGCTTTCACTTTAGTGTGTGAGCACACCTTCATATCAATAGCATACAAAAGGGGTTCATATGTAGAGTGTCTATGTACAATTTGATTGCAAATTTAGTAGGCCATCAAATATGTTTAGATTGTGGACCTACACGCTTACAAGTTTAATAAGCCCATTGAACATAATGGGAATTACTTCGGTGCAAATATGCATAGGATTGAGCTGCCAGTTGACTAATTACTGTATTTAAGTAAGCCTGCATATAAAAATTTCAGGATACTTATCCTTTTTCTGATACTGGTCTAATACGATTTACAACTTAACAGAAGTTTCCATTTACTGTCAGAAAATTATTGTATATTTTCTTTTCCAGTCCCTAATACAGTAACATAGTAGAATCAAACCAGGCTAAAAGGAAAAAGAGCCTTTATCCCTCAACTGCACCAATCAAAAATGGGTCCTGATGTTTAATTGGTTAAAGCTGAAGTTGATTAATCAACTGATTAAAAATATTTAAGCTAGCAGTAACATTTAGATTTCCTTCCCACTATTTAAAGGGTGAGAAATAAATCATTTAATTGTATTACCGCAACCTATAGGTTAAAATTGAGGCACAATTATTTCCCAAGGTCACACAATCAATTACATGGTTGATCTGGGATTTGTCAAACATTTTGTATCAGATTCCAACTGACTTATATTGGAAAATTTGGAGGAAATTTTCCATTCCAAAATGCACATACCTGTCCAGAATTACATAAACAAACCCATGAGGGATCCCTATCATGAGCAGAGAAAATGCAGCAGAAGAATGCAGGCAAAGGGATACAGTTGGAAGGAAAAGAGGTAGTGATCTGTAGGAAATCTGAAGTGTAGTTCAGAGTTGTTGGTAAAGTTAGTATTTAGAACTCATA
The DNA here is from genome assembly GCF_964188305.1 of Podarcis bocagei. Classification (NCBI taxonomy): domain Eukaryota; kingdom Metazoa; phylum Chordata; class Lepidosauria; order Squamata; family Lacertidae; genus Podarcis; species Podarcis bocagei. Next base: position 53,557,684 of record NC_138126.1, on the reverse strand, counting down.
TTGCACATTTCAAGGATTCCAAGTGCATCAGATACAATAAGCCATTAACTACCTGCATAAGAAACATACCAAAAAAGAGACATCTCAAGGTGCTAATAAACAGTTATAAGTTGTTCAGGCTAGGATAAATCTTAATTAACTTCTTGAGAAGTGGTGTCTCTCTTTCATTTGGTAGATGCTTCCTTGTATTGTTTACTTCCATAGAGCAACCAAGTTCCTGTGACATCAGAGCCAGATAAGTGCAGTTCAAAAACTCCCTACAAACCAGAACTGAATCCAGGCACACAAGAAGAGGGCAAATTGGAGGGGAAGACATGCTTGGGCTCAAACATCTTTCATGCACTAAGAAACCAGTTGGCTGAAGCAGTCTATGGAGACAGTTTTCTTGTCCAATCAGATTTTAAAGCTACTAAACAGGCACTTAATTAGAAAAGATTCAAGACGAAAGCAGCTATGCAAAATTTCCCATTGCCATGTTGCCACTAATGTTCCTTGCAATTCAATTCTCAGAAGTGTTTGCAGATCAAGGAACTTGTAAATTTAGATCAGGGTTCAGGAATTTGTGGCCCTCCAGATGCTGCTGAACTATATCTCCCATCATTCCTCACCACTGGGCATGCAGGCCGGGGCTGATGGAAGCTGAGTCTAACATCATCTGGAGGGCCACAGGTTTCCCACTTCTAATCTAGATCCTGCACATATCTGCAAATTGTGTTTACTGGAATAGAAAACCAACTAGGTGTGTTTGTTGCCCTTGCCAGTGTCAACATTTCTACAGGTCAAAAAAGTGAACAACAAACAGTAGTGCTTTGAACTGCAGGCTCTGACCACTTTCCTTATCAGGGTCAGAAACACAGGTAGAATATTATCAATGTTCAAATGTCAACTTATTACTACAACATGTGAAGGTATCAACTCTATTTGTCTCTTGCTACCTTGTTTGTTTGGTAGATTCACATTCCATCCTTCTTTTAAGGCACTCACAGTGACATACATGGCTCTCCCCTAATTTTATAGTTCTCAACAACTCTCTGAAGAAAGTTACAGATAGGTAGCCGTGTTGGTCTGCCATAGTCAAAATAAAAAAAATCCTTCCAGTAGCACCTTAAAGACCAACTAAGTTAGTTCTTGGTATGAGCTTTCGTGTGCATGCACACTTCTTCAGATACACATCTCTGAAGAAAGGTAGGCTTAGATTCAATGACCATCTCAAGGCCATCATCCAATGAAAGGGGATTTAAACCCAAATCTCTCTGGCCCTAGTCTTGAAACTCTAACCACTAAATCATATTGTACCATTAATATTCCAAACATAATTCCAGGGCTCCCTTCATATATGGGAATATTTCAATTCAATCTCAAAAGCCTAGCAGGCAGAGGGAGGAACTTGCTGAAGGCCAACCATTTAGCTTCATGGCTGTGCTGGCTCATTCAAATGTAAGAATATCCAGCTCAAATCCTGATTGATATAAAACCACTGGCCTAGGATTCAGAGTTGCCCTTCCTTCATGAAAGGGCCTTTGATGCAGCAGACGTTCCCGCGGACAGAAAGAGGAGGTGGCAATTTTCACGAATACCCTTCCCACATACAACCCTCCCACACTAATCCAGAGGGTTCCCCAACCAGCCAGAACAAATTGGGGGTGGGGGAATCCATGCAAGACAAATAAGCAAAAAAATGCCTCACTTTTCTTACATGATCTCTGAATTGAATCCACTGTGTGGCTTTTGGAGAAATAACTCATAGTCTAACTATCCTCAATGGGCTGTTGGGAGGTTAAAACGGTATTCTGAGTCCCTAAACGGGAGCATATGACACAAATGTAACAAAACACAGCTGAACAGAGATTTCACCTCCCTACTTGAAACACAACATACTCTGGATTAATTTAGCGATTACTCATCCATAACACCAGTTTAAAATGGAGTCTGATATGCTATTTTTTAATACAACAGAATAACCAAGCAAACAGTTGGAATAACTTAAAGTAATGACAAGACAAAGAGTTAGCTGTAGTACTTTGTGAATCCTAAAATATTATTTTTGTTGTAACTGTGATGTTTAGCTTATTTTTTAGTAGTTTTGTTAACAAGCGTTTCATAGATGCTAATTGTTTTGATGATTTGTAATTGTTTTACTAGTTTGTTATTTATTCTGTTTGATTTCTGCTACATTTATGATGTTCTATTATGTTACTGTTATTTATTGATTGTAAGTCGCTTTGGAATTAATCTGAATGAAAAGTGGCAGAGAAATATAATCAAGTATAAGTCTCAGACATAGTGACAGGAAAGCACTGACTGCTGGGCCAAATTCAATCTATTACAGACCGCAATCCACTGATAGTTTTCTTCATTTGCCCACCTAAGTTCTACTCAAGAGTAAACCCATTGAAATTTTGTCAACTAAATGAACATGCGCCAGAGACACTGTATTTTCAAGTGGTGGTCCCTGATCTATGAAACTCCCACACAAGGGATATGAGTTGGCACCATCAGTTCTAGCCTTCAAAATGTTCTTCAGTTCTTCTCTCTTAAATGGCCTTCAACCAAGATTATTTTATATAGTTGGTGCTGGCTTTTAAATTATTGGGGGTTTTTATTTATGGGTTTTGATTTTACATTGTGTAACCAGTTTCATACGGTGTCATACTGGAATTGTAATTTTCTTGTGTTTTATGTTCCGTAAGCCACCTTCAGTGGACTCTGTCCTGAAATGCAGCCGAAATATATCCAAAATAAATAAAGCAGACAGCAAGAACAGAAGGTCAAAAGAAGAGGGGCAGCTACTTTCTCACTCATGTAATCTTGACTCTTTTCCCCACAGTACTGCAAACAGAGGAAGGAAGTAGATTAGCACAGCGAGTTATTGCTAGACAATTGGCATCTATAATTCCTTCCCCAATGCCAATTCTCAACCCTCCATGTCAGAAACTGTACCAAGGAAAGAAAAGTAAGATTAATCCATGCCAAGGGAGAAGCAGCAGCTGCAGCAGCTACTGTGTGAGGAGGGTGCTTGAGAACAAACTCACACTGAGAGTATGACACTTGGTTCTCCATCAACCCTACCCCTTTACCCTGAGAAGCCAACCTACCAAACTAGTTGTAGAGCAGGACTCCAATGTATTAAGAATCCAGAGTCTACTCCTTTCACTTAAGAGTTTTCACCTCAGGCAGGCTCCTGTCAGTATGCACTTGGGAGACTGGTAGTTCTTTTCAACTCTGCATTTAAAAAAGTTAGATAAGGTCAATGTTGAGTCTTGCAAATACACATGAGTTAAGTGAGCACAATGAACCGAGCCCAGGCAACAGTCCCCATAAGAAGTCATGCAAGTTCTGGAAAAAAGTCATTGTAGCCAGTATGGAGGCAGTTCTTTGATCATTGCAATCTATAAAACTATGGCCATCTACAAGCATCAAATCTGCAATTTTCCTAAGACAAAAGCATGTCTTAAAATGTTCAATCCTGGCACGCTGTCTTGTTTCAAACTTCCTGTAGACTACTAGTTTGGTTGCATTATGCAAAAGAAACTATTTCTCTTTTACAGTTCTTTGTGTACACCAGAAGTTCCTTGCCACCTTTTCCTTTGCTACATTATTTCTGGTTGTCATTTTTGTATGATGATATGCCATAATGCCATATATAGGAGATATTCCCTTTAAACTGCTACTGATATTACTAGCACTTCCAAGCAACCATGGGCAGGACTGGGATAAAAATTTAGCTATAAGTGTAAGAATTGTTCCATGAGGGCATCTACTGAGCAGAGTAAGAAACATTTTATTGAGGAAGAATTATCCAGATCATTAATTACTACATCACAAATAAATTCACTCAGTAGCTAAATATAAAATAAACTAAATTCTGTAATATTTTTATAGGCAGAAATTCAAACTTGGCCAATTTAAACTAAAAAAAATTATTTTTGTCATGTGTATTTTATGTTTTCCGTTCGAAGCTTTAAAAATGTTTAAAAGAAAGAAGCAAAAATGACCCAAGAGAACCTGACATGCATTAACAAAAAGACACCTTTGATTAGGCAAGGGAGAAAACAAAGCATCCTGTCTTCCTCAGGTATATAAATATGCGATAACCACACATTCAAATATGAAATATTTTCAGCCCTCCTTTTTTCTCATGTGCCAAAAGAAAACTCACAGCACTTGCTCAACTCCATAATATGCCAATTAAACACTCCAAATTAAGACAAATGGTTGAGGAGTGCCCCATGGCCTGGACGGCAGGAACAAGGATCACTGCGCTAAACCCAAAATTTTAAACCTAAACAAACTTGTAAACAGAGCCGAATAATGAACTAACATTTTGTTAAGCCTCAAAATTATGCACTTTACACATAAAATATACACCACACACAATACACCTAACTGTAATCCGATGGCTCTTTTAGAACAGAAAAACCTCCAATACGCATATGGGGGGAAACCAAAGCAGGAAAAATATCAGGAAGGAGAGAAGTGGAACAAAGACAAAGTTAAACACTACTGCCACTTTTCTGCTCCTGATCATTCTTTGAAAAAGAAAAGGAGTTCTGTCATACTTGCATGTAGTTTGGGGAAACATGCAGATCTTCACTGGTTTAACTCTAACTGCAACACCTACAAGCTAATTTAAAAGATTTGTGGGGAAACTTATGTGTGTATGTCACTGAGGTGACAGCTAGCAATTCTACAGTGGGGTCTACATTCTAAAATACAACAAATATATTTCCCTAAAAGCTGTACAGAACTCTTATAGCAAACTTAGTCTCTGTGTGTGTGTGTGTGTGTGTGTGTGTGTGTGTGTGTACACACACACACATATGTGTGAATTTTTGAAAGATGATAAACATTGCGGCTTGCAAACAAACTATAAACAGAAGTATAAATAATAACTAGTGGGAAGAAGTATACATTTTATCCTACACACTCACACACACCCCTAATAAAACCATCCCACCTTTTCTTGAGAGGTAAAGGTAGCTAACAAACAAAATCACTAAAATGAACAGATTTAAATGTAGCAGGCAGTCTAATGAAATCCTATGATATTATTATTACTACTACTACTACTACTACAATTTGTATACAGAGGTACCATGGGTTACGAACTTAATTCATTCTGGAAGTCCGTTCTTAAAACAACCCAAAGCGTCCTTAACTCGAGGCACGCATTCCCTACATAGGCTTCCTGAGGCCCCGGAAGCAGATTGCATTCATATCCCGGGGCAAAGTTCACAACCCGGGACATCTACTTCCACGTTTGTGGAGTTCGTAACCCAAAGTGTTCGTAAGCAGGACTGTTCATAACCCGAGGTACCACTGTACCACCCTTCATCCATAGATCTCAGGGCAGTTCACAATATATAATTACAACATAAAAAGTACAAAAACATAATAGCATAGGGTTTTAAAATGTGAAAGGTTTACTGTTACACAGTGGGGGAGGCACACTTACACAGAGAGAGAGAATTAAAGAAGGTGTGGAAAACAGGACATTATACAACAAGATAGTTAGCTGAGCAACAAAACTCCTCTCTCCATTCCCTACACCTTCCCAAATTTGCTCCAGAGGGTTGGGGAAACCCCTGAACAGATTTTGGAGTAATGTAGGAGAGAGAGGGGAAGTTCTGTGCTAACAGAACTACTTCATTGGATACTGGCTGTATAGCTCAAAGATCACATATAAACTAATATTGTATATTTTCTTGTAACCCCTGCATGTCAAAGCATAACCCAATAATTGTACTAAATTTTTAAACTCTCCTTCTTATGAAGATGGCAGCACATGATAACAGTTGAAAATCCAACACATGCAAAAAGTCTGAGTTCCTTTTCAACCCTCACTATATTCAACAGCTAACAAATGTTTCACAACTGAGGTAATAATTCCAGATTAAGGGCTGGAGTACACATTACGCTTTGCCACTGGGATGCTGCCAAAACCATCATCCTGCTCATAACATAGAGAAATACTTACTGTGTGGACCTCCGCGATCATGTTATGAATTTCCATGCTCCTGTTTTCAGCAGCATCACTGCCATGGCAAACGTAGTTATGTGCTCCAGCCCTAAGAACACCAAATGCAATATGTCCATCATAACTAGGCTCACACCAGATACATTAAATTCATATACTATAGATAATATTCTGAAAATATACAAGTTGGCTATATTCTTTAGCACATAATTCTCAATTGCCCTTCTTGGCACATACAAAGCAGCCAACTTTCCTGTTATGGACTCATGTTCAATGACAATATTTGCTAATCATCAGCACATAATGAAACACAGCTTAATTTTGATGTATATGTATGAGCTTAAGCTTCATTAAGAGTGAAACGGGGAGGTTACCTCTATATGCATTTTTTTTAATATACACATTTAGTTTCTAGATTCTAGGCAGCTCCATTTAACTGAGATCTTTGATATATGTTAAGATGTTATATCAAGAAGCTTGAAATAAATTTGCTCAGCTCTGGGGTTGAAATGTGCCACAAGGCTTCCAAAACCAAACACAGCTAGACTTACCATTTCCCACCTGAATCCTGATCAGACACACTTTTGGAAGATTCAAGGCCTGTATAGTGTAGTGGGGAACCAGATATTTTGGACTCCACCCCACCCCCCATTACATATTGTATTGTCTTTTCAGTGACTACTGAAGACCCTCGTTTTTTCTAACAAGTCCTTTTAAGAGGAGATTTGTATCCACAGACTGTATCTGCATTAGATTCGAATTGTTTTCATATATGATTTGTTGAGAAAATATTTTTATGGATGAAATTGGTTTGTTTGCTTTCATCGCTGATGGGATTCCAGTCATAACGGTCAGTAATAGTCAATCAGAGCCAACGTACATAGCGATTAGGGTTGAACTAGGACCTGGGAGACCAGGGCTCAAATCCCCACTCATCTATGAAGCTCAATGAGTGACCTTGAGTCAGTTACAATCGCTCAGCGAGGTTGCTGTGAGGATAAAATGGAGAAGGGAGAATCATGTACAACACCTTGAGCTCCTTGAAAGAATGGTGGGATTGTAAAAGTAATAATATAAAAATATTCACAGTCTAAGCGGATAAAAGTTAGCATCACTCAAGCTGAGCCAAAGACAAAACATCCACACTGCCAAAGTGATGACAGATGCCTTAGTCACCTATTTGTAGGCTTTCAAAGCAGATTTTAATAGATGCATAAATTAGCATGTCCAGAAGAAGTCTGGAGAAATCCTTTAAAATCCTCACTGTATACACATACCAACTATTCAGAAATGAAGGCCTGTATTTTAAATGTGTTTTTTCTATAGAGAAAAGAATTGGTCTCAGTGGACAGATTTAAATATAATTCAGAGGTGCTATACTGTAGAAGCCTTTCAGCATATCCACCACATTTAACATCCAATACTACACTGGAAAACTTGTATAACTGAATGTTTTAATTTCCAAATAATGTAGTCATGTAAATATTTTAATTAGATTACTATTTCTGCCATAAAATTATGACCATTCATGTCAACTTACAATGAAATTCTAAACATGCTAGACTGCAAGTTCCCCTCAGTTATACCGCCTTCATTATGTACATGTATAGATTTTGGATTAGTTACTACTGAGCTAGCTATAATATATTTAGGGTTCAGAGGCATTTATCTTTCCAAATCAGAATGAAAGGTTCCACAGGTGCTCTAACCCTGTATTAATATTTTTTTCTATATCATGTTATTGTAATAGTAGCAATCGTAATATTGCTAGAAACATATTGGGTTGCATCCTGTGAACAGAACTCTGTTCAAAGGACACTTCCACTTAGGCGGAGGTGGGGAGAGGTAATTTTCACTGGTTCCTCCTTTCCGCAGGAGTGGAAGAATGAGGGACCAGAACAGCATGGGAGGTGGAATGGTGGGGAGATGGCAGGCTGCAGGAGAAATCAGATAAAATTGCCTTCCTTCTCTTCACCCTGCATAACCCTCCTGCTGGATCTTAGTCCCAAATCTGGATCCCTCTCATGATACTTATAAGGTGTGAAAGAGCCCTTGTTAGCAATAACAATAAGGAAATGAATGGGTCAACTTCATTGTAAATGCTACATGGAATGGCCTTTGCATCTACTTTTCATTAAAGACTAAAAAAAGTTAAATATTACTGTTTAGCACAGGGGTAGCCAAAATGGTGCCCTCTGGATGTTGTGGACTGCAACTCCCATCAGCACCAGCCAACATAACCAATGGTCAGGCATGGTGGGAGTCGTAGTCCACAACATCTGGAGAGGACCATGTTGGCTGCCCTGGATCTGTATCACTTCCACCATAACCTCTTTCTGATGCCAGGAACGGATGGAAATGAAAAGTTAAAACACCACAGGCATTACGTCACCGACACCAGTAACTGCTTACCACGGCATTCCTGGTGAGAGACCAAATAAAGTATAAATCAATCTACTCTGTACTACCTCCAACTAATATGGTTCCAGAACTCCCCAGATTTCTCTCTTATATGTAAAACTGAGGAATAACCTAATCAGCAAAAACTCTTAAAAACAAGCACCACAAAATTCACTCTCTTCATTCTGGCAAATTTTAACACCGACTACATTGAACTTTTAGTTTATTAATCTACCAGTTCTATAGGCTATTCGTGCAAAACATATCCCCAGATTATTATATCTATTTGATTATTCCAGTTGATTACTGCCTAGTTGCCATTTGTGTTCCATTGCTTTAGTCTTGGCATAATTCACACATAACTGTTCCTTATTGCATACTTCCCCAAATGATTTCAACAATATCCTCATGCCAGTTAGGGTCTGGGATAACAGAACCACATTGTCTGTGAATAGCAATACATTTAGTTCCATGTGCCAACAACTGCTAAAAAGTTTGATTTATCAGCTAGTTGATCAATGATGCCATTCACATATATGCTGAGCAAAAAGGGGGCTAGTAAACTGTTTTGTCTTACCCCTCTGGTTGAACCAATTTCCTCTGACAACTGGCATTCTCTGTCTACTCTAATATGAACTTTGGTGCTTGTGTAAAAGTTCTTAATTAGAATCAACAGGTGTCTTGTACTTCCTAACTCTAGTTTTCTCCATAAAATCTATTTATTTATCCTGCCAAAGACTGAGATCAGGTCAACAAAAGCAGCATGTGTATTTCCTAGGGCCACCTGCATCTCTCTCTACCGGTATTTTGCTTTCCATTCCTGACTAGAGCAATGCTTGCACCCATTGTGGAAATATGTATTCTTACATCATGTCTAAAATAATCATGTCAGACGGACCTTGGATAATTTCCTTGCATAATGCTGAGCTCAATATGCCAATAGACAGAGAAAGTTTAACATTACTATGTGAAGATATGGTAACCTAATGACTAACCAATCTCTCTGAAAGAAACATCAATATATTATGACTAATCAACCTCTCTGTTTCAGCAAGAGTAATTTCAACTTGGTTTTTATTTTTGACATGCTTAACATAACACACACATTCCATTCAGAATACCAAGTAGCAAAATTTACAAAAGGATAAAATCATATTCTGCCCAATCTGGTTACACTACTTAATTCTTTCTACTCGGTACACACCTAAAAAGTTTGCCTAAAATAGCCTTTCAAATTATGCCCAGCAGCAGAAGACAGAATAACTCCGTCTTTTGCCCAGATGTCAAGGGACCCATAGCAGTATCAAGAGATGTACAGGGTGTTTTACAATCCACTTTCTTTGTTCTTGACTCAACTTCTCATCATTCACAATACAGCCATACCTTATTTTGCAACCAGGGTCCATTCCGGAGCCGCAGCCGCTAGCCAAAAAGGACGCAGGGCAAAGCGAAGTGCGATTTAGCACTTCTGCGCATGCACGAGCGGCAAACCCAGAAATAACCCGTTCCGGTACTTCCAGGTTTGCCACGGACATTCGCCGGAATGGACGCTAGACAAGGCGGACATTCGCGGAGTTATTACTGTATCAGTAAAGAAAAATAATCCTTTTTTCATTTAGTTATTTACTGATTGATTGGTTGATTGATTGATTGATTGATTGTTAAAAGTATACCTACTTTTGGTCCACCCTGTATAATGCATTTCCATTTCTCAGCACACTGGTACACACCTAGCCAATGAAGACAGTTTTTGCTGAGACTTCCCAGGATTCAACCTTCTCTCTGAACATGCAAACTCCAGAGCAAACAGGTCAGATTGGAAGCTTATTTAGTATGTGTACTATACACAAATAGCACAAAAGTAGTTTTAGAAAACCAGCAAATTATTAATAAACAACTGCCTTTTGTTAATTTGACACCACTAGGGAATTTAGGAAAGCGGGTATGGGCTTTTTTTCCCAGAATGAGGGCTACATTCCCTTGAGAGCAACCTTCCAGGACGTGCATGCCAGTAGTGGGTGGCCAGAGGTAAAAATGGATGCAACCAGAGGCAAAAGTGGGTGGGGCAACGGATGCACCTCGTGATTTTTACAGTTGGTTACACAAAAATCAAAGGTTTGAACACACCACCCCCTCCCCTTCTCCATCCAGGCAAGGAAGAGGCACCATCACAGTTCAATAGCACATTCCAGCCTGTTCAAGAAGGGTGTGACGTGGGGAAAGAGGTTGTTGCCAGGGGGAGTAGAGTCCCTAGGACCAGATAGAGGAACAGAGAGCCAAATTTGTGCCCCCAGGACTGAGGTCTCACACACAGGACTAAAAGTACCGTAACACATCACAAGCCTAGCTCTATCTACTGTTCTATCCCATGTTGCTACATACCATGGGTGGAGCTTGCTGAAGAATGTGATTGTTGGTACTAGGAAATAAGAACATCAAAACAAGGTCAACAGGACAGGCAGAGCTACATGCAGTACAACCTCAAATATAAAGTCCCTAGTCCCTGTCCAGCTGTGCAACTAGTCTTCTTGCTACTTAGAAGAGGCACAATGTCTGGTGGTCATTTATTACTGCAACAAAAGCTTCTTTAATAAATTCAGTGAAGCCTCCTAAGTGGGAAAATCCATTGAGGAACCTGTGACATAAGCCAGCCATCAACACTTAAAAGCTTTTACTTAGCTGTTGGAACATATTTCCCACAATCCTCAGTTAGAGCAGGTCTTAATGAGCAAAAACATTCAGCATATGCTTATACTTTGTAGTTTTCTGGCTACCCCAATCATATGGCAAAAGCCTATATGAACATATGGGAGACAGCATAGTGTGCAAATGTGCTCGTTTGTCTTTGAAGCTAGCTTTGGATCATTAGAGCTTCTAGAAAGACTACAAAACAGGTGTGTCTAATTCAAACAAATAAATGGTTCAACACAGATTAAAATAAAATACAGGCAGGAAAGATCTAAAGATAATGCTGGTATGTTCATTCTGTTTTTAAAGTCATTCCTTCTATTTAGTGTAAACCATAAATCAGATAAGATATGGGATCTGCTATGGATCCCAAATGCACCTGAGTCAAGTCAAGTCCAGAAATCAATTAGGTGTTCTGTAGCACTTGACAGAACTAAACTACTCATTCCTGCAGCAGCACTCTGGACAATGAAATGTTAGGAGCTACAGTATGTACAGCATACATACTCTATGAGCATGTGATCACAGGGCACCCTACACAGAAGATCCATGCAGCTGTTCTCTTTAAACATCAAAAGATACCACACTCTAGTAAAACCCACTGGATAAAGTGATCATGCCTAAAGCTAGTATGAAATCAAACTAATCTTTCAGTACCTACCAAAAGCTAAACTGAACAGTTTTCCATAATAAATGAACCAGTTCATAAATGAACCAGTTCGTAATATCCCAAGCAGTGCCAGCAAATAAAAGTGTTCCTCCTTATTCCACAAAGTTTGTGCTAATTCACACAACACATTTCTCCAACAACACATTTCATCTTTGACACAAGTCCTAGGGATAAAAGTAACAAGTAAAACAGGAAATCAAACTGCTAAAATCTGTATGATGAATGCAGCATTTTTTTCTAATAGCTGCAAATCACGTGAATTGCTGCCATCCATAAATATAATCACCCAACTTGTGAGTTGTCATCCAGATTAACAAAGGGAATGACTGGGACCACACACATGTATGAACACTAATGTACACTGCACACATTCTAAGATACTGCTAGAAGGTCAACTTCTAATTAGCAAATATACATTCCAAGACACTCTTGGAAGGCACCAATGTAGGTCCCATAGTTGATTGCATCTACAAGGAAACGAATTGCATGGTGATATTAGATAACCACACTGCACAGCTAAGAAAAAGAAAAGGAATTAAACTAATGACATATACAAGGAACTAGCTGGCACAAAAGAAGCTAGCTAGTATTAAAGCGGCAAGAGACACGATTCAAGACAAGTCAATCCAGAAATAAATGCACATGCAAACACATTCCAAAATCAAGTCATACTTCAAAAGTCTATAATTAATTCAATATTTTCATCCAACAGAGCAGCCAATGTACACCTCCCTGCATGTCTGCCTAAATTCATTCACTGTCATATTATACTGAGATTGTAAACTAGCCGGGAGTGTAAACCAGGAAGGCCACCCGCTCCACCTAAAGCTCACCTCAGTTATGATAGCCCTAGGGTGGCCTTGGTAGCCCACCTTCTCTTTTGTAAAATTTCTGAGATAATGTATGCAAAGTATCTTGTATATTAATAATAATCCAGAGTATACAAGTATTATAGCTTGGACAATGATTCTTTTAGTGTTTCAGTACAATGCTGTTAAAACAAAACAAACTTCAGGAAAGTTATTCAAAAATCAACAAGAGTAACAGGTAAAAAGGAAACACATAAATTATGTCAGCAACACAACAAAATAAAAGAATCATTTATCACTTTACATTGCCCTGTGCCATGTTTAGAGATATGAAAAGGTATTTGCTAGCCATATTCTTTTCCTCCTCACTTTTTGTTGTTGTTGTTGCAATGCAAATAAAACTTAGTTTCAGTTACTGTCCTTTAGCTCAAAATCACAAGGACAGATCTATTAGAATAGGTAAAAATAGCACCACTGAAGATGCCAATGAAGAATCTTTCCACTATATGGCCACTGCTTAGACTGCAACATCAGCTGGCTTTCTTTTTATAACCCTTTGGCTACATATATATATATGAACTGCAGCTAACACCGTAAATTTGTGAAGGTTGAGAAGGAAGACTCAACTCTGCATCGTCATTCAACTCTGCTCTTTATATTTTCCAAGATAAAATCCTATTTCAGGACCCATTTGTTTGTATGATCTCAGGAAATAAACATACATGTAAAAATATAAGACCCTGGTCATCCATATCTCTTGTCTGATTCAGGCATACCATAGCTAAAATTCACTTCTACAGTGCCACAAGTCCTTCCAAATATTGATCAGTGTAACACCACTTGTGATCCTCCAAATAAAATGCAACTACAGATGCACAATAAACTTTGTGTTTCTCCTAGGATTTCAGTAACAAGGGAGCTGTCAGTCACCAGAACTGGTGGGACCCATATATAGTTTGGTCTTTTTTATTATTATTAAAGATTTTCTTGATTTACAAGTGCGTGCGCGCAATGTTCTCTCTCATATATATTTTTTCCATGTAACATTTTTACAAATCAGTTTCATTTGTTGAGACATTGGGAAGAAAAGGGGGAATGAGGTGGAGGGGTGGGGAAGATGGGTTGGGTTGGGGTGGGGTTTCTATTTTACTTACTATATGTAGGGTTTGGTGTCAGCGTTGCTTGTGCATGTTCTTTGCTGTTCACTTGTGTTCCTTTGGTGATGAGAGAGGTTGGGGTTGGCGTAGGGTGTGGTTGTTCATTTGTGGTTGGCTGTGGTCCATATACAGTTTGGTGGAGTGGGGAGAGGAAACTATAACTTATTCTACTGCAAGACATCAGTATGGAAGACAGAAGTAAAGAGCAAAGTTTCTTCAGTTCATGAGTTGAGCATCCTCTTCCTCACCTACAGCAAGTTTCCCAACAGTGTTTCCTAAGAATATGACTTTGGCGAAACTTTGAACCATCCCAAATACTCATTGTATAACCACTAGAAATCAAAATAGTACCAAATCACACAGAATACAGTACTGTATGTAACAGATTTCTCATGAGCTACTAAGTATATTTGAGGGAAGGGATATATATTCCTCAGTAAAAAGGTAAAGGGACCCCTGACCATTAGGTCCAGTCATAGCCGACTCTGGGGTTGCGGCGCTCATCTCGCTTTATTGGCTGAGGGAGCTTCCGGGTCATGTGGCCAGCTTGACTAAGCCGCTTCTGGCAAACCAGAGCAGCGCACAGAAACACCGTTTACCTTCCCGCCGGAGCGGTACCTATTTATCTACTTGAACTGCTCCATAAATATGCAGCAGCTGAGAAATCAAATGCAGTATTTAGGATTGCTGGTACAAATGTGTGTCCACTTATTTGTATCCACAATTACCTAGGATAGATACATCTTATAGCCATGAAAAAACTGCTTCTCTGTTTTAGCAAAAAGCCCTATGATTTACAGTATGCTGTGGTTAAGCCAACAGTAGAAAGTACACCTTAAGATAAAGGCTTTGATACCATATCTATACCTCGTTAAGAAATTAGTTTGAGCATGTAAAGAGAACAATCTCCTTGCCCTTTCCAAGCCAACTAACATTAAGAAACAAAAAGATGCAATTCTCCCTCTCCCTTCTTCCATTTAGTTCTCCCTTCACTACATTCTTAGCATAAATGTCTACTATTAAGCTAAGCAAAGTCAAGACTAATTTCAAGATTTTAGCTCACTCTCTTCCCTTTGAAAAATTACGAAGTAAAATGCCACATTGAAGCCCTTGGGTCTAAAACCCTAAACCAGATTTAATTACTGTTAGTACCACACCCATCTAGTAACTCAGTGAACCAACCTCACTCAGTTCACAATCTAAAAATATACAAGATGTCCCAAATGTTCTAAAGTGATACTATGTGCAATGAATAGAACACATTGCTTATTGATATAGTTTTATTAGGATTTGCCAGATCTCAAGCAATTTTGGTTATACCACAACTGCACTGGAACACCAAGTTGGACACTAAACAACAGTACTGCCATACACTTAAAATAATTCATGCAGCACTGAAATGCTGCACACACACACACAACAGCATCATCTAACAAACTGACTCTATACAGTAACCTAAAATGGAATATACAGTAACTGAAATGCCAACTATCCACAACTTTCGCAAGTTAAAACCAGTCATATTTTATTTTATTTTATTTTGATCAAATTTATATTTCCTGCTCCATCTAAGGAACAGTCAAGGCTTTGCCTAAAAAACCCCAAAAACCGCCGCTCCAAAAGTACAGCAGCAGAACACAGTGTTACTTATAGCTGCAAACAAATTTAGGGATCCATTTGTTATTGCACTTCTCAAAGGAGCAGTGAAATATATATACATTATAATCAAAAACTTCAAAGATATTTTTTGCAATAAACTTCCAGTGTTAGGTTGACAGCAACAATATTCTGCAATGAATATATCAGCTACTGTCAAAAGAGGTTATTAACCAATTCTCAATTCTGAAAGGGTATTCATCATACAACTATAGCATATAACTTCTCATGCTTAAGGAGGTTTTGGAATAATGTAAAGTGGTTTTATTGCATTGCTCCAGTAAAATAATTTCGGCATGGTATACAAAGCATCTAGCAACATCATATGCCAATTATTTAAACATTTTACATCTGTACAGCAGCAGCTTTCCAAACAAAATAGCTATGTACAAAAAATAAATTATTCAAGCAGCATAACCTACACCACTTGAAATTAAAATCTTAACTAAAAGTTAAATCTTAATTTTGGACCAGGATGACTAACCCATGGCCCTCCAGATGCTGCTGAATTACAACTCCAACCATCCCTGACCATTGGCCATGCTGGCTAGGTTGATAGGAGCCGAGTCAAACAACCTCTGGAGGATCACAGATTCCACACTCAATTTCAAAACAGAAGAATACATGATTAACAGTGTAATTAATCCTAACTTTGTCTACTTAGCAGTCCTACTGAATTCAATGAAGCCTACCCCCAGGTAAGTGGAGACTAATTCATAGAATCATAGAATCATAGAGTTGGAAGAGACCACAAGGGCCATCGAGTCCAACCCCCTGGCAAGCAGGAAACACCCTCAGAGCACTCCTGACATATGGTTGTCAAGCCTCTGCTTAAAGACCTCCAAAGAAGGAGACTCCACCACACTCCTTGGCAGCAAATTCCACTGTCGAACAGCTCTTACTGTTAGGAAGTTCTTCCTAATGTTTAGGTGGAATCTAACATTGGACTGTGCTGCACAGTTATGGACACTACAGCATGTATCAGCTTCAGGCAGGCAAGCCAATGGCCTAGCCTAGGACTATCTACTTTGGCATCACATCTACCAAGGTTTCTAGAAGAGATTTTTTTAAAGCCTTTCTATCCAAGATACTCTGACCAGCAATTCCAGATATTAGACTTGGCACTTTATATGCTTGTAAACTGCCTAGAATTCTATTTTGGCTATGTACAAAATAAACAAACAAATACGCAAAACATTAGATAAGGTATATTCTGAAAAGCTATGTTCTCTCTCAAAATAGATGCAACACATTACAAAATATTTGCTTACCTAGGATTGCACCCTTTGTGTGTTTTAAAACTCGAATTTTCCCAAGTCTATGCTATTCAAGTATTTAAAAGTCATTCTGACTTTTAGGTTACCATCCTATGGATACTTACTTGGAAAGTAAAGCCACTTAAATGAGTGGGACTTTCAAGTAAACATTGATGACTCAGCTAATACTCATTAAAAATAGTCTGTAATAGACTACAGAAATAGAAATCATGTACTTTCCCACTCCAAGCCAAAACAACCACTGCCAACAAAAGGAACTCAAGACAAGCCTGCTTATCACTGACTTGATTTGCATTACTTAACTATGTGAGATACACAAATCAATGCCAGTTCATGACAAAGAAAATCTAAGTAGGCTGCATAAAGACTCCTTGTCTCCTACCTCTACAAAGATAGCCAGAAGACTGATGAAAGAAGTTCTCCCCAGGTGTTTTTTATGTCTTCACCTTCACTTACCTGCACAGACTTAAGCAATTAAGCTGTGATACAGCTGCTAAACTGCCTCCTCTTTTCCACCTTTCTTAAAGCAACCAAGAACATATCTGGATCACACACGGGGAAAATATGGGAATCCCCATTCAGCAACCTCTCCTCACTCCCCAGCGATGACCTCATTTCTGAAAGTTTCTAATCGCTCGTTTCAAATTATTTTCAAAGCAATTCAGAGACTATTCAGGACGCAGAAGACTCCGTCCAGACTCCAGAGGATGCTGCAGCTACGACGGAGGCAGGCAAACGCATTTCAAACCACACCGGATCCGGATAACTAACCCACTGCATAACTTCAACTCATGGCAGAAAAAGACCAAGCGCTGGCTCCTTTTGAATCGGCAGACGTTTTAGTCACAACAGGAGCCCGAAGACCCAGCCTGAAAGCATCAACCCGGCAAAAGAAAAGCGCTGACTTGCGCAGCGACGGCAGCTGCATCCATTCCTACCCTTGTCAACGTCGTGAAGGAGCCGCGGCTGCATCACATTATTGGACGCCAGCAAGAGAGAAGCCTGCGCTGCTTGCCTCATTCCCCACACCCGTTCCCTGAAGGGGCAGGACAGCACGCTTTCCTCACCCGAACCAAAATAAAAAAATACAAATGAGGAAGGAGAAAGCAAGCAAGAAACAAACAAACTCAAAGTGGGTAGGGCCCTACAGTCGGGTAGCGTCAAAAGCTGACTACGGAGGCAGTTTTAGCAGCTGCAAACTGAGCGCCCGTCTAAATTGCCGGAGAAAAGCGACGCCACTGCGAGCAGCGAGGAATGGGGAGAAGCCCAGCGCCGAACCCGGGCGAGCGCACAGCATCCCCGTCTCAGCCTCGGGGCAGGCGGGACTCGCGGGAGGACGCAGCCGTCCAACCTGGGCGGCTCCGTCCGCACAGACGCCGAGCACAACGGAGGCTGCTGAAGCAGCTCCTTGGCGGCCGCCCCCTTCCCAGTGTCTCCGGGCTTTCCTAGCCCCCCGCTACACACACACACACACACACACGCCTCGACACGACGGCGCCTTCCTCATCTCTTTGGACAACTTCAACCCTTTCCCGGGGCTCCGGCTGCGACACTCCCGCCCTCCCAGCCGCGAAACCAGCCCGGTACCTGTCCGTCTCTCTCGGGTGCCGCCGCCGCTGCTTGTGCCGCCGCCTCCTCCAGCTCCGACGGCTCTTCCCTTATTCCCAGCCGCCCGCTCCGCTCCCCATCTAAAATGGCCGCCTTACTAACACCGAGACATTTATTCCAAAGCCATCCAAGCTCTCGGAGCTCGAGTCCTCGCGTCTGGAGTGCCGAGTCCTCGATGGCTGGAGCAGCCCTCTCTCCCGGCCCGGCCCCTTTTCCTCCTCCCTGGGATCGTCCGCCTGTCTCGCCGCCGCCATTTGAAACGCCTGCTTGCCCGGGTGGGGGAGGAGGCGTCGCAAATGCCCTAGTGAGGCGGGGGGTAGGGGGCTTCCCAGGCTAGGATAAGCACGGCGAGTACACGGTGCTCTCCCCAGCCCCCGGAGTTGGCTCCGTGGCTTCTCCCCGGTCTTGTCTAGACTGGGATTAAGCTCTCCAGATGTCCCTTGTTTGCAGGGATTCCTCCTTCAGAGCATCCCATGGAGCATAAGAGAGCAGCGCTTGCTATCACTCCTCTTTTCTAGTTGAATTCAGGGAACGTGCCGCTCGCTACCTCTGCATTATGTCACCCCCTTAGTATTATATCTGCTTAAAATTGGAAGATGTAAGGGAGCAGCGTAACTAAAACTGGCAAAGAGCTGGAGTGGGTATAGATACAGAACTACTTTTTAGCTCACCAGCAGAGGTTTTTAATCAGCAAAGTGGCCCATGCTGCGTTTGTCCTCCTGCGAACCCAATTCAGTAGCAAGATTCTGCTGATTCTCACCTTGACTAAAGAGGATAAGTGTGATCAGCCAGAAGGAGCTCTGGTTACAAAGTATTCCCAGTCATGTAGAGGTGGCTATGGCTATAGAGCTCTCTTGACATCTCATAGTGAAGGAGGTTTGGGTGTAGGACCACCAGCCACAATCCTGGTTATCCCCTTATTTGTACAGTTCATCCAGAATTGGACTCCACAGTCACTTACGGACTCATTGTTAAAACCGTGTTTATGGAAGACAATCTTACTCGGCTACGAGTGATCACCAAAGAAGAGAGTTAATATACGTCCTGTGTCCTTGCAGAAATACAGGAGGGCATTTTCAGATGTCATGAACATGTTGGCTAGACTGCCAGCTCCCATCATCCCTAAGCATTGGTCATGCTGATGGGAGTTGTAATTCAGCATCAGGAGAACTACAGTTTAGACATCCCTGCAGGGGTGCTGGTTGTATTGAAACAAATGCATGTAGGTTGGGCAAAGAGCCTACCACCAGAATGTCATGTCTCTTCCCTATGTTCAGAATATTTGTAAGGAGTTGGTTTGAAGGCAGTGATGGGCTAAGGTGACTTCTTCAGTGTCGTACAACAGACTGTGGGAGAAATAGGGTCTCAACCTGAACTTTCCAGAGACAAATTATACACTATTCCACTCTTCCTCCTGGACTACCCTTGCAACTGCAAAGCATACAAAAATAGCTTAACACAGGTTCATTACTCTATAATGGCTTTAGGCTTCAACTATCTTGTACTTGCCAGGCTGCACATAAACACAGTATCATATACTTGTAGTCTGCCTATTGTCTGGCTCCATGTGCACAATCAAGGATGTCAGTTTAGAACACCACATTCCATTGTTAAATGTGCATTAAGCCCTTTTCTTTAACATATCCATCCTAATTGTTAGCTTTGGAGGTAAATAATCCACATCAGATTAATTTGAATAAGCACATAGAATTTTAAAAGTGTGGTAAAATGTTATGGAGATTTTTCACCTTCTAAATGCAGGTTTATGAGAAAATATCTGAATAGCATGCGTTTTAAAAAGTATTTTTTAAAAAGAAAAAACATTCAAATCAATCTTTTAGCAGGTACAACTTTTTACTGCAGCCATGGCAGTCCACAATAATACATAATTAAAGCAAGACCAAGGGTAGTAATCAACTAGGCTTTACTTAGAGTAGACCCACTGAAATTAATAAGCATGACTAAAATAGGTCCACTGATTTCAACGGATCTACTCTGAGTAAAACTTAGTTGACTACCACTGCAACAGAATAAAATAACACATCAAAAGCTAACAATAAAATATCTGTGTCCTAGCAACCGACAGCAATGATTTATGCACACTAAATCATACTTTTCAAATTGCTAGACACCTGATAGAATAAGAAAATATTCACTCTCTGAATCAATACAAGAACAAAACTAGACAGGTATTCCTGCAGAGCAGGGGTGGGGAACTTTTTTCAAGGGCGGAGGGGGGGGAGTGCAGAGAATGAAAAAGCCTGAGGAAATGTGTCTTCACCTGGTGCCAAAATGATATCCAAGTAGGCTCTAGATGAACCTCCCTGGGAGAATGAATCATGCTCAAAAGTACCACTACCACACCATGTGGTCCCTTTCCCTTGTAGCCACTTAGCACACGTAGAAACGCTGAGATTCTTCTGAATATAGAGTGATTAGGACATTTTCTAAATAGGTAAATAAATTTGAACTTGTTTAGAAGCAGATGCTTGGACCAGAGCTATGCAATTTCCCCCCTTCATAGCTGGGGCAAGGCCTTTTCCAGATCTTCCTCGTGTTGTGTATCTTATCAAACAACTAGTTAACCCAAGTAAACCGACATCTTGGGGGGGGGGACAGAGAGCTCAAGCATGTCCAAAATCTTGTAGAACTACAGTTTTGCATGTAGGGCACATTTTGCATCTTTAATTGGCCACTCAACATGACTGCATTGGAGCCAGGTTATTTGAAGGATTACTTACATCCATATGAACCAGGCCAGGTGCAAGTTTGTTATCAGAGGCCTCATTTATTGGACCATCAATAAAATCAGATAAATTGGTGGGTGTAAGAGACATGGCCTTTTCAGTGGTGGTCCTGGCTTTTAAACAGGCTTTGAAAGCCCATTTGTTTCAAATATGCTTTATCTAGTATGTGGACTGGCCTTGAATTATTATTGGCTATTTTTAGTAGCTTTAAATTGTGTTCTTTCATTAATTTTAGGGATTACTAGGCTGGAATTTTTTGAAATTTTATCAATTGCTGATTTAAGTTCTAGTCTTTTAAAATATTGTTGTAAATTTATTTTTATGTTGTAAACTGCCACAGGTTATGTGTATGATTTTAGATGATATAATAGTATCTCCAGTTATTTTATTCTCTGTCTTCTATTGTAAAGGGCTTTGGCTATATACAATGAAAATTGATATTAATTAGGAGATAGGCAAAAATCAAATGTTGGACAATTTTAGAGTAGAAAGAGTATATTGAGTAGATCAGGAATATACTAGCCAGTTGGTAAGAAATAAAAACAAGATTCCAAAGATATGCTTGATAACTGTAAATTGTAAACTATCCTCACTAAAATATATACACATTTGATAATAATATTGAACCATTCCTACTTTGATGCTTCAACAAATAGAATGTTTCATTAATGTTTAATATTCAAGCACAGGGGATGAGATATTGCACAATCTTCCATTTTTACTGAGACAGGAATGAATAACTTGTGGTCCTCTGGATGTTGTTGGAATCAGTTCCCATCAGTCCCAGCCAGCATAGTCAGTGATGAGCGATGATGGAAGCTGTAGTCCAGTAACAATTGGAGGGTCACAAGCCATCCCATCTCATTCTTAGGTTAAGTGTAGGCAATACAATGATGTAATCTAGGATTGTTGATGGGTGGTTACATTTTGGCTCTCACTGCACCTTATGTAACTTCAGAAGTTGATGGAAGGCAATGAAATATGTTGGGGACAGCATAAAATGTGGCTGGGAGCCTGTGCCATAAGTAAATATAACTATGCTTTCTCCAATACTATTTATCCCTAGTAAAGGACTGGACTCTTAAACTTCCCAATCTACTAATTTGCAGATGGTGTGGAAACTCTTATTGCTATGGAGTAAATAAATTCTTGCTCTTCCTTCTTTGTTCTCTGACAACACATGCTTGCAAGGAGATACAGGAAAGCCTTTTATCTTCTAGGCCCTTGATATGGTTTGGGAATGGACAAATCACTGTAACCTACCCTCCTAGAATAGATTCTGTGATTTTGGGTGCCAACTGAGCAGAATAGAAGCCTACCTTGGCTCACTCTCTTCCCAAATTCAAAACTACTTCCATTTAATACACACAAAACTGCCCCTATAGAACAGTAGTCTCAAAATTCACCTGTATAAGTACCGTAAGTTGTTCACTCTAGCAAAAACAACTAGCTCTTAGCTCCCACTGAGGAAATGGCCAATCATCCCAATTAGCAATCAATCAATTTAACAAAGGATGGTTTCCCAGCAGCTGTAACTCCTTATTTAGAACTGGGAATAAACCTGAGCTCTTTGAAAAAATGGGGGGGGGGGTGGAATCCAAAAAAATGCAAATGGATAGATTGCAAGCTACATTGTAAACAACATTACTGTATATATATAGAGAGAGAGAGAGAGAGAGTGCTATTCTCTCAAAAAAGAATTATAACTGCACTGTTAAATATTTGCTTATCTCATAACCACCAAGCTTAATGAAGTATACATTTACAGCCCAATCGTATCTGTGTTTGCATGGAAATAGGTTCCATTATGTTCAATGGGGCTTGTTCCCAAGGAAGTGGGTTCAGGATTGCAGGCTAGGGCTGCAGTCCTATGCAAACTCCCATAGCAAATAGTTCCATTGAATCTACTTACTTCTGAGTAAACATCTTTAGGTTCAAGTTACACATCAGTTAAAATATGTCATGTTTGCACTAGCACATGATATGTGCAGTATCTTTAATGCCTATTATATTAAACAAAACAATGAATTATAATGTACCGGCAAACCTTTGGTTCTTGAATCCAACTGCCTTTGTAGCATTTTGCCCACACCTCTCTAGAGGTATTACAATTAACTGCTCTGATATCAGGCAGCACAGTTTACATTTTGACAAATCTGAAGCAACTGTGGCAAACAATGCCGACCGAAGACCATGTGAATTCCATGCAGGTTTTTATCACTATCAAAACTGTTATTTCAGTCGTTGCCTGATGAAGGCCTCCCAAATTGTGCAACAGTTCTCATGGATCTGAGCCAGACTGTTCCATGCAGCTCCAGCCTGCCACATCAGCTCATCTCTCCATCTGGCCCACAGCCATCTTCCTGCTTCGCTTGCAGCTCTCTCAGACCTTCAGTCCTCAGTATTGACTCTTCTGTTTAAATACAAAGTTTGCCTGCTCCACAGTCTAGTTCAGTTACTAGGTCTTTTCTTTTGCCCTGGGCATGTCTATCTAGAACTAAATTTGTTCTCCAGCAACATAAAAAAAAAACCACCCAAAGGGTTAGTTTTGCATTATCCATACTGTATATGTCACGGCTGCTGTGGGACTGGAATGGTACCAGAGATTGCGGAAAAAGCATTACAATCCCCCCCCCCAAAAAAATTCCCTTGCTGGAAAAAAAATAATCACCACTTTGTCTCATGCAATGTTTGTGTAACTGAATTCTTCCAGGAAGGCTGGGCTGTTTATAATCCTATTAACTGCTGCCATGTTCTGTTTCCCTTTGTTCTTAAAAGCATATGACACAAGATGGGTTACCATCAGCTAGAACCTTTTTCTTTGATATTTGATTAATATCACTAAGCTTTTACTTTCATTTCTCCTCTTAAGCCAACAATATCATGTGTTTTTAAAACCCATGTCCAGTGTTTGTTTACCCTACCTGATGTGATTGTCACATTCACTCTCAACAAAATTGTGTACTGTAGTTTTTCTTACATTGGTACACTCTGTATAAAAAATGCTTTGTGTGACTACAAAGAAGAGTTTTGTAGCACCTTAGACTAATATCCGATGTTTTGTTGTTTCTTTTGCTGCCTGCAACAGGCTAACACACAACCACCTTTTTGGATATCTTTCATGAAGCAGTCCTAAAAGAGACTGTGTGGGTGCAGATTTTGCTCAAAACTGGTTGGGATTTGAGGATATTCTGTGACAACCTTATGTTGCTGTGGATCTCGCAGTGTTTGTGTGTTCCAATGTTACATCCTGGCAATACCATATCTACTTGTATATTTCTACCCAACTGTTATAAGGCCATCGGTTTCCAATGCTTTTGCCAAAAAAGTTTTCCCTGAAATCCCTGCTTATCAGAGAATTAGTCTGCACATAATGCTAAGCTATGGCTTTTTAAACTACATAGTTTAAACCATAGTTTATTTGACTGGCCAAATCCCAGCAGTTTAACTATGGTTAGCATACTGTGAAGAAACCATGCTCTCAAGCTATGGTTTATTATTTGCTTATGAACCATAGTTTGTTTTAACAATGGCTTGGTGTTTTGTGAGAACCAAACACCTTTCCGTAACCATGGTTTGTTTGGCCATCCTACACGTCACATGCTTGCCAAAGCAAGAAGCATGAAGCTAGGAGCAGAACAGACCAAGCTCTGGATAAATAAGCCATGGCTTGTTTTAAATGATTTCTATGGGACAATCCGTGGTTGGTTAAACAAACCATAGCTTAGCATTACATGCAAACCAGGCCAGAGAAGAGGTAGAGCCAAACCCACACAGGTGAAAACTGATTTGGTTAGTTAGTGATGAGAGGTAGTAACACAATATTCCATCAACATGGTATGCTGTTCTGCAGCACACATAGAAATTAGGCAATACCCCCACAGCAATACATTAATACTTCTTGTCACCTTTAGTATGTTTGTGTAATGTGGAACAGATGCATATTAACCTTCACCCAGAATATGCATTCTAATTAGTTGTGGGAAAGTCATTGCACATGGTTGAGAGCTTATTTTTAAACACAAATGGTCATGATTTATGTTCACCTAATTAAAGCAGACTAAACTGAAAACATATATATAATCTATGGTAAATTGGTTCTCAGAATGACGACATCTTGGTGGTAGGCTTGTAATTACATAACACAGCAAAGTACGTATATGGGGTTGGGCAGGGAGAAGGCGTGGTCTCACACCAGAGCTTGTTGAAGTTGAAGTCAATGCCAAACCTAAGATTCAACTTCAGATAAAGCAGCCTCACTACCTCATAAAGTTATATATCAATATCTGGTATCCAGCACAGATAGAAAGGGCCACAAGTTTGTGCTTCCTTGTATAACTAAAATTAGTAAATAAGAGAACTGTTTCTGCAAGTTCCTTGCAGGGATGGCCTTTTATTGTTTCCTGTCCTTGTTATCACCATCCCAACTCTTATCCTGCTACCAGTTTCTGTTTGGACCCCCACATTTTTCCAGTTCTCATCACCCTATCTGTGCCCTGCCCTGCCTTCAGCTTGATCCCATACTTCCACAGCTTCTCCACTTCCTCTTCTGCCTATAGGTTACTACCCATGGTCTGTCCATTCACCCATAGTCAGGAATTTGGACTTCACATATCACTTTACCTATTTTATAAGCCATTTGGACACTGTCTGGTCCTACGATCTAGATTCTGGCATTAAAAGCCTGGCTTGATATCAGTACTTATTGACACTGGATCCCAATCTAGATCAAGCTTGCCTACTGCTAGTCCTGCTCCTGGCACAGCTGCCCATGCACTCTCATCCATAGGGACAAAAGTGCAGATTCTGAGCAGAATTTGCCTGGCAGCTTCGAGAGATTGTACCAGGCACCAAAGGGGAGAGTGGAAGGAAAAGCCAAGGAAGGAGATTTTCACTATGGTTATTCCCACCACAGCACACACTTCTGTTCTCCTGTTTGTCAATCACCCCAGAGCTCTCATGTGTGTATGGGAGGAAGAGGAATCACACCCAAGTTCCATGAAGAAAAACCAGTAGCGACAACAACCCTCCTATTTGCATGCATGTGGTATATAAACGGAATGCAGCAAATCAGAGGTGTGGAAACTGTGGCCTCCAGGTGTCAGTCCCAGCCAGCATGGCTAGTGGTCAGATATGATGGGAGTTGTAGTCCAAGATTATCTGAAGTGGCACAGGTTCCTCATCGCCGCAATAAACACTTCTGCAGAAAACAGCTTATGTATGCAAGTTCATTCCGCGATACATTTTTCTTCAAGTTACACCACAGAAACCAACAAAGGACAGCAATGTTGGTGTCATGCTTTTCTCCTGAACAATGCAATCAACTGCTTATCAAGGTTAAGATAAAAAACCAATCATTTATTTTCTTTATAAATGGAAAACATGTGCAAGCCATTTTTTAAAGCCCTGCTTTTTGTTTAGAATGTTGGTTACTTGTTTTTGTAGGAAGTGTATAGTTCATTAAGGAAAGTGCTAAGATGTTTGCTTTGCACTGCGAACTATGGGAAGAATTTGCAACAAAGCCAAACCAGGCTTTTGCTGAAAAGTGGCATGGAACAGTAAATATGAAGGGTCAACAAGCCGCTAATAACTGTAGACTGCTAATCTTGACACCTGTCAGTTGACAAAGTGCTACTGTAATGTGGGCTGCGTCAAATACTAGCAACCCTGCTAGCTGAGAAGTATTTTCCTAACAGCAGTGGTAGGGGAAGTGGTACAGTACAAGTAACTCACCACTGTTACCTAGCTCAAACTGTTCAGTAATCGTAACTGTTTATCTACAGCATCATAAAACACAGTGCCCACATATTTCCTGTAGTGGGAGCCATTCTATGGCATGAGGCGATAGACTGAAGTGCCACAACTTTAGATGCTGATTTCCAAGGATATCTCATCCAAATCACACAAGATCTCATGCAGCTTGAGAGATCCCCCAAAATTTCAGTGAGATCTTGCCAGAAATCAGTGTCACTGCAGCAACGGAGCAGGCGACACAGCAGAGTGGGGCAGCACTTCCTGTTTGACCCCAAGTGACGAAATGGACATGCCTCCCCTATTTGGACCCAATGCAGCTTGACAGGTCCAGAAGTAACAGGCCCCAAGGAACTGACCCTCAAGAACCCCGATGGCAGCATTAAGCACCACTTGTAGTTTTTCCAGCTCTCTTCCAAAACGTGTGGAAGTGGATGAATCTGCCTTCTCCAGGAAAGACCACAGTTGGTACACCAGCCAAAGCTGTGCAAAAGTGCTCCAGGCCACAGCTGCCGTCTGAAAATCCAGACATAAGGAGATGAGGAACCTCAAAACATGTGTACCTATCATCCAGAGGGAGTGCTAACCCATCCAGAATAGGAGAAGTACCTATCCTCATGTGGACTTTCCTGCACCTGTCTAGTATGGATTAAGTCTTAGTTTCTTAGCCAGGCATAGGCAAACTCGGCCGTCCAGATGTTTTGGGACTACAACTCCCATCATCTCTAGCTAACAGGTCCAGTGGTCGGGGTGATGGGAGTTGTAGTCCCAAAACACCTGGTGTGCTGAGTTTGCCTATGCCTGTTCTTAGCCCACATCCAGCCCATCACAGTCTCCACACACTAATTCAGGGTCTTCACTCCCTCCCTGAAATCTGGTAGAAAATAAAAACAAGGCTTGGTGTCATCCACATATTAAAGACACGTGCACACACCAAACGCATGGATGACGCCTCCCAGCAGTTTCATGTAGATGCTGAAGAGCACGGAGGACAAGATGGAACTTTTCTGGATTTCATAGGCCAAAAGCAAAGGACTGCCGCCTTGTGGAACCTGCCCTCTGGGGAGGTCCCAAACCAGCATAAAACAGTGCCATCCAACCTTAGTACAACTTAGCTGTCCAGAAGGATTCCAGGATCAATGGTACGGAAAGCTGCTGAGATGTCTAGCAGACCCAACAGGACTGAATACCCGCTCTCCAGTGATCAGCATAAATCATCTACTGTGGTCGCCAAGACAGTATCTATCCTGAACCTCAATCGCACAGAGAGCCTCCACAAAGTGGCAATGCTCCCCATTGCAGAAGTGTACTTTTAGTCATGCGAGGGGCTAGGAAGGGTCATGCAGCCCCAACAGAGAGGGGCTAAACTGCTGAGCCCCACAGCTCTGCTCTTCTGGCACTACCACCCAAAGAGGGCTTCTGCTACCACACAACTCCATAGTATTTTGAAAAACGTAGCAGCAAGTGGATGCACAGAGGACGTAAGTTGATTCTGTGCAGATTTAAGCAGATGGATTGCAGAGTATGAAGGCAGTAACAATACATACATATATACTCTCTCAGAATTGTTTTCAGTCTGGACTGGTGGAAGAGAATGTTTGGCCTCATCAAGGTATGTATCAGTTTCAAACTGAAACTATGTTGGTGTTCTGTCATAGGCCATAGTAACACAACAAACACAGAAAATTTGTGAGTCCATGTGTTAGGTCACTGCCTCAAATAAGAGACATTTGTTTTTTGCTGAGCCAGGTCACTCACTTTCCTACATTAAAACAAAAAAGTATGTGGATATTTTGAAAGAACATCGGATTTTCTTATGATAAAAGAGAACAGTCTCATAGCACCTTAAAGACTAACAAGTTTATTATAGCACAACAAAGTGGATGAAATTCCATGAAAGCTTATACCACAGTCAAGTTGTTAAGTCTTTATATGGTGCCACAATAATTTTTGTTCTTTTTGCAAAGACCAACATGAATCATAGAATCATAGAGTTGGAAGAGACCACAAGGGCCATCGAGTCCAACCCCCTGCCAAGCAGGAAACACCATCAGAGCACTCCTGACATATGGTTGTCAAGCCTCTGCTTAAAGACCTCCAAAGAAGGAGACTCCACTGCACTCCTTGGCAGCAAATTATCCATGGTTTGATTTCATGGTTATCATGGTTTTATTTCAGTGCAGCCTCTCTCAGTTTATGAATTTTATTTTATTTTTTACTAGAGTAGGAGGCCAATTGATCAAAACAATTACTTGCATTTCAAAAACTTTTGGAAGCTACAGGGTTTTGGATCATCAAGTATAAGGATGTGCTAACTTCAATCTTGTGTTGTCTACATATTTGTTTGCTAGAATTCCTGTGACCCACTGAGGTGTTTAGATTTATGAAGTCAGAGTGCACACTGGGAATCCATAAAAGTTATACCAAAATCTCCTGTCCTCTATTCTCCTATACCCCTCACCCAAAATTAACTGTTCTCCTAGGCGTGTTTGAAGGTATCTTCAGACAGTAATAAAATGAATGGAATCACATAGGTGGTGTTTTGTCAGATCATAGCCTCACTTCCAATATAAGATTATAAATGTAACCTTGCATAACAACTTGCATAGATCCTTGCTCTTGGCAAAAGTTAATACCCAGAATATAGAATTCAGCAGCCAGGTTGCTCACCAGGGCAAGACTGTTTCAGCATATGACACCAATCCTGGCCCAACGGCAAAAACGTTCCTCTCCAATCAGGCCTTTGGCTGATTGAACAATCTATGGCTTTCAAAATGTGTCCTGCCAGAGGGTGCTTTTAGTTTTTTGTTATTATGTTGCTTATTTTGTGTTTTTATGTTGCAAACTGCCCTGTGATCTTGAGGTGAGCAGCAGTATATACATTTAATAAATTTAATAATACGTATTTACAGAATTCAGCTGTAACATTTGCTAGGTGAGCTTCAGCCGTCAACTGAAGAAAACAGTGGCTTCTTTGCATATGGCTTACTATAATGATTTCTAAGTCACACAACTCAGTGTGGAAAGATCAGAGAAGCACATTTTTTATGCTGGGCAACGTGGAATATTTTCTGGTGATGCAAATCCTGTTGATGTAACTCTGGGGGCTGTGAAAAGCCACTATCACTCCTAAATACACTCAAATGGCATGGAAAGCAATGATGTCACATTCTGTGCATGGTATCATTTTCCACGGGAATAATGTTACAAAACTGGCCCACACCATGTGTCAACAGCATTGCAAAGGATGAAAACCACAAATGCTGACAGAAAATCAGCTGTTCCAAAAGATGAACACACCAGTTCATTTCTCTTTCTTTTTGAATGGGGAAATCAACATTGCGTGTTCCTTCATCTGAACATTCTTAGGTGTCACCCGAAATCTAGTAGAGCTTATTGATTTAAACTTACAAAACATGGTGCAAAGCCTCGCATCATATGTCACATACACTAATGTCTTTTTACCTAAAATCTAGTCTCTAAGCAAGCAGTCTCAGCACCCTTGATAGTCAACGCACCCCTTTCCTCAATGTCCTCCTCACCACTGAAAGCAACAAAATAGTCACCAGTCTCCACATCAAACCCACTGATGCACACACCTACCTATACTGGCAATCGTGTCATCTTAAAACATATAAAGATAAACACTCCCTACAGCCTGGCTCTCCGGATCAAACACATTTGCAACAACAAAAAATAAATCAGGATCAGTGAACTTAAATAACAGTTTCTGCAAAGAGAAGCTAAGGATGCTACCCACTTACGCATGTTTCACTTATGTGGGGGGGGGCCCTGGAATGTACCCCCCCTTAAGTGGGGAGTTGCCTGTATATGTTCATGAAGTCTGAACTGGTGGTAACTGCCCAGGAACAAGACCTTGGGGTCATAGTAATTATGTGATACTGGACCAGATGAGCTATTAGCCTGATCCAGCAGGTTTTTTATTATGTGCCTAGATGCAATTCCCACTCTCTTCAATGAGGCTTATTCTCAGGTAATTGTGCATAGAGGCTGCAGGCCTGCAGTCAACATCATAGTGAATAGCTCAGTGAAGATGTTGACCCAGGGTGAAAAAGACAAATTCCATGCAAGGGATAATTAGCAAAGGGATTTAATATAAAACTGCTGCTATCACAATACCATTACATAACTCTGTGATGCAAGAGAACCTGGGAGTTCTGTGTACACTTTTAGTCACCTCACCTCAAAAAGGCTACTGCAGAGTTCAGGCAAGGGCAACGCAAGTGATCAAGGTGATGGAGCAACTTTAGTGTAAAGGAAACTGCTTCCCACAGCCACTGCGAGAACAGGATGATGGACTAGATAAGCCTTTGGCTTGATTCAGCAGGCTCTTGCGTTCCTTCCCATCTCTAAGAAAGCAGGAGTGGCAAGGAGCTACAGTGGTACCTCAGGTTAAGAACCTAATTCGTTCTGGAGGTCTGTTCTTAAGATGAAACCATTCTTAACCTGAGGTACCACTTTAGCTAATGGGGCCTCCCGCTGCCACCGCACTGCCGCCACACAATTTCTGTTCTCATCCTGAAGCAAAGTTCTTAACCCGAGGTACTATTTCTGGGTTAGCGGAGTCTGTAACCTGAAGCGTATGCAACCTGAAGCATCTGTAACCCGAGGTACCACTGTATAACCAATGGACAATAATTCATTTCCAAGGGCTTTAGTGCAGGCAAAATATTCCTTTCTGAAAGGATATTGATTTGTTAAAAGCAAAAAAAATGTTTACTGATCGGATTAGGCTTCTAATCCTGCGCACATTTATTTGAGTTCTGTGGGACTTACTTGTGAGTAAAGATGAATAAATAATATTCATGTGGAGGCAACGGGACAGTAACTGAAGGAAGGGTTCTCCCCAGATATAATGACCTCTAACTTTACATTAAAAGCATACACGCAACCAAATTTCCAAAATCCAGCTCAGAGTTTTATGTACTCTATTGGTTTAAAAATGTGCATACGGATAAGGGCAAGTCAGGCGGGGGGGGGGGGGGATAATATATGGGAGAGGGCCAAGCATCTGTGTTGAAGAGGATCAAAGGCTGAGGCTGTCTGAGACTTTAGTAGACACAACTCACTCTTTTGAAACCTTTTTTTGCACAACCCTGAGGGCTAGAAACTCACTGATGTTGAAGAAATTAAAGCAGAGGTGCAATGCAGTGATGGAACCCCTGGGCAGCTGGCTCTATCAGCTACCTTGTTAATTTATCTTTCCAACAACCAGCACTGTTATTCCCATTTTACAAATGGGAAGCTGTGGCTTGAGAATAATAACTTGCACCAGGAGGACTATCCAATGATCTTGGTAGAGAAGGGATTAGAACTGTTACTCTCAGATTCAATCATCTCTACCCTGAATGGCACTGGCAAAAAAGTCTTGTGATGTAATAATCTTGCCTCAGCCAATGAAATCATAAGGCCATGGTTACAGCTGGCTTCACTTATAGTACATGCTTACCATGGGAAGATATTAACAGTGGCGTAGCGTGGGTTGTCAGCACCCGGGGCAAGGCAAGTAATTTGCGCCCCCTAACCCGTGGATTTGCACCCCCTAACCCGTGGATTTGTGCCCCCTAACCCCCAGATGTTGCGCCCGGTGCGGCAGGCCCCCCCTGCACCCCCCACGCTACGCCACTGGATATTAACTCAGAGAAATGCTAGTCATTTATCATACCTAAAGCTATTCTGAAATATTCTTCTAATAATGACACTTGTCATAGGCAAAAATGAATAAATATCTCAGGTGTGTTATTTTCAAAAATTGTAGGAGGGGGGGTATAACAAAAACTTAATGATTTTACTGAAAATACCTTCACATCTTCAGGTGTTTTTAATATGTTCTCCTCCCAAAGCAGAGCATGTATTTTATTCATCCTCAGGTTGAAACCCAGCAGATCTTCACACAGTATTTTAGTTATGTGAAATATGCTTTAGAGTGAGTTATCTTGGTATTGCATCTGAAAGCAACAGCCACCGGTGAGCAATCCCAATAGCTCGTAATGAAGTCTGTTTACATATGTAATCTCACAATTTCATCTGAAACATACATACAAAAGCTTCCTCTGTAACCCATCTGAAAATAATTGCACATAGCACAATGTTAGACTAATCAACTTTGCATCTGAAAACAAGTGTAAACAAATTTTGATACCTGCAGACTGTATATGACTAATCACTATTTCTGAAGGAGATAAATGATAACAGAACTGCCATTCGCCCAGCTCATGAGCACATTTCACATTATGTCTAAAAATAATTGTCTTGTTTGCCATTTCCACCAAGCATTGCAAGTTTTATACTGGCAAAAACAAACGAAGAAAAGAAAAACCTCAAAGACAGTCATCTAGTCCAGGCATGTCCAACAGGTAGATCGCTGGGTGTTCCTAGTAGATCTCTGGCCCCTCAACATCCTTGATCTAGTCCAACTCCCTACACTGCTGGTATCTCAGCTATATCATACATGGCAGATGGCCATCCAACCACTGCTAGGAAGGAGAGTCCATCCCCTCTCTTGGGAGTTTGTTCCCCTGTCAAACGGCTCTTACTATGACTGTTTAAAGTAACAGCACAGTGTTTTAAATGTATGGTGTGATTGTTGCTTGGGTCTTTGATAAAAGTGCACCTGAGCACACAGGACAGCAGTAGGCCCATGTACTCAAATATGGTTCTGCTCCATTCACACACAAAGCAGGAAAGAGTGAAAGGTGTGATCTCATAGAATCATAGAACTGTAGAGATAGCAGGGACTGGAGGGACATCTAGTCCAACCCCTGCAATGCAGGAATCTCAATGAAAGCATCTGTGACAGGTGGCCACACACCTGTTGATTTAAAGTGCAAAAGGACTGCACAGGTTCTGGGAAGTACTAACCCTTCCTTGTTTTTCTTTCAACCAGGCTCACCTCCAGAGCCCAGCTCTGAGAAAGCTTACAGAAGGGGAACTGACTGCATGCAGGGGGGGGGGGTGAGAGAAGCTTCAGCAAAACACACACACACACACACACACACCTTTTCTGGTTTAAATCACATAAATAAATAAATTGCTGTGCATAACTTTATTACGGAGAACGCAGGAAAGGGAGATGCGAGGAAGTCCAAATAGTTATGAAAAAAGATTTATGAACGGTTATGATTTTTTCACTTTATGTCTATGTTTTTTGTTTTTGTATGTTTTTTTCTTTTTTTTCTGTTTGTTATTCTTTGGTGAAGGTATTGTATATGTTTGGTGATATTCTTTGTTTAAAAATTTGTAATAAAATATTATTATATAAATAAATAAATAAATAAATAAATAAATAAATAAATCACACTCTACCACACCCTGCGTTACATGTGATAGGGGCAGGTCCACATCTGTCATCATCCACATGGCTTGACCTTTAGTACTGTATAAAGGCTCTCCTCCCATTTTTTCTATAGTTTGCTCCTACTCATTTCTCTATGACAGCCCTTTTCTGATCTCTCCTCCACTGGCTCGCTCATTCACACCTTCTGTCATGCTTCTCCCTAGGCACTTGCAGCAACTTAGCCATCCGGCTTCTTCTCCTTGTTTTAAAACCTACTTCTTCTGGCAAAGCCTTTTCTTTGACCATTATCATCTCATCTCTTTATGCAATGTTTGGAAGAAGGGTTAAAATCAGCAGCAGGGTCCAACGAGACAAGGCAGGAGATCCGTGACTGGATTTTCTGCATTGAAAAAACAAAGCCCAAACTGGGCCTTGGTTCTGGTGCCATGTGAAGGCCTTTCCATCACTGGTCCCTGAAGGTGCTACCTGCTCTACAGGGGAAACAGCATCTTCAGGATAGGAAAGAAATGGATTTAGATTGGTGAAAGGGACCAGAGCACAATGCCCAATATTCCACCCACCTCCAGCTATTTGTGATATGCAGAAGACCACATCTAGTTTGACCCTCGCCCTTTCTTGACCCAACTCTGACCTGGTGGAAACAGCACACTAAACCATTGGTAGATTAACAGAAGACAGACAAATGTAAACATGTTTGTATGCAACACATAACCTGGACCTGAGAAAGCAGAGGAAAGTGAGTGGAATAAGCAAAGGCCTCGTTCACATGGCACATTAAACCACAGGTAAAAACATGGTTTTGTGTGAACATGCAGCCTGCTTCTTCATGCTGCTGAAAAGTTCTCATTCTACTCCCTCCCCTACTTCCGCCCAAGAAACAAGCGTGGCTTGACTTGATTTCCAAACCCAGGCCTGTGGTTTGTTTCTCCCCCCTCAAAAGACCTTGAGCAATAACCAAGGTTTGTTCTTAGCTTATTACTCAAGGTTTGTTTAGAGAGAAATAAACCACAAGCACAGGTTCGGTTGTTATCATGACAGGTCAGACTCTGGCTTGCTCCCTGGTGGTGTAGCAGCAGTAAAAGCTGGGGGGAGCACCAGCAGAACTTTTCAGGAACATGCATCAGAATGCTGCACATTCACACTAAACCATTGCTTGTTTTCAACTATAGTTTAATGTGCCATGCAAACAAGGCCTCTCCTTACTGCATTCCCTTTCCTCCTCTTTCTCAGGCCCAAATTATATGTTACATGAAAACATGTTTACATTTGCTACAAGGTGCTACGAGACTCTTTTTGTTGTTTTTGCTGCAACACTAACACAGTTGTCCTTCTGGAAATTGAGACACATTTAGGAGTGGTTTAGCCCTTACTGGGTCCTGTCCCCAAGAAACGAGATATTTCCTTTGACAATCACCATCAAGGATGGTTTGTTTTGGAGATCCA
Organism: Podarcis bocagei; assembly: GCF_964188305.1. Lineage (NCBI taxonomy): Eukaryota > Metazoa > Chordata > Lepidosauria > Squamata > Lacertidae > Podarcis > Podarcis bocagei. The sequence continues at coordinate 53,522,183 of NC_138126.1, read as the reverse complement.
GCAACTGACTTCATGAATCTTTTCAAAAGCAAAGGTTTGTGCTACTACATGCTCCCTGCTCTTAGTACTGGAATGCAGTCACCTATTTATTTATAATCATGATTGCACTATCCTTACACCAACAGAGCAATGAACAACTAACAAGATACGATTGGATGGAACATGAAATCACCAATATGGGGCAGGGTGAGGTGGGATGATGCAAAAACTGGGGTTGTGGTAGGGTTGCCAGTTGTGCAACTGCCATTGTGACTTGATCTACTATAGACATTAGCAGGTGATATAACACTTCTCCTCTTGATTGTGTGAAGTAGGAGGCTGTAGAGAATGTTAGTATATTTGATTTGAGGGAGGGTACTTATTTAACTTACTTAGAAAAGCCTATACCTGTGCCTCAAAAGTTTACAAAGCGCAAAGAGTCTTGCCTTAAGAATAAGGCTTAGAACTTGAATGATGATGGGATACCTTCCAATTCTAAAATTAGATATGCTAATGATTGCACCTAATTTGCACAGTAAGTGATGGGCAGGGTTTTTAAATTTCATTTAAAGCATAATCCTGTGGTTGTTTACTTGTAAGTAAGTCCCATGGAGCTCAAGGAGGCCAGCACTCAGGTTCAGTGGCTATAGGATTGTATGCAGCCTTAAACCTTTAAAACAGGGTCACTGACTTCTTTTTGTCCCTTCTTGTATGGTTTTAACAACAGCCTAAGACAGAGGCTGTGCACACATTACTAGCTTACAATACAGCTTGCTTGTTTTTTATCTAAAATTTTTATCAAAGCTGGTTTGGGGAAAATGCATGAAAACACAGTATTTCATAAGAAACAACAGGACAGATAAAAGACAGATATAGATTGTGGTAAAGTCATGTATATACTGCTTCACAAGCCAGTGGTGGGACACGCATTGGATGCAGAGTAAACAGGAGTGCGTAAACAGCCACAGACATCCAACTAGTGAAGCTTTTCCCATCACTTTGTCTTCATGCCAGACCACATACATTTGGTATGCAAGCAAAATTGTCTCTCACTCTTTTATCATTTTTAAAATAATTATTTGTGCTTTGTTATACTGTTGGGCAGTGTTGTTGTTGTTGTTTTTAAAGTGTTTATTGCAAGCCACCTGGACAATACAAAATGTTAAAAACCTGGAATATAGGTTAGCCATAATGTTTTCTTTGCACTGCAGTACTAATTAACTGCAAAGGAGACAATCTGCCACGTTAAGGAGGAGACAAGACAGAGAGACAGACCTGCACGTACCACAGCTCAGAAAAACCACACTCACATTCCATAAAACCTGTAGTGGCTGCAGATGCCTTGCCACTACAAGTACAGTACTCTAAATGTACCTCTACAGATCCACCTCTAAATGTACCATTCCTCTTAAATGTGCCAACATTGCAGCTCTTTTTTCCCAATGCAACTTGAGTTTATTATGCTGACTCAAGCGAGAAAAGGCTAAACTGTGTTTTGCTTTCCCCAGATGCAGTAGCAACTAAACATCTGCTGCCTCAGTCAAATCTAAAAAAAATGTTTCTGTCATTTCAAAACCAAAGCTCTGCGCAGAACACGTTTACAGCTCTCACTGCCCCTCCTGTTTCTTCTCCTGGAATTTGCAACACAGCCCAACTTCCCAGAATGCCGTTCAGCTGGTTTCAGTGCGACTGATCATAATGACCTGATCCAATTATGCTGCATTTCTTTCCTTTTTGAATGCCTTAACTAACCTGTAATTTTTCCTCTCACATGCCCAAAGCTAGATGAAGCGGCCGATACACCCAAAGAATTCCTAACCTACCACTGTGGACTAGATTGGGGAGTTGACATCACCTAAAATGACTACCGGAGGGCTGTAACTAGGCTTCAGATTTAGGTTAAACAAGGCTATTCAGGTCATAAGAGAATACGGACATACAAGGTTGCCTGCCCATTAATGTACTGACACTGTAAATCAGTATTTCTCTAACCACTTAAGGTCCTGGAATGTCTGCAAGAAAAGATCTCATCAATTTTAAAATGTAGCTGCAGAGGCTTAAGAGGTACTTAATGGATTTTAATGCAGTACTTCAAATAATGACTTATTGGGCTCAATGAACAGTAAACATAAGATGAGAAATTACATACTGGGCAACTTAATGTAAATTAGTTTCCGTGCAGAGCCTGAGCCCAATCACAGGTCTGAGCTTGAGTTATCTCCTCCCCCAGGATTGGGGAACTTTTTTTTTGGCTCAGTGGGCTGTATCCGTATCTTTTCCCACCCCTGAGGGCCAACTTTGGCCACCCACCTGTCAGTCACCTCACATCATTTTGACATCAGATGAAGGCTTGAAGTCACCTCTCACCAGCTCATGTGCAGCCAATCCAGTTTCATCTCTCTGATGTCAGGTGGGCATGGTTTGAGGAAAACTGCCTCACAAGCCCAAGTGGGACCTGTGCTGGGCCAGACTGGGCTCATTAGCCTGTTGACGTCAGTGGACATTCAGTGAATATGGTTAGGATTATAGTCCAAGTGCAGGGTAGTCAACTTTGTGCACTCCAGACACTGCTGGACTCCAGCTCCCATCAGCCCCAATCACTGGTTATGCTGGCTGAGGCTGATGGGAGTTGGAGTCTGACAACATCTGGAGGTCATCATGTTGGCTAGGCCTGCCCTAGGGTGTGATTCACATCCCTTGGCACCTACCTAACTGAACAGTTAATTTACTGACAATTAACCTTCACCGAAATTACTTTTCGTTTATCATCTTGAGACCATCAAAACAAAGATCCATGTAGTCCAGCATTGCATTTTCAACAGAATCCTACTTTACCTTTACCTTTCTTTATTTTTCTTTTACCTTTCAACAGAATCCAGCAAATGCTTTTGACAAATCCCTTGCATCTGCATCTTAGAGATAAACTATCTCTGAACATAGAGGTTTCATTTAACTATCATGGATAATACCCATTGATATATTTCTCTTTCTTAAATTAGGGAAATCCCCTAAAGCAAGATTGGGGAACATTTTCCAGCCTGAGGGCCACATTAATTTCTGGGCAACTTTCCAAGGGCCAGTAGTGGGTGGGGCCAAGGGCAAAAGTGGGAGAGGCAATTAATGCAATTTTTACCTTTGTAATTTCTATACACACCCTCTCTAACCTCCATCCAGACAAGCAAGAAGTATTATTGGAGTTCAAGGGTTCATTTCACAGTGTGAATCAGGGTTGTTTTCTCGCCCCAACGCCTAGCACGTCTCCATACCAGGACGAAAGTGTGGCAGTTCCTTATCCATGAGATGTTTTTTGCAGATGCGCAGCCTTGACAGTACATTCCAAGGAAGCTCTGCAGAGACTCATCAACCATTTTGCCCAAGCTTGCAGGAAGTTCCGCTTTACCACCAGCCTGACAAAGACCAACGTCCTGGGTCAGGACCAACACACAATGCATCAGCATTAGTGGCCACACATTTGCGGTGGTAGACGATTTTGTCTACCTAGACTCCACCATAACTAGCAACCTTTCAATTGACCCTGAACTTGACAAGTGTATTGCTAAGGCAGCTACGGCAATGGCTCATCTCTCCAAAAGGGTATGGGAGAATGTGATGCTAATGACCAATACCAAGATGAAGGACTACCAGGCTTGTGTGTTGAGCATACTGCTTTATGGAAGTGAGTTGTGGGCAATTTACACCCGCCAGGAGTGACATCTCAACATCTTCCGTATGCCCTGCATCACGAAAACTTTGGGCTTCATACAGCAAGATAGAGACTCAAACAAAGATGTGCTCTTCTGAAATATGCTCTGAGTCCTGTAGTGATTTCATGCTCTTTATTGCAGCTTGTAAAACAGTGATTGAATTGCCCCCCAAACCTCAGGCCTTTATATACATTATTTACACAATGAGTCCCATCTGATTGGCTGATTCTGCTTCCCTCCTGGAGCCTGATTGGTCTTTTCCTGCAGGCCAATCAGTTGTTGTATTCTACAATCCTACCAGCCTAATAGGCTGATTAACTTCCTCCTGGAGCCTGACTGGTCTTTTCCTGCAAGCCAATCATTTGTTGCATTCTAGGATCCTACTTGCCTATTGTTCTAGGATCCAAGCTTAGTACATAACAATATCCAAGTCCACATTCCCAATATGTTCACACTCCTGTCTGTGACATCTATACTGGCTTCATCATGTCCACAGAATGGAAGATGGCAGGATGCCCAAGGATGTGCTTTATGGGGAGCTGGCTTCAGGCACCAGGCCCACCGGAAGACCCACTCTGTGATTTAAAGATTTCTGTGAAGGCTTGCAACATTAACCCTACCATGTGGGAATCCCTTGCAAACAATCGCAGTGCCTGGAGACAGACAGGCAGGCCATGTATCCACAGGAATGACCAGAAGAGAAATGACCGTTGGGAGGAGCACAGAGAGAGAAGAAACACCATGGTGCATCTGTAACAGCAAAACTGGATGCCTTCATCTGCCATACCTGCCATAAAATCTGTTTCTCCTGTATTGGTCTCTACTGCCACAGCAGGAGCTGAAACTCTCCAATGGTTTGCCTTTACCACTGAAGGCACAAAGGTTTATTCTAGTCAGACAATAACAACTGGGGTACAAATCAGGGCCATTGAGGAGTATGGCCTAGGAAGGCGGGTAGTGGCTTGGGGATTGTTCCAAAGGCCAGATAGAGAAGCCTGGTGAGGTGCATTCAGCCCCCAGTCTTGAGATTCCCCACTCCTGCATCCAAGTGATATGACACATCATAGTCTGTACAGGAAAACTGCGTTAGATACAGACCCTGTTCCAACCAGTTGTAACTTGTGAAGTGGTTCTTAATTTAGGCTACCGAAGACTGCACATGTGCCTGGCTACAGTATAAACAGTGGAATGAATTGCCTATGATATGAGAGGTGCCCAGGGTGTTTCATACTAGCACAGACCTACTTACATTGGTATGCTGGCAATGCAATCAAGGTATGAAATGAATCTAACTCCACCACCCTGTTAACATGCCTGTGTCAATCCCATGCACAAGCTCTCTGCACTCAGGTGAGAAATCGATACCCTCGCTCCCATACTACACAAACCATAATGATGGAGGAATAAACTGGAGTACTGATTTCAGGATTATGATTTCCAGGCAATATAAAGCAACAACAATAACGAACGTGATGGCTTCTTGAGGAGGAGCCTTCTGCAATGAGAACTGAACATGTAAAGGCTGCTTTACATGGAGGTCCACACTAAATATGATGGTGGCAGATCCATGTGTTATCCACACACATGTTATTGCCACATATGGCTTATTTATCACTCTGCAGAAAGGCTCCCCCAATGAGATTTCAGATCTGATGCTAGACTAGTTGGGAGAACATCACTCTGAGGACAGATGGTGCAAAGATTCCAGAGTTTTCACCAGACTTTTTAATCTCTAAGTCAGGCCTCCATTACGAATTGCCTGCATTATGAGGAGTGCCATAGCTTAGTGGTAGAGCACACACTTTGCATGGAAAAGGTCTCTGCTGATGAAAAGAATGAACTCTGCACATGGTCAGACAAACTTCATAAATGCCAGGGCTAATCACTTAAGTTCAAATTCAATTCTGTTGTTAAACGACAATTGGTTTGCATCAAGTGATCTCACGTGACACTGGTGACCTATAAAGTTTGACATAGTAATTTGTAACAACAAAGCTATAAAAAACTGAAGAAAGCTTTCCCCTCCTTCATCATGTACATTCCTGCAAGTGTAAATGTTATGCTCTAATTATTAGGGATGCATGAAATGTAAAAGCCAATCTAATTATCCTGCATGAAAAAGATTCCTCCTCCAGAGGAGCAACGCAGCAGCTGAGCCTCTCAGAAGAAGTTGACAGAAGTCCTGGTTTAGGGGAGCAGGACAGTGACAAAAGAAATGGCTCAAATAAATAACACACCCAAATCCTGGTGGTTATGACAGCATAAGTGTCACACTGGGGGGAAATGTGCATTCCACCAATATTTAAATATTTCCCTCCACCTCCAAAAAGACTAAAACCTAATACATTGCACAATGGTCACATAATGCGTTACACAAACATAGCTACATAGTCGTTTTCAGACTTGTTTAATTCATAGCTAATTATCCACAGCAATAACCTCTGGCATGTAGTGTTGATAGATTCTAGGCAAAATTTACCTTTTGCTTTTCACAAGCCCAGAAAATAAAATCCAAAACTATACAAATCTGGGAATGTTTATGAAAACAACTGCTCTACTGAGACTTACCAACGGTAGTCTTGAGAGCCTATTTTCTCTTGATGGAGAACTAATAGGAACAGCTTCTTAAGACGGCATCTCACTTGCTTTGAAATCTAACAAACTAGCTCAAGAGAATAGGCAGATTTGAAAACAAGGTGCAGCTGATGTTGACTCTAAGCAGGAGGATGGGAGGAAGGGCCCAAGACTGACAGTTCAATTTGCCATTCCCAGCTCCCCATGCAGATTAGTTGGAGACACTCAAGCAGATCACATGGCTGGTACAAACTAAAAAGGCAGTAAAGCCACAGCATCAATTTAAATACCATCCAAGGTATTCAGATTTTCTCTCTGGAGCTGCTGCATGTCTTTCACAATCCCTCCTGCAATTCTTTCCTCCTCCCTACTTGCCCCCCTCAATTTTAAAAGCTGGCTTTCTTTAACTTTGTGCTTTTCCTACTCTTTTATTTTTAGATTGTCAATTTAATACAGTGGCTTGCAGAGGCTGCATGACACCAGCAAATGTAACTGGATCCCAAGTCCCCAAGTGCCAGGAATTGTGGCCTCGACAGCATGCTGCTGCTGAGGGCACCAACTTGAAAGCACTGGGAAAAACAAAAGCATTGACAACCTCCATTTTACATCTAGGCCTAGAGAGAAAGAGATCAGGATCAGTAGAGAGAAAATATCTCTAGATGAAAGAGTGACCTTAGGATTTGCTGGTGGAAGAGAGAAAAAGAGTTCCAGCAGGAGAGCAATCTATGTATGCTGAGTATTGGAACTCGCACACACTTTTATTTGTTGCTATAATTTTAATGTAGTTACTTTTCTTTACTTCTCTTTTAAATTTTGGAATTTTGATATGGTATTTCATTGATTTTATGTAAACCACCTTGGAATGTATACACCTTAAAAGGCAAACTTGAAATGGGTTTATTTTACCAGACCAGCAGGAATGAAGTTGCAGACAAAGGACGCTGCAAGTCTCCTAATCATGGCATCTTTAGAAGATGGGGGTGACACAGAGGCTGTGAGGTTGCCAGAGCTTCACATCCATCAACTGCCCGAAAGGACAATGGAAGAAAGCAGTTTGGAGGATGCATAGCAGGATGGGGAGTCTATTTAACCCCAAGGGTCACATTTCCTTCTGGACAACCTTCCAAGGGCCACATGCAAATTTTATAATTTTACCTTGGTTCAGTAGGCTAGCTTCTAGGAATAATCACATTCCCTTTCTGTTCTCCATCCAGGCAAGCAAAAGGCATGCTCAGGTTCAAGGGCACTTTCCAGCTAGTCAAAAACATCCAGAGTGCAAAGCAGGGGCAAGGATGGGTGTGGCCTGGAAAGAGTGTGTGTGTGGCCTACAGTTCTGAGGGCCAGACAGGCCTGGAAGAGGGCTGCATTTGGCCCCCGGAACCTGAGGTTCCTCATCCCTGGCAAGGCAGTTAAAAGCAATTCAAGGTTGCTTTTTCCATCATCACTAGTTCAGAGCAGCAATGATCAGATGAACAGAGATACCAGGATGTAGGACTTGCAGCGGACCAGAGCAAGTCTGGGTGCATCCATGTGGCACGCTGAGGTCAATTATGCAGATATAAGGCAACGTTGCTACCCAATCTGGCACAGAAAGAACTCCAAAATCAAACCAGAATACCTTGAAAAGCATTTTAACATTCATCTGGTAGCAGAACAAAACAGGTGTACTGTATATACATTTTCATAAGGATGGTGCCAGCTAGTAATTCATCTTAGACATAGTTCTCCTGGATAGGTATAGTGGGCAGTAGCCCACTGTTGCAGTTTCTCCTACCTGAGGAAATGTAGCTGATGGAAACATAGCTAGAGATGTGTCTTTCCACCTTATCAATGGCCATGAATGAAATAAGTCTGCCAGGTAGTGCCAAATTTAGGGGCAAGGTCAAATTCTGTTCACCCAGCAACACTCATCAGGAGCTTATGGTAGAAAGAGTTCCACCAAATCTTAAAGCACCACTGACAGGAAAGGCTGCGGTCTTTGATTTCCTATGGATTCTGTGATCTTTGGATTCCTCTGGGCCTACTCCTTTATTTCCTTTTCTTGTGGTGACCTATGCTCTTGGCAAACAGGTCATCTGAACTACTCACCAAAAGCAAAACCAGGCATTTTGCTCACCACCACAAACCTTCCAGATGGGAACAGGCCAAGCACACCAGTGGGTGACCCAACCTTCTGTATTCTGCTTGTGGTGAGTGATTCAGATGACCACAAGCAGAAGAAAAGAAGAAGCAGATGGTGTGAATTGGCCCTAATTCTTTGGGAGTTAAGCAAACCCTTCTTTAAATGTTTTGGCTGACATTATCTCTTTTCCGCCAAATGCAATCCCATTTAGAAGCCAAAGAAGAAAAACAGAAAGCTGCTTGAGCTTCTGCTGTTATATGTCATCCCGAGCCAGAGACCTATGCACAGAGCTCCCTCATCCAAAATACCTCCTCATTAATTTCAATGAAAGGAGCCATGCAGAGGGATTAGTCCACATGGATTTCTGGATCAAAATGATAAAGGCTGTATACACACAGAAGACAGAATAAGGATGAATGTAACAGATTGGAGAACTGGGCCCAAACTAACAAAATGAATTTCAATATGGACAAATGGTTCTATGCTTGGGCAAGGAAGAACCAGCTGCACAAATATAAGAGGGGGAACACATGGCTTGCCAGTAGTACATGTGAAAAGGATCTAGGGATCTTAGTAGTATGATGCAACAGCAAAAAAAAGCTAATGCTACTCTAGGCTGTATCAACAGAACTATAGGGTCCAGATCATGAGAAGTCATAGTACTGCTCTACTCTGCCTTGGTCAGACCACACTTGGAATACTGTGCCCAGTTCTGGGTGCCACAATTTAAGAAGGATATTGACATGCTGGAATGTGCTCAGAGGAGGGCAACCAAGATGACCAAGGGTCTGGAAAACAAGCCTTATAATAATAAAAAAAAATTTATTTATTATTATGAGAAACAGTTGAAGGAGTCAGGTTTGTTTAGCCTCAAAAAGAGGAGACTGAGAGGAGATATTATATGATAGCCATAACCCAATATCTAAAGGGCTTTCACATGGAGGATAGAACAAGCTTGTTTTCTCCTGCTCTGGAGGCTAGGGCCTGAACCAAGGCATACAAGTTACAAGAAAGGAGATTCCAACTAAACATCAGGAATAATTTTCTGACAGTAAGAGCTGCTTGACAGTGGGACAGAGATTGGATGGCCATCTGTCATGTATGCTTCAGCTGAGATTCCTACATTGCAGGGGGTTGGACCAGATGACCCTTGGGATCCCTTCCAACTAGAATGCTATGATTCTATGATAAAGGGAAACCATGCATTTGTTTTTTTTCTATGTAGTCCATTCACAATCTAAATCTATTGCATATTTTTTGCACTTCTTGAGAAACTGGTTTCATTCTGAAAATAAAAGCTCATTGCAGACTGATTCTGCGTTACCCTTAGTTGTGATTCCTGTATTGCAAGTGGCTGGATTAGATGACTCTTGGTGTCCCTTCCAACTCAATGATTCTATGTGTGTGTCCATCTGAAAACAGATGTAGGTGGTCCCAGAAATGGGGGGGGGTAGTGAGGAGTCCACACCTGCCCAATGATATTGTGGGTGGCCGTAGACCAATACTACAATCACCACTTCCTTCTTAATTCACTTGTGACATGTGCCAGGAGGCAAAAGGCGTGGATAACCTCATCAAGGGAAAGGTTTTCAAATGTGTTATCAAGTAACTACACTCACCCTCGTGGATGAATCTAGATTGAAAGCAGCATGCTGAGGACAAGCACAAATGATTTCAGACTGAGAAAAACTACATTTTTTGCTACAAATGGGTTAGTGTGTACGCAGCCAAAATATGACTTCTAAAATGAACGATTCATTACACCTCTGCTCATAAATATCACAGTGTGGTAAATTGATGAGTGAAGCGGACACCCACAAAGCCTGTAAACACTGGATATGTAAATATTTATAATTATAGTGAATCTTGCTCACTGGTGTAAACACCAGCTCTACTGCTATATGGCAAAGTACAAGTGTGTTTTCTTTAAGGCCCCCATTTCTATGGGCTGTGTTATCTCTTCCAATAAACAGTGCCTTGCAACTAATCTCTGTGAAAGATTGTTTCCCACACTGTCAACTCTCCTACATTTGTAAACAGATGCAAAGTTTTTCCCATAATAACTGTGCTCCTCTGTGGGCAGTGCTAAAGTAAGAAATGGGAATTAGATGTTTTTAGGTAAAAGTGAAATCATTATTAGGATGACAAGAGTGTTGGCTGGATAGCCTCAGTGAAAAACACATAGGAAACGTGACCCAGGTTATACCTTTGATTAGGCTGGCTGTGTTGGTAGAAGAGGACAGGGCAGGGCAAGCTCTCACGTTGGAGAGACCTCTCCTATTTTAAAAGCTGTCATCCGAGATGCTTTATCCCTTCTCCGTTTAACGGCTAGACTTGCAGGCTCCAATCTAGATATAGTTTCACATAAATGCAGTCTGAGACAGTGGTTAAGAATGCATATTCTTATTTATTTATAATATTTGTATTCTGCCTTTTCAGGTTCGAGACAGTTTACATAAAAACACAATAACATTTAGAGCTATCTTTAAAACAATAAGCAATTAGAACAAAATAATCCAGTTTAGTAACTGAAACATAGTAATGCAGAAAACCCCCACTACCAGTCTACAAAAGCCACCAAGAATAACTACAGCCCCTTTAAAAGGTCACAAAGGGCATCTGCACTATATATTGAAACAAGTATCATACCACTTTAAACAGACATGGCTTGCCTCTAAAAACCCCGAGAACTTATTATTCCGGTTCAGACACCTTTTCCAGCAACCAGAGCCTCATGAGGTATATTATGAGCAAGAACTGCTAGGTACCGGTAAGCTTGAGCAACTCTGTCTGCCTAAATCGGAATGGCTCTCAAGCCACAGCCAACAGGTCTGTTGCATTTTTTCTTGCAGTGTAGTCCAATCCAATGCATGCTTACACAGAAGTCCATTCCACAGAGCTTAGTCATGCAGGGGTCAGCAAACTTTTTCAGCAGGGGACCGGTCCACTGTCCCTCAGACCTTGTGGTGGGGCGGACTATATTTTTTTGGGGAAATGAACGAATTCCTATGCCCCACAAATAACCCAGAGATGTATTTTAAATAAAAGGACACATTCTACTCATGTAAAAACACACTGATTCCCAGACTGTCTGTGGGCTGGATTTAGAAGGCGATTGGGCCGGATCCGGTCCATGGGCCTTAGTTTGCCTACCCATGGCTTAGTGGATCTGCACTACATGCAAAGGACTGCAGCATAGGTCTTATTTTTGACCATGGGCATGTAATTCAGTGTAGCCACTGTGAGCCGTAGGCTGAGAAGTCTTTGGTTCAAATTTTGCTCGGTAGCCTTAAGCAAGCCACACTTTCTCAGTCTGACCTGTCAATTTGTGTTCTATAGAGATAATAAAGGTAAAGGGACCCCTGACCCTTAGGTGCAGTCATGACCAACTTTGGAGTTGTGGAGCTCATCTCGCTTTATTGGCCGAGGGAGCCGGCGTACAGCTTCCGGGTCATGTGACCAGCATGACTAAGCTGCTTCTGGCGAACCAGAGCAGCGCACGGAAACGTCGTTTACCTTCCCGCTGAAGCGGTACCTATTTCTCTACTTGCACTTTGACGTGCTTTCGAACTGCTAGGTTGGCAGGAGCAGGGACCAAGCGACGGGAGCTCACCTTGTCACAGAGATTCGAACTGCCAACCTTCTGATCAGCAAGTCCTAGGCTCTGTGGTCCAACCCACAGCGCCACCTGCATCCCTTCATAGAGATAATAATACCGCCCTAAAGGGCTCTTGTAAGGATTTATGGCATGGAGCTTTCAGCACTGACAACGCACTAGCTAACTGCTTAGTATGGTCATCTTATTGCACATGTGGACATCCTTCGGCAGACTATAAGCAGCAAGTATGGCAGAGGTGCAGATGAGTATCAAAGAGTAGGGAGACTCAGGTCATCTGCTTTTCCCAACCCCAGGGCTGCCAAAAGAACAAGCACAGAAGCAGCTTTGCTCACATTCCTGGTACTGGGACAATTATATGCAATCCTGCTTTTAGCTGTGCCTGCAAAAGTTTTGGGGCACAAACACTGCTTTGTTTCCAATCCGTGTATGCATCATAACTTTCTGCTACAGTTCTGTAACTTTATACCACAAATGTTTCAGTTTATTTCTGATCCTGCTTTTGCTGGCCTAAAGGGCTAGAGTGCCCCCCAGAAATAAATACTTAATGCAATTGCTGTACATTGAGGAAGCGTTGCAGAAAAATAAAGCGGAATGATGTGTGGACAGTGGTATAAATTCACAACTAAGGCATTATTATTGTGTCAATGACATGTTGCAGAATACACACATACCTGAACAACAAAAGTGTGTCAGGGCCTCAAGTGTGTTTGCATGTCATGATTAGATCTGCTGTTGGTCCCCATCAGAAACAAAGCCTAATTCAACCTATCCATGTAGGGCAGATCTACATTGGACATCTAAATCACTCCACGACTTCCCCCAAAGAATCCTGGGAACTATAGTTTCTCCCCCATATCTACAATTCCTAGCACCTTAGCAAACTATAGTTCCCAAGACTCTTTGGAGGAAGTCATGTGTGTGGAATGTAATTGAAACATATGGTGTGGATCTGTTGCTTGCATTTTATTTTACTTTGATTTTGATTTGATTTGATTCTGTGAACTGCCCTGAGACCTACGGGTATAGGGCGGTATATAAATCAAATAAATAGATAAATAATCAATAAATTTACCCATCTCTGTCTCACTCTAAATGTAAATTGCAGGATTCTTGGGGAGTGAACCTTTCCTTTGCTTACGTTACTTATAAAGTGCCATGTATTCAGGTGGCACTTACATAAATAAGCCATTATAATAACCGGTTCCCTCACTAATCAAACCCAACAGAAGAGTCAAAAATATACTTCTTAAATGTTTTGACAGAATTTATTTCTATATTATTGCTTCTATATGGCTTTATATGCCAATAGTGGTCCCAAATAATTTTCTAGCCCAATTAAACAATACCAATACTACAATACATTTTTAAAAAATGTGCTTTTTAAGAATTAAGCACACTTTTAAAAACAGCTTAAATAAAACAGCAGCTGACAACAACACTAAGAACAGAGCTAATTTAACCAGCACCTCCAGTGACCTGGGAGAACAAGAATGTCTTCATTTGGTGAAGGAAGGCCGTCAAGGATGGGGTCATCATTGCCTCCAGGGGAAAGGAGTTGCACTGAGTGCAATTACCAAGAATTTAGTGGACATTACTGTTCCTGAAGTAAGTACTGTATGGCTTAAGTTGTTTAACATTTGATAGGTCAAAACAAGGACCATGAGTCATGCCCAGAAAACCAGTGCAAATGCTGGAGAATTGCTAGTATGACGTGTTCTTGGTAGCCCATCCTCATCAGGAGGCAGGTTGCTCCATTCTGTCCTCAGTGAAGCTTCTGAGCAACTTGTGTAGAGGCCATTACACTTGTCTGTTTTGAGGTTATAAAAGCATGAATCATTTTCCCAGGTCTGTAATGTCAAAAGAGGCCACAACCTTCTTGCCAGATGAAGTTGATGAAAGATACTTCTAGACACCTACGTATCATCACTAAAATATGGGCCTGTGTTACTTCTGAAAGTGGATTTACTAGCTGTTTGCCTTTGGCTCAGCTGCTCTGACGTCATAAAGGGCCCTGCAAGCCTGGAGCCATGCAGTTGCTCACATAGGGTTGATGTGGGGAAACTTAGGTCCATGAGCAATTTATGTAAAATTAGAATTATTGCTGACATACTATAAGCTTTCCGTTGTGGGTGTGTGCATTAGTTGTGTTGTTCTGAGCCTTTTGAGGAATACCAAAACAGCACTTTTTGCCTAAGATGAGATGGTTTCTCCTTGGGAAATCTATCATCACAAGCACCGTTGATAATCTGGTGGGACATTTATTGCAGCTTTGTCACTTGCTGACAGGTTTTTGTTTAAATGCCATAGGTACACTTTGTACTTCCTTATATGAAATTACACAACTGAAAGAAAATGAACAGCATCTGCTAAACAATTCCAACTGGTTTGGTGATCAGCAAGAGGGTGATATATGCAAAGAGCTGTTTACTACAATAATACCAGGGATCTACATGCAGCATTCCCATCTATTGACATTCATCTCTTTCGTGATCTTTTCCTGACACTCTCCTTAATCAGTGCACTTTCCTTGTTATCCTCCACCCTCTTGGCACAGTGCAAATTGTCTTCATCCTTCTGCCTCATTGCACAAAGCTAGCATGAGGTAGTTTCTCATTTCAAACAAGGGACGAGTAGGGGTTGGAGTACATCCAGCCACAAAACAAAATGCAAGTGGCAGCCCTGTGAACTCAGTGGAACTTATTTCTCAGTGGGCATGTTCTAGGATTGAGCTGTAAGGTCAATAGCACAATATTGCTAAGGGCACAATAAAAGAAGATGTAGTGACCAGGAAGAGTAGGAATATAGTGCAGGGATGATATGCTGCTTCCCTCAATGTGGACAGTATCCCTTGTGCATGGCTTGTGAATCTTTATGTCACCAATATGGACAGATAACCCACTGATATTTTATCTGCATGGATGCCATGCAACTTTCAATGTGTTGAGATGCTCTAAATCAGGTGGGGGGACGGGACCTGTGGTCCTCCACATGTTAGAATCTAAATCCCACTATCATTGACCATTAGCATCGCTGGCTGGGGCTGATAGAGTCCCATAACATCTGGGGAGCCCTGCTTCAAGTGAAAATGAAACAAGTCTGCCTTGTTTGTTATTTCTGGGTTTTTTGAAAATGAGCAAGCAGGAGAAATTGAATCTAATCTGATTTACAGACCATGGTACTAAGGGATAAGTGGATGTTTCGCCTTCTAGGTCCAAGTTTAGATTACACCATGAGAATGGTGTAACTGTCTTCCTGAGCTAGAACTAAAGCACTTCAGGATTGCTGTGTGCCTATCAATAGAGGGCTGTTATTCAGTTAAAGAAACTGTACGTGACTTACCGAGTAAATCATGTATTAAACTGGCATTATATGCATAAAACCAATAATTCTAATGAGAGCATGCTTTTTTTATTTTCAGCCGATTAATCTGTACAATTGTTAAAGTTGTATTTAAGTATTAAGCAAAACATCAACACACATGTTTTAAAACCGGGAAGAGATTTTCACTGCCCCCTCTTTATGTGTATTTAATATGCATAAAGGACAACAGGCCTACTCAGTCAGAATCGCACGCACACCTCAAGGCCCTTGTCGTATGACCTTTCTTGTGGCAGCACTTGGGACTCCTTGAGTCTTCCCTAGCCAGAACTCTCCAGCTCAGCAAGGCAATATTAGGAAGAGCGTGGGGATACCACTGTCCGGGTCTGGGTTAAGAATGTATGCCAGCTGGGCACAGGGCAGAGAGCAAATGTGGCAAGTCAGTGGTGGTATTGGATTTCTCTGCCAAGGTGCATGCATTGGGATTTCTAGCGGTGCATGCTAGAAAGGTGCATGCATGTCACTGCCAGGAAGAGACAAGAGGACTCTCTTTTGTTTTAACATGAGTTGAGACACATGCACAATAGCACTAGGAATATTAGGGGTGGGGGGCTATCTCAACATCCCAGTGTTGACATTTGGGAGAGGCTGGGGGGGTGGACGTGAGCCTTAGCAAGAGTGATGATGAACAAGCACTAGCAATGAGAAGGGCAAGGGGGCAGGGAGCTGTCTAGGGGTGCTTTTGTCAACAAGCTCCAGGCTCTTGCTGTCAGCTTGAGATGACGGGCACATGCAACAGCACCAAGAAGAAATGTGGGGAAGGGAGAAATACATATCCTGTTGCAC
Source organism: Podarcis bocagei (assembly GCF_964188305.1). Classification (NCBI taxonomy): domain Eukaryota; kingdom Metazoa; phylum Chordata; class Lepidosauria; order Squamata; family Lacertidae; genus Podarcis; species Podarcis bocagei. The sequence goes on along the minus strand of NC_138126.1, from coordinate 53,506,021 downwards.
AATAGGATGTATGTGCAATGGTAATAGTAACACTGCATCAAGTGCAGCCCAGCTGTGCTTACTTCCTGTCAGAATTTTTTACACTCTGGATATCAGAAATACAAGTACAGTAGGAAAATCTGTCACTAGAGATCCACAACTTATGCATCTCTCAACCAGATCTAATAAGGAGGCGGACCCTCATGATTTTTTACTTCCATGCTGGTGCAAAGCATTGAATCGCAGCATTTTAACAACACAAAGGTATTTAACTGATGAATCAGTCGGATTAATTGACTAATTGTTGTGGCCCTATTTCATTTTAGATGATTAAGAAAGGGGGAGGGCAGCATGGATAGCCCAATGGCAGGGGGAGTCTGCCCTGATGAATTTCCTAGGACAACTCTTTAGGGCCACATCCATACCATACATTTTATACCACTTAAACAGTTACGACTTTCCCCAGATTTCTGGGAAATGTATCAATCCAAAAAGGTGCTAAAAACCCCAATTAATGTCAAATGTTTACCAATACCTTCCACCTCTGCAAGAAAAAAAGCAGCTTAGTTTATCTGATGTGCATCTATGGTTTAGTTAAAGATAGGGAAACTAAAATTCCAAGTCATTAGCACCAAGCTGATAGAAGACCTTGAGCAATGACACCAAGCCTACATAATTTATGTTCCCCACTACTTCCTGGTTCACTCAGTTCCATCCATCAACACATCACTTTTCATCTTTTGCTATTCCTCTCCCTGTGTGCTACATGATACCTCTTCTTCTATTTGGAAGTGTAATATCTGGGGTCCACATCCTTCCAATTCAAATTCAAATTCAATTTCAGGACTTTCGGGTTAGTGCCATCGGCGAATGGCGGAGTTCCTCCGACCGGAGGAACTGGCTCCGTGGAAACTGGGTCTTCCCGCCGCAGCGAAGGTGGGGACCCGCTAGAAATCCCAGGTGGAGGAAGCCTGGGAATGTGGGGTTCGGCAGGGCACCAGGAGCGCCTCCCCTACTCACGGGGAACCCCATTTCGGGGCTCCGGAGTGAAGTGGGGTGAGCGGCGCGGTGCTGCGAACTGATTGCTACTTTCACGGAGTGAAGCCGCACAGCCATTGCCGGAGAGCGCTGACTTTTTCCTGTGGACAATTGGATTTAAAACAAGTACCCGTGAGTAGAAATGGAAAATTGGATCAAGAAATATCCTAATTTGGCACCGAAGCGGGAAGGTTCAAAACAAGAAGTCCGCCTTCCGCTTTTTGTATATAGACTGAAACAAAAACCTTGTAAGCTAAAGCCTGGAAAGTTGTTATAAAAGTCTAAATTTCCTTCATTTATAATAATAATAATAATAATAATTTATTATTTATACCCCGCCCATCTGGCTGGGCCTCCCCAGCCACTCTGGGCGGCTTCCATAAAAACCAAAAGTACAATAAAATATCACACATTAAAAACTTCCCTGAACAGGGCTGCCTTAAGATGTCTCCTGAATGTCAGATAGTTGTTTATCACTTTGACATCTGCTGGAAGGGCGTTCCACAGGGCGGGCGCCACTACCGAGAAGGCCCTCTGCCTGGTTCCCTGTAGCTTTGCTTCTCGCAATGAGGGAACCGCCAGAAGGCCCTCGGCGCTGGACCTCAGCGTCCGGGCAGAATGATGGGGGTGGAGACGCTCCTTCAGGTATACTGGACCGAGGCCGTTTAGGGCTTTAAAGGTCAGCACCAACACTTTGAATTGTGCTCGGAAACGTACTGGGAGCCAATGCAGGTCTTTCAAGACCGGTGTTATGTGGTCTCGGCGGCCGCTCCCAGTCACCAGTCTAGCTGCCGCATTCTGGATTAGTTGTAGTTTCCGAGTCACCTTCAAAGGTAGCCCCACGTAGAGTGCATTGCAGTAGTCCAAGCGGGAGATAACCAGAGCATGCACCACTCTGGCGAGACAGTCCGCAGGCAGATAGGGTCTCAGCCTACGTACCAGATGGAGCTGGTAAACAGCTGCCCTGGACACAGATTTGACCTGCGCCTCCATGGACAGCTGTGAGTCCAAAATGACTCCCAGGCTGCGCACCTGGTCCTTCAGGGGCACAGTTACCCCATTCAGGACCAGGGAATCCTCCACACCTGCCCGCCTCCTGTCCCCCAAAAACAGTACTTCTGTCTTGTCAGGATTCAACCTCAATCTGTTAGCCGCCATCCATCCTCCAACCGCCTCCAGACACTCACACAGGACCTTCACCGCCTTCACTGGTTCTGATTTAAAAGAGAGGTAGAGCTGGGTATCATCCGCATACTGATGAACACCCAGCCCAAACCTCCTGATGATCTCTCCCAGCGGCCGCATGTAGATGTTGAAAAGCATGGGGGAGAGGACAGAACCCTGAGGCACCCCACAAGTGAGAGCCCAGGGGTCTGAACACTCATCCCCCACCACCACTTTCTGAACACGGCCCAGGAGGAAGGAGCGGAACCACTGTATGACAGTGCCCCCAGCTCCCAGCCCCTCAAGACGGTCCAGAAGGATGCTATGGTCGATGGTATCGAACGCCGCTGAGAGATCCAGCAGAACTAGGAAACAGCTCTCACCTTTGTCCCTAGCCCGCCGGAGATCATCAACCAGTGCGACCAAGGCAGTTTCAGTCCCATGATGAGGCCTGAATCCCGACTGGAAGGGATCCAAATGGTCCGCTTCTTCCAGGCGTGCCTGGAGTTGTTCGGCAACCGCTCGCTCAATCACCTTGCCCAGGAATGGAAGATTTGAGACTGGGCGATAGTTGGCCATCGTGGCCGCATCTAAAGATGGTTTTTTAAGAAGCGGTTTAATAACCGCCTCTTTCAGCGGGTCTGGGAAGGCTCCCTCACGGAGGGAAGCATTCACCACCCCACGAAGCCCATCGCCCAGTCCTTCCCGGCTAGCTTTTATAAGCCAGGATGGGCAAGGATCCAGGAGACAGGTGGTTGGTTTCACTCGTCCAAGCAGCCTGTCCACATCCTCGGAGGTAACAGATTGGAATTGATCCCACTCAACTTGACTAGACAGAACTCTAGCACTCTCCCGCCCCGGCCCTGCTCCCACGGTGGAGTCTACTTCTTCCCGAATCTGGGCGATTTTATCTGCAAAAAACTTTGCAAAATCATTGCAGGAGAACATGTGGCCCGTACTGGGCCCCGATGTTGCAGGTGGTTCCGCTAAATTGTGAACCACCTGAAAAAGTCTCCTGCTGCTGTTTTCTGCAGATGCAATAGAGGCGGTGAAGAAATTCTTCTTCGCCGTCGCTATCGCCACTTGGTAGGCTCGACGTTGAGCTCTAACCTGTGTCCGGTCAGATTCGGAATGAGTTATCCGCCACCGGCGCTCTAGCCGTCTCAACGATTGTTTCATTGCCCTCAGATCCGTGGAAAACCACGGGGCTGTCCGGGCTCCATGCAATCGGAGAGGGCGCTTCGGAGCCAAACAGTCAATAGCCCTGGTTAACTCCACATTCCAGCGGGCCACCAGGGAATCGGCTGAAAGGCCATCAACATGGGATAAAGTATCCCCTACCACTCTCTGGAAACCATTTGGATCCATTAAGTGGCGGGGGCGGACCATCCGAATTGGTCCCACCTCCCTGCAGAGGGGAAGGGTCGCGGAGAAGTCCAGTTGCACCAGGAAGTGATCTGACCATGGCACTTCTTTCGTTTCGCTTTTACTTAGTGTCAGATCACCAACATCCATAGAGGTAAACACCAGGTCCAAGGCATGTCCACGGCTGTGGGTTGGGCCAGACTTATTCAGGGACAGCCCCATGGAGGCCATGCTTTCCACGAAGTCCCGAGCGGCCCCTTGTAAGGTCGTGTCGGCATGGATGTTAAAATCCCCTAGGACAACCAAGCTAGGTGTCTCCAGGAGAACATCCGCCACGACCTGAAGCAGCTCGGGCAGGGAATCCTTGGTGCAGCGGGGAGGTCGGTACACCAAAAGGAATCCTGTACTGCCCCTATTGCCCAACTTCCAGAACATGCACTCAGAAAACTGGGTCTTCCCAATAGGACGCCTGGTGCAAACTAATGACTTCCTAAAAATCACTGCAACCCCCCCTCCCCGCCCATGTGACCTGGGTTGCTGTGCGTAAGAGAAACCTGGTGGACAAGCAGCGGCAAGGACAGGCCCATCTGCTTCATCCAACCAAGTCTCTGTTACACATGCCAGGTCAAGTCCTCCATCCACGATCAAGTCATGGATGGCAGTGGTCTTATGAATCATTGACCTGGCATTGCACAGCAGCACCTTCAGGTCATGTGGGTATCCCTTGCTGATTCTAGTATCCATCCGGTCAGGACCAGACCCGGAGGCAGGGATAGTCCTCAAACAACGACTAAACCTGCCTCCTCTGTAATGACATGGTCTGGTCTTAGCGTAGCTCCTCCTCCTACCCGTGATCACTGAGATCGGTTGTCCCAGTGCATCCCCCCCTGTGGAACATGCCCCAGCCATTTTGTGGGCTGGGGCCCACTCCCCGGCAGCCCTGACCCCTCCCCCTAAAAACAAAATAACACCTTAAACAAACAAACAAAACCAATAAACCAATACAAACAAAAAAAAAATGTAAAAATTACAAAAACATCAAATTAATAATAATAATAAAAATTCCCCAAGCCCAACCAAACATCAATCCCACCCCCACCCCCCACATACAAAAAATCCAGAGAAAATTTTTTAAAAACATTTTAAAAACACTCTGTGCCTCTCCGGCAGTAACAACTGTCCTAGTGAGGCCTGTCAGGCCCCGCCCTGGGCCAGGTGGTAAGTGGCAGGGAGGAGCAGGGCCCTCAAGCACTCACTCAGGGGACTCCTCCTGGGCAGCAGGCAGCAAGCAGCAGGCAGTCCTTATGAGGCCCCAGGCCCCGCCCCAGGCCAGGTGGTAAGTGGCAGGGAGGAGCAGGGCCCACAAGCACTCACTCAGGGAGTCTTCCTGGGCAGCAGGCAGCAAGCAGCACGCAGTCCTTATGAGGCCCCAGGCCCCGCCCCAGGCCAGGTGGTAAGTGGCAGGGAGGAGCAGGGCCCACAAGCACTCACTCAGGGAGTCCTCCTGGGCAGCAGGCAGCAAGCAGCACGCAGTCCTTATGAGGCCCCAGGCCCCGCCCCAGGCCAGATGGTAAGTGGCAAAGGCAGGGCCCACAAGCACTCACTCAGGGAGTCTTCCTGGGCAGCAGGCAGCAAGCAGTCCTTATGAGGCCCCAGGCCCCGCCCCAGGCCAGATGGTAAGTGGCAAAGGCAGGGCCCACAAGCACTCACTCAGGGAGTCTTCCTGGGCAGCAGGCAGCAAGCAGCACGCAGTCCTTATGAGGCCCCAGGCCCCGCCCCAGGCCAGATGGTAAGTGGCAAGAGCAGGGCCCACAAGCACTCACTCAGGGAGTCTTCCTGGGCAGCAGGCAGCAAGCAGCACGCAGTCCTTATGAGGCCCCAGGCCCCGCCCCAGGCCAGATGGTAAGTGGCAAAGGCAGGGCCCACAAGCACTCACTCAGGGAGTCTTCCTGGGCAGCAGGCAGCAAGCAGCACGCAGTCCTTATGAGGCCCCAGGCCCCGCCCCAGGCCAGATGGTAAGTGGCAGGGAGGAGCAGGGCCCACAAGCACTCACTCAGGGAGTCTAAAACCCCCTTGGAAGCAGGAGAAAAGGGGGGGAGGGACTTTGTTTAAGCCTGCAGGAGAGGGAGTGAAGAAAGATAAGTTTCCACCATCTCAAACCTGGGAACGGGGTGTCAGAGACAGAAATTGTTGGAGAGGTTCACTGACTGTGAATGGAACATTTTGACAGATAGCTAAAGAAGAGAAATAAACTGATTCCAATGTTGCCTTTTGCATTCTAAAGAAACAAAATATCTGAAAAATGAAAGTAATTTTCCTTTGTTGGACTTGCCTTAAAAAGATGGATACAAATAAAAATTGTCTCCTCTAGAGGGAGCTTGTTAAATTGTTGCTGCAGTCTACTTGAGGACTTTACAGCTGTGAGATTAAGATCGTGGGACCAGTCCTTTTGACCTTGAATAAAAATGAGCTGGGAGGAGGTTTTGGTGCTTGCTTTATGCAAGACAAGTGCTTTGTTGGAACAGATGCATGAGAAGATGGATTTGATGAATGAGAAAACGGATTTGATGACTGTTGTGGTCAATAACTGTGGACAAACAGGGAATACTGATACAGAAACCATTCAGGGACCAACTCAGGAACCTGTATTGATTGGGCAAGTGCAAGTGCAGAAGATAATGCAGGAGCTTGCGGTTGCACCTCAAATAATAAAAATGGAGAGATCTGAGGCCCTGCAGGAGCATAAGCCGCTGTTTTTGAAGTTTGAAGTTGGAGTAGGCCAGGGGGAGTCTGGAGCTGAGGAGGTTCTTAACTTCGGAGGGACTTTGAAATATGCTCTTAAATATTTTTGGGATTACACTGATGACTGTGGGGAGTGGGACTGTGGGGAATGGGCTGGTTTGATGAAGGGAGATGGAGATAATTTGGGGCTGGAACCTCCCAAAGACCTACTCCTCAATGAGAAAGGAAAGAAATTAAGAAAGAGACCAACAAAAGACAAGGGAAAGTGCAGGTATAAACAAGAAGATCTGCAGAAGGGACATGGAAGAGACTTAAGAGCCTCGGACATAAGATTACCAGGTTGATGGACTAGATGGAATGGACAGTAAGGACTGACATGACCCAAGACCAGGAAGAAGAGACGTTGGATGAAGATTGGAAGAAAATTTATAAAGAAAAAAATTTATTTAGGGAATTAGTCTAAAATTAATGAATATTAGGGGAAATGTTGGAATGAAACTATATGGCTTTAGTAGAAATGATATAAGGAGTCATGTATAAATGAGTATTAAGTTTCAAGCTCTAAGGTATTTTATGGTAAGATAAGGTTAAATAAATCAAGGCAATCTGAATAACAGAATATGGGGAAAGATGGAAAGGATTTGTTGAGTTAATTAATAGGTTAAATTGCTAAGATAAATTATTCAATAAAAATTGAGAAAGATGGAAAGAATTTGCTGAAATAACTAATTAAACTAGAATACAAAAAGGGAGGTGTGAGGAGGTCAATGAAACAAGCAAATGGAAGTTAAAGATACGTAATATGGGATTTGTGTGTTTTTTTCCTTTTTGCTGTATTGTTGTATTGATTTTTATGCTTTGTTTTCCCCCCTTCTCTTTTATGTATTGTAGTGTTGTTTCCTATTTTTTCTTCTTTTCTGTAATCCTGAAACTTTTAATAAATATTATTTTTTTAAAAAAAACAAATTCAATTTCAATTCCTGTTGAAGGTGTTGATTTATTTATTTTTTGCACTATATGGCCATTCATTTGGTGCATAAGGTCCCCACAGCAGTGATCAATAATTTCAAAATAAGCACATGAAAAGTTTGCATTGAACTTTGATTTGTTAGCTGAATGAGTCCATCAGTGAAAATAACTTTTTTAAAGCTGTTCTGTAGATTTAGCTGGCTGATTTTTTTGCTTCCTCGTCACTGCTTAGCTTGCCCATGAGATCCTGATTATACCACACATTCACATGTGGGCTAGACAAGGAGCTAATGCAGTGTGTTGTTTGAAGGCTAAAAAGAGCATCTAGATTGTGAATGGTTTTGCTCAACTCCAAAGATTTTAGGTTTCATTCTCTCGTTATATATAGCTTAGAAGCATGTGGCTCTCAGATAATGATAGCAACATAAAGCCCATATTAATTATAGTATATTACATCTGAAACTCCAGGGGATTATGAGGACTGTAAATACCTCTTACACTTAAAAAAAACCACCTTCTACTTTTAACAGTCTTAATGATTTTCTGTAAGTGTCTATGGCTACAGTCTTGCTCACAGCTATGGCATGCAAGAACGCTTCATCCACTACAAGCATGTGCTGGCAAAATACTGCTATATGTTTGATGGGGAGATCTCCCCTAAACCCAAGAAATTAACAAATGTCAGAATCTAACTAATATTTGAGATATGAAGGGGAAATGCAAGCTACAGAATTGTGCCCAACAAGGAATCCCTGAGCTGGCTCATGAAAACCAGCTTCGCCAGGCTACTTAAGTGGAGAGCTGTTAAGAAACACATGTTGATGGCGACACACCCACTTTTGGCATGCAGCCCCTGGAGAGTTTTCGAAGGGTACATGCAGCCCTTGCAAGGGAAATGATCAGCTACCCTTACTATATTGCAATCATACGTTTCAGGTGCATATATTGTCTAGTCTAAACTGCCTAGCAGAGTCTCCCCAGAGTTTCAGTAGGAAAGGGCCAGTCCTGTCATTAGATAGAGCGAGGGAATCTCCTCAGACGTCAGATACTTTGAGGAAATGTCTGTGGCCCCTGGCTGTTCCTCCCTGAACCTGCTGGCTGTACCAAGGCCTTTTGCATCTGGGCCTAAATATGGCAAATAAATAAATAAATAAATAAATAAATGCTAAGCATGCCTGTGGATTTGTCTAACTGCTACCAGTGTGATCAAGACTGATGACTTCCCAACGCACTGACACTGCTCTATGCCAGTGGTTCCCAAGTGGTGGTACGCAGACTCTGTGGCACGCTTCACATAACAAAATCTATCAAAAATTTCAAAAGTCCATAGCTTGGCTTTTGAAAAATAGGGGGTCTGCAGTACTTAACTAATTGGTAACCACTGCACTAAGCAGTTCTTGGTTAAAGGTTTCCTAAAGACATACCCTTATTGTCCCCTGCCTCTTAGCTTTTTGGAAGTATATGCACACCTATGCCAACAAAGTCCTTTTTTTCCACCGAAAAGAGTTTTTTAAATGTAAGACTTCAAGAAATGAATGAAGACCATGGTCTCATCCACACTTACCTTTGCTCCACACTTTCTAGGGCTAGGACTTGGCTTTCCAGGTCTGTGTCTGAGCGGTGGTGGTTTTTTTTTGGGGGGGGGGGTCCAGCGCTTTCCTCGGGAAAACTTGCATTTTACCACTGAGGAAAATCTGATTGCCACCAGTGGTAAAACATGGGTTTTCCTGGGAAAGTGCTTGGACAAAAAAAGAAGCCCACTAAGACATGGACCTGGAAAGCCCAGACCCATGCCTACAAATGTGGGAGAAAAGGAAGTGTGGGTGGGCCCCATTTCTCAGTATATTTGTTGCCACCTTTTAAACATACATATTTGTACTTTGATTTCAGAACTGTATGGAGCATCCCATATTCAGATTCTACACTGGCTTTATTGTACTGCATAATATTCGTTGAATCTTTCCCCCTACCCTCTGAGATCACGCACCCTGAAATGTTATGGTGAAGGCATGGGGAGAAATAAATACATAAATAGTAATGCTGAATTTGTTCATGGAGAATAATAATAATAAAAAATCAGCTCAGGGCCTAATTTGCCAAGGCCATGATAGCAACTGATGAGCAGTATGATCTCTGCATTATCAACCCACTCCTGCCTTCATAAAATATACTCATGTGACATCTTCAATCAGGATTCATTACACTAATTATAAGGCAATAAATGTGAACTTGTTACATTTGCTGTGGGTGACTCAAACTATCATTCCTCGAGGCACCATTTTGTTATGAGATAAATTATTTCCCTCAGTATTTGACCCTGTAGTATTTTGACCCTCAGAAAACACACACTTTCCTTCACGCTCATTGTGAAGGGAAGTACAGTTGCAGAAGTGGTTACAGAAGTAGTTATTCTCTGAAGAGTGTGGGCCTTCCTTCTGTGGCACCGCAATACAGCACACATTTCCTTTGATTATTATTTTAAGCAGTGAATAAGAGCCCTACTCCTTTGCAGCCCTTGGCCTCTCCAGGTAGGGCGAAGAGAGGCAGGCCCCTGCCTGAAACCCTGCAGTCACAGCCGAGCAACATGGACAATACTGAGCTAGATGGACCAATGTGTGCTTGCCAGCTTCCTACATTCTTAACATTACCCACCCACTTCTCTGCAGGCATTGTCAGCCCAAACACAACCGTAGCACAAAAAACTGGCCTTTTGGGTCATCAGGAAAGTCCCTAGCTGTAGCTTTTTTCTTTCTTTCTTTTTACCTAAAGGGCACTTGGGAAATCCCTCATTTAAATTTCAAGCGTTTGGCAGGTTTCTCATTCCATTATCCATTGTTCAGCACAGTCTCAATTTATCTGACATGGCATTCCAGGGAGGTTAAGTGGATGTCAGTTTTCTTTAAGGGCACAGTCAGGTATTTTAAAAGACAGGGAATTAATTGAGTCAGTGGAGAAAGCTACATGAGGTGATTTGATGGCCCCTTTCCAGAACAAATATAAATGATTCATTGACGTTACCTTCATATTTTTGGCTATTTTCAGAAGGAATCTAAGTTCTTGACGGCAGGTCTCTCTCTCCCTCTCTTATGTAACTCAGTATCTGCATACAAAGTAAAACAAGCCAAGCTAGTTTGCATACTCTGCTGCTCCTTTGGCCTGCCTGTAACAGGGCCAAGCGTGCACTGCTGACTCAGTACTGGTGCAGCAGCAGCACTTAAGCTACAATTTACATTTGGTTCCATTTCATATGAACCTCTCTCTTTCTTTCTGGCACCCTGTGCTAATCTGTGTATTTCTCAAACTAGGCAGGCACTGCAGAAGGAGGACTGAAGAACTCTTGGCTTGCAGCAGATTCAAATCTGTCAGTGGGGAAAATAATGTGTCCACCATTTTCTTCTAGAGCTGCAGCGCTGGAGAGATTTGAAATGTACCTTTCTTTCCTAATAGCAATTAACAATAATGCACTGAGCTGTGCCTGCAAGTAAATGCATTCTACACCCAACCTATCTCTCATCTCTGATGTCTGGCAAGGGAGCAGCTCATCATCTCGGGGAAAGCCTTCAAAATGAGGGTTGGTTGTATAAAGTAATTTAAAAAACTAGTTACAACCCCCCCTCCTTTTGAAGTGGTACAGTCCTGTACCATGTCCCTGAGTGCTGGAATGAGCTCCTGCTCATTTTGGATGGAGTACTGTAAGCCATTTTTAAGAAGCTAGATAGTATGCAGAGTAGTATCTAGATTTAGCAGCAAAACAGGTTGGGGTCTCTAATCTTGCCTCAACCTCAGCTCAGCAAGCTAATTGTCTAGATTTGAAATTAGGGGAAAGATTTGCTGCAGATAGAACATACTATATGAAGGTCAGTTATTACTGTCTGGAGCTTTCCAGATGTTAAAGTTATATTACTTTGGCTATATAACACTCAGTTACTTCAGTTTTTCATAGGCATTCACTATATCACTTTTTGTGTGTTAAATAAAGCAGTAGCCTTGGGAAATAAGAATTGGTGCTGGGAACCAATGTGGCCTTTCCTTGCAATGCCTGCCTGGAAAAAACAGTGGAATGTACATTTATTAATTCCAATATGTGCATCTTCTGTTCAAACTTGTTGAGAATATAATGCCTTCCTTCCTTAAAAAATAAAAAATAAATAAACCTATTTGGCCACAAGCTAAATTCCCTTCTCCAGAGAGTTTACCATGTATATTTTGACAGAGGAAAAGGTGGAACGGGCAATTTCAAGACAAAGGGCAGATTTACATTCTTCTTTCTGCAGTAAATCATAGCTACACTGAGCACACACCTGACAAAATCAAGCCTTAGTGAAGTCCCACGGATTTTAAAGTCAGACACCTAAAGCAATGGTAGTCCCCACATTCCCCTTGCCTTTTGCCTTTTACATGGTAAACTCTCTGGAGCAGGGAATCTATTTTTCCCCCTTTTTGATATTCTGTGCCATTTTGACAATGATTGTTATGTGCTGTCTTAATTATCTTAATGCATAAGGATAATATGTAATCAAATTGTTGTTGGAATACTCCTTTTGGGGGTTCCACAGCCATCAATTTTGCACCCCCTGAATGGGATCATGCAAAGACCTGAAGCATGTGACTCCCCCGCCAATCCTGGGAATTGTAGTTTGTTAAGGGCGTTGGGTCTGTGAGAGATAAGCTACACTGCCTGGGATTCTTTGGCGGAAGCCATGTGCTTTAAACATTTGGTGCAGATGAGACTGGATTTCTGGAAGCACATTTTCCCCATTACTTCACAGCTTGCAGAAGGATTCCGGGCGCAATTCAAGATGAAAATTCAAAAGATTGGTTACAATAAATATTTTGTATTTATCTATCTGTCTGAAAAGATAGGGTGTCAATTTATTTTTCGTCTGCTTTCTCTTCATTTCTTTGCACTGCCTTCTCTTATAAATCAAAGCTTAGAGATGTCACAAAAACTTAGCACTAGGAAAAAGATTTAAGGTCTATTACTACAACATGTTGCTGGCTCCCTCTTGTGGCCAAAGCACACTCTCAGCTTTTAAAGAAAAACTTGTCCAGAAGTTCATGACCTCTTCCTGGCGGGAGGCGGGGAGAATTCTATGCCAGGAAAAATCCCTCAGAGCAGGCTGTTCTCCAGCACCTTTTACTTTGTGATATATATGGTTCAGCCACTGAAACAATTGTCTGCAAGCACTCTGTGAGGTAGTTTAGGCTAAAAGATAAATGACATTTGAAAAGCCACTTGGAGACATTAACGGGAGTACAGAAATTTTAAAGGGGAGTCTCCCATGTTCATCCCTACTATTCCCTGTTCCGCAGTGACTCTTAGAATAGCACTCACTGAAGAACACATGTCCAAACCAAAGATAGCCTTATGATTGATTCATCCTTACAGGTCATGAATAAGAGATGTCACACATCCATTCACACTAATAGCATGACGTCTCTAACCTGTGTATGAGTACTGACTGCTCATTCTTTACCCAAAGAAGAGAACTGCATTGATGTAAATGTTTTGGTTTCTATTTCTTACTGTCATGGTGGCCAAACACGTGAGGAGAACATTTATAGTATAGCCCTACGCCTGTCATCTCAGAACCAAGTCCCACTGAGTTCAATGGGTTTTACTCCCAGGTAAACAGACACAGGATTGAAACCTTAATTTCACATGTTTTATCCAATTTTCTTTCCCAGTACTAAAGTGGAAAGCGTCAAGACTGCCCATTATTAGTGGACATCTCAAGGGTGCTTTAGCACAGATTTTATTAATTCTGAGGCCAATTTTACCCACATAAGCCCCATTCTAAGGTACCGAGCAAAGAAGAAATAAGCTTCTAAAACCAATAGTAGATAGGTAGCCGTGTTGGTCTGCCATAGTCAAAATAAAAAAATTCCTTCCAGTAGCACCTTAAAGACCAACTAAGTTAGTTCTTGGTATGAGCTTTCGTGTGCATGCACACTTCTTCAGATACACAGTGTATCCGTGTATCTGAAGAAGTGTGCATGCACACGAAAGCTCATACCAAGAACTAACTTAGTTGGTCTTTAAGGTGCTACTGGAAGGAATTTTCTTCTAAAACCAGTGATACTTCCCTGCATTTTCCCTGTGGTGCTTATTTTTGCCACAGCCCTCCATCACCAATGAGCCTTTCCTCAGACAGTGCATCCAATATTCCTGCAATGCCACCTTAGACATTGCTGGAAAGTAATTCCTTTCTCATTTTCTCACCCTTGCTGCTGGAACATTCTGACATTCTGGAAACATAAAACTGCCCCAATCAGTAGCGTATTTGGGTTTACACACTTCTTCCCTGGCCCTTCCCTTTCAATTTTGGTGTGTCACACCTGCATCAAGGTGTCACTAGCCTAGGTTTGCAAAGCTGCTTGCACCCATGCCTGCAAACAGGTTTGGTGCCAACTACGTTTAACAAAAATGCTGGTACACTTCAAACAGAACTGTAATTAGCTGCAAAACCAAATAGGGGAGGATGCTATCCTGAGAGGAGAGTGGAGGAAAACCTCAAGCTTTGCACTGCAGGGTGTTCCTGATTACCTAACCATGGTTTGGAGATCAGGCAACAGCATTTACATCTACACCATGCCTAACCTGCCTCTTCACTTGGAATCTGGTGCAATGGCATCAGGCTTTCCCAGGAAAACTGTCCTATAATCCAAATTGTGATCAATAGGTAAGCTTCAAATATACATATATATAGCATACTACAGTGAGTAAAAAGAAAAAAAAATGGTAGAACAGCAGAGAGAATGGTGAAATGCGTAATCTCTTAGACATGGATGCAGAAAAGGTGGATACAGTGGTATCTCGGGTTAAGTACTTAATTCTTTCCAGAGGTCCGTTCTTAACCTGAAACTGTTCTTAACCTGAAGAACCACTTTAGCTAATGGGGCCTCCTGCTGCTGCCACGCCGCCAGAGCACGATTTCTGTTCTCATCCTGAAGCAAAGTTCTTAACCCGAGGTACTATTTCTGGGTTAGCGGAGTTTGTAACCTGAAGCGTATGTAACCTGAAGCATATGTAACCTGAAGTGTATGTAACCCAAGGTAACACTGTATAGTAAATCCCTGCTCAGTTACAAAGCTCAGTGGGCAACTCTGGCAAGTATTCTCTCTCACTGGATCACTCCATGTGATTACTCCATGTACACCACCAAGGGCTTCTTGGAACAAGGATAGGATTCCAGTTTAATAAATATTAATAAACAAACTCATGGTCATTTCTAGGACAATCTCCAGAGTTACTGATACATACCTACAGGCCGCCTGCCACAACTGACTTAGCAGAGACCAATGGCAGTGCAACAGACATGAACGCCAGAAGCTGAAATAGTATTAACTTGTAATCAGATCTGCAGGAATGCCACCCATCCTATCCCACACGTCAGGGGAAACTTCTAAGGCGGACCTTGTGCATTCTGTATTTCATACTACACTGAGCCACAGTCCCGTCATTCCCATATGGCTCAGCCTTGTAATTGTTCAAATATAGAACAGTGGCAGCTCTGTAAGTGACCGCCCTTGGAAGCACAATGTCCAAAATCATTGCTCATGCCAAAGCATTCAACATTTTTGAACATAATACAGAAAGCCTGATGCTGTTGAGCAACCAGAATCTCAAAGTAAAGGTGACTATTTTGCTTCATATTTTAAAAAATAAATATATGTAAACATTGTACTAGATGCAGAGATTAGAAACTAGGCTAGCTAGACAGTGCTGTCTCTTTATCTTAGGGCTGCTTCTCACATTACTGTTTAATGTCAAGTTTTTAAAGCTCTCCTTTCTCTTGAAAGGATATGTAAGGTGTCCTGAAAGAAATAGCTGCGGTATCTG
Organism: Podarcis bocagei; assembly: GCF_964188305.1. Lineage (NCBI taxonomy): Eukaryota > Metazoa > Chordata > Lepidosauria > Squamata > Lacertidae > Podarcis > Podarcis bocagei. The sequence goes on along the minus strand of NC_138126.1, from coordinate 53,490,921 downwards.
CAAGTGGACTACTGACCTCCAGTTCTGTTCAGTTCATGCATCCCATGGGAAGGCAGACACCTTTGTCATTCTAAGTCATAGATATATATTTATATTTGCCTCAAATATACTACACACACAAACATACAAATACAAGAGTGACTCACTGGAATCAGCTCTTGCTTTTTAAATTGTAACACAAGAAAGCTGCAGTCAATAGCCTGAGTTAAAGGGCTCATCCACACTGTCATTTAATGTGGATGGCAAGCTTCCCGTACCACCATTAACTCTTAAATTTCCATATGACATTCTCCTCCAAATCATTGCCTTCCCACACTTTCCCCTTCCTCAGTCCAGATTTTCTCGTACCAGGGATACCTCCAAAAGGAGGTGTATGAGTAAATATAGATTGAGGGAGAAGGAAGTGTGAGGAGGCAGTGATTTGGAGGAAACCTGCTTATGAACAACAGATAATTGACTGTAATTTACTGTTCACATTAACTCAATACAGTGCTTTTTTCTAAAAAAAAATGTTTAGGAGTACTCTCATTTTGACTCAAGAAAATCACCATTTTATAGTTCAAATTGGGAAAAATAAATACAGTAAATGGACAAAAGTACAAAGATTCACAAAATGTTTAGGGGTATGCGTACCACAGCATACCCCCCAGAAAAAAGGCACTGACTCAATGTATGGCTGAGCCCAAAGTTTATCCTTGGTATTGCAGAGAAACACAACAGCAAAAGGGAATGGGGTATATAAAGCAAAAAATGATGTGTTTCTCTCAGGGCAAGGCATGAGGCAAGGTAAGGGGACCACCTCAGGTGGGAAGATCCACTAGGAGCAGCAGATCCCAATGTTTCTTCCCCATTGTTCCTGATGTAGATCAACCCTCTTCCCTGGTGGGGAGGGAGCATGATTTGTGTATCTGCTCCGGTGTATTGAGCTGGCCCTGGTTTCTCTGTTATAACCTTTGCAAAACAATGCAAAGAGAAAGGGAAAATAGCCACTGAGAAGTAGCTGCATGTCTTTCTAAACCAAAATGTTAATCAATGGTCCCATAGCTTTCTAGGCTTCCAAGCATAGGGTGTGCATGAGGAATATGACCATGCATTTTAATCAAGAATATTACCATCCATGCTTTGATCTTGAAGTATAAGTGTCGGTTGAAGGAACACCCTTTTGTGTAAGCATGCTATTGTGCTTCATTTGCTCGTATGGTAAATGCCTATTCTACTCTTCATCTCACAGAGGCCTGCTCCTTTATGAATTCACATGTACCACCAAACTACACACTAGAAAAGAGGAACTAGGCATTAAAGGTGCAGCTATTGTTTTAAAGCCTTTCCCAGTCCCAGGTTATGGGCTGAGCAAAATGCATCTCATAAGTCCTTATTTAGACACAGCATTGCTATACAAAGCCAAGTTTACAGCTCTATAGCCATGTTTACTCAGAGGCCAGTCAATTGATTTCAATGATTATTTCAGGTAAGTGGGCTTAAGACTGCAACAAGACTTGAGTCAACTCAAAGGGATTCTATCTTGCTTCCGGACTGCCTGTTTGATGAGCATTTGGACTGAGTTGTTTGTGGAGAAATTACACGACTGTCATCTATTTAATGAGCATTCATCCTATTTGTTTGTGGGGTGGTGAAGCAACCTTCTGCCAAGTGTTATCCCACACTTTCCAGTGCATTTTCTCATCACTTTCCTTATTGCAAGAAGTCTGATCTTTTGGAGGAGCAGGTTTGTTTTGCAAGACCTCGGAATCAGCTTTCATTGTGCAGGCTGACTTTGGTGGGATGTGACTGAATAGAGCTTCCCTGGCGGGGGGGGGGGGAGCACCATTCTGTGGTTTGCCACAAGGGCCCTGCCTGTTACTCTTCAGCAATTGTTGAATTCCAACTCCATTGGCCCCAGGCAAATGTCCAATGGTCAAGGATTATGGAATTGTAGTCCAACACGGGGAGCGCTATAGGTTCCCTAACCCTGAGGTACAGGGGTGTACCTAGGAGTTGGCTAGGTTGGCCCCTGCCAAGGGCACAGGCGAGTGGGGATGACGACAAAATCATGCCTCTCCACTCTGGCTTGGAGTAACTCTGAGCCCACCTGCCTGCACATTCCCTGGGCTGCTCCTCCGCTGCTCTGGGCAGCTGGGCAAGGTGCACAGGCTCCTCTGGGTGCCTCGGTGGAGGAATCCTGTCACTGGCGTGGGCTGTCACAAGTAACAGGGGGCACCAATATACCTTCTTGCCAAGTGCACAAGGGAGCATTGGTATTCCTCTGCTAATGTACCTGAAAGTATGCTCTGTTGCAGTGTGTGAAGAATAGTATACACAGTTTATATACACTGCCTTCACAGCAATGGCGCCCTCCCTGTGGCACGCCCTCCCATCAGATGTCAAGGAGATAAAGAATTACACAACTTTTAGAAGACAAGTGAAGGCAGTCCTGTATCGGGAAGTTTTTAATGTTTTACTATGTTGTTTATATGTGCTGTAAGGCACCCAGATGGGTGGGGTATAAATAATAAAATTCTTAGTGATCTTGTTGTTATTAATTGTGACAAAAGTCATGCAAATGACAAAGCTCCAGAAAAGGAGGGGCATATGTGAGGCATGCTTGAGAGACACTGAAAGGATAAGTTTGCTGTTACCTGGGACACTGATTTGCTCTGCGTCACTACCCTTCATAAAAAATATGGCAAGTGAGCTACAACGTGCAACAACATGTCCTTTTGAAATGCTGACTACCCTTTGCATTCCACCTGAGATATGTGACATCTTAATTTTATAGCTGATGCTGGCAGATATAGCTTGAAGTTCTGTTCTTCCAAGTTGATAAGCTGTTGGGCAGTGTTCAGCTTCAAGGTGGGATGTGCACCCCTTTCCACTCCACTTGTCTGATCCACTGGGAACTTCGAGAGAAAATGCTGAGTAATGTCAATATGATTCAGAGTGGAAGTGCACGGAAACTTTAGTTCTTAATTGGCCATCTTTCACATTAAAGTAACGGCAGCATTCTGTTTTCACTACAGACTGTTTACATGATTTGTGCTACTTCAAAAAATGCTGGTTCTAAAACTTAATCTATTGTTTGTTTGTAGGGGAGGGGTGAAAGGAAGGAGTCAACATATGTCCATGCTCAGAGGTTTACTAAACCCATTGGATTGATTGTCTTTAAATGGCTTGCATTAAATATGCTTGGCAGGGTCCCATTTAAGCTGCTATAGAGGCAGAACTCTGTACTCAAATAGCTTTCCCCTCGTTGTTCTCTTTTCTATAAGATTTCCTGTGAGTATATAGCAGGGGAAGGGGGGCAAAGTACACATTGGAAGCTGCATCCATTTAAAGCCCCAACAGCAGCCACTTTTTGTAAAAAGTAGCAGTTTGGGAAGTGGAACATTTGGGGTGGAGAAGTGCCAGTAGCGGAAAGTGCTTAATTCTTTCCTTCAAAATGTGTAAACATGCAAGAGTAAACATGCATCAGGAACCTTGGGGGAGGAAGCAATTTTGAGTGGGAAAATGCTTGCAAGAGAAGAATTAAGCATCTACTTCCTCACCCTTTCTTTGCTCAGAATTGCTCCCTCCTAAAGATCCTTAATTATAATAAAAATAAAAGAGGCCATTGTTACTCACAGTTGTGTTATTTGATCCAGTAATGCCCCCAAAGCTCTAGTATAGGGGTGAGAACCTTTCTCAGCCTGAGAGCCACATTCTTACATAAGCAACATTCCAGGGGCCACATGTGAGTAGTGGGTGTAGCAAAAGTAACCAGACAGACACCACTGTCCATCTAGGCAAACAAACTTAACTATAATTACAGTTCAACGAGACATTCCAGCAAGGTAAAATACTGCAGAAGGGTAGAGAATAGGGGCATTGAGGGTTGTGGCCTGGGCCATTTTGAGGGCCTATGGATGGAGACCTATGGAGAGCTGCATTTGTCCAGAGCCTGAGGTTTCCCACCCCTGCCATATGCTTATCAAGTTTCTACATTTCTACCTTTCGTCAGGGCTGACTCAACAAAGCTGATGCCTCCTGCATTATTACTCATGGAGGGTGTGACCCCTAATTCCATAACCCCAACTCTGCATAGCTGGTGACCTACTTATGGAATTGATCTCATAATCCCTGGCTTGCTGACCTTCTATTGACAGCATTCCTTGTAATAATAATTGCTGAGGTCAGACAGTCTGATTCAAGTATCATATTTTCTGTTTTAAGAACAAGGCAGTGGCTCCTAGCAAGAGAAGTCTCCCTCCCAAGAAGCCCATTTGCCATCACCCACCAGAACAGAAGGGAACAGGTAAGATTTGCTACAGTTGTAGAGCCTTCAATACTTGCTGACTTTCTACCTCTTGGCTTCTGCTTTCTAATCTCATGAGACTTACGGCTAGTTGGTTCCCAAATCACCGTATTTTGCGCTCTATAAGACGCACCCAACCATAACACGCACGTAGTTTTTAGAGGAGGAAAATCCGTAGGCATGCCACCCGTAGGCATTCCCTCCATAACACGCACAGACATTTCCCCTTACTTTCTAGGAGGAAAAAAGTGAATGTTATGGTGCAAAAAATACGGTACTTTTCCTCACTTGCTCAGAAAGTGAATGCTGGGACCTGAAAAGAAACAGGTCAGGCGGTTCAGTGATAGCAGCTTCTGCAAAATCAGTTAAGTTGGAAGAACACATTTTTTCTTGTTCATCCTGACAATCCTGTTTAGACAAACAGAAACCCTTTCCCTTTTTAGTGTTTTGCTCTGTGTTGTACAGTGTCTGGCTAGCCCACACCTCTTTATTAACTGACAGTCTGGTGAATATGAGTGCCAGGTGGGGAGAAAGGAAATTGGAAGAACTTTTGGCAGAAGTGGATTTAAAAACACACACAATATTATTTGGACAAGCTGGTAGGTATTTTGAACTTTCTGTACTTTCTGTAGTTTGTCACTTTGGCAAATGTCCAGGTCAGGAATTCAGACATTAAGCAAGAAAGTCACTCAATAGATCTGTGACAGGTTTATATATATTGTTTTATTTATCAAAATTTATATACCACTTGATTGTTTTAAAACCTCTAAGTAGTTTACAATAAATATTTAAGATATCAATAAAAATTGTTTAAAATAATTAAAAATAACTGAAATTAACAGTAAGAACATTTAGAACACATTGACATGTACATGTCTGGATAGACTTTCCTAAACAAAAATGTTTTAAGCAGCCACCAAAGAAATTAGTCCCCGTGAACAATGCTGGATCAGCACTGGTAGATCTGACCTTACATCTAAATTCTCATTTCTCTTACATCCCTTCCTGCAATTTCACCGCTTTGTCATAAAGAAGCACAGGGGGAAAGTGTTTGTTGCCAGCTTTGTCATAAGGAATGGCTTTAATTGTAGGGTGGAGAAGCTTAAGGTACCTTCCCAGGCTTGTGTAATTGGAACAGCTGTATCAGCAGCTGTGTGGCATATGCAAAAACAGATAGATGTGTACCTTCCCATTTTAGTTTCATTCGATATCTTGTCTTGGACAACTTAGTTGTGATTAATGTCATAAGAGATGAATGCTTAAAGTTTCCCACCCCAAATGTTATTGTTTTATTTTGATGGTTTTGATGTAAATCACTCCCAAGATTTTTAACATATTCCGTGGTACAATTTCATAGGCAGAAAGCATATAATCAAACTGCAGCAGCCTTATTCTCCTATTTTATTTTATAAAAAACTACTTTGTGAGTAGGTGGTTTATAGAGCAGCATAGGAGAAAATGATTCGGGTGTTTATGGCTTTATCCAATTCACTACTCTAAATGCCCCAAACTACTTTCCACCCTTTGTTTGCTCTCATAAATGTGCTTTTAAAATCCAACAGGGGTAAAAGCAGCAGGCAGGGTTGGAATAGAGAAGCAGTAGTACCTCCTCCTACTTCTTGGCTCAAAATCCACCCCTTTAGAAGTGCTTTTACCTGGGAAAATAAAAGGACCATGGCATCCTGTGACCATGGGTCACAAGTGTGCATGCAGCTCCCAAGCTGTCTGTTGTTGCACCACTTGTCCTTTATTTCAGCCCTTTTATTTTGCACTTAATTTGTACCATCACATGTCGGCAGCCATGAATCTTAATCATTTTTCCAATTCCAGCACAAGCTATGCACCCAACCACACATGACATGTGCTAATTAAAAAAAAAATGACAGGCAAACTGGCCTAGTTTAATATTTCAGTGGGCTCCATTCAGTTTCCTCTCGGTAGTTTTTGTTTGTGTACAGATGTACAGGATTCAACATGTTTTCTTTTCTTTTCCTATAGAGCGAACCAGCTTTTCCTGCCTTCTCAACACATGTATTTATCATCTTATTGAATGCTGATCTTAGTCATCTATCTTCTGTCACCAAATCATCAGGCAGGCCCTTTAACTTGTTTATTTTGTAAAGTGTAGCATGAAGTATATTCATTAAACATTGGTTTGTGGCTTTAAAAAGGGGGGGGGGGATACATTTTAAAAGGGTTGCGAAACAACTCCAAAATTGGAGGGAGAGAATGGCTGGTTCTTGTGGCATCACAAACCTATTAAGTCTTGTGCACAGCTGGCTTCTGCTGCAAACTGGCAGGACTGGTATTCCCTGAGTTCAGCCATGGGCTGGGGAACGTGAATGAACCAAATATGTTTCTTAAGTGGCTCCACTGCTAAAACAATGCATATTAGCATTAATCCTTTGCCTTATTTATTTAATATCAAAGTATTTAGGAACATAGGAAGCTGTCTTATACTAAGTCAACACTAGCTGGCAGGCCTCTCTGTTGTTTCCGGGTTTCAGGCAGGGGTCTCTCCCAGTCCTGTCTGGATATGCCAAGGACTGAACCTGGGACCTTCTACATACAAAGCAGATGCTCTATCACTGAGCTACAGCCCTTCTGTATTGTACCTTTCCTTTTTGACTGGGGGAAAAAAATCAAGATCACTAATAAAAGGGCCTTGCTGCTTCTCTCTCTTGGTGTTGCCTTCAAAGTGGCTAGTCCCTGACAGAGTATATAAACTTTTAGAGCATGTGCTCTTAAGAAACAATAGGCATGCAAACACTTCACACTGACTGAATGTGCCAATGCCATCTAGCATTATTTTTCTCCATACAGTCATGCAAAATGTCTGAGAAACCACAACACATTGGACCTTCTCAGAGAACGCTATACTGACCATAAAGGGCCAAGTATGACTATTTTCCAAAGCACTAGATCCAAAAGCATAAAAACATTTCAAGTGCAAATTGTCCCTCTCAGTTGCTTTCCCCCTCACTGGGGGAGTAGGGAATACAGGAAGGGAATTCTATCAGAAAAATGGAGGGAAAGATACACACAACCTTTTCCCCACTGTTTCTCTGCTACATATCACCCCCTCCTAAAGTTGTCTGTTACACGCACTTATGTGCAATGCGTAGTTAAGCCTCCAAAAATAAATATAAACTTGTGTTTGTTAATGGTTTCTTGACAGTTTCTCATACAGCAAACAATGCATCTAACAGCAATACTCCAGCAAACTTCCTGCTCCTCCTCACCCATCAAAACATAACCCACCCTTCTTCCTTAAAGAAACAAAAATAGAAATGGAAAATTAAAAATACTATTAATAATAGCAACAGAAATATTTCTCTGTGTCCCATGCATACAATTATATATATCTAGAATTATATAAATTGAAGTGGCCATCCTTCTGCATTTTACCAGATGAGACCCTTTCATGAGCAACCAGCTGCAAATTTTCAGTGCCTCAAGATTATTCTTTTAGCTAAATAATTCCCTCTGCCAGTCCTCATTTATTTGATACATAGACAGCTATTGCATTTACACCAGAAATTTCTAAAGACGCAGTCAAAACTAAACTTACTGCATTCTAGTTTGAACCACTTTCCAAAAACTGACAACATCTGGGCTTTGCCAAAGCAAATGAATTAAATCTGCTTGCTCCAGCTCACACCTCCAGCACCTATCATTGGTTTGAATACCCACAGGCTTAGACCATGCCAACATCCAATTAACCTTCTGCAGAACAATTTGCCCTATTAACTTTAGGCAAAGATCCTAAGGAAAACTTTATATTATGTAAAGCTGACCTCCAACATGCTAGCTGAAATTTATTTTTGAGCTCCATATTTCGTTTAAATCTATCTGATCTAAATTAGAGATTAACCTCTTGTGCATCACAGAATACAAACTTTTGCTGGATCTCTTAAAGACCACCACTGCATGTGCTTAAACGGCATATGTAACCCACTGCTGTATACTGCATTAAGAAGGCTACACATGTGCAGTGGGAGTGGCCACCATTAAGGACTAATGCATTAGCTCAGAACAGTTTGGATGATGCTTGTTGTTTGCTTTTTGTTAAGCTGTGAATTCTTGAAAACTGGTTCCTTGTTTGTTGATGTTCTTTATGTTATGAAGGACAGATAGTTTTAGCTTCTGAGTGCGAACCCCTCTAGCCAGCATTAAGACCAAGCTCAGAAAAAGGGTTTTGTGGTGACACAACCGGAAAGACAGAATTTTGGGAGGGCAGTGCTGAGTTCTATTAATTTCATAGCATTTATGTAAATTGTATCATTTATGTAAAATCCTTATTTATGTACTACAGTATTGTTTGATGTTTGAGAGCTTTATGACCAGCTGTCACCCTGTTGCAGACAGTGACCTAGCAGAGGACCTGGTAGAGGCAGTGACTATAGAAGTCCTTCAGGAACCTCTGGACCTTATCTGCATAGTAACAGGCTCTTTCAGAGGTCATTAATGGTCAGCTTCCTTTGCTTCTAATCTGTTTTGTTGACTCTGGATCCCATCTCCATACTTATTCATCAAGTATGCGGGGTAAAATGCTTTCACATGATTGAACATATCATAGTTGTAATATGGAACCACATGTATGCCCCAGATTGATTATAATGCCAACAGCCCTAGATTCAAGTAGTCCTGCTTTGGCTCCAATCTGGTTGGCACAGAGGCAAAAAAGTTGCTGAGGTTGGAGAGAGGGTGGTCACCTGGAAGGGGGACTAAGGGACTGTACAGTACTGCTCTACTGTTCATGTGAGAAGAGGCTGTCCATGAGGCATTGGGGTCCTGAGCAGGCATAAGACGTTGAGCCAGGCGAAAAAGTGGCAGCTCGTTCAGTTGTGCCAGAATTTGAATTCTATGTTCAGACTGCCCTGTCCCAGTGAACAATCTGGCTACCAAATTCTGCACCTGCTGCAGTTTCTAAACCATCTTTGAAGGCAGCTAAGGTATAACAAAGTGCATTAATCCAACCTAGAGGTTACCAGAGCATAGACTGGACTTCTCCACGACCCTTCCCTCTGCAGGGAGGTGGGACTGATTCAGATGGTATGCCCCCGCTACTTAATGGACCCAAATGGTTTCCAGAGAGTGGTAGGAGATATTTTACCCCATGTTGATGGCCTTTCAGCCGATTCCCTGGTGATCCGCTGGAATGTGGAGTTAACCAGGGCTATCGACTGTCTGGCTCCGAAGCGCCCTCTCCAATTGCATGGAGCCTGAACAGCCCTGTGGTTTTCCCTGGAGCTGAGGGCAATGAAACAATCGTTGAAATGGCTAGAGCGTTGGTAGTTAATTTTATTGTTATTTTTAGATTTTAAAAATTTTATTGACTTTTCCCAGTATGTATTTGAAAAGTGGTACATTTTAAAATACAAAAACAAGGTTTGAAATAAATATTATGTAATTAAAGTTCTTCTAACCCAAACTATAGATAATATTCACTTAACTTTTTAATCCACTACTCACTTCTAGAGACCTCTACTTTTTAAAACTCCCAGCTATGCACCCTTTTCTGATTCTGCTACTAACCCTCTGCTTGTGATTTCTCATGCTCCTAAAATGAGACCAGGACTATTTTTAGTATATAAAAGTATGCAAAGAACTACAGCTCGTCAGCTAAGCTGATGGAGCTAAATTGTCTTTATATTTTTATTCAAATGTATGTGGAAATTTAGTAACATGAGGTTTAACTAATTTATTTATTGATAATCTATTTGAGTAAATCTTTCTTATAGTGGTATCATTTCTGTCTGCCCAAATGTCATCCACATGACTCACTCCCTAAAACTGCATACTATCCTTATATAGAATTCAACAGATAAGTATAACTGCACTGAAGAGGACTTTAAACCCCCACCCCCCAAAAAACCACAACACCATCCTTTAGAAAATGCTTTAAATCTTTCTGCACTTTCAGAGAATCACTAGGGCAATAAGGGAACCCTAAAGTGCTGATTAGCTGCTGCTCCTGAGCCTCATTTTTGCTTTTGTAAGAATTTGCTGAAACATACCCCATGTGTTGTCATCCCCCAAACTTGTGTCCTTTCTGCACTTATCTGGCAACCCTATTCACATGCAAGGGGTTGTAAAATACATGTACTGTACTTCTGGTTGGGTGCAAGTTTTTGCTGTAGCCAATAGAATTGACAAGCCCTCGCCTCTATTTGAAACCGCTCTCCAGTTCAGCTGGTTGATTGGTTGCTGCAAAAATATCCCAAACTCTGCTGGCTGCTCTTAAGATTCTCCCTTATCCATCCATATGATAGTCTAGGATTGCAGCCTAAAAGTGTTAGAAATGTTACTCACTTGTTCCACTCAGTCCACATGCCTTTCCAAAAAAAGGAAATACGAGATGATAAGCTGCAGTGGCAAAGCTAAGAAGACATTGCCTAACTGCTGTTTCATATATTATCTGGCAGAAGATCTTGGCTTTGTCAACCAGTTTTCACTGGACGTGGGAGTCTCAGCCAGTTGGTTTCTCACTGGTGAAATTAATTTCACGATGCTGTTTGCGAACTGGCGTGAGCTGGCGACATTCGCACGTTACTCTGTGGAACCCAATCCTTTGCCTTTTCTATATTTTGTTATCAAAAATTGTATACCGCCCTTCACCTACAGATCTGGGGCGGTTCACTAAGGCCCACTAGGCTTCCCTGCCGATAAAGTGTGTGCAGGAGCGCAGCCTTCAGGCATCCTGAGGGGAAATTTAAAAGTAACGCGGAAAACTATGGATGCCGCTCCTGGTGTATTTTTGTACGCTGCGACATTTTTCAACAACCCCGTGGAGCGCCTGCCGCAGCCCTCAGAAGGGCGACGCCGCACTAAGACGGCGAGGCGCCGCCTTTCCCAATTCAGGTGCAACAACAGGGCTGCCGGCGAACGAGCGAGCGCCTCCCGCGGAAAAGCCGAGGCCGAGAAAGGCAGCGAGCGGGAAAAGCGCCTCTTCTCGCGCTCCCCTCCCGCCCACTCCCTTTCTTCGTCCCTCCCCTCGGCTCACGCTAGGAGAATGAACGTAGGAGATTCCGGTAGGCGGACTCCTCCCCCCTTTCCACGGTGCTGATTGGTCCCTTCCAGCCCTGTCGTCGATAGGCCACGCGGAAGAATCGGCGGGCGGCCATTGGCCGGGGTGATCGGAATTAGGGAGCCGTGCGCACTTCAGCAGGGAGGGTGCGCGGGGTCGTGTGCAAACCGCGTGTGGCGCAGCCAGCAGGGACTCAACGGCAGCGGGTGGAAGAGAGAGAGAGAGGCCAAGTCAAGTCGCGCGCACGCGGAGCAGCGGAGAGGGGGGGCAGGAGAGCAGGAGCGGGGAGAGTCCATCGCCGCGCGGGGGAGGTCCAGCTTCAACCGACGACAGAACCGAAATCGAGAGAGAGGTAACCCTCGGCGAGGTAGGCCGACGGGGTTGGCGTAGTTTGAGGGGGGGAATGAGTGAGGAGAAAAGCTCTGGGCGGGGTGAGAGAAGGAGGGCGCTGGCTCGTTCCGGCCTACTGCGCGGGAAAAGAAAAAAACACCGCACTCGGCCGCGGTTGTTTCTGAGGAAGACGGGAAGAAGGGCTCGCTGAGGGCGCTCTGTGGTCGACCCCCTCGCGGGAGGGCTGAGGCGGTTGCAGGTAGGTGGGCTCCTCGTTCCCGCCTTCTGGGCCGGGAAGGAGACGGGGGCCACCTCCCGCGCTCGGGAGGGAGACGGGACGGGCGGGTCCAGCCCGTCACGAGCAGCGCTCGTTTGGTCTGGGCCCTGTGCAGGCCCTGCGCGCCTGCGCGTGAGATTTCAAACGGGCCGCGAGGGTTGGAGTTGGACGCGGACACATCGTGAGGCGGAGGGAGAAGAGGCCTTCGCTCAGCACGCGAGGCTGCTCTCTCTTCTCCCCCACCCTCACGGCCGCTCCCCAGAACAGTGTCGTCGTGGGAGTGTGTCCTCGTGGGGAGGCTCGGGACCTCAAAGCGAGGCGTTCCGCCTGGGGCCACCCTCTAGCTAGTTCGGGAAAGGTGCTCGTCTCCGATGGCGCCGCCGCCGCCTTCCCCGCGCGTCCTCCACGTGTTCGGCTGAGTAACTCGCAAGAGGAGCCAGCTATTTAGCCGATCCATTGTAATTCACGGCCGTGTCTGTGACGCTCGAAGATGGCGTGTGCTGCTGTCCGCCCATTGGTGAGTGTGGCGCGCCCGACCCTCAGTTGGAAAACTAGCCCCGCTGGCTCCAGTGGGACTTGATCTCAAGCTCAAGCAAGGCGGGTGTGCTTGCAGCCTTGAGACGTGTGTGAACCGCTGATCATTCTGCGAAAGTGTGATGCACTGCTGGGTGCATCTTAAACACGGGGGACAAGCACGGTGCTTGGAGGACTTGACAGTGTAAAATCCAGTGGAGACAGCCAAGGACTTTATTGTAGTATTCTGTATCACTTGAGTACTATTTAAAGGAATAGGCTGAGGAAGAGTTCAAATGAGCCAAGCAGCCTGTGTTCTGATGGAGAGGTCAGTTACTAAGGATCAATCTGGGAGGACGAAGCCTGAAAAAGCAGGTGACTTAAAAAGTGGCACCAGAGCATTATTAACCAGAACTACATAGAAATCTTGCACGTTGTTGATTCTGTTGCTACTCCTTGGGCAGATCATAACTAAATACCAAATTCCCAGTTGAATCCTGGCTGCAGCACAATTGTGAATTTTGTGTAACAGATGCTCTTCACTACTTGGTAACTGCAGGTCCTCTGAAAGTAAGGCAGTTGCATACTTGTGTATGTCCTGATCTGGTCACTTTATAGTGCTCAAGGAAGTTTACATTGATGCAGGTCTCAGTTCCTTATGCTGCTATAATTTCATTTGCATTTAAAATGTTCTAGGATTATTAAGTGTTTGTAGCAGGTTCATACTGTTGCCCTTTAGGAATTTAACATATGTTTACTTTGTCATTTAAAGCATTTTTATGCTGCCTCATAGAAAAGTTATCTGGGTGACAAATTGCTTAAATAAGAGAAGAATTGAATACAAATAAGGCATAGAATCATGAAATCAAAGACAATGTAAATATAACAAATACAAGTTATTGCACCCCCAAAACTAAAACAGATTTAAAAACAGATGCCCAAGCTACATAATTTATTTAAAAGCCTTGCCTAGTTGGAGTGTCCCTTTGGCTGAACTGTTAAAGCTAACTATTAAATAAATATACTTGTCTGAGCTCCTAAGCCAGTGGTGGCCAAACTTTTTCCAAAGAGGGCCATATTTGATGAAGTGGAGGGCCAACCAAAGTTGTTGAGCTTTTTTAAGGATTTTACCCCAGGAAATAAACTGCCACAGGGGCCGGATTAAACCGACTGGCGGGTCAGATTAGGTCCCCAAAACAGATTTTGGACATGCCTGTCCTAAGCTGTGCTGGGTCTTGACCTTTCCAATGGCAGCTATTAACTTACAGAACTGAAAAATCTGGGCAAAGTCTACTGTGATAAATGTGGGACAAAAGGTGGAAAATAATTGCTTCATAGTGACAATAAAGATTTCATCAGAAAGGTATCAAATTGTGTTTATAATCATTTTCTGGTAAATTTCTCTTCGTTGCCTTCACACTGCATTTCAGAAGCATTCTGAGTGCCTCTCACCATAGTGCGAGTTGGAAATCTGATCCTATCTATTTCCCATGTTATCCCTGAGTATTAGAGAACTTGAGCATATTCCTATAATGTAGGCATAGTTCACCTAAGGGCCGCATGGGTGGTTGGTGAACAGTTAAGCCACTTGCCATTGGATATGGCCAAACACAGTGTAAGGCTGGGCTATTATCATACACTCTCACTATTTCTTGATTGTGATGGGGAGAAAGGCATCTTCCATCTCCTATGAGTGCTCTCTGCCATTTACAAGGAGTAGAAGGCACATGAAGATGATGCTTCCCATCACAATTGAACTTACTCCAAGGCAGCAAAAAATGATGGTGGCCAGGAAATGTTGGGGGCAGGTGCCTTGGGCACCTGTGATCATTGTTAGAAACTCAGATATGTAAGCTATGTGCCAAATGGCTCCTTAAATTATGGTTACAGTCGCCAAAACGGAATTCCTAGTTACCATTTTGGGGCCAGACTGCTCTAAAGTCATATTTTTAAATACAGCATTTGGTTCCTGAAATTCATTCTGATTCTGCAGATAAAATATAACAGATAGAATTCTACAGCATGTGTTGCTGGTGTGTGAAAACAAAGATCCAAGGATCCCCAGGCGTGCAACTCCAGATGGTGGAGGTGTCAGGCGGCATCCTAGTGCCTGGGCATCTTCACATGGTCGCAAGTGGCTGATAACCAGGTGCAAAATGCGCCTGATGATTTCAAACATTGCCTCTGATGGATCACATTGTAGGTTTGTGAGGGCTGCATGTGGGACATGACTCATGAATTGCCCAAGTGCTATACTGTACTGAGTTATTTCTTATTTAGCAACAGGCAGTAGTATTACAAGGCGCAAAATTTTCCTGCTATTAATAGTTCATGGATATAAGCTTTTTCTAACACAGAGATGGGTGTCTATATTATTATACTGTGCATCTGTTTGCCTTCTCTGGAGTCATTGAAATGGTGCAGGAAGGGGAGATTTGTCTTGAAAGTAGAGAGAACAAAAAGTAATAGGATATACTTGGAAGGAAGTGACATAACGTATCAGAGATTTTTACCTCATGTGGTTGCTGGGGGGGGGATTATGTGTTGGAAAAATAGTCATGGGGATGGGCTATACCTAAATGGAGTAAAGGGAAGATGAATGAAAGGATAAGAAGGTATAGGAAGAGGTTTATGTGAAAGGCCAAATGAGGCATTATGTGGGAAGAATTGTGGCTTGAGTGGACAACTGGTGGAAGAGGAACAAATGAGACAAAAGATAAGTCAGAGCCAGTATAGAGTAGGGAAGAGACACTGGTTGGTGCTGACAGCAGCCTATGTCATATTTCAGTACACTCACAGGATGCCTGCTGAAAGATGGACATCTGTACCCCTGAGTTCCAGCAAGAATGTGCCAAATAACTTAATAGAAAGGAGCTGACTCTTAAAATGTGACAGGAAGGGCTTAGGTGCTAGTTTTTGATTCATATTAATTGTATTGGCTATTCAACCCTGTTCACATGCTGCTCACATTGGTAGCAGATAAAGATCTTATTGGGTGGAGAAGAACCAGCTACATCTCCTGAGCTCTTGGGAATAAAGGGAAGGGTGGAGAACTGTTACATTGCTTGGACTCCTTGTATGGAAGATGAGATAATGCCAATAGAATGATGGTATGTAAATGTAAATAATGAAATTAGTACATGAGTAAAGTTAGATAAAGGAAAGTGAGGTTCACAATAGTAATTTGTAACAGGTAGAGTTGGATGTTATCCTCCATGTTAGGTTTAGAGTATAGCCATTGGACTTAATATGCTGTATTAGAAATGTTGGGTTAAGTTGTGTCAGTACTGTGAAAAATGAAAGCAGTTTACATTTGAACAGTATAGGTAGTTTACAAGTTGGCATCAAGCACTTCAGCTCTTGTAAATGTTATTATATAAATACATTATTCTAACAACATTTTCCCTCTTTCTTAGGAAACCTAATTGCAGCAATGAGCAGCAACGAGTGCTTCAAATGTGGGCGTACTGGCCATTGGGCTCGGGAGTGCCCTACTGGAATGGGTCGCGGGCGTGGAATGCGAAGCCGTGGCAGAGGTATTTTCCCACCCCCAAAGCATATTGTACAAATTGAAAGTAAACATTAGTTAGTCTCTTTTAACAACTCATTTGGTAGCCTAGCCACAGCTGCTAGGAATTCCATGTAGGTGAATAAGTAGGTATATGGAAGGAGGGACTGATCACCTAGTCCTTTAGGTTTTGAAAAGAGCCACAGAGGAAGAAAAGTTTTCCTCCAACACAATAGCGGAAATGCAATGGAAGGGGCGAGCAGAGTCATTCCTTCTCTGCCAGTATCTCTGGGAGATGTCATGATTGGTTTGGTTTTTTTACTGACTGTCTGTTTTTTTGTGGGCTTATTTACACAGCTGCTTTAATATTGTTCCTATTTACAGTGCAATAGAGTGAGCAAAAATAAATTGGTATGCTCTTTTCTGTCCCATTATGTGGTTTAACTATGGTACATGTAGTACCGCCACTGAATTGTTAAATGGCTTTATCTTTCTAAATAGGCTTCCAGTTTATGTCATCATCACTCCCAGACATCTGTTATCGCTGTGGTGAATCTGGTCATCTTGCCAAGGATTGTGATCTTCAGGAGGATGGTAAGTATTTCTAAAGTTTGGATGGGGAGAAACATTGTCAGTTAATTATGGGACGTAACACAATGTTAAGCACATATTCTGCAACTCGCTCCAGGTTTTATAGTCTTGTTTGTCTCCTTTTTCTTATTGTGGAAGCCTGCTATAACTGCGGTAGAGGTGGCCATATTGCTAAGGACTGCAAAGAGCCCAAGAGAGAGAGAGAGCAGTGCTGCTACAACTGTGGCAAACCTGGCCACTTGGCTCGCGACTGTGACCATGCAGATGAGCAGAAGTGCTATTCTTGTGGGGAATTTGGACACATCCAAAAGGACTGCACCAAAGTGAAATGCTATAGGTAAATCAACAAATGTGAATATTAATCCCATTATGCTGACCTTTAGGTCTCTTATAAACAAATTGTGTATTTACAATAAAATATATGGGGTTAGTTAACATTTGGATTATTTTTTTTTGCAACGGTTTCTACCGTAATAAAATTTGTTTATTGATTTTCTTTCTGTGTCCCATTAAATTATTTTGTGCTCTTATCATAGAACTCGTGATTTGTAACTTCTCAAGTTGCAAATACCTCATTGCTCACTTGGGTAAACTCCAAAATTTTTAGGGTCAACTAGGTTTCAGTAAGGGTATGACTGTACAAGTGTAGAATGAGTTTATTTTGTGAAGAAGCTGAAAACATGGGACATAGGAATCATGTCTGCAATGTCCCGAATACTATAGTGTTTCTATGGATGTTCTTTGTGTGTGGGACTGAAGTTCTGTCCTGTCTGATTGCAGGTGTGGTGAAACTGGCCATGTAGCCATCAACTGCAGCAAGACTAGCGAAGTCAACTGCTATCGTTGTGGCGAGTCAGGACACCTTGCACGGGAATGCACAATTGAGGCTACAGCTTAACTGTTTTCCTTTGTCGCCCCTCCTTTTTCTGATTGATGGTTGTATTATTTTTCTCTGAATCCTCTTCACTGGCCAAAGGTTGGCAGATAGAGGCTATTCCCAGGCCAGTGAGCTTTACTTGCCGTGTAAAAGGAGGAAAGGGGTGGAAAAATCGACTTTCTGCATTTAACTACAAAAATGTTTATGTTTAGTTTGGTAGAGGTGTTATGTATAATGCTTTGTTAAAGAACCCCCTTTCCGTGCCACTGGTGAATAGGGATGGATGAGTGGAAAGAGTTAAGTCAGACCAGCAAAGCCTCCCTGGGTTCCATGGAAGTGATCATATGCAGGAGGAAAACAAACTGGAAGTGTCTGAACTTCCACAGTAACTAATTACAATAATGGCCTTGGATTATCTGACCTCAATAACTGTTATAACACCGAGTATCTGTATCAGGCCTTACCTAGAGCGTATAGCTAAGTGGGATAAACAAAACAATGCACATGCCTGTTAATGGCCACGAGAGTGAGGGAGAAATCGAGAACTGAAGTAACAGTAATACAATAAGTGAATGTCTAATTTGAGATAACAAGGTAATGGGAAACATTAAATATTTCAAATTAAATCAAACCCAGAACATCAGTGCTTTAGAGCATACACAATTTGGAGCTATTCAGGACTTGCAAAGAAATGCATTTTCACAGAAATCAAGATGTTATTTTTGTATACTATATCACTTAGACAACTGTTGAGTTTCATTTGCTTGTAATCAGTTTTTAAAGTCAGATGGTAAAAGCAATTGAAGTCCTAGAATATAGAAATGTAATTTTAAACTATCAATAAAGCTGGAGGAGGAAGGGGAGTTTGGCTGAAGTTTTTTGTTTGGGGTTTATTTTTCAGATACGTAGTACAAATTAACATTACAGAGGCAAATGTGGAAGAATAAAAGCTGAACATTGACTATTGTACCACAACTGTATTATACAAAGTTAATTGCTGTATCATTTAAACTGTAGAATTGTCAAATACATCACTTCAGCAGCAATATTTGCATTCTTTTTTCTCTGCATAGATTGACAAACCGCAGAATAGCAGTCATTAGGAAAATGATTTTATATATAGTATTCCTAAAGATACTGTCCAAGAACACAATTATATATCTTGTGTTAAAATCCTGTAGTCTTTCAAATTGCACATTAGGAAAACTACATTATGGACAAAGTACATTTTGTGGTGGAGAAAGAAGTATGTGAAGAGTACATTTCATTCAAGTAATCACATGGAACTAGCAGTGAAGGGGCAAACTTGTAGGTGTGTGCCCCGCCCTTGCATTTACCTGTGGTACCAAAGGTGGCTTATATCAAACCAATAAATGCTGTCAGCTGATATTGCAGTCAAACAGGCCTGCATGGAATTTCTAAATACTCCCAATGGCAGCAATTAGTGCTAGAAAGCATGTCTAATAATGTATTGAGACAATGACATCTAAAATAAGAGGACTAAAATTTCATCATGTGGAAAACTGCTCCTTGTGTTGTGACCAGCTCTTCCTTGGGAGAAAAATGGAGCAAGCAGGAGCCTACCTTTGGCCATTGTCAGTATGAACTAGGAGGAGTGGGAAGTAAGTATATGCACCTTCACCCTCTGATTTTGCAGGTACTTGATGTGTTACTGCTGGAAAGTGAGCTAGTAGGAAGTTGAAAGGGACCCATGCTCTGGTTAAATGATTTACCTAGCAATTGATGTTTATGTTAAGTCTTTATTCTATCCAATTACCCATCACATTAAAAGTTTCCACTAACTTGGGGGAAAAAATTAGGCAATTCTTCAGCCTTTATACTAAAAAAAATCACTTAACGGGCATGTTATTCGAGACCATGTTACTATTAAGGGAGACGAGAATGTAGGCTGTAGTTGAGGTTGACTAAAGATAGAAGTAGATTCTCTTCTTTCCTGCTGGGGAGAAAATGCATGGATATTCAAACAGCAAAATATCTGGTAACAAGACTGCTTGATCTATATCCCTTAAAGCTTATTGCTAGAACCAGGTCTTTGCCAATGACAACTTCTTGGAAGTCATTTCAGCTCTGAAACGTCAACTGGATTTCAGCTATGTGGAGGCTAATGAGACTTGGTAAAATTTGGTCAGTGCACCCTAAGAGCTGAACATATAGCACTGGGAAAAGGAAGATTCTGCATGGCCAGTAGTATTCTGTGACAAATACAAAAAATTGTCTGTTATAAACAAGCAAAGTACCATACGTGTGAGACCCTCTTAACCAACGTCCCATTAATTTTGTTTTTCTTTGGTGCAATACAGTGGAAAGAGCCTAGCAAAGTATTTTTTGTCAGTTCCAATATAACACAATCATTAGCTGAATGAGTAATGCAGGTCCGATGTGTTCTCTGAATACAGATTTCTTTTGCCATAAAAATTGGTTGGTACACACATTTTGATACTGAACGCACAGGTAGGGTAATGCTGAAATGACAAAGCCTTCAAAAGAAGTTCGTGATTTTAGTCTTACGTAGAATTAATATAGCATACTAATAACCTTAACTGGGTGATAGCCAGTGTTAGTCAGACTAGATACTCGGAAAAAGTGAACTTGTCCATTAATTTCAGTGGGTGTACTAAGGGCTGGATTTCATTTGATATGGCCCCTAGTTTTTAAATGCTGTTGAGCTAGGCCTAGGACATTATTGCACACAAAAATGAAGATGTTTCACAAAAGCTGGAATTTCTGACAATCCAGTAAAAATATTCAAAAAACCTGGATAACAAAAAGGGATATAGAACGTGTCCCTTCTGTTCACTCAACCAACCTCCCTTCATGCTAAGAAGAGAGTTACAACCTTGGTTTTACAGTTCAAGATGCATAGCACTACATTCAGGTCAAAGTAATTCAGGAGCAAAGATTAACATCGCTGTTGGACGAAGAAAGTTCACATTTACAACTTGCATGAAAAACTTTGTTGTCGGCTTTGTATAGTTCTGTGTACATGCCTGTCATTGAGCTGACTTGGGGAACCCTTTTCAGACATTACATCACATTACCATCTGGGGCCAAAAGCTCCAATGAAGGGTAGGGCTTGTGTGAGAGGGTATTGAAGGCTTCATTACAATAAATTCTCAATACCATCTTCCCGAGTTTTCGGCCAGGCATTGCCTACATCGTTAGTGAATGCAAAGTTTCTAAGGATACTCTTCTTTCTCAATGTTGTGTTTCGTTCCTGTGCAATCACAGAAAATACAGCTTTGTATACAACCTTGCTGAACTGCTCATGGTAGGTTAGTATTTCTGTACTACAAATATCCTAAGATTTCTAGTTGGGTAAACATTTGTATGCTTGCTGCAATTCCCTGACACTGAAGCTGCATATTTATGCCTGGAAATAAGTGCCTTACCCTTCAGCCTTACAGTGGTACCTTGCAAGACGAATGCCTCGCAAGACGAAAAACGCGCAAGACGAAAGAGTTTTCCGTTTTTTGAGTCGTTCCGCAAGACGAATTTCCCTATGGGCTTGCTTCACAAGACGAAACGTCTTGCGAGTTTGTTTCCTTTTTCTTAAAGCCGCTAAGCCGCTAATAGCTGTGCTTCACAAGACGAAAAAACTGCAAGACGAAGAGACTCGCGGAACGGATTAATTTCGTCTTGCGAGGCACCACTGTAATTCCTTTGTTAGAAAATTTACTTTCCCAAGTAATACAGCTGCCAATTCATTATGCTTGCCGCTATACACTAGCAGCATACTGTTACAGCGAGTTATTCTCTGTTCTTGTGTAACATTTCCCACAGAAATGTATAGTACGCTAACATGTCTCAAAATGATTTCCCCTCATTTTCAATTACATATACCAGCTTGACTCTATAAATGTGAACCTAAGGATGAGTTCACATTGATGTGCTCCTAGCACTGTATGCACTTGACCAATAGTATGGTCTTAATTTACTTACGGAAGTTCTCCTTGAGCAAGATGGTTCAGGAATTGGTGGGGCCAGGACCCATACCTCACCTAAGGTGGGTCACACATGTGTCACTAAAACCTCATACGTGGGTCCCAGAGGTTGAGGACTACTGCTGTAACACATCATGTCCTCTTATATAACTTGCCTCCTTTCTGAATCCTCCATCCTTATGCATGTATTGCATGGGCCTATGGGGAATCTACTGCTTCTCATTCTGCAGATAAAACAGGGAGGAATAATTATAGCTTATACCTCACCGTGTGGCAGTGCAAACAGTACATTACTGTTAAAAACGCCATGTAGAAAGTACTGTGATTGACTTAGTATGCCGTAAACAATGACTTATCTCATCCATCATGACACCCATTCAGTGCTTTGAGATACTGTGTTTATTGAATGGTATTTCACAGTGCTTGCAAGTTAAACACTGCTACAAAAGCTAGCATTGTTCTTACGAGGTTTTGCTTCTACTCATTTATGCGTATGGTTATCACTGATGTTAAACTTTTCCAATGATCCATCATAATTTACTTGAAAATTATAAGGCATTGGTAGAAAGATTAAATTTGATTGAGGAATTAACTCCTTCAGAGTAATTTGTGACCAGGGAAAATGATAGAATTAGTAGAGATTTGTTGTTTCCTATGGTTTATTGAACTTGAGCCATCAGAACCTTTCTGTTCTCCATGAACCTTTAGCATGGAATATCTCCACAGAAACAAGTAGCACTACATTGGCTGCCATTCACATTTATCATCCTTGGGTTTCACAGTGTTTAAGAGGATGGAGAGGGTAATTTATAGGTAGGAAATCACATGTCCAGTCATAAGCTAGCTAGGATCTCAGCTCTAGATACAACGTATTAGACCATCAGAAGCATTAAAGATTACTGATGCTTACATAGTTGGGGTGTATGGAGTGTTAGGGGAGAGGTAGTACTTCTGGTGGGGGACATGCTGTGCTTCTGGGGTAGTTGTCCACCTTTGGTCCCCACCCTGCACCCAGCTCTCACCTGTGACTTCTAAAAGCTGTTGCTGTGTGACAGCGGTCCAGGAATGGCTTTGACTGTCCGGCTAAACCAGGTGAGGGTAGCCATTGTGTCTTCCCTGCATGCAAAGAGACCAGTAGTGGGGCCAATGATTAAGAAAATGGTTACTGCACATGCTGTAGAGGGAAGTGAGGGGCAGATGGAGCTCATCAACCTGGGAAGGTAGACCACCTGGGAGAAGGAAAACTGATCCTAAACCTCCACTGCCTCGCAGGATATCTTCGGGGGATTAGAAGACTAAGGAGTAAACCCTACACAGATCCGAAGTGAAGTCCCTAAGAAGACTGGATGGCGCCTTGTATGCCTCCTTCCAGCAATTCCTGCAGCCCAGCTGGTCCCAAGTGTATTGCTCTGCTTTACTTTGATCCACATCAGTGAAGTCAAGAGGAGGGTCTTGTCATCTGGGCAGTCCAGGACCACCATACACACTGCCCAGGCTTACACCCTGGGGAGGTCACTTCAGTGCTGCTAATGCAGCAGTTTGACTTCACCCCGGGAGGCACACTACGTCTCTTGAGACAGACAGATGCCAACAACAATACAATTAAAGCTTTGATACTGTGCAGAGTTAGGTACATTTAAGAACACATATTTAAATGGACATGGGTATACATAACACCACAGGACCAGGGAGTATTGCTGCTAGAATGCTAGATGTTTATTAACATCTTTAGGATCATGCTGTAAAAATGCCTCATTAAACAGAAGGATTTGTCCTCTCCCGGACCTGTAGTTATAGCATGCATCCATCAGATGGCAGAAGAAAGTAAATGCTTTTGAGTTTGTGAATAGCAAAAAGCTTCTAGCACCTTTGAAACTTAAAACAATAGTAAATAAGTTCTCTGTGTGGTTTTAGGGGAGGGAGGGAAGAAACACCAGCACCCCCACCCTATTGAGCTTATCATGCTTGGATTAACATTAAAATTCAGTTAACCACACAGCAGTTTGTTTTAGGTGTTCAAAGAACAAATATATTGGTAATTGTTACAATTGTATGACATCATAGGCCATTATTCTTACCTCTGTATTGCAGAGGAAGGGGATGCTGATGCTGAATCTGGAAAATGAAGCTATCTCAAGGTCTTCCAGTGAATCCTTGGCTCAATATACCGGTATATTCTACTTTTGTTTTTTCCGCAGCTCCAAGTGTACTGCTGGCACTTATGATTGGATTTTCTGGACGTGACAACAATCTGAGACTCCTAATTTCAATTGTGGATTGAAACTATGTTCCTATTGTTACTGGTGTCTAGGCAATTCAGTCTCAAGCTTAGTACTGGGCTTTATTCAGAGTAAAATATGTTTATAATTAGGCTGATAGATGAATGTCATTGAAGATACTGCATGTGAAGGTAAAGCTGCAATATTTTATCCAGAGCAGGACAGTCAAAATTTTCACATTTGCCTTTTGTGGGGAGGCTGAAATCTTTAATATCCGCCCATACTTACTGTGTATTTGCATAACTTCTAGGGTGATCTCAGACAAACCTACCATAGGAAAGATGCATCCTGATTGCTTGTGAGAGAAGAAGGGCAAACTACATTGATTCCAAAGACTAGAACAAAAGACAGAAGCAGACAAGAGGAAAACAACTCTTTAGGGCCACAGGGATTACTACTGTATTCCCTGGTGTTCAAACAAATCACTTACCAATCATCTGACATCATTCTTTGGCTAAAAACAGTGAGAGCAGTCAGGCTGGCTCATTTCAAAAAAATCACTTAGGTGGGTACCTGCCAATTTTTCTTCATAACATTGTTTCTAGGGGAGCTTGAGACTGACTTTAAAGAAAGCTCAGAGATTAGGCCCTCTGCCCCGGGGCACTAATTTCACAAGTGTCATTGTGCTCATAGGAGCCATCTTAGAAATGCTTGGACTAGCACATACTGGGCCAGAGAAGGGCTGCTAACTAAGCAGTCTTTTAATATCAATAGAAGAAGGTGCACATTTGACACCTCCCTGTCAGAAGAACGGAATGTTTTATATGTAGGTGCATGGGCTGGGCGGTAGGTGTGCCTGCTGAATATCTGCTTGTCACATAGGCTTTGGAAACACAGAACCTCTCCTCACCCCCGTTGTGCCAAATAATTATGCCTCAGCGGCTTGGTTTTGCAATTGTGGAGAGCAGCCACGGTGCTTTTCAAAGCACTGCAACTAGGACTTTACTCTCTCTTTACAAGGGGGGCACGTAACAAAAAGTCGCTGCGCGGAGCGCTCCTTTTCAGTGCTCTTCCGTGACACACCGAGCAAGCTCGGTCTTCCCTGGCCCGTGTTTTCCCTCGCGAAGGCTGGCTCCGATCGGGGCTCAGGGTCTGCCTGGGTCCGCTGCTGCTAGGAGAGCAAACAGAAGTCAAAATCATGCAGCATTAAAAGCCCTGCTGCAGGGTGGGGAATAAAGCGCTTTTGCAGCAGAAACTGCAAAAGGCGGTATACAAATTCAATGAGCACTGTGAACTTTCTAGCCCCGTTCCCCGCTTAGCTGTTGCCTCATTAATTTCTTCCCATCGCTTCTCGCCCCGCATGAAAAGCACCCTGAGACCTAGAGCCGGAAGTTGCTGCGATTGCAGCACCCCCGCGCTGCTTTAAGGCCAGCCTCTTCCGGGGCGGTGTCCGCTGCGCGCGTGCGCCTGCACCGCGTTGCCGCCAAGGAGCCGTTTCCGCCTCGGACCCCGCGATCGGCGTAGCTTTACGTTTCTGCGGATCTTCCGCCATGGTGAGTGAATGGGCGGGCGCGCTCTCGTATTTTTATTCGCGCGCGCCCTCGCCCGGCGCCTCAGCCAAGTCGGTGCTTTTCTGGGCATCCTCCAGGGGCTTCATTCCCATTTCCTCTATTTCTCTTTACTTATTTCGCAACAGTAGCTTGCCATGTCCCTTTTTTTTGGGGGGGGGGGCTGCATTATTTCGTTATTGGGTTTTTTTTTAAAAAAAGAAAAACTGCTGCAAGCTGGCCTGAGCGCTACAAATACAGTGCAAGGATGGGATATCAACATTTTCAATAGACAAAAATTGCTGTAAGACCATTTCATAGCTTCTTGTTCCTGGAAATGATGCTGAACCTGTTGAATTTCTGCCTCTCCTGAGTATTTGCCTTACTACTTTGTTTTGGAATGTTAAAATGTCTAAACACGTTGCATACATAAATAAATGCACACAGCAGTCTCTTTTATATTTTCACATAGCTGTCATCTCTTGGCTCTGGGTAACCTCACACCATCAGTTCTGCTTCATTCCTCTCTGTATAGACACTCAAACCCATCATGACCAAAAGCAACAGACAGCGGGGTTGTACTGGTGTGGCTAAAAACTGAGGGTGGTATCTGTATTAAACTTGCAAGCAACACGTTTTATAATGGGAAATGCATAAATGTCCATATTCTTCAACTGCTTAGTTAACTTTAATGATCAAACGATTTCTACCCTGTGTCTCAGCTTCACATATGGTGGAAACATTAATACCTCACCATTTTTTATATATTCCAAAACAGTTGACTGGCTCTTTTATCTTTTTGAAGACCTTAACAGCTGCTGGGACTTGGTTACTGATGCAAAAAAAGTCCTCACCCTCAAGTGAATGGTAACATGGTTCCATTCA
The DNA here is from genome assembly GCF_964188305.1 of Podarcis bocagei. Classification (NCBI taxonomy): domain Eukaryota; kingdom Metazoa; phylum Chordata; class Lepidosauria; order Squamata; family Lacertidae; genus Podarcis; species Podarcis bocagei. Next base: position 53,464,894 of record NC_138126.1, on the reverse strand, counting down.
CGTGTCACAAGCAAATTCTGGCTATGAGTTGGGATTTGTTGAGAATGAAACCAACTGTGGTCCCTGGTTCAGATGTAATAAAGAGCCAGAGATGGTAGTTGTTTTCTCCCAGTGCAAGTGGGAAGGAGCAAATGATTCCTTTTAGAAACATTCACAGTGATCTATTAGCTATAGTTCATCACAGTGTGTGGGCGGTAGTGTTGAGAGGGTTGTCTAATTAGGTATAATATATGTGGCTTAGATGCTGCTGCACTATAAAGTTTACCTACGGGTACCTACAGGACAGCCTCTCCTGGTATGTCCCACAGAGGAACTTACGATCTTCAAACAAAAACATCTTGGAGGTCCCAGGCCACAGAGAGGTTAGGCTGGCCTCAACCAGAGCCAGGGCTTTTTTGGCTGTGGCTCCGATCTGGTGGAACGCTCTGCCACAAGAGACTAGGGCCCTGCGGGACTTGACATCTTTCCGCAGGGCCTGCAAGACAGAGCTGTTCTACCAAGCCTTTGGCCAGGGCACAGCCTGACTCCCTCCTTTGGCAATCTTCACAGAACTCTAGCCCAGTGGTTGCCATCAATTTGATTTGAATTAATTTTATAATGAAATGATTTTAGAATGTTGTATTATTTTATTGTTGTTAGCCACCCTGAGCCCCGCTTCGGCAGGGGAGGGCGGGATATAAATAAAATAGTAATAATAATAATAATAATAATAATAATAATAATAATAATAATAATAATAATAATAAGTAATAATAAGGCTCTATGGGAAATCTGATCCTTTTACCATCTTGATTGGCTAGGTTTCTACAGTTATCCTTGCATAATATTCTCTAGACTTATGTTTTACTGGTATTCAATTCTCAAATAAAACTTATTCTCCCACTCTTTCATTTTAGGCTCGAAATGCAGAAAAGGCCATGTAAGTAGTCTGAATATTGATATTTTGTCACTGAGAATATTTTCAGCATATTATAACAGTTAAACTGTCTTCTTCCTTTGATCCATAACCGTTTAAGAAACATTACTTTGCACTTCTTCAGCTTACAATATGTTAATCTTGGTATTCTGCCTGTTCTTATTAGTTACATTTTGGACATGGTGTTTCAGACTGTGACAAAAGTATTCCTAAAACACACAATTTTAATATTTTCTCCATTTCTTTATAAGGCTTATGTTTGGTTCTTCCCATGCTGAATCATATAAATGTGTGACACATAAGTTATGAGTATTATGATTGCATATTGTCTGTTTTACGTGGAACTTTCTTCCTTTTAGGACGGCCTTGGCGAGATTTCGCCAAGCTCAGCTAGAAGAAGGAAAAGTTAAGGTAAGCCAGAAAACCAGTTTGGCTTCTGAGGAGTAAGATTAAAGGAGCAGTTTCTAATAATGTAGGGGTAGATCAGGGTTTCTCAGACCACTGAAAGTCGTATGCAACCATAGCAGGCAAACTTCTAGAACATTGGAACGGATGCATTAATAAATGACTGTTGACCTGGTCATATGTTTCTGCTTATCTTTCATTATTCTGCAAAGGAAACTGGAAGTGAGTCTCCAAACTTTTGCCTCCTTGATAATTGTCTTACTAGAGAATCAACTATTGAGCATTTTGTTCTTGGCGTGATTATGAACTCGAGTCTTCCACATGATACCATGCTGTACCAATGGACAGCCATGTGATGTCTCATTTTAACTTTTACAAATCAATGCCTTTTCTATCTTGTAAAACAATAAAGCTGTTACATTTTGTTTTATGTTTGTGTATTGTTGCACTCACAAACTGATGACAGGTTGCGGCATAAAACAAATATAAAAAATAACAACCTGTCCTGCCAGAAGTGACAAAGGGAGTGATGGGGCAAAGGAATAGACATCAGATGTCCAATAGACATCAAACCAGTTAGATGAAAGGGAAAGAGGTGATTATTGGTAATTTCTGCCTCTTCTTCACCCTGCAAGCTCCCTTTGCCATCTTCCCTGACTGTTCTGGGGAGTCCAACTGTCTGGAGCATTTTGGGGGCGGGGGGGGTACAGGGAGAAAGAAGAGCTGCCCAGAGCTGCTTCCTCCACTTGTACTTGCAGAAGTGTCCAGTTAGCAGAGTTCCACTGCAGGCAAGACAGTCCAGTTCCACCTAAATATTAAATACAGTGGTACCTCGGGTTACATACGCTTCAGGTTACAGACTCCGCTAACCCAGAAATAGTGCTTCAGGTTAAGATCTTTGCTTCAGGATGAGAACAGAAATCGTGCTCCGGCGGCGCGGCAGCAGCAGGAGGCCCCATTAGCTAAAGTGGTGCTTCAGGTTAAGAACAGTTTCAGGTTAAGTACGGACCCCCGGAACGAATTAAGTACTTAATCTGAGGTACCACTGTACTTGTTCAACTGTCAAATGTCCCCAATGGTGTCCGTAGTTTGGTTGTCCAGACAAAAACTACAGGGTAGCAGTGGTGGCACCTTATCTATAAAGCAGCCTTTGGCATCTGTTCTGACAAGATAAACTATTAAGGTAATAGCAGCAGTGCAAAATTAATGGCTGCCTCTATTGTGACAGAAGGGCAGACATGCTCTATTATAGTGGGGAAAGGGGTAAATATTTTTGACCCAAGATCTCACTGTCTGATATTTTGTTAGCCTACATTAAACCTGTAAGCTAGGGATGATATAAAGCGTTAATCATACTTGGAGTAGTTGGATATCACCTAGGAAAGGTTTTACTGCATGTTAAGGCTCATAAAATAACTTGTAAAAAATATAACTGCCGCTAATGCCAGCAATTTCAAGAATTATTGATTAAAAAAACAACCATGCAAACTGCTTAGGGTGCAGATTTTTGTGGGAAAGCAGTGTGAAACCGAAAACTTATGTATTTTTAAATTTTCAAAATAACAGCTAGAAAGTCAAGGTGGCTTCCAGAATTTGAGTGTGAGACACATGGAATTATCCCCCCCCTTGGGGTTGAAATAGGAGGGAGAGAAGCTTCAATCCCAAGAGAGATATTTGGAATAAGTGCCTCAAAAATGTTGATGGACCCTAAAGCAGTCTTATTAAAGACTTGCCCTGTATCAAAGAGATGTTTGCTACCTTATATTTGGTCAACAGCAACTTGACCAGAAAAGGGTTTCCAGTATTCCTGAAAGCTTTGACTCACAAAAGGAAATTAATTTCAGAAATCCAGAGCAGCCACTGGTAGTGCCACACTGTGTCCAGGTTGTTTGTATGTGGTGCACAAAAGGAGGAACCAATATTCTAATGGCAGTGTGAGGCAAAGGAAATTAGACTCTTACTTTGTGCATACTTGGAACTATTACAGAGATGTGGAAAGTATCGGGAAGGAAATGTTGAGAGTTGCATTGGCTGTATGTGCAGACTGTGAAAATACAGAAAATACACAAATCTGAAGATACCATAATCATATTATATTTCTTTGTTTCAAACAGGAGCGAAGGCCTTTTCTTGCTTCAGAATGTAATGAACTGCCAAAAGCTGAGAAATGGAGGCGGCAGGTATTTGCTGTTGAGGATTCTGAATAACAATCCTCTAAGTATATAAATGAACCCCTGATAACATAGTTCCAACTTCTGTCTATTTATTGAAAGACAGTCGTACCTTGGATCTCAAATACCTTGGCTCCCGAACAAATCAAAACCCAGATGTGAGTGTTCTGGTTTTTGAACGTTGTTTTGGAAGGCGAACGTCCGACAGGGCTTCCGCTTGGCTGCAGGAGCTTCCTGTAGCCAATCAGAAGCTGTGCTTTGCTTTGCTTTCCGAACGTTTTGGAAGGCGAACTGACTTCCGGAACAGATTCTGTTCGACTTTGAAGGTACGACTGTACTCATGTATTTCTCTGCTTTGTCATGGATGAGGAGATGGTAAACGAAAAAGATGCAGTAGTGGACAGGCCTGCAGGAATTGGTCTGCACATGGCTGATAGCAGCAACAGGTGGGTGGGGAGCCGTGGCAAGGAAGAGCATGCTCTGTTGCGCCTCCCAGTCTGCCACCTGAGGCAAGGGGCTCACTTTGGCTAGTGCCAGGGCTAGGCCTATGCACACCATGGCATCATTGTGTTAAACTACAAACCAGCTGTTGTAGTTTAACAAAACAGTTCCAAAGTTTTAAATCTATGAATTGTCAAAATTGGTTGTCTGCGAAACCATTTCTAGGTCATGGGAGAGAAAATGTTGGAAATGCTCTTTTTGAATAATAATTGCATGCTGCAGTACCTTAAACAAATAGCTTTAAAATTATTATTCATTAAACAGAAACTTTTTAAAGGTATTGCGTCATACAGCCTCTAAAATAGATACTGCTGATTTGTTTGAGGGAAAAAGTAATTGTCGTATAATGTCTCTTTTTAAACAGATTATTGGTGAAATTTCCAAGAAAGTGGCACAAATTCAAAATGGTAAGTTCCTAATGCAGGGGCGGTGTTAATATTCCTAATGGGGGGCAGGGTTAATATCCTTATGAGCCTGCAGATTGTACTTTTCATTAGCATTTCTTACACTTGAGACTTCTTTTTATCTCTGACCCTGAAGAGCTGTCACTGCTCTGAGGTCTAGGCTTGTGATAGTGAACTGATAAAAGGAGCTACTGCTCTAGAGCTTGCTTTTGTTGGAAAGGATGCTGTGATATCTGAATTGTGAATCTGGTATTCAACAAGCCTATCTAGCCAAGCTAGTCTTGGGTCAACCTTCTTGATCCTAATGTGCTTTGAGTCTTTGGAATAATAACTGGCTCTGGTGCTTTTGATATCCACACATTAAAACTTACTTTAATAAGAAGCCTGCTATAAAAGTTGTCTAAAAGCAGAGGGACTGATGTCTTCATGTGACAGAGAGAAATAAAGCAATACGAATGAGCAGTATTCTACAGTGGTGGTCCATGGATCGGTGCTGGTTCATGAGTCATCAGCTGTTAACTCTGCAGTAACTCCACCTCAATCCAGGTTGGTAGGACACTTCAGGGATCAAATATGGCCCTGCTCCCTGCCTGGCACATTGCGGGGTGGAAAGAAACTGCCAGTCTACCACATCAGATAGTTTGAAAAACACTGTCCTACAGTACCTGGAAAAATTCAGAATAGAGAATGTGTATCAATGACTGAAACAGCTATTTCCTCCCCATTTCCTTGAAAAAAGCTGGCTTAGGTGAATTCAGAATTCGTGACTTGAATGATGAAATTAACAAACTCCTAAGAGAAAAGGGGCACTGGGAAGTCCGGATAAAGGAGCTGGGAGGACCCGATTATGCAGTAAGTATACAAAAATTATTAGATCCATATGTAGGAAAGTGCAAACACAATACAAATTTATCTGTTATAATTTGATAAATAATAACCACTGCCTGGTTCTTATCATTGGGAATCTCAGGTGAGATACCCACACAGTGGCTCTCAATACCATTCACCACACTGAAGCAGAGAAAGGTTCAGATAGTATACTGTTGCAGAAGATAAGGCTCAGTAAAACAGTTCTGGACATGGATAGATACAGCTTGTAGGCTTTTCCAGATACAGATACCTACAAGTACAAGGTATCTCTGTTGCTTTAAATAAGTTCAGCAATTCAAGACATAACACTGAACGTGGCTAAATGACTAACAGACAGACAGATAAACTACAGAGTAACAGAGTACTGAGCTGACATATTAATCACAGATGTAGTCTGGGCACTAGGCCATTACCATAGCAACTATGTTGGCTAACCTTGTGATTAGCTCATCATGGGGTGATTTACACTCATGAAGGAAGTTAACCCATTCTCATACCCAGTTATTCCAAGACTTGTGTAAGTGGATATCTACATAGGTAACTCAATAATTCAAATGTATTGTTGGGTCTACCATGTTATAAATAGTTTGTATGAAGTTCTTCAGATTTGACCATGCCAATCTCAGTCTGCCCAAACCACATGAAACTCTGCCTGTACTCACAAGTTCTGTTTTAGTCACACAAGAGGAAATACTAAGCATTGTGGCTTTTACCCCTTTCTTCCCCCTCAAGAGAATTGGTCCCAAAATGCTTGATCATGAAGGGAAAGAAGTTCCAGGAAACAGGGGTTACAAATATTTTGGAGCTGCTAAAGATTTGCCTGGGGTCAGAGAGCTTTTCGAAAAAGAACGTAAGTATTTTTGTGCGTGTGGCATATGCATTAGAGAAATTAAATCTTTTTTTTAAAAAAAATATTTATACTTTTCAAATTTATACATTTCATTAATTTTACAATCATTTTAACATTTCAAAGTTTGACTTCCTTCCCCCTCTTTCTGTGGTTCCTTAAATTTATTTTTTAATATCTTCTGCATATCCAAATTCATTTAATTTGCTCATTTAATTATCTACTTCAAATATATACTCTTACGAAACTGCAGGTTATTACAATAATCCTGCCAATGTTTTTATCTGTTAATATTCAACGAACCATTTCCATTCTTTTATAAAAAGTTTGTTATCTTGATTTCTTACTCTTCTGGTAAGTTTAGCCATTTCTGCATATTCCATAAGTTTTTGTATCCATTCTTCCTTTGCTGGGACTTCTGCTTTTTTCCATTTTGGTGCAAGTAGCATTCTTGCTGCTATAGTCACATACATAAATAAATTTCTATACAATTTAGGTAGTTCTGTCCCTATAATTCCCAAAAGAAAAGCTTCTGGGTTGTTTTTTACAAAGGTTATTTTAAACATCATTTTCAATTCATTATGAATAGAGAAATTAAATCTAGTATAAATTTTTACAAAGTAGCACACGTTTTCCCATAAGACGTGTTGGGAGTTATTTTCCTGTAGTTTCCCCTCAGTTTAATGCAAATGGTAAGAGGAGAAAATACATATGCAACTGGTTGCCCTGCTCAATTATTGCAGTGCAATTGCTACTGTTTATTTTTTATTTAAAATTTACTGTTTTAATTTAGAAACATTGATGGAATAGGCACTGGCATCCCCAGGTAGGGCTGGAAGTTCCTCTTTCTTACAGTCATTGCTGGCATGTTTCCTATGGATGCCTTGCCCAGTGGTTTGAATATACTGTAGGTGTCCTTGGCTATTTGGTTGAATCTTAATGACTAGCTAGTCACAGCAGGCAAAGCTATGTGCTTCCATTTTCTCTTACTTGGGTGGAGAGTGACTTTGCATTTGTTCCTTCAGCTCTTCCTCCTCCCAGGAAAACACGAGCTGAACTTATGAAGGCTATTGATGCAGAATACTATGGCTACAGAGATGAGGATGATGGTGTCCTGGAACCGTTGGAGCAGGAACATGAAAGGAAAGGTAGGCATGGTCAACCTCGGATCGGTTGTTGCTTTGCTTAGTGTCTTTTACAGGAGACCCCACTTCTAGTTACCTGTAAGACAAAGAAGTACAGTGGTACCTTGGTTCTCAAACGCCAAAAACCCAGAGGTGTTCTGGTTTTTTAACGTTTTCCAGAAGCTGAACATCCAATGGGGTTGTCAGCTATCGTTTCCAGGGCACCTTCACCAATCAGAAGCTGCACCTTGGTTTTCGAACATTTCGGAAAGTCAGTCAGACTTGCAGAACGAATTAAGTTTGGCACTTTTGTTTTTGTGACTGTGTGGAACCCAGTCCAGCAACTGATTGATTGATTGATTGATTGATTGATTGATTGTGTGACTGTGGAAATAGACAAATGACTATCATCAGTGCAGGTAAGAAATTATTTTTTAAAAAAATCATCTTCAATACTGTCTTATTTATTTTATAGTACAGTACATTGATTATTGCTTGCATTTTATGGATCAGTAGTCTTGTTAGATGGTAAAATTCATGTTAAATTGTTGTATTAGGGGTTGTTTTTAAAAGTCTGTAACGGATTAATCCATTTTTGCATTACTTTCTATGGGAAAGCGCACCTTGGTTTTGGAACGCTTTGGTTTTGGAACGGACCTCCAGAACAGATTAAGTTTGAGAACCAAGGTACCACTGTAAAACAGTTCAGTTCTTTTCAAAGGATCTTATTTCTGCTTTTTATTTAAGAAACGGTAGTGGGCATGTCGTTGAGGGCACATCTTCCATTTTGGCATACGCTGTGTATTAAGTACTTCAGTAGTGTTGCTTCTTTCTCTGCATGTGGATTCTTACATCACAGGAGTGTGGCTGTTTGTCTGTCTTGCCCTGTACTGACTGCTCTGAATGGCAGGGTCTGAGGCACAGTCTTTTCCATCATGTGCTACTTGATTTTATCCCCTCAACACCCTTAGAAAAATAATAATTAGATGCCAGGGATCTATGAACGTGTGACCTTCTGCATGTGTCACTAAGGTATGTCCCCTTCCCCAAATTAAGATTCTATTAAGATCTGTTGACTGAATATTTGCAGATCAATTCAGAAGCCAGTTTTAATCAAGCTTGTATTTACCTGTTGTTCACGTTATCCACTTTTTTATACTGGATAAAATAACCTGTAGTAAGCTTTTGATATGACCTTTATATTGCCCTGAAGTCAAATGCCAGACGCTGTTATTTTACAAATTTTGTCTGACAATTCAACTAATTTTTTTGGTGCTTGCTAACAACATTCCTGTTTAGACAAACCTATGCAGGTGCTTAGAAAGCTGAGGTAATTTTAATCTGTTTTACTGTTTTAACTCTTGTATGTTTTAAAACAGGGTTGTGATTCTCTCCCCCCCCCCCCCGATTTTACAGTTTTATCTTTTGTAAAGTGCTTGGAGGGGGTTTTGTTTGTTTGTTTGTATTGCATAAAGCGGTATATACATTATTAAATAAAAAAAAATGAGTTAATCAGTATTGGAGCTTTTCTGCTACAGAAGTGCAGTTTTTCCCCCTCCTAAAAGGCAGTCAGATGTCATTACTAGTGATATTGGTCTTGTTTTATTCAGAAAATACATCTGAAATTTATCTGTTCCCTCATCTGGATCTTCTTCCTTGGCAATTCGCTCCAATAAATAGATCTTTGGTTATGCTGATGATAATCACATGGGGACAGAGGAAATTAATTCAAGTCTTTTGGAAAGAAATCAGCCTCAAGAAAATTAGATGAACTACTATAAGGAAATAACTAAGCTGCTGCTGTTGATTATGTCAAAGCATTATAAGTTGACATGAACTATCCCCCAACAGAGTTGCCTTCTTGCCACCATTCTGGTACTTTTAAATAAGATAAATCTTCTGCTGTTTTGCTTATGAGTTCAGAAGATTGGTTATTGCCTTTTGAAAAATGAATACACTAGTAATTTACTTAGATTGTTTTATCAGAAGCATTTCATTGACAATACTACATTACCTGGGGTTTGAGGTTTGAAGGCTGTACATTATGAAAATCTGGCTTGCTGTGCTCTGTAGACCTTATTGTGGGGAAGAGTTGTACATCTCTACAGAAATTAGCAGAACTTCTTGAATTACTGTTACATATCTAAGAGTATAAAATTGAACACCTGTTCAACTAATGACAAACTGGCGTATAAGTAGCACATGGTTCTGAAAGCAGCATTCATCAGTTCTCCACAGTAAGTTCATGCCTTTCCCAAGTATGCTTTGATCCTGCACCATGGCTGTATCAACCTTTCATTTCCTGAGACTAAGCCCTAGTGTTCAGCTAAGTATCATTCTCATTTCACAATTTTGAGTCTTGCTGTACTCTTCTCATTTCAGCCTGTTACTGTATCAGATGATGATACAAGGTGTCTGAACTTATGAATATTTACTCGGAAGTAAGTTCCATTGGTCCCAATGACACTTACCTCCAAGTTAATTTGCATATGTTTGTGAACTACAATTTGGTATTAGTAAACCCATTGTGTTTTCCAGTAACTTCTTCACTTTTTTCTAGACGCTTGCATTGTTTGTACAGAAGGCATATAGAACAACAGGTGTGGTTCAAGTGTTTTTTTAAATTACATACATAAATTGTAAGATACCTATATTGTTCTTTTTCTCCTTTCTAACTGTGGTCCCTGGTTTTGAAGTGTCTTTGTATAGTTTGCTTGAAATATTTATTTTGCCAAAGGCAGAAATGATGATCCAGAAAGTATGAACATTTTACTTCAGCTAAAGGAGAGAACAGTGAATTGTGACATGTTTGAACAGGTCTCTTTTAGGCAGTTCTGAAAAGCCAGATTTGGCAGCAAGTTCTGGAACACCCAGTTCTGGAGCTATATAGCAAAGTTTGGCAAGCTGGAAAAGACTCTCTTAAATATGCAGGGGCTGGTTTTTGGTAGCTTGTTTTCAACGGCACTAATTTCTAGTTTTTCCCTGCCCTGGTGCTCCAACGATGGTCTCAAACTTGCTTGTTGCCTGATTCCTGGCCTACAGTAGATGGTGCTATAAATGCAGGAAGCAGGAAGGTTGAAACTTCCTGCAGCAAAGTATTTTCCATCTTGAACAATCACTCCCTGATAGAATCTCCACTCTAGAAATGGATCCAGAGCTGCCCCAACCTCTCTCTCAACTGTAAATGTTATAGCAGTACAGAATTGCTTGTTAGGGTTGCTCTAAATTGAGCCCTTGCCTTGTCATGGCTATGAGAAAGGGGAAATTTAGAGTGTTAACAGACTTCTTATTTTATAGTCTGCAACACCTTTCCCACTTTAAGAAGTGAAGAAGGGCTCCAAACTCCCATCCCCTAAAGCTGATTTCAAGCAGGGTTGTGTTGCCACAGAAAAACAAAGACAAAAAGGAGAGGCCAAGCCTCAGACAGGAACATGGCTATTAGAAAGGGAAATTGTAGATACAGTGGTACCTCGGTTTTCGAACGTAATCCATTCTGGAAGACCGTTTGAGTTCTGAAACGTTCAAAAACCGAAAATCCAATAGCTGACAGCTAGGCTGCAGGATCTTGCACTTAGCGGAAGCCGTGTGGCATGTTCGACTTCTGAGGCGTGTTCGAAAACCGAAGCATTTACTTCTGGGTTTATGGCGTTCGAAAACCAAAATGTTCGTCAACTGAGACATTCAAAAACAGAGGTACCACTGTACTTTGAAAACTGCATGAGTTTAAATCAAGCAATGAACATAACACTTACAAGTTCTGGACTGCTTGAGGGAACCAGGAAGATGGTGGAATCAGTAAGACAGGAAGCAGTGCCACAGAAGCTGAAGATGTTCAGCTTTTATGGAGCATTCTCATATACATTCTCTTGAAGTGTAATATTTGGTGAAAAGAATGCTTGTTAGACAAGTTCATCTTCAAATGCAAGGGGCTGCAAATGCTAAGCACTTTTGCTCCAGTCCCTGGAGGAGGAAGAGACCCTTGAAGGGAGTCACAATCGGTATTGTTAAGCCTATAGTACCCACCCAGTGAGGTTACAAAATGGGTTGTTTTGATATCCTACAGTGACCTACTTGAGCGCAGACTCAGCAGAAAAAGGGACAGAACATCTCTTGTTGGTACCTAGTTCTCAGTTAAAATATATACCAGTGCATCCCTAAGGAACCTACATTCCTTAAATTTATTATTCCTTTGAGCAGATCATGGGAAGTAGGCAACCTGACTTCCAGTCAGTTTCCTAATTTGAAGGGGTTTTTAATTACCATTGGTGGGACACTGAACCCTGTTTCTCCTACTGTATAAAAGTGTGTCAAGTTTCCAGGCCACTTCATACATTTAATAAAATAGACTGAAACTTATGAAAAGCTCACATCACAGTAAGGCTACATTGTTTTGACCGCTTACGTGGCAGTAAATCCCACCGACTTCACCTTCCCAGGGCTTTAGACTGGGAAAATTCACAGTTCTATCTGGAGATGCTGGGGATTGAACCTGGAAACTTCTGCATCCAAGGCAGATGTTTACCAGCTCTGAGGGAGGGAGGATTATAGCTCAGTGGGGGGAAATGGCTACATCTCAGCTTCTAAAAGGTTATTCAAATATAGTGCATCTAACTTACTTTATTTATTACATTTCCATACTGCCCTTCTTCTGAGGATCACAGTGCCTTACAGTATAAAAATACAAAAAGACAGAACAAACAAACAAAAATACCCCCCGTTTAAAAGGTCATAATTAGCCAAAGGCCTGGGAGCAGAGGAATGTTTTTTCTTGGCACCTAAAGTTATGTAAGGCAGGTGCCGGGCGGGCCTCCCTAGGGAGAGCATCTCACAAGTGGGGAGCCACTGCAGAAAAGGCCCGTATTCATGTTGTCACACTGTGGACCTCTTGCAGAGGAGGCACATGAAGAAGGGCCTCAGATGATGATTACGGGGTCAGGGTTGGTTCATATGGGGAGAGGTGCTCCTTGAGGTATTGTGGCTCTGAGCCATTTAAGGCTTTGTAGGTCAAAACCAACACTGTGGGCTTGGGAACTCATTGGTAGCCAGTGCAGGTGTGCCAGGATCAATGTAATATTCTCAGACCACCTTGCCCCAGTGAGCAACCTGGCTGCTGAATTCTGCACTAGCTGAAGTTTCCAGACCATCTTCAGAGGTAGTCCTATTGCAGTAATCTAACCTAGAGGTTACTTCATTCCTTAATGAGTTGTTAGAAATGGTATTAAAAACTGAGCACATACAAATGTATGCTAGTGAAGTCAGCCTAGCTTTTGTAAACAGGAGTCACACTTCATAAACTTGAAAGAATTCTTTATGTATACAGTACAGGAAAGGCAAACCATTTTAAAGTATAGTAAACCATTTTAAAGTATAATAAAGTTCAGGCTTTCTCAGAACTTATCATAGCACTGGGTTAAACGTAAACAAGGTTTAGGGGGAGACATTGTCGGTTTCTATCTGGATAAAGTGGAGTAATGTGTGCTGCAAACTTGAATCAAAATGGGGGACAAGGTGGCGGGAGGGATGGCTTCCCTTACTGTTCAGCTGACGGAAGGCTATCAACTGAGTGACACTTGGATACCCACCACCCCTATTTCTGGCCCAATCTGTTGTAACTATAACATGAGAAAACCCTGCCCATAACTCTTTGTAGGATTGCCGTAAGTTTCTGCTAATTGTATCCTTCTAAATGCCTTCTCCAATGCTACTGTTCCCTTCTCAAGGAAGCAAAGTTCAAACAGTACAAGTAAAAACTGATAAATACGTTTGTGGATTCACCAAAAGTTGACTCTTATAATTGACTCTGAAATGAAAGAGCTGGTGCTTTTTGAATTGAATTTGGTCAACCTCTTAAAATCCAAATATAAAGTACTACTTTTTTTTACTTGCTCAGTTATTGCAGAAGCAGTGGAAAAATGGAAAGCAGAGAGAGAAGCGCGGCTTGCAAGAGGTGACAAAGAAGAAGAGGAGGAGGAAATAAACATCTATGCAGTAAATGATGATGAGGTATTGTGCTGGTTTCAGTCCTGCTAATAACAGCATGCCATGAACGTAGAAGAATTCATTAACAGTAAAAGGCAGAGTGGCATAAACATTAGCAAACTTGGATAGGCCTGCCCGTTTCAGTGTCTGTGCATTTCAGTGTCTTTATGTATGTGATAAGTGCAATTTCTTTGCTACGTGGATAAAATGTGACTGTCAGATGCTGGGGTGTGTTTCTGAATTTGGAATGAAACATCAAGATGAATCAAGTCTTAATTTAGGCTGTACTTCCTGCTGTGTACTGGTTACACACAGAGCATGCATGAAGCCTTCTGTGGACTTATGGGTGTGTGTTTGTGTAGTTTAAAGAAAACATTTGGCTTTTTATAATGGAATTTGAAAGCTAGTCAGTTTGCATTTGACCAAGTTAGGAAATGTAGTTAACAAAAAAACCTCACCTATTTTCCAGCTTTGGAGAAATCTGACTTTTAAAGCAGCTCAGCCCAATGCGTGTTGTCTGAATTTGTATAAAATGGGTGCAGCAGGAAGATGTAGACTCTCCCCACCCAGCGCTTCTCAAAGTGGGAGTGGGGAATGAAGGGGAGACTTTCTTTCTTTTGTTTACTTCTTCCATGCATGCACTTCACCTTATCACCTCCAGCATCAGAGTTGGAAAGGAGAAATGAGGGGAGGCTTTCAAAGCCCTCTGTGATGTATTCCATTCTCCTTTGCACCTCAACATTGGAGGTGTAAAGGAGAGCATGGGGAAGATTACAAAGGGCTTTGTGATCCCTGTGTTGGAGGTGACCTCAAAGAACAGCACAGGGAGCAAGAAGCAGTCCCCACTGAATTGAAACTGCTTCCCTTTCTCTGAGCAAGGTGCACTCCTATCTACTGCCCAGCACCTGATATTCTTTCCTACAAGACAGTTGATGCCATTGGCTTTGTGGCAGAAGTGTGGACAGTCCAGCTAGAACAAAAGCAGGCACCTGGTATTGACTTTTTCTTCACTGGCATGATGCGTGTGGTTGCATAAACTGAATGTTCTAAATGTATTGCAGTCTGATGAAGAAAGCGGAAAGGAAAAAGAAGGAGAGGACAGTCAGCAGAAGTTTATTGCTCATGTCCCAGTGCCATCACAACAAGAGGTAAGGAACAAATAGAAAATGAAAGTTGTACAGGTACATTGAACTTCCAGAGGAATAGCTACATTGGCCTACTCCAGGAAAAAACATTTTGTGGCACCTTTTTGCGGCTACTGTGTTTTCTCTGTCATTCCTGACTTCATTAGTGCATTTTGCAAATTTATGTGAAATAACTGGAGCAAACTTATACAGTTTAGCTGAAAAATAAAGCCAGACTAAGGTTCAGAAAGTATTTGTATCTCAGAAGAGAATCATTTTGCACTTCGATAACTATAAAGGGGTTGTTCAGACATAACCATGTGAAACAACGCTTAAGTATTACAAGAATGAGCCTTGGGATTCCATTGCTCCTCCCACTCAGTATATTAGAACTTCTGTTTCTGGGCTGCAGCAAACCATAATGTGCCTGTGGCAATGAAACGGTAAACTGGTTTTCTGCAGCCCCAATTCAGAAGGTTCTGAGCATAATGTGCAATAAAAAGGAAAGTATTGTGCTGCTGCACTAGTGAGAGTTCTTGCCCTGGCTTCCACCAGCACATCCGGTTAGTTGAATGCACCCCTATACCTCAGCATCTTTGCAAGGAGAGTTTGTATCAGTTCTGGGAAAGTGGTGATACAGCATCCTAAAAGTCACTGGCAACTTAAGTCAAGGAACATCAGACTTTGGCCACAGCAATAATCTTTTGACACCTCTCTTCAAAGCTTTCATTAGGTAGTACCTTTTCATTGCCAGCATGTACATATTAGCTGTTTTTACTAAATCATTTGCAATCTGTGAAGTTTTAATACTTTATTTTAAGGCTGAATGTTTTTAATCTGCAGATTGAGGAAGCTCTTGTCCGAAGAAAGAAGATGGAACTTCTTCAGAAGTATGCCAGTGAAGCTCTTATGGCTCAAAGTGAAGAAGCTAAGAGACTTCTAGGACTGTAGCGTGTGTTGAGACAATTCTGTTTTATAATCCATCCTAAAGCATCCTGGGAGCAGTTGCTTAAAGCACATTGGTTCTGCAAAAATGTACTCTTTACAAATGCTGGAAACGAAGGGTGATTTCTTTCCCCAAGCACATTACACTGCAAGCATTTTACTCTGCCCTATTCTGTACAATTTTTTGTTTTCAGCTTCAGTAGTCAAAACTCAAAATAACTAGCCAGCTTGTCTTTGAGTTGTCCTTTTCTAGTTGCTTTCCTTTTTGCTTAATTTCTGCTTTATATGGCATTTTCAGTTTCTCTTAAATTAGAAATTAGCATTCCAGTATGCTTCTCCAGTCTCAGTAAAATACAACAGCATTTAGATAAAGCTCACCCTAATTGCCTACAAATTTGGAACAGAATTGAAGGTAGTTGTTGCAGTGTGTTGTTGTTGTTGTTGTTTTAATGTTTGACTTCACAGCAGAACTGAAGCGCTGCACAACTGATACAGCTTTATGTAGCATGCTCAAAGCTCGATGTGAACACCCACTTGGTTGGATTTATGAAATGCTGGATATTTCAGCAACTAATATTGTAAATACTGTTTCACCTTTGTAATATCACTCGGATCTGTTCAGTAAAACAATTTTTATGTAGACACATTTGTTCATAGTTTTTACTGTGGCTTGAAAATACGTCTATTTCTTTATGGGAAAGTCATGAGACTACTAAAGCCTCTTAGCTGCCAGAATCTGCTTTGTCACATGAGCGAGGGAGGTTTCAATAAACTGAGAATCAAGAAATGTTAGGACTCCATAAATCAATACCAATAAGATCATTATCTGAAATGTATGTGCATGGAAACCATTTGAAAGATGTAATATTGCAGGTGAAGCTGGTACACATTTTTATGGGCTGCTTCTCCAAAGGAATATTACAGTGCAGTCTGTGTGTGTTTGTCTTGTATTAGTCCAGTTCACAGGTAAAGCATGGGATTTATCATGACCTACTTTCCTAAAATAGCTTTTACAAAACAAAAAATTATGTAAGCTTGTGTGGCCACTAGTACTCATGTGTCCTTTGTGTGCTTATTATGGCTGTGAAAGGGAGTTGAACAAGATTTATATTAGGAAAAGTCAACCAAGGAAAAGCATGGGTTGGTTATCCCTGAATTCTAGTGATTTGGCAGCTACCAGCACCTAGAAGACCATTTGTATAAAATGAATCCCCATTGTTATTTTCAGAACTCCTTAATTCCAATGTCTTCAGTTTGCTCTATAGGCTTGTGACCTAGAAACCATCAAACTTGCTCAGGGGATTGTTTAGTATAGCTTCATTCCAAAACACAAAGCGTACAGTAAGAAAAGTAGCATTTGAAATGAATGAATGGTGTCCCAAACATCTTAGTCACTGCTATAATGCACCATAACTTTTAGTAGTGCTCTCTCTGTTTTCTACATGTATTTATCCTACATGTATTTATCCTATTCTTGGTTGTAATGAATTTAACATTAGTCCTACACATTGTTGCCTTATACTGCTTCAGTCCCTTGGGTCACAGTGTTTGATTTGTTACAAGTCCTGTGCTACCTCGGGTTACATACGCTTCAGGTTACAGACTCCACTAACCCAGAAATAGTACCTCGGGTTAAGAACTTTGCTTCAGGATGAGAACAGAAATCGTGCTCCGGTGGCGCAGTGGCAGCGGGAGGTCCCATTAGCTGAAGTGGTGCTTCAGGTTAAGAACAGTTTCAGGTTAAGAACGGACCTCCGGAACGAATTAAGTACTTAACCCGAGGTACCACTGTACCAGTTTGGTACGGAAACTATGCCACCAGTCCCTTTTCATTCAGGCAACTTGTGCTTGCTCGCAACATTATAGTAAATAAAATTAAAAAATGATGCTCTAAAAATCCTTGAAGGAAATACCAGAAGTTTAGAAAACAGTCATGTGGGTGTAGAGGAGTAATGTATGCTGAAATCCTATAGGATTACTGTAAGGCTATAATCTTTATATACCTGCCTGGAAGCAAATTGTTATTGAACACTGGGTTTTTGTTTTTTAAAAAGAAATACACTGCTGGTCTTCAAGTGGTGGGGCCCAGATCCAAGGTTGGTTGCAACGGGAGGACTACCACCTTGCAGATCTAAAGGAAAGGATTAAGAAACGGGCCCCCAAATGCGTGTTTGGGTTAAATGTGGGCCCTGGGCCTGAATAGGCTGATGATTGCTGGTATACTGTGCGTACATAAGATTGGGCTTGAAATGTAGGTTTGCATGGTCTTGGACCAGGGAGGTCCTTGCCTTGCTGCTGCAGGTTGCCATTATTCCCATTTCTCCCTCTGCCGTCTGCCTTCCTACCCCTTTGTGTCAACAATGTGCATTAGTGTGGGGAGCTGGAGGCAGAGGATAAGGTAACCAGGCATAATCCATATAAGCCAGTAACCCGCTGCAGCAAACAAAAAAGGGAAAAAAGAGCCGGCATGACCTAATGGTTAGAGCGTTAGACTGATCTGGGGGAGACCAGAGTTTGAATCCCCACTAAGTCATGAAGCTCACTGGGTGACCTTGGGCCGCTCACCATCTCTTAGCCTTGCCTCCATCACAGGGTTGTTGGGAGGAGCTATAGAACCCTGTCCACCACCTTGAGCTCCTTGGAAGAAAAAGGTGGTATAGAAATGTAATAAATAAATAGGAAGAAACGCGGGCTGGGGGGGGGGGGGAGAAAAAACACTGCTTTACACTTGGAACTTTTGCCAAGCGAGAGCGGCGCTGAAGAAGCCGCGGCCTGGCTGGCGAAACGCGGAGGCGGCGAGGAAGCTCCGCGGGGTAAGTCGAGCAGGCTCCACCCCGCGGGGCTGCAGCGTAGGCAGGAGGAGGAGCCGGCGGGGAATGAGGTGAAGCCGGTGTCGGCTGTCGCTGCTGCCCGGCGCGGCGCCGGCGCCCGACTGGACACTGGCAGGAGCGAGACCCGACGGAGGGGCCGCCGCCGCCGCCGGGCTGGGAGCGCCGTCTCCGCGAAGGGTCCGCCATGAGGGGAATGCTGCTGCTGCTGCCGCCGCTCCTCCTCCGCCGGCCTCGGCCACCTCCGGGGCTGAGAAGGCTTTGCAGCGCCGGCGCCGCCTCGGCTGCTCCTGCCGCCCCGGGGAAGAGCGAGGCGGGCTCGCAGGTACCTCGCTGCACTGAGTGGGGGTCGGGGGCGCAGGACTGGAGCTGCTCCTGGGTTCGGGCAGCGGGCATGGGATGGGGCGGCCTCCCTCTCCGAGCTTCTTTTTTGAGCGGTTGATGGAGGGATTGGACTGTTTCTTAAACAAAAAGGAAAGAAAAACGAAAGGAGCTGAGGAGGAGGGAACCGAGAAGTGGGAAGAGGAAAGGGGTCTTATTTCCTTCCTTTGAGGCTTCATGGTCTTAGCTTAGTGCTGTATTAACTTTTAACTTGAGCTTTGTTTGTTTTGTGCTCTTAGTCTGCTCCCTCGCCGCCACCTCCTCCTCCTTCTCTTTCGTAAGTTCCTTGGGAATGCTGATTGGCCACTGAAAGGCACCTTTTATGTGAATTAACGGGCTGGAAATTTTTGTTGTTGTGGGGCAGGGCATTTCATTAACCGTTCATTCTTTTCAAGGTACCTGCCTCTTCTTTTTGCCTCTTTCCCCTTCCTGTCTCTCTCTCTCTCTCTCTCTCTCTTTCTTTCTTTCTTTCTTTCTTTCTTTCATCATAGAATCACAGAGTTGGGAGGGAGCCTGGGGTCATCTAGTCCAACTCCCTGCAATGCTGGAATCTCAAAACGCCCATTCGCCATCCAGTTTGAAACCATACTTAACCCTGCTTAGCTTTGCAAATGTGATAGCAGTTTTACTGCTGCACCACTAGGACCTCTCATTTCATCTCCCCACCCCCATCCCCAGCATCACTTCTGTTTCCTTTTTTCATATAAGAAAATGTCCATTTTTGAGATGGGATGCTGCTGCTGCTGCACACTTTTGGGTACAAATCTTCCTCCTAGGGGAGGCAGAGTCAACACAAGTCTTCTGTGCTTCTGTGTTTGGTCTCTCAAACAAGCATGGGCAGCAGCCAGAGGGAGCAGATAGGGGAGCAGAAAGTGTGTGGTGGGTCCTTGAACCCACCTCTGCTACTTGCTCACCTGGCTTAGCATCAGGGACAAGTACAAAGCCATCTGCCAACTCTACACAACTTTGGGCAGGCAGTGGTTGGGTTTGAATCCCCCTGTGCTGCTTAGATCTCAGTTGGTGAATGCAGTCTGTCCTGGTCATCTTCAACATTGCTTGCCTGCCTGCCTGCCTGCTGAGAAGCAATCACTGCCATTTGGCAATCGCTGCTGTGCAGTGGTGAGTTCTCACAATGTGCTAGGGCATTCGTAGTTGCCTAATGGCGCATACCAGCCTACTCCCCCCCCCCTTTCCAGCTTCTTTTTTTTAATTTACTCTTCTCTTCACCTGTGGTGTCAAGACTGGTCTTAAGCATGTGAAGGAATGAGGAGTCACCCCCTGGAACATGTTCTTTTTCTTGTTAGTACTTCTCAATTCTGGAATGAGAAAGTGACATGGTAGAAAAAGGGCTGGTTCCAATTCCTGTCTTGTTGGTAGATTTTCTGTCTAAGTATATATACTAATAGGTTGCCATAGCAATTAATATGTAACTCTTGGCAGTTAAAACACAATCTTCTTGCTGCGCAGAAACATAATCCAGAATCTTTGGTCATGGAGCACTTTTGCTTTGCAGAACAAATGGGAAATTAAGAATTTGTGGTTGGTGCGGCCTGCCTCTACTTAAGGACGCTGAGCATGACCACATACTTAACAAATAAGTATGTAGAACACTTGCTTAGTAGCTACATAGTATTTAACTTCTGAATAAACAGGCATAGGGCTGTATGTTTCTCAGCCAATGTTATTGACCTTACTCTGGTATACCAAGAATCCATGTTCAGCTCAGTGCCAGTTTCCCAACATCTGACTATCTCCATATGGGCAGCTGTCAATAGAATGGCTAAGAGGTCACCAAACCTAGTTTTGACTACCCACTGACCTGCAGGAGCTTTCCATATTTTCAGGCAGGAGTCTCTTCCAGTCCTATGTCGACATTCAATGGAGCTGAATGTGGGACCTCAGGATGCAAAGCACATGCTGTGCCACTAAGCTACAGTCATTTCCCAAAGGAGTTTCCTTGTCAAATGCATGACAAGGAAATGAAGTGCCCATGCTACTTGGTTGACAGTCTAGATACAACATTAGAATACATGACCTAGATATGTCATTCTAATAATGCTTGACCTCAGTAGTCATACATTGTTTCCTGTAATTTGTTTTTTTACATAACAGCAGGCTTTTAACACCCAATGGTTGCTGGAGGGTCCTGATCTTGGATTTGAGAGGACGAGAGTGAATGCTTTAATATTCAGGTGTCTTTTTAAAGGAAGTTATCTCCGTTTTTTTTAAAAAAAGATGATAAATAAATGCTTTAAAAAATAAAGTGATTCCAGTGTAAATAAAACAAAATAATGGTATTTGAGTATGTGCTGCCTTTTCCATTACCAAGAACAGGTATTTTCCCTGCCATGCTGTTTCTCTAGAGTATAGCCACAGAATCACAGACTAACATTAATGTTGAAGCAACCCCCAGCAGCTGAAGAGGCTTGCTTATGCAACAGGTTAATCTTTTAATAAACATTCCCTTAGCTTGTTTCAGTTTTATTTACATATGCATGGAGTAATCCTGAAGAGAAAAGCAAATTTGGGATATGTTTGCACCTGCAGTGATTGCTTTAGTTTTGTTATGCAAGCTGAGCATTTGAACTGCAGACTCCTGGGATTTTCAAAGGCTCTGGAATAGCGCTGGTTTAAATGCCCAGCTTGAATGGGCTTGGTTGCCAACAATGTCTGGAGGACCATAGGTTCCCTGTCTCTCTTGTATACCTTGCAAGAACTGATGGCCATATTATTTATATACTGCATTTCCTACAAATAAATCTTTGTTCAAAGCAGTTCACATAAAAACAGTGTAAATGCAGAGGTATGATAATGATATATTATAAAAAATATAATATCCCTACAACATAACACTGAAAAAAATCAACAATTAAAAAGTCCATTTAACATAAATCAACATTATAGCAAATGCACACAGTGCAGCAGCGGTTATTTTTTTCTTAGGCAATAGGAAGTTGAAGCATGATGGCAATAGGAAGTTGAAGCATGAGACTGAGATGTTTTATGTGAATAAATAAGTTTGAGAAATGATTATTTGTTTAGGTTAACTACTTCTCACTCAGACTCTGATCCCAAATTAGCCTCGCCATTCTACATGTATTTTGGGATGGTTCCTGAATACCTCTGCATGGCTGTATATACAGGGTAAAAGGTAAGGAGGGAGCGGGTGGCACTGTGGTCTAAACTACTGAGCCTCTTCAGTTTGCTGATTGGAAGGTCGGCGGTTCGAATCCCCACGACAGGGTGAGCTCCCGTTTTTCTGTCCCAGTTTCTGCCAACCTAGCAGTTCGAAAACACACCAGTTCAAGTAGATAAATAGGTACAGCTATGGTGGGAAGGTAAATGGCATTTCTGTGTGCTCTGGTTTCCATCACGGTGTTCTGTTGTGCCAAAAGCGGTTTAGTCCTGCTGGCCAAATGACCTGGAAAGCTGTCTGTGGACAAATACCAGCTCCCTTGGCCTGAAAAACGAGATGAGCGCGGCACCCCACCTTTGAGTGGACTTAACCGTCCAGGGGTCCTTTATCTTTTACCTATATGCAGGGTATGTGGTTGTGAATCAAACATTGCACACCGCACTGGCAACCATGTTCATGATCCCAGAAACTGAAAAAGTGTAACTGTAAACTGCCCTGGGATTAAAAAAAAGTACAGTGTAAATCAATATGGAATAAATATTATGAAGGGTGACATATAAAGAGTTCAAATAAATAAGCAATCTGAATGCTAATTTGTGTGAAGTCTGAGTTCAGATCTAAAGAATTACAGGCAGCAACCATTTCATGCGGGGGCTCTGTTTCTGGCCCCTGCGTGTGTTAGCAGAGTGTTCCACCGCCCTGCCCCACACCTTTTTCTGCCCCCATTCTGCCTTCTTCTGGGTCCAAGAGGACCCACACACCGGTGATCATGCGTCAGTTGGACGTGCCTAAAATAGTCGCCACCTGTAAACAAGAAACTTAAGAAATATAAAGTGTGTAGATTGGTGGTGTGTTGAGATGTTTCATATGTGAAATTTGTGATAGATGTTGGGCGACAGGGTAGGGTCCTACCTTATTTCACATAAGCCTGTATCATGAATTGCAAAGTAGACACATCAGTGGGTCATAGTTTCCCAACAGGAAAGGCATAATGTACTCACACTTCTTGGGATTCTTTCAATTCCTATTTTTATTGAAAGCAATGAGGTATTTCAATCAAATGACAAATATTCATATCGGGCATTAACTTTATTTGTTTACATTTGTAGTATTTACCTTCCTTGAGGGTGGTTGGGTAACCATTGAAACACTCTTATAAATTCAAATGTTACTAAAAAAAACCCACAGCTACTTAAATTCAGCCACCCTTGTGAACTGAACCCTTGCCTCCTTTGTGCATGTGTGTGGCACAGCCACAAGCACTGTGGCATTAAACTTGAAAAGGGATGGAGCAGACAGATCCTGGAGGAGTTTCCTTTGTTGCTGTGAGTGGCAGATTGCAGTAAGGACACAGCAGTGTTTACAACTGTGAATGCTTCCACCTTCCATAGCTTGATGTTGTAATGTCAGACAGGGACAAAATATTTATTGAGAATATTGTGACAAACTCAGAGCTATTGATGAAGCATTGAAACCTTTGCATGAACAGATGGTAATTTACTGAATTATTCTAGCGGCAGATTCAGGTAGGTAGCTGTGTTGGTCTGACTCAGTCAAAATATATTTTAATTTTTTTTAAAAAAAATGTCCCAGTAGCACCTTTGTTGTTTAGTCGTTTAGTCGTGTCCGACTCTTCATGACCCCATGGACCAAAGCACGCCAGGCACTTCTGTCTTCCACTGCCTCCCGCAGTTTAGTCAAACTCATGCTGGTAGCTTCGAGAACACTATCCAACTATCTCGTCCTCTGTCGTCCCCTTCTCCTTGTGCCCTCCATCTTTCCCAACATCAGGGTCTTTTCCAGGGAGTCTTCTCTTCTCATGAGGTGGCCAAAGTATTGGAGTCTCAGCTTCAGGATCTGTCCTTCCAGTGAGCATTCAGGGCTGATTTCCTTAAGAATGGAGAGGTTTGATCTTCTTGCAGTCCATGGGACTCTCAAGAGCACCATAATTCAAAAGCATCAATTCTTCGGCGATCAGCTTTCTTTATGGTCCAGCTCTCACTTCCATACATCACTACTGGGAAAACCATAGCTTTAACTATACGGACCTTAGTAGCACCTTAGAGACCAACTAAGTTCGTTCTTAGTATAAGCTTTCGTGTGCAGGCACACTTCTTCAGATGCACACATGCATGCACATGAAAGCTTACACCAAGAACAAACTTAGTTGGTCTCTAAGGTGCTACTGGACAATTTTTTAAATTTTTAAAAATATATTTATTCTAGCGGCAGTTGGCTCTAATGAAACATGTCCGTACCTTGTTGTCAGGGAAAGTATCACCTTTAAAAATAACCAGATTTTAATTTGAATACTTCCTTGATCAGATATTTTAAATAAAGTTTTAATGTGTACACTGTGTTTGTACTAGTCTATTCTAGTTGAAATGTAGTGATTCTCCTTCTAAGCTTTTCGTGACAGAGGAAAATCAGCTTATGTTGCCAGAAAAGTTAAACTTAATTTTCTTTCCATTTTGATTACACTATTCTGAGGAAAGAGAGACTAAATCCGTAAGATCTGCAGATTGTGTTGCTTGCTGACTATATTCCCAGTAGAAGTTAATCCAGCCTAGAATCTCATTAAAAACTGTTCCAGGCAGCGGCGTAGCGTGGGTTATCAGCACCCGGGGCAAGGCAAGTAATTTGCGCCCCCTAACCCGGGGCAAGGCAATTAATTTGCGCCCCCTAACCCGGGGCAAGGCAAGTACAGTAATTTACTCTCCCAAGCAGCAGCAGCAGCAGCGAGGCTTCTCTTTCCCCCGCGCTCTCCTGGAGCTGCCTCTTTTCTTTCCTTTTTTCCCTTTATCCAAGGCTTTTCGCTTTCTCTCCTTAATTGATTCCTCCTCCACACCGCAGCGTTTCCTGGCTGCTTCCCCCCCCCTTCCCCTCTCTCTCCTCCTCGCTCTGCTTGCCTTGCCCTGCCCTGCCTGAGGGCGCCCTGAGGAGACTCCGCTCTCCTTTTTGACCAGGCGAGGTGGAAAAGTCTCTTCCCGCCCGCTCGCCAGACTCCCTGCTCGGCTCGGCTCACTACCCAGGCGGCCAGTGGAGAGAGAGCCGCAATTACCATAAAGCTCCTCTCCCTCCGCTTCGCCAAGCTGTCAAAGCCCGACAGCAGTGGCAACGGCAGCAGCACGCGCAGCCAGACCCCCGCCAGCCAGCCAGCCCGCCCGCCCGCCCAGCTTCCTCTCCTTTTTTTGCCCGCGGCAGAAGGCTTCGCTCTCCCCCTTCCTCGACCTCCTCGCCAAGCCGAGCGAGCGCGGGCTCCCTAACCCGTGGATTTTAGTAGGGGCAGAGAGCTGCTAGTGCGAGCGCGCCCCCACCCATGTTGCGCCCGGTGCGGCCGGCCCCCCTGGCACCCCCCACGCTACGCCACTGGTTCCAGGACTTTATGCATTCACTCCCTTATTAGAAAACGGACAACAAGACACGAGAAGACATTTTCTAGAATCAGATTTGACCATATGGAAGAAATGGAGACTGAAAATTTTACCTTTTGACAGTGGCAGAGTATATGCCTGTGCTGCCCAGGGCAGGCGCGCTCCCAAGGGGGACGGGGCGTGGAGGGTGCCCTCCTGCGACTCGCATGCCTAACGCAAGCCGCCAGGGGAAGGGGGGAGCTGGTTTGCCACTGGTGCAAAGGGGGAGGGGTGACATTCAGTGCGCCGTCTGCCTGTAACTCGGACTCCCACGCCTACCGCGAGCAAAGCGGCAAAACGGCGCAGCAGCTCCCGCTTCCCCGATGGCTTGCGCTGCTTTGCTCACGGTAGGCGTGGGTGTGTGAGTCACGGGTGGGCGGCACACCAAATGTCACCCCCCCGGATGACACCTGGGGCGCTGTGCCCCCACCACACCTACCTTCTTCCGCCAGTGTCTTTTGATTCTCCTTTAGTCCCAATAATATAACACTCTTTCTTTTGCATAGCAGCTGAATCATCTCCCCCCCCCCTCCAATCTACTCACAAGCACACAGAATGAATTCTCCTGTGTTTTGGGCTTTTTAGCCCTTTTTTTACTTTTTAAAATAATCTTTATACCTGTGGAAATCTCAAGATCTCCTCCATATCTGCACCTCTTGTCGGGTGATGCCGTTTTGGCTTTGTAAGCAACTGCACACTCACCCCCTTAACATTGGAAACAGGTTGATTTTAAAGATGAGGCCAAGACATGTTTTTATAGAGGGAGAACATTTCTCACTATCCTAGGAAAACAAAAGTATATTTTTGCAAGGAAACCTCCAAGAGGGGCAATATCACTGAGCTGGTAATTTCCTTTATGCATGTGAGAATATGCAAGCAGCACACGTAATTACGTATTATCCATTTCCAAGGAGTAGTCTTCCCAACACCGACTCTGGAGCTGCTTTTTAAACTTGTGCAAGTCCACATACTGCTTGGCCTTAGTAACATCTTAGTGTTTGTTTGGTGCTTCCTTAGTCCTGTAAGCCATTAGTGGAAGATTTGCTGACTGACCTAAATAAATATTTTGTTGTTGTTAATTTCTTGCCAACTGTGCCCATTATAACAGTACAAACTGGCTTAGAAGGAATAATATATTATTATGAGTGTAGGTTGAGATGAAGCAGATCACGTAATTAATTTAACTGGAAATATTTATAGCACATATAGCATTTGGCCTCTGGCATTAACCCCAGCTTAATTGTTCTTTATCTGATACGCATCCGTTTCATTCTTCAAACATGTCTTAAAATGTTGTCTAACAAAATGGCTTTTCATGGCCAAAGAATGTTATTACTAAACCTTAGAAGTTACACCAACATGGGATTTACGGTGGTGGTGGTAGGGAGAACCACAGATGGAGGAAAGGCAGGAGATATATAACAAACAAATAAATAGTACAGTGGACGCTCAGGTTGCGAACGTGATCCGTGCGGGAGGCACGTCCGCAACCCGCAGCATCTGCAACCTGCAGCGCCGCGCATGCACAGGTTGCGATCCGGCGCTTCTGCACATGTGCAAAGTGCGATTTAGTGCTTCTGCGCATGCGCCAAAACCCAGAAGTAACCTGTAATTCCGGGTTTTGGCACGTCCGTATCCTGAAAACGCACAAGCTGAAGTGTCTGTAACCTGAGGTATGACTGTATCATGAATGCAAGCTTTCTTTTATTTCAGCTCAACATACAACCTACCTTTGGCTTTCTGTTTGACATTGATGGAGTACTGGTACGAGGAAAGACACCAATTCCAGGCGCAAGAAAAGCCTTTCAAAAACTGCTTAATTCTCAGGGAGAGTTTTCGGTTCCTGTAGTATTTGTCACAAATGCAGGAAACTGCCTTCGTCAGAAGAAAGCAGACCAGTTGTCTCATATTCTTGGAGTGCCAGTGAGTAATTTTAACGCCTTTTGTATGTGTATGTGTGTGTTTTAAATCACATGAATAATGAAGGAATATTTCTGGTTTATAAATAGTCTACTTAGTTCAGTAGTTCTTGTCTTGCCTTCATAAAGACAACAACTTTAAATCTCAGTCCCAAATCTTACAGGTGTCTTTTAAAATAGATGCAATATCTTCCAAATAATTTCAAGGGTTTCTCTTAGGGGATTAAAATGCTTATCAGCTTCATGTTTTATAGGGCAAATTGTGTGTACTTCTATCAAAGTAACATTAACCTCATGAATTGTAAGCTGTTTTCTCATTATTGTTTTGTATATGGTTTAATTTAAACCTTACCTCTGAAACAAGAATCAGATGCTGGGTGTGGAGAGAGACTGAGGCAAGAACTATTTTAAGCACTGGTTGTGTGCTGTGAAAACAGAAATCTGATCTGAATTAATTTTTCAGTACTATTTTCATGAGCAAAGATGTCACAGGTAAAAGAGAGCATATTAATTAAGGAACTGATCTCCCATTCTTTCTCTCACAGATTTCCCAAGACCAAGTCATGATGTCCCACAGTCCTTTGCGAATGTTCAGACGTTACCATGACAAATGTGTTCTTGTGTCTGGACAAGGGCCTCTTCTTGATATTGCTAAGCAGTATCCTTTGGAAGATGTAGCTTATTCCAGGTTAAAGTGGTACCTTGGGTTATGTACGCTTCAAGTTACATATGCTTCAGGTTACAGACTCCGCTAACCCAGAAATAGTACTTTGGGTTAAGAACTTTGCTTCAGGATGAGAACAGAAATCGCGTGGTGGCGGTGTGGCAGCAGCAGGAGGCCCCATTAGCTAAAGTGGTGCTTCAGGTTAAGAACAGTTTCAGGTTAAGAACGGACCTCTGGAACGAATTAAGTACGTAACCAGAGGTACCACTGTATATGGAAAAAAGCTTTTGGTTTTTTCGTACAGTGATTAATAGGTGCATCTTGTAGTTTATGCTGTCCATCAACTCTGATGAAATCAGTCAGCTCTTAAGTGTGGTCTTGAAATATATAACGCAGCAAGAGAAATGAGGGGCAGGCAAAGAAGAAGAAACATTTCCTATTTTCTTTATTAACCTTTCCAGCTCCTGGTTGCTGCCTCGGTTTCTTGCTCTCTTTGAGCAGGCCGTATCTGGCTTACACAGAGAGGCTGCCACTAACAGCTGTCCAGTCACTGTTGTGGTTATGCTGTGTGTTTGTGTGAAAGGGAAACTGCAAGCTCGTTCTGAAGCCATTGTGGGTTCTTGTCTTGGCTGCAGGGAATGAATACAGCAGGAGTGGATCCTAAAATAGTAGTAGTAGTAGTAGTAGTAGTAGTAGTAGTAGTAGTAATTCTTGGTTGTGTGGCTTGAAAAAAAAGAAGTTGCAGCCGAATCAAATTTATTGCTTGTTTCATAAAGCAGAAATGTACATTCCAGGAAAATGTTGCAATAAAATTGTATTGTTATCCATAACCAAATACATTGCTAGTGTTGGATTTTGTCAGCCTATTACAATCGACAGGCTGCGAGAAAACTTCCCCTTATTGGACATGGTGGACCATGACAGAAGACCTAAAGTTTCAGTAAGTATATTGTTTACTACAGATCATTTCTCTTAATAATTGATTTGAGAGCTTTGTATTGTCCTTAACAAAAATGTCCTACCTAACAGCCTGGTTTGGCCCTTGAAGTCTCTCTGACCGCTGTTCATATGCTCATAAATTTAGGATGTTCTACTAGCTTAACTCCACAAAATCTATTTCCAAGCAGTTGCTATATAGACAAATGAAAGACAAATTTAATTGCCTGTATATTGTCCACAGCATTTAAAAGGTTGTACAGTTTGTTCTGAAGGTTACCCAATATTGACTGATCTCACAATAGATTAGGCTGCAATGAAAAGAGCAGAGTAGAAACATGAGGAAATGTTTCCAAGAACTAATGAAAGCATTGCCCAAGTATTGTGTCAGGTTGAAGAGGACAGGAGAGTTGAACTGAACCAGACTAGTTCAGGAGGAAGGGGCTGAGACACTGACCAGCCCTTTAATTACCTGTACTTCCTCGTTTCCTTTGTGGAAAGTCATGTGTAGCTGCATTACCGTGTGGAACTTTTTTTTAGGTCACTCTTTCTTAGGTGTGTGTCCTTTCTTCCTTATCCTGGAGTGCGCATGTGCACACATCTAAGTTCGTTTTGGGGGAAGGAAAAGAAGTGGAAGAGGATGATCAAATTTCATGGGGTTTCTATAATAAGTTAATTTCTCTGGCCTGTTTTGAGGATGGTATCACAAGCCTGCAAGGAATAATCAGATGAAAAGTGTATGCTTGAATCCCATCATGAAAATTGTGAATTTTAACTGTGAAGGGAGTGCAGGATTTTTGTTTCTCTTGACAACAAAGTGACTTTGATTGTTATTAAAATGTGTGTTTTTTTTAAATAGAGAAGAGAATGAAATGCACAACGGTATCTTCCCACACCCCAGTGCTATCTCATTCTTACACTTAGGATATTGTGTTGCTGAGTATTGTGCAAAGGGTAAAATCCATTTGGGCACAATGGTAATATGCAAACGTCCTGAGCATGCAAGGCAATGCTGCACTAGACCTAGAGGAGTGAAGTGTTCGTTTTGAGGCAATTTTGCCCCCCTAAAACACATAGCAGGGGTTTGCATTAGTGAGTGAAGGGGCTCAAGCAATTGTTTCAGCTGCTATGGAAGCATGATATGAAGCCAAAGCAACCACCAGCAGCAAGTACTTTTCAACGACAGAGGTGCCTTTCCAGTTCCTTGTTGCTGTAATAGGTATACGTTTATTTCTTAGAAATGTAAGTGGGCATGCGAAGAATAACGGTACATCTGAACAGGACTTGTGTGCCTGTCAGAGTTAAAGAATGCTTTTCTTAGTAATGATAGCTTGTTTCCCCCCCCCCCCTTTGCAGCATCCGCCTGAAGTGGAACTTCCCAAGATTGAGGGTCAGTATGTCCTGCAGCCCATGATTTCTAAGTGAAGTAGAATGCATGGTGGCTTTAAAAAAAACATACTACTTTGATGGCCTCAGGGGCCGGTTGTGATGAACCTGACTGGTAGGCGCATAGCACTTGGCATGTAGAGTTTATATTCCCTTGCTCTTTAACGCTAACTTACCTATTTGTCTCCTTTCAGTAAGTTCTCTTGTAACACTGCCCTTCTAGGCTAAGCCATGATGCTGTCAGTGCTATCTAAGTCTTAGCTTTACAATCCCTATTCCAAATTAGAACTTGAAAGCAAGGAGGTAGACCCTATGACCTGTGCTGGTTGTGTCACTAGTGGACTAGGCATTAGCTTACTAAACACCCACCCACTCCCTGGCCAGAAAAAAAGACGGTTACTAAAAACTGCTGTATAAAACAACTTACATACGTAAACAAATCTTCCAAAACCATATTCCATACTACAGAAATTACCATCACCATTATTAATTTCATTTATGTAGCACTTGCCATGTGGCATTCTGAAGCGATTGACAAAATCTTAGCTAGGGGTGTGTTTACTTAACATGAAAGATGCAAAGTCTTGCTGCACCTTTGTACAATAGTCTAGTCCTGTTCAGGCATTCAGTACATGTAGGTACCCAACACATAGATGGGCCTGTGGGAATGCACAGTTCTAGCCCTGCCACATTGATAATTGACACATCTGACAGCCATATCTCCATGCACATACAGGGTTGCCATCTTTGTGGAGAAAATCCTGTATGTTGAAACGTGTGTGTGTGTGTGTGTGTGTGTGTGTGTGTGTGTGTGTGTAGAAGCAGCCCACTTCAGACAGACACTGATCAAGCATTAGTGAAAGAATGGAATGAAGGTAACAATGGACCCTGGAGTTGTTTCATGAATTTCTGAAGATGAAAGTTGACTGAAGACAATATAGCTGCAAATAAGTTACTACTCAGTGGAATTCTGCTCTATTTATTTCGAGCTTTGTACCATCTCATGGAGCGTAACAAGGACAGAATTGTTACACTGTGGTAGCTGTGTAGAATTGTGTACCTAATTTGTGTCCCTGTTGATTGCCTTGTAGCGATTGTTCTATTTGGTGAGCCAGTGAGATGGGAAACGAACCTGCAGTTGATCATAGATGTTCTTTTGACAAGTGGCTATCCTGGGAATCCATATGCTCAGGCAACTCACCCACACATTCCTGTACTGGCTTGCAACATGGATCTAATGTGGATGGCTGAAGCCCAGTCTCCAAGGTAGGGCAAGGGCAGTGAGTGCTTGCAGATTTTTCAAGATATGTACAAACAGCAAGGGAGAACTCTTGGTATCTGAAGAGTTCACTGAGCTTGTCAGCATACAACACCGAAAATGTATCATCAATGTCACAAACATTCATAATTCCTTGATTCGAAGAGTGGGCCTCACTGATCCATAATGCTCAACTTACTTATGAGGCAAGCATTATGACTTCTGGGAATACCTCAGTTTGGATTAAAATCTGAGCCAGAGGAGAACTTATCCCATCCCATCTGTCTGTGCACTTACCTGGCTGTTTCTCTGTCAGTGGGAAGACTAATTAAGAACCAAAAACAATCCCTTTCACGCTCCTGATGATGCCTGTTAAACACCCAGTGCTCGGGTCCCTGTCATAGGAGCATTGCAGGTTGCAGGGGGTGGGGTGGGGAGGATGAGATGGAGATTTCTCACTAACACATCTACTGTTTCCAGGGAAGCAGGTTTGAGAAGGGTTGTGCTTCTCCATTCCCAGTAATGTTATAGGGAACAGGACCCATTTTGATTTGTAATTGTGCTTGGAATTAACTGATTTAGGGGTATAGTTTAATTTGCCATGTTCATGGGTGAGGGGGGTTTCCCATCACTACAAAATATATGCAACTAGTGGATATGCCCAGCACTGCCCGGGATTTTTTAAGAGACCAACAAACACTGCTTTTTAAAAAATGGATAGCATAGTGCATGTGTGTTAGCAACTCACCTGCCTATTTATGTAAAATGGAATGGAATTAATTCAGCCTTCACAATCTACCTCAATAGAAGTTGGACAAATGGCTTTCCCTTTTTATGTGATATTTTGTTTTTATCCTGGCTAACCATTCATTCTCGCTGACGAAGCTTTATTTTCTGTATATTTTAGGTTTGGGCATGGAACATTCATGGTTTGTTTGGAAAACATTTACAAAAAGATCACTGGCAAAGAGCTGAAATATGAGGCTTTGATGGGAAAGCCAAGTGAACTGACATATCACTATGCAGAATACCTGATCAGGACACAAGCAACTGCAAAACAATGGAAGAAGCCTATTCAAACCCTCTATGCCATTGGGTAAGATGTTTCTCATCGTAAAATATTCCTGTTGCAAACAGCAACTCATAAAACTTGTTAAAATGAATGAGTCAAAACTCATGATTTGTCAGTCAGTTGAGAAGGGGAACATTTTAGGTAGGCTATTGTTACGAAGTTTAAAAGTGCTAAGGGACTGGAATAAATAAATGTGATTCTCCCCCTGAAAACCAGTTTAAAACTTATCCAGTGACATTGCAGATTGTCAAAACCACCCTTCCTCTTTCAATTTTAGCCAGGCAGTAAATAAGTGAAAGAATCTGCTATATAGTTGTACAATGTCTGGCTCCTGGTGAATCTGAAACCTCCTTTTTCAGATCTTTTTATCAGTGGTCAGTGGCAAATAAAGTCACCTGCTTCTGTCTGCTTAAGCAGTTACAGCCAACTTCTCTGCATGTTTTCTCAGAAGAAAGTCTCACTGGGTTCAGTGGGACTTGATCCTAATTATCTGCATAAGCTTGTCTTTTAGTTCACGTGGTGTTGAAAGATCATGGGCCAAATCATGCTGATTTTACCTTGGGAGGAATGCATCACAATCACTTTCGGTTATGCCTTTTTGGTTAATCACTGATGCTGGGATACTTATTCAGATTTGAGATGGCTTTGAGCTTCATTTTGCTTTCTGTTAATGAAGTCGATAATTGCATCCGCTCTGTACTGGGAATATATTGGCTTGTAGTGGAGTGAAAGAAGCCCATCAGAGGAGACCTCTGCTGCTGTAGAGAGCTCTGGAGAACACTGAAGCTCTGCTCTCAGTCACTGTCAGCCTCTCTTTTCCTCAAATCCTGCTCATGCTTTTCAGCCTTCACTCCTGTGATAAGTTTTTTTTTTTGGGGGGGCACCTTAAAAATGTTAAGATTCCGATATGTCAGCTTCTTGACTTCTGTTGCCATCTGGCAAAATATATGCAGCCTTGGCTATACTGGTTCAGTGTGGGGATGTGTGTGAAAAGTATGAATGGCTTAAATGTGTAAAATGTGTGAACCTGCAACACGTGCATATTTCACTAATATTATAGTATTTGTTGGTTTTCACGTCATTCCTCTTGTCTTGTTTGGATGTACAAAAGATTCTATGAACCAGGGTGAAGTTTATTTTCCCAAAGGCAAGGAGAAACCCTCTGAGACACAGTTCATTGGGCTTTAGATCCACAGAGCTGCTAGACCAGGGGTGAGATGTCCAGAAAGGGAGCTTAGAAGTGTGCACTTGTAAAGCCCGTAGACTGCAGTATGCAGAGGAGAGTCTGTGCACTGTAATAATGGAAATAGCAAGCTCTATCAGCAGGTGCATTGCGCATATACCCGAAATATGTTTATGCTGATGTAACTTTCTTGACTCCCTAGGGATAACCTAATGACAGATATTTATGGTGCTAATCTTTACAACCGCTACCTTCAAGAAAAGAACTCGAGACGAGGTTCCAAGGCACGTATCCAGGCCAAAGCTGCCGGGGGCTCAAGATCTGCCACAGTCTCTCAGGAAGAAGAACTCGAAAACACTTGGGAAAGTGAATTAGCCCCTGCAACTGCCACAAGCTGTAGGTCTGTCCTTGTTTGCACCGGAGTTTACAACCCTCACACAGAGGTGCCCTCTGACACGAGGGAGTGCATAACTGAGACTGTGTTTCATGGGCACAGGGATTTTAGGTTTGATCCTGCTTTAGTAGAACCAAACCACATTGTTCCAGATGTTGAAGCTGCTGTCGACTTAATCTTCCAGCTAGAGAACTTTGCACCAAATGAAAATTATAGGACTCCTTAATAACTTTCTTAACATTGTGTATTCTGTGTACTTTTTCTTCCTGAAAAACCAAACTGAAGCACTTAGTGGCATATCCTTCCTAACATGTTTATATTTTTATATGTAACACTTCTAATACACTCCTGCTTGTTCTAACAGCACCTTCCTTTGATACCTAACTTCAGTTTCTGTGCTCTGATATCCCTTTGCGTCCAACACCCTTGCTATGGACTGTGCTTTTTATATGAATTGTTTTCTGCATGCTGCCTTCACTATTTAGCCACAGAGTTAAATCTAATGCTCTGAACAGTGAGGAAGAACATCAGCTGTGTTCAGCAGTCAAGGCAAGTCTGTTTTAGATAGTGTGTAATGAACTCTATGCAGTTCTGAGTTTAAAGCAGGGGTGGCTATCCTCCCAGATCCTGTTGTACTCCAGTTCCCATGAACCCCAGCCAGCATGGCTTATGGTGAGAATTTGTGGGAGTTGTAGTCCAATAACGTTTGAAGAGCCATAGGTTAGCCAACCCTGATTTATATGTTTATTCCTAAGGGATTATAGTGTTCCCCTCCATAACATCTTGCTTTCTTTTGCTACGAATTCCATCCAAAAAAAGTCACTGACTCATTGTACTCTTTTCTCTGTTTCCTTTATGGAAAATAGAATCTGCACTTCAGGGGAAACGTTGTGTTCAGTGCTTTTCTTTGGATTTCAGCTCAAGCTCAATTGACTAAAATTATGGCACAATCCATAAGTTTGTGAAAACACCAATGGGCTGAATGGGATTTGAGTGGTATAATATTTTATTCTAAAGAGCTAAAAGTTTCTGGTAGGCTTTATCCCTTATCCGTCTGGATTTATCATTAAACTCTTAAATACACTCAAGTTTTATTATTAATCACGGTGTTTCTCCTGCACTGAACTACAGAATGCACAATAGCTGTTTGAGCTACTTTCTTAAACCTGAAACTCCAAACCACAGTGGCAATGTTGAACATGCTAGTGAGATTCCTTCCCTCTGCGAAGTATCATGTATCTGGTATTTAATGGCCATGTATCTCATGGATGTAAAGTTTTAAATAATAACTTATTTCTTACATTACCAGTTTTATAAAGCATTGTGTTTAACTAAAAAAAAACCCTGCCCAGTAAAGTATTTTCTATTTAAAACTGCCTACGGATCTTTCTTTCTGCTTTCTGTATATGTCATACGTCTGACCCCTTACTTACTGAAGATGACAGAGAGGGTGATTATGGCGCTACTGCAGGTATTCCTGGATGAGATTATCTAGATCCAGCACAATCTGAATTCAGATCTGGTATGGGAGCTGAATCAGGCTTGATCAACCTTTATTGTGAGAGAGGGGCAGGAGTGTGACCCCGTTACTTCTGCTTGATCTCTCCGTGGTTTTCAATACATTGATCGTGGTATCCTTCTGGACTGATATAGTGAAATGAGTATTAGAAGCACTGTTTTACAGTGGTTCTGTTTGTATCCTCAAGGTTGTGACTATAGAGTAGCACTGGGTTAAGTGTTCCTCAGACCCCTGGCACTTGTCCTGTGGGGTTCTGCGGAGTACTATCCTCTCCCCAGTGCTATTGAACATTTATACAAACAGGGCTGTCTTTACCGGGGGGGTGGGGGGTGGCAAGGGGTGCAGGGCACCCAGGCCCCAAATTCTGGCCGGTGCCAGGCGCCCGCCGCTGAAACAGCCTAAGCTCTTAACTATCTACCTGTTATGAAATAATAAAGAATTTTGATCAAGCTAGAAAAACAAAATACATATATACCTAGGTATTACCAAAATGTATACCTTCTGTTTCACTAAAGGACTTTTGACTTTGTGCGCTCATTTACCAAAGATGTGCCATGCCGGCAGTGGCGCTTGTCATTCACAACAGCGGTGCTTGTCAGACTTGAGGGCGCTGGGCAGATCTTTGCAGTCCGGCGGCGCATATGCTAAAGACTCCCCTGTATACAAAGCTTTTGGGAGCAGTATTATTATTATTATTATTATTATTATTATTAATTTGTACCCCGCTCATCTGGCTGGGTCTCCCAAGCCACTCTGAGCGGCTTCCAACAAAGATTAAAAATACATTAAAATGTCACACATTAAAAACTCCCCTAAACATTAGGTGTTTAGGTGGGCCAATAAACTGTGCTTGAATCCTGGGAAGGAGAAGGCTCTTGGGGTGGATGTTCCCCACCTTCAGGAGGCAGGTTGGGGAATGGGGTTGCTCTCCCTTGGAAGGATGCTTGGGCTGAGCTTAGCTGTACAAAGAGCTGTTTGGCCACAGAATGAGAGATTGACAGAAATGGTTGCAGGAATGCTGCAGAGTGTGGGGAGAATAGGGTTGTTTCCCCCAAAATATATGTACATATATAAATATTGAGGAAAACTCACTTTCCCCACTTTAAGCTTCACATGGTAGAGCCTAATGTAATGTAATGTAATGTAATGTAATGTAATGTAATGTAATGTAAGCCTGTATAGTCGCAGAGTTACAGGAACAGCTACCCCACCAAGATGGTGATGAAAGAAAGGAGACCATGAGAGCTGTGGTAGAGTTCAGCATCTAAACCACAAAGGTATTTCACTTTGGTCTTTCCAAATTTCCCAATTTCCCCCCTATGGGTTGGAACCAGAAGGTGCTTTCTGTGGACTGAAGCATTCATTCTACTTACATCAGATCCAGTGGAGATTCTCACTGGAGAAACAGACTTTTCCCAGTTCCCTTTCCCCACTGCAGCTTCCAGCTTTGCAGGAGGAATTGGCAGAAATCACATTGTCTCCTGTCCATTTTTCCTGTGGAAGCATCCCACGAGCAAAGTTCTGCTGCCAGATTCTGAGTCCAAACCCATTCCATCTCAAAGAGTGAATATTCCCTAAATTTGCAGCACTTAAAAAGCAGCATTTAATTGAAAGCATTGGAGAATGTGGTGTTCAAAAAGCAAATTGCACAATATTGTTTCCTAATTGTTCCTAATATATTGGCTGAAAGTGGAGCAGGAAATTTTTGGTACATTGCTGTCAATTCCAAAACAGCTGGTTCTCCCCACCCCCGCCCATTGGCTTGGTTTGAAAACGGGCCTAAGCCCTCGTTTTTTAAAAACAACACAAGAATGGACCATGATCAGACAAACCATGCCTTGTTTGTGCAAAGTTTGTTTTATTTTTCTTGTCACATACCTTTGTAGCTCAATAAAATCTGCGTAGGTGTGGCCATGGTTAAAGACAGGTGCTGGGTTTGCTCATAACTCCATGTTATAGTTAAAACAAATCAAGATTTGTAAGCCAACAACAAACCGTGGCTTCAGATTTTTAAGGTACTGGGCAAGGTTAGCGCATGTCCAACCATGGATTTGCGTTAAGTGTGAACCAGCTGTGCCGCAACTGAAGAACACTTAAGAGCTTGTGAGTGGAAGAGACAAATTTGCTAGTATTCCCTCCATTATCCACTAGAGGGCAGTAGAGCAAAACAGCTTGTCTAACAGCTGTTCAAACTACAAGCAAACAGAATTTTATGCAGTATTTAATTATTTAAGTATTTAATTATCTTTGGTTCTGCTAGTATAGAGCTGCACTGTATTGTATGTTGTATTTGGCTTTTAGTACCATGCTCCATCGAGGGCATGACAAAATATGAACAACAGCACCGACAGAAGAACATCCAGAACTGATTTATTAACAAGTGTCATTCATATGCAGCTCAGTGAGTGGAAGGTTGAAGCAACAGAAGGGCAATATGGCCCCAGAAGGACTGGGAAGTTTCAGAGTCGGCCCAGCAATTGCTGGCAGAAATCAGCCATGTTCTCCAAATCATTCTCCCTTCATTACTCTCTGCCCTTCATAGGGTGACACCCAACTGATTCATGGCATCCACCTCTCTCACAAGATGTAAGCATCACACAGATTAGAGGTATACTGAATGCAGCTACTTCCTAATGCCCACATTCTGTTGCATTTATTCCAAATTGAAAGAGTCCAATGCCCGCAAGTTCATGAGAAGCTGATGGCGGGCTTTTTGTTTCAATGGGTTTTTTGTTGAGTACCTGGGAGTGTATATGATTGAATATAGCAGTTTGGGAAATCTTGGGAGCCTTAATCTGGGGTACTGCCACATGATGCCCCTAGCTTAGATGGCTTTAAAATGTGATGAAACACATCATAGAATCAGAGTTGGAAGGGACCTCAGGGTCATCTAGTCCAACCCCTGCAATGCAGGAATCTCAACTAAAGTATCCATGACAGATGGTCATCTAACCTCCAAGGAGAGTCTACAACTTCCTGAGGTAGACCGTTTCACTGCTGAACAGCTCTTACTGGCAGAAAGTTCTTCCTACTAGCACACTGAGTTGGGTGTCAACAGGACTGTACCCAAACCGAGAAACAAGAAGATATTGATATGGTCAAGTATTTCAAGGTTTAGAATAGGTGTCACCAACATGGTGCCCATGGGCCTTCCCTGGCACCAGAAGGCTTCTCACTCCCCCAAGCTGAACTTTGGCCAATGGTTGCAAGGTGTGTTTTTGTGTTGCCTGTGAGTTTCTCATTTGTAACTATAAGCAGAAGTCCCTAAAGCAACCCCCGGTTTAGAGAAATACAAATAGCTCAGTGCTGACAGAATGCCAAATCCGTTGAGGCAAATAAAAAAAATGAAGGGTCAGGGGAGAGAATGTGTGTCCTAGAAAAGGGCATAGGTAGCTGGCACTCTGGACAAGGAAATTCCACACTAGCATTCTGTTTGTGATTAATCACTATTGACAAATGAAACCTGCAAAGACAAGACTGACCTTTCAGATTCAGATGTAGCAGGCCAGTAAATACCAGTTGCTGAAGGGTGAGAAAGTACTAATGCCATCAGGCTGTTTGGGGGAGCCTGTGTCGGAAGCAAAATGCTTGTCTAGATGGATTCTTGATCTGAGGCAGCAGAACTTTCATTATGAGGTTACTAGCAGGGAGTGCCCAGCCATGTCTGGGAATTTTTGAAAATAAAAAAATATCATGATTTTAAAATGGATAGTGTAATTTGTGAGTCATGTCAAAAATAAGGCAAAGTCACATCTTGGTTCACCATCTTGAATCAAAATTACATCGGCACCCAAACAATAATGAAGACCTTGAGAACCTTCATGCCATGTTTGGTGATAATATCTCAGGAGATGGCCAATAAACAGGCATAGCTAACCCCAAGTCACATTTCAGTCTGCCATTCAAAATGGTGCCTGGCACCCAACCATCGACATAGATCCCCACGCCAGAAACCCTTGTGCCAAGTTTGGCAATATTAGCTCATGAGGTAGCCAAACTCATGCTAAAAAATGGGCAAAGTCACACCAAAGTGATGTTTTGGTACACTGTCTTGATTCAAAATGGCATCCAGCATCTAAATTCTGACAAGGACTGCCATCGCCACCTTGGGAATTCTTGTGTCGAGTTTGGTTATGATATTTTGAGAGGTGTCCGGTTGTATAGAAAACAAATGGACAAACCACTTTCCAAAATATATAGTAGATAATGGAACAGTTCCTAGACCTTCTATTCTTTAGCATATTTTGGATGCTTAATTGCTGGTTTTTTGAACAATGAAATTGTGAGAGAATCTTGCTGTTGACCTGTTCTGAGTACACTGATAACCATCTGCTTAATCTATGCTTGGAGGTGGCAGCTGACTCTATGAACGTGGCAAACAGCTGAGCCATAGTGAAGCCTGCTTCCACTGTAGCTATAGCAATCTAGCTTCAGATGCAGGGACATTTGGATCCTGGGAATCACATTGTTTCCAATAATAATTTCCTGCAGATCTACAAAAATGGGCCCTGCTTGCTCCAAAAAACCCAGCACAAATCAAATGCCAAGCCATGTGAATGTATATCCAACAGTAGGTACACACGTTTAGGTTTCAGCAGCTGTGGACAAACCAACTTCTCAGATTTTAAAAGTTGCTGCTTTAGCATCTCAGGATACTGGCTTCTCAATCTCAAAGTATAACTGCCCCATCTGTTCAAAATTCTACTTGGATCTTGCACGGTTGGTTGGTTGGTTGGTTGGTTGGTTGGTTGGTTGATTTATAAAAATACAAAACCCACACCTATGACTCTCCTGCTTTTCTATATTCTTGAGTCCAGCCAACTTTGCAAGGACCAAGCGGACTTTTGAACAGCTATACATACACATGCACACCACTCAGTCACATTCTGACCAACACACTTATTTTATTCACTCCTTTCCCAAATTGCCCTTAAAATCTGATCTACACCTGCTGAAGAATGAGCACTCAGCACTCAGGTTACAATTGTGGGGTGTCCCCCTCTCCAAAATGTAGCACCTTGAGGAGAAGGTTCTTAAATCTTAAAAATACGAACAGTTCCTTACAACGAAGTAGCACAGTCCTGTCTACCCTCTCATTTCCACTTCTCTGTTACAGATGTAAAATAGGGTTAAGTCGTTGGAATATTCAGCCAAGCAAATGGGAAGGGAACATGTCAGTTCAATGAAGCTTGAACCCTGTGTGCCAAAGAGGTAAAAAAGTGTCAGCAGCTGCACTGTGTTTACAAGATCTCCATTTAAGCTCCTTCTGGTGAGCTTAAAGTTGGGGTGAAAATTGAGAAAACTTTTCTGGGGGAGGGGGAGCAAATCTGCTGTTTCTGTTCAATACCTATTTTCCTTTAGGTGCTGAGTGAATAGTGACACTGTAGTTATATGCAGTTAATGAAAACACACACACACACAAATTAGCCAAATGCTCATTTTTATTATACACATTACAATGCATTTGCTACAGACTTTGCTAAAATTTACAAAAAAGGTAGGTTTCATAGTTTTTAAAAATAAACTTCTTTTTCTTATAAATTCATAAATAGGTGACAATAAAACGTCAAAATTGACTATTGTACGCAAGCTTTGTTCCCTTGCCATCTTGCATTCCACCCCACCTGGTAAACACTGTGCTAGGAAAAGCAAGACAGTTGCCGGTGATCAGAAAGATGGGCTCTAGGCCTGTTCCCAGAAACCTTGATTATTACAAGCAATAAAACTTCTAAAAAAATGCAGAACACTTCAGTTTACACCGGAGTTCTTCAAACCTTTTAAAGTCCTTTTTGGAATGAAGTGAATGAATTCAATATGAATCAGAACTTTCTCCCCGCTATGTATGTAAGCCAGGCCTTTTTTATGGCTAGTGGAAGCTGCATGTCCCTGGGACATGAGATTTATTTTTTTAACCACACACCAACATCTGAGGCACTATTACAGAATAGGAAATGCCACTGACAACACAGAGCACATGAGGAACCTCCAAAGACCGTGTCAGTATTCATCACTAAATATTTCCCTAAAAACCACTTTCAAAAGTAGTGCAGGCATTATCTCTGTCACATTCCAGACTGTGCCAACACCACAATCGCAGACTTGCATTTCCATCCCCATCCCCAATACCTGAATTTATAGCCTTGTGCTATCTTTCTACAGATTCTACCATCAGACTATGACCTGATGGTCAGGCTTAGTTGCCAACAGCAAAAAGTGTGATAGAGACACACACACACACACACACACACACACACACACACACACACGACAAATTTCGCTGCACTTAATAGGTATTGAGACATCTCTGTATCTGCCCCCATGGATGGGCAAACAGCTGCAGGAAGGGCATGCTTCTGAGCAGAGATGGGAGAAAGAAAAGGTTTAACTTGTCCTTCCCTACTACTGCCCAAATCATTGTAAGTTATTTTAGTCAGTGTATGTAAACTGAACTAGAGATAGTATTTGGATTAACCTGCTCACATCAAAGTACTGATTCTCATAAAGATATGCGAAGTTGTCGTTAAATCTCATTAATCTCAGCAGGACTTAAAGAGCTGCGGCCCAATACATATCACTTATTTTCCACTGGCTATAAAAACAATCCCAATCATGTATACTTAGTAGGGTCAATTGATTTCTATGGTATTTATTCCCCAGTACACATGTGTAGGATTGTAATCTTAGGCAGATTAGGGGCACTATGTTCTTCTATTACATCTTTTGTATCACTATGGATGGGGCCTGGAGAACACACATCACAATGCAGTTGCACAAATAGAGCTAATTTGTATGTGGGTCTTAATGAAGTAAAACTGTGTATGGAAGGCTGGACATGCATGCATGTCTTTCTTGTGAGAGCTAAAATTTTGGGAAGGTAGGGAATAGTTCTCTAAATCTTGAGAATCTCTCAAACATCCGCTCTCCGCAGAGAGCTTAAAAACAAAAACAAAAACTTTCCTACAGTTTTGTATACCACAGTACAAGCAACCAGATTTCATAAACTGCAAAATTATTAGCATCACAATAAGAGGACTGGGACCAACAGCAATATATTAAGAGCATGCACGTGTCTCACTCATGCACTTTTTATTTTCTCAAAATACAATCAAAGCAGCTAAGATAGTGTATAAGCACCATAGGCAACCATAGTATCAAACCATTCCAGATTGTCTATTTACTATACCCTGTAAATTTCTTTCCTAGTTGTACAAATTAGAAGGGATTCAGGATCGCTGTGCAGTGAGGTAGAGAGCTTACACACTGGTCCTAAATACAGAGAGGTCCCATTCCATGTTATTTCCTGGTACCCAAATTTGGGACCAAGGGGAAAGTTTTCATCCACTAAATCACACCCATAATACTCAGCATGTTTTCCTTACACTTCTCAAGTTCCAGGTTTTCCACACTTCTGACAGCTCTGCCCATCAGAGCAATTCAAAAGTTGCCGTCACCAAGTCCTTAATTCTGATGCTGCCACCTCCCTGTTTATTTTAAAAGTTGGGAATAAAAGCGCAAAGCAGAGCCATGACCGTAACAGGGCCAGAAAAACGTCAGGGAGGAGCAGGAAGAGGGAAGGAAAGGAAAGCAAACACAGATGTTGAGAGCAAGGCAGAAGGCATTTACTTCTGCTGTCGCTGCCTGGATGATCGGTTTTAAAAGTAGGGAAAGAGGATTCAGAGAAACTGGTGCTTTATCTAATATAACTCACCATTTTGTTCTGAAGCAAAGATTGTATTTATTTAGACCACCAGGGTGACTTTGCACATTTGAAAAAGAGAACAGAAAGAAAGAAAGAGAAAGTAGGAACAGCTCTGCCAATTCCTCCACCTCCTCTTTCCATGAGAGACGTGCAAGTTCCTCCTTCAACATTACAGAGTTAGTGAAAAGAGCAAAAAGTGTGACGTCTCTTCCTACACTTTTAGGTAATATACAAAGTCACTCTGGCTGGATGATTGATTATATGTGTGATGTATTACCTACTATGGTGGCCGATATTTGCTGCCATGTACATTCTGTTAGTGCACCAGTACAAATGTTTGTCAGCACAAACATTTCTGTTTGCCCAGTGGAACAATTTCCCCTCTTCTCTTCCCATACACCATCCTGCGGGTTCTCCCAACCCCCACAGGGCAAACTGAGAGGGCACAGGGAGGAGGAGACAGGGGAAAGCCCTTTTGTGGGCTTCCACTGGTGGGACCAGTTAGTTGAATCTGGCCTTTTGCTTTTAAATGTCTTGTAAGTCACTTGGAGACCTTTGTGTCTAATAAAGAATAATCCAATCTCGTACTGGGTCAATGATAAACATAACTAGGTGTAAGTATCTATATATATGTCCAACATTACCTAATTTCATATGTTTTGAAAAAACACAAAAGGAAGGCACTGTACTAAATTCACATCTTAGATTAACAAATATTTGCATAGATTATGCATTAAGATGGAAATTGCCAATAGGATAGTAAGGCGGGCATCTAAAAGAAAGCTATGCCATTTGGAAAATATTTTTGTGGACAAGTACTATGCTTATAAAAATGGTGAAATCCATAGTACTTATAAACTATATTTTCCTTGTTGTATAGCAAAATTTATATTTAATCTTGCAAGCCAGTAAAGGAAGAAGAAAAAAGAACTACAAATAATAGTATTTTAAGGCTGATAGCTATTGCTATAAACAGAAAAGTTTTCAAAACTATGAGCTACTCTTTAAAAGTCTAGATTATGTTCCAACTACCAGGAAACAGTTTTCAAAGATTTAGGCCATAAACTCTCCTCACAGGCTACATAATCACACATTTAATGTACTCCCTTCTAATGCAAGATTTAATGTACTCACTTCTAATGAAAGACTTCCAAGTTAATTTGGACACAAATAGAACTCTATTTTAGTAAGTGTTTGTACTTTATTTTTTAAAAAGCTCTGCTACAAAAAGAATCAAATTATAAATGGTAAAAAGCATGTCTGGTGCCATCAATTGTGAAATTTACATATATGCTTAACTGGACAGGCAGGTTTAGTAACAGCATTTTTTGTGCAGAAAATATGCCACAAAACATGCTTTCTATGTAACAAATGTGGCACATCTGAAGCACCCAAACCCTAATTGAGAATTGTCTTTAGTACAAATGATTATCTATTTAGTATCAGCGTCAGAATCTTGTGTGTGCTCTATGTGCTGCTTCTAGCGATATCTGTGAAATCTGCCTATGCATCTACATTCTATGCTAAACTGATTTTGGCAAATG
Organism: Podarcis bocagei; assembly: GCF_964188305.1. Classification (NCBI taxonomy): domain Eukaryota; kingdom Metazoa; phylum Chordata; class Lepidosauria; order Squamata; family Lacertidae; genus Podarcis; species Podarcis bocagei. The sequence continues at coordinate 53,420,276 of NC_138126.1, read as the reverse complement.
CATTTCCCTCTTCTATTGTTTTGTGTCTTTAGCATGCAAGTGTGTTTTATTCTGATCTAGCAATGTTGAATGATACAAGACTAGTTCATTCATCTAAGGGAGTTGTACAATATTTTGAAAGAAAAAACTGGATTTAGGGCAAAGCAATTTGCAACTTATTTTTATATAACCTCTGACTGAACCAGACAAACTCCACAGATCATCTGCAGGGTAGCTGAGGGCCAATGCACATGATCTGGGCCAGTGGCAAAACAACCAGAAGAATGCTCTTCCGCTGCCACTGCTAAAGTAAAATGTGACTTAGCTCTGAGTCTGGAGGGAAAGAAAAGAAATCCTAGGCAGAAAAAGGCATTTATTTGTAGCAAAGAATTCTTGTTTCCTAGTGTCCAAGATGGGTGATTCTTTCTATATTGTACTGGGAAGCTTCTTTTGAGAGATGCATTTTCCGTCTGATTAAAAGATTTCCTGCACAATAAACTTGTGGGAACCAGCTATTGGTTGTACTAAAAAGACTGAGGAAAAACAAAGTGCTTAGTTTCTTTCCAGTGATAAGAGACTGTTTTGAATGTTTTCTCACCAAGTTCCCCCATTAAAAGACCAGACCCAATAGTCTAGGGATACAATCCTGAATTCTATCCTGCAGTGCATTCTGCCATCTTCCATAGGAGAGATCCCTAGGACAACTAGCACTACATGCCACTTGAGTATAAGACAAGGTCATTGTTGTCTCTGTATATGGATGCATATCTGTTCCCGCCTTCCCAACCACAGATAAGCCCCTATTACACATTCACCAATCCCCAAGTAATCATTACCACCAACTCCACCATCTCCTGGTAGGGCATCAGGTTTAAGCACTCTAGGAAGAGAGGGATCACACACAAAGAGTAGCTGCTTAGCCATCCCATCTGTTGCAACCTCATTACCACTTTTTCAATGAAACACTTGCAAGAACACACACAGATCCACAGTGATACAGGTGGCTTTGGCAGCTGCCAGTTGCTTGCACTATTCTGTTAACAGCTCATGCCCTTTTACTAGGCACTGGCTCCAAAGGGTGTGAGAACACTCTGTAAATACGAGATAGGTTCGTATTACTCTTTAAAGTTAGGTCTCAAATTTACCTACGTTAGCAAAGAAGCAACAAGCATTTGTTTGTAACAAAAGCCAGTCCCTTCACAATGTTTGGTGAGCTACAGTACAGTACAATCTTATCTGTATGACTGGCCTGGAGAAAGAACTCAACTTGTAGCAAATTCAGGGCTATTCAAGGACTACAAGAGTAGGCTCACAAGGAACCCAATTTGGAAAAAGATCCATTGTATTCTGTTCACTCACTCTCAGGCTACATCAGAATACAGAATGTCGAGACAACACTAACAGCTGAGTTCTGTGTATTCTCAACATACTTGCTATAAAATGTGCATAGATCGGAGGCAGCAGGTCGATTCTGAAACCTTTGGTGGTCCCAGAATAATGTCTTGAACTGGGAGCCTGTGACTACAATCTTGTGAGCAGAATCCAACAGGATCCTGTTCACTTAAACCCTGGAAATCTTATATAGATCACACCCAGAATGTAGATTTAAGGATCAATTTCTAAAATCATCACCGTCATCATCGTGGGAGCACCATCATGTCAGAATCCATCCAAAGGGATCCTAAAGATGTAATGGCATCAGTTAATCAAAGAGTTAGCTGGAGGAGACCCTTACAGCCCTCAGTTGATTTGAGACCTGGCTATGATGTAAACTTTCCTGCACAACACAGGCACATCAGTTTAGGGCTTGGTCTAAAGGGGATGGATCCAAGCCCACTAGGCACAGTTGCTAATCAGCTTCTATTCGTTTAAATTATGCAACCGAAGTGCCTGGAGGACTGTACTCACAGTGTAGAAACATTTGTTTGATACCAACAATTAGTTAAGGTAATCACTGGAGTTTTCTGTAACTCCCAAATACAGTGATTAGTTACTGCCGGGCAATCAGTGCTTTTTTAATTTCTGGATGCAGTGGACCTGACGTCTCCTGGTATGAAGTCCTATTTAGAAGCAAAACTTCTTTGTCACACCTCACACTGCATTTCTATGTAAAACATAGTTGTGAAAACTATCCCT